>NC_091617.1:9093837-9718837 GCF_027580195.1 Bos mutus
GGGCATGTTAATGATCATGACTCTCCATACTTTTTTTTTTTTTTAAGTTAATACTAAATCTCATCTGGTAGAAATCTGAAAGGAATTGAAGCATATGTCTTCTTAACTCCCATTGTCAAAAGGAGAAAACCATAGGCAATTAAAGATGTATTCCAGTAAGATGATAGGGCCATAATCAGTTCATTTGAGGGGAATGAGAGAGTGATTACCACCACTTGGTAGTGGGAATATAGAAACATACAAACAGATGGCAATTGAAATAACTGTAAAGTCAAAAAGACAGAAGAATAATGAAGAATGGAAAAAATAGAAAGACGGTAAAAAGTCAAGGTAGGAAAAGTGGAGAAACATTTGATGTGTTTGTCTGATAGAGTGGCCAGTTGTCTCAACTTACCGGTGCCTCTGACAGTTTTAGCGCTAAAAGTCTCATATCCTGGAAACCCCTTAGTCCCAAGCAGACTGGTTGGTCATGTTATTATCAGGATAAGCACTTGCCTGACTTACTGCTTTGTCCCTAAAGACACAGTGCCTAGCATGTATTGTATACTCACATTTACTGAATGAAGAAATGTTAGTTGCTTTATTTATGTATTATTGCCATTGTTATATTTTAGTTGCCACTCAGCAGCAAGGAGGTGAAAGACTTCTTCAAGTAGGTAAAAGAGAAGCAATGGCCTAATCTTTAGGAATGTCCTATTTGTGGCATTGAAGGATTTTGAGTTAGTAAGAGGATAATCAGAAAAATAGAGAGCCAGGCTAGTTCATTGCAACAGAAGCCAAGGGGAAAGACTTGCAAGGAAGAATTCAGGTATGGTAAAGAAACTGAAAAGTAACAGGTACTGGAGAAAAATACTTCCCTTTCTCAGGAAGTTATATGTAACCTTTGAGAAAATTGTTCCAAGGGTGGGAATGTAAACCACACTATAAGAGTCTTAAGAAGCAGGTAAGAAGGTGGTATCACTGAGTATTTAAATCACCATCTGATAGGATTTGTTGGAAAAAATGAAAAAATAATAGTTCTTCTGGAGCAAAGATAGGTAAACTGGGGGCCACTGGCCAGATCTGGTCTATTGCCTGTTTTATGAAGAAAGTGTTCCTATGAAGCACCACACCCATGTTGTCTGTGGCTGCTTTTGCACTGCAGCAAGGGACTTAAGGGCTTCCCAGTTGGTGCTAGTGGTTAAGAACCTGCCTGCTAATGCAGGAGACATAAGAGACACAAGTTCGATCCCTGCGTCAGGAAGATCCCCTGGAGGAGGGCACGGCAACCCACTCCAGTATTCTTGCCTGGAGAATCCCATGGACAGAGGAGCCTGACGGGCTGACATCCATAGTGTTGCAGAGAGTCCAACATGACTGAAGCGACTCAGCGCACACACAACGGAGTTGAGCAGGTACAAGAGACTGTACGGTTCACAAAACCTGAAATATTTACTATCTGGCCTTTGACATAGAAAATATGTTGACCCTCCCTGCTCTAGAATATAACAGAATGGAAGGAAATATGTTTTGTCTATTTGCTTTTTTTTTTTCGGTAGAGGAGATCCGAGCATGTTTGTGGATGTATTGTGAAGCTGGAGAAAAGGAAGAACTTATTGGGTATCTTATTGTTGTGTAATAGGTTACCTCAAAACTAATGGTTTAGAATAACAAAGACTTATTATCTCACTTTCTATGGATTGAGAATTTGGGAGTGTCTTCTGGGTGGTTCTGGCTCGAGTTCTTTCTTGAGGTTTCAGTCATGTCAGCAGATGAAGGCTTGATGAGGCTGTAGGGTGTTTCCAGGCTCATTAATGTTGCAGTTAACAGGAGACCTCGATTCCACATTACATGGGCCTCTCCAAAGGGCTGCTTGAGTGTCCTTTCAAAGTGGCAGCTGGACACCCCCTCCTTCCCAATACCAAGTGATCCCAGAGAGCAGTGAAGCAACCCTAATGCCCTTTACAGCCTTGCCTTGGAAAACTTATCATTTTTGCCCTATTTTATTTGCTGCAACAGAAAAACCCTGAATATTTTATGGATGACAGTGATGAGAGCATTAGCCTAGGAAGTAGGGACTAGTGGGACTCTTGGAAACTGGCTGCCATGGGGGAGAGAAATTGATACCTCATGTTCCTTGAGGGGAGGATTTGGAATGAAGGGCTTTCGTGTTGACAAGGAGATAGAAACTGTGGTGAACTCACTGTGGAGAATCTGAGGTACAGAGAAATGTTGAAATAGAGACGGGGGGAGTTTATTCAACAAAATTATTGCCAACCATGGTAAAAGATCATTAGTCTCCCTGTTCAGTTAGGGGTAAGTTCTCGAGATTCTTAGACTGGAAGTCTTTGGGACAAGAATGAGTTTGAGCAGAATAAAGTACCATGGCGAATACAATGGTGATTTCATTATTAGATTTTCAATTCCTTGACAGTGGAATTTAAAAATAAATGTATTAATACATAAATTTTATGTATTTATATTATAAATATATTTTATGTCCTTCATTGCATCTAATATGGGGGGCCTTGTCTATAGGTATCTGACTACTTGACTTTCTTGCAATGTTATTATCTTACTACTTAATTCAGTAAAATGGACAAAATTTATATGCTGTTTTTTGAGGATCAAGGCATTGAATTTACTCTTATTCCCTCAGGAAAACTGTGAAAGTTAACGTTTGTGGAGCATTCTGCTCAGACGGTTTCTTTGCGTCTGTTGGAGCATGGGCCTCTCGGTTTCCGACCTGGAAATTACAGAGGAATTCCCTGGTGGCTCAGATGGTAAAGCATCTGCCTACAATGCGGGAGACCCGGCTTCAATCCCTGGGTCGGGAAGATCCTCTGGAGAAGGAAATGACAACCCACTCCAGTACTCTTGCCTGGAAAATCCCATGGACGGATGCTGGGTAAAGCCCCAAACTGGGGAGCTGAGGGATCCCAGCTACTCTGCTGATGATCCAGTACTATGGTTTGCATTGCTGTTTGTTATCTCGGGCATCAGAGAAACAGAATCTTACTAAATACATTTTACAAAGCAGAACTAGAAATGTTGAAAATGTTACCTGAAACATGGTTTTAGAGATTGTGCCCAGGAGCTTTTGCTCAGGTCTGAGAGGTCTCAGTTGGGTTTACTGCAAGATTTTTTTTTTTTTTTTAAAGGATAAAAATCCTCTTAGGGATTTATGGACAAAATATATATGATGATGACTAGAATGGACAGATGTTTGATCTATTTTTACATTTCTGTGGGAAGAAGTGTCAGGAAGCTCTTTCTTTAACCGAAATCTCTTGATGTAATTTTAGTGTTGTTGTTTTTTTCCCTCCTGTGAGCAATTTTTAGACATGATACAAGTTATTCTAGAATCGCCCGGTTCCCAGCTACATGAATGGCTTCTGTTAGGAGTTAACTCTTCTTGGCATGGACCTCACACATTTCCTCTGCAGCTGGATTTAACCAGGGAGGAATTACTTGGCCACCATGTCCTGTCTTTTGCTACTTTGGTTTTGAATAAGACTTTCACTCTTGCCAATTTATTTTTCATCTCTTGCTGATTTTTTTTTCCTTTTTGAGCTATCAGAACCTCGTAAGTGGGGTAGTGTGGATATTTCAGAACTTCCATTTTCCCCTTTTAAAAATATTTATATGGGAAATTCCCTGGTGGTCCAGTGGTTAGGACTCAGTGCTTCACTGCTGTGACCCAGGATCAATCCCTGCTCGGAGAACTAAGATCCCACAAGCTGTGTGGCGTGGCCAATATGTGTGTATATATATGCTGTGCTGTGCTTAGTCGCTCAGTCCTGTCCTACTCTTTGCAACCCCATGGACTATAGCCCACCAGGCTGCTCTGTCCATGGAATTCTCCAGGCAGGAATACTGGAGTAGGTAGCC
The DNA here is from genome assembly GCF_027580195.1 of Bos mutus. Classification (NCBI taxonomy): domain Eukaryota; kingdom Metazoa; phylum Chordata; class Mammalia; order Artiodactyla; family Bovidae; genus Bos; species Bos mutus. Next base: position 9,097,708 of record NC_091617.1, read on the forward strand.
ATTCCCTTCTCTAGGGCATCTTCCCGACCCAGGGATCAAGCCCAGGTCTCCTACATTGCAGGCAGATTCTTTACCATCTGAGCCACCGGGGAAGCCCAGCACACATAAAGCTTTACCCATAGAGACTGATAATTGAGAGTTCCCAAGAATAGAGCTGTTTTTTGCATATGTCCATGCCATGTTTCTTCATAGCCCTTCCTCCAGCCTCCACCCCAGAGCTATGGATTTCTGTAACTAACCGAAAGCTCCTTTTGCAGGTGCCCACTGACGGCAATGCCGGGCTGCTTGCGGAACCCCAGGTGGCCATGTTCTGCGGCAAGCTGAACATGCACATGAACGTGCAGAACGGGAAGTGGGAGTCGGACCCGTCGGGGACCAAAACCTGCATCGGCACCAAGGAGGGCATCCTGCAGTACTGCCAGGAAGTGAGTCTCCGTACTGGCCGGCGGTTCATGCTGGGCCACATGCATGCTTCTTGTTCATTTAACTTCTTTCACGTTTGTATTTTATCATTTGCAGTGAACATCTTGGTTCCTAATGATTCCCCATACCATATTTATTGGCTTTATCCTACAGTATGCATGAATATTTTTGAAATTATTTACTAAATTTCCTAAACTATTAGTAAAACCAACTTAAGTATAATCTTGTATGTAAAATATACTTCCATTTTTTTAAAAAAGAGGAAACACTCAACTGAGCAAACTTGAAGGTATCTTGGCACTTCTGTTTATCTTTAGAGTGTATCCCATTATGGCTGTGTAGTCAAGGTATTGTGTTTAAAAGTAACTAGAAATTGGGAGATTGGGATTGACACATACACACTACTATATATAACCAATAAGAACCTACTGTACGGCACAGGGAACTCCACTCAACACTAATGGTCCATGGGAAAATAATCTAAAAAGGAACATGGATAACCGACTGATCTTGCAGTACAGCAGAAACTAACATAAATGAACTATACTCCAATAAAAACTCTCTAGAAATAAATAAAAGTGACTAGAATTAACTTTATGTTATCAATTTGATATATTTTAGCTCGTTTATCTGTTTAGATTTAATTTTAGTTTTTCACTCCTTCTTGTTACTATTTGAAAACGTAAAACACTTAGATTATTGAAACACTAAAGTAAGAAGTTGCCCTCTGAAATCTCACTTGCCACCCATCCTCTATTAATAAATATTTTCTTCATTCTTGATTTATCCTTCTTGCAAAAGAAAGAATGGATACTTTTCCTTTTTTTCTTATAAAAAAGGTAGCTTACAGTAAGTACTGTTCTGTGCTTTGCTTTTTTAACATAACTTTTAGATCCTGGAAATCACTCCCTTGCCATTTGTAGAGATCTTCAGCCTTCATGTAATTTTTCCGAGTTTTCTTGCCATTATTGTATAGGGTATTTTTTAAAATTAATTCAGTTTAAAATAACTGGAGTCGGGAAAGCTTGGAAAATCTGGGGCTGCACAGAGTCAGACACGACTGAAGCGACTTAGCAGCAGCAGCAAGGCATGTTATCCCACATTTCTAGATAGTTATATATTCCTACAATATGTGACTCTTTGTGTTTTAAGAAATTTTCAAGGAATTAGTCTTATACCTCTTGACAAAGCAAAATTTCTTATCTTCCATAAACAAGAGATAACCTACCAACGTTTTCTTTATTATAATCTTTTATGTACAAGAAGATTTTCTTTGACCTTTTTGGATTCAAAATGTGTGTTAATGAAATATATATATATACCCACATGTATATTTTCATTGATAGCACTATAAGAAAAGACCATCTCTAAATTCTCCTGTGTTTTGAAAAGCAAAATGGCATGGTGTTATCACAGTCTATTGCATATCAAGTTATTTCTGTCTTGAAGGAGTATGAACCATGATGTGAAAAGATACTTCTTTGTACTTAAGTAGAAATCACTAATATTTGCATTCTTTATATTTTTCTAAAAAAATTTATTATATAAGCGCTGATAACAAATTTACTTTGCCTAGCTATGACATTTCTAAAATACACATTTTTGGAAATAATATTCACATTCAATTGAAGAGTTCCTATAGTACAGTTTTGTGGGTAAGTTACGAGTTTGGTAAATTGGGACTCTGCATGCATGCTTATAGGTTTTAGATACTATTTTACTTTTCTGGATACACCTGCAGATTAATGAATATTAAATTCATTTTTCTGAAGGCTGCAACTCATTTATTTAATGACATTGATTGTATCATTTTCTGTTGAATGACCCTTTTGATGTACATATCATAGTTAGCATCTAAGGTTTTCTTCAGTGTCAGTTATAAATAGTCAGATGTTTTTACTTGCATGATGACTCTATAAAAATCACTCTTCATAACCCTGAGAACAACCCTTATTCCCACTCCACTTAGAGATCCCACTAATGCCTGGGTAGCTTCGCTTCCTGTTTTAGTCTGCTGCTTGTCCCAGAGCTAAGCCACAGAATTGTTCTTTCCAGTCCCAGACTTTGCCAGATTGTTGGTGGTCATAGCGTGGTGGGAGTGGGTGGGGAGAGGGAGAGTGAGCCCTTGGGTGTTTCTCCTTCGTCTTGAAATTCTGGTCTTACCTGCTTGTCTCAGCTCACCACCCACAGAGATCATGTACAAGGATGCATACAGGCCAGAGTCTTAAGATGGATTAGACAAAAGTTAGGCTAGAGAAGTAAGAAAGGGTCCAAACATCAGGCCTTGTGAGCCCTTTTAATGAATTTGGTCTCTTCTGTTAACAACAGGCTTCCCTTGTGGCTCAGCTGGTAAAGAATCTGCCTGCAATGCAGGAGACCTGGGTTCAATCGCTGGGTTGGGAAGATCCCCTGGAGAAGGAAAAGGCTACTGCCCTCTCCAGTATTCTGGCCTGGAGAATTCCATGGATTATATAGTCCTTGGGGTCACAAAGAGTCAGACACAACTGAGCAACTTTTACTTTTAGAGAAGGAAATGGCAACCCACTCCAATATTCTTGCCTGGAGAATTCCATGGACAGAGGAGCCTGCTGGGCTATAGTCCATGGGGTCGCAAAGAGTCGGACACAACTGAGTGACTTAATACTTGTTCTTTCACTTTCACGTCTGTGACAACAAAAGTGTCCCTGAAGGTGTCTTTTTTTTTTTTTTTAGAAGGAGAATAACTACATTAGCATTTCCAAAAGTCACCCTCTTGCTTGGTTACTCTGACTGCATATCCAATTTCTCAGTTTCCTGGGGACCAACTGGAGCTTATTCTTCCCCCTCACCCTATTCCACCAGTGACTGTAGGCTGTCAAGGTTTTAGACCCCATGACCTAGCAGGTAGGAGAAGGGCAGAAGTGAGGAGTCATCCCAGACTTTCCCGCGGAATTTTACTGGTGCTTAGATGTTAGGAGGGAGAAGGCAATGGCAACCCACTCCAGTCCTCTTGCCTGGAAAATCCCAAGGGCGGAGGAGCCTGGTAGGCTGCAGTCCATGGGGTCGGGAAGAGTCGAACACGGCTGAGCGACTTCCCTTTCCCTTTTCACTTTCAGCATTGGAGAAGGCCATGGCAACCCACTCCAGTGTTCTTGCCTGGAGAATCCCAGGGACGGGGGAGCCTGGTGGGCTGCTGTCTATGAGGTCACACAGAGTCGGACACGACTAAAGCGACTTAGCAGCAGTCGCAGCAGCAGATGTTAGGAGACAAATGCTTGTTTGTGGCTTTTTAAATATATCTTTCATTAAAAATATTTCAGTGCAAGATGATTATATAAATACTTTTCTAGAGCCCAATGGTTCTCTCTTCCTTCTTCGAACATATATCTCTGGGTGCCAAGGATACAGTAACAAGTAGAACACAGGACCTGTTCTTAAAGGAGGATCTCAGGGGCAAGAAAGGCTTACAAAAAATTGAATGGTGATGATGTTGGTACATGGTGATAATGTTGATGATGCTAGTGCCATCTAAATTTTATTGAGCATTAACAAGGTATTAAGCTACCTTGCCAAGTGTTTGCCCTCATTTTACCCTCATGATGCCTCTGGGGAAGAATCCTAAGAAAGAACCCTGGTGAGTTGCAACCTTAAGAGAATTAAAGTAAATCAATGGAAGATAAGCAGTAGCTAGAAACTAAGGCTCAGAACCAGGAGGTATTGTGTGCTGGAAGTCAAGCTAGGTTAGTATCTAAACGAGAGAAATGATGGGGGTGCAAATGGGATTAAGACCACAAGTTCAGTTCAGGTCAGTTGCTCAGTCGTGTCCTACTCTTTGCAACCCCATGAACTGCAGCACGCCAGGCTTCCCTGTCCATCAGCAACTCCCAAAGCTTGCTCAAACTCATGTCCATCGAGTCGGTGATGCCATCCAACCATCTTATCCTCTGTCGTCCCCTTCTCCTCCTGCCTTCAGTCTTCCCCAGCATCAAACCAGAAGTGGTTGAAGTGTAATTTCTGACAAGGCAAATCATGACTGTGTTGCACAATGAATGCATATCAAAGACTTTCCTCAATTCGTTAATTAATCAGATAACCTCTAAGGTGTTATCCAGTTTGACTGGAAGAGATTTAAATTCTTTTTCAACAGACTTCATTCCCAGGGCTGTGAATAGGACTCATCCGATCTGCAGTGCATGAAGCAGGAAGCATCTGCACTGCTATCAGATCAGTATCTGCCCCTACAGGTAGCCTTGTTGCTGTTGTCCAGTTGCCCAGCCCCATGTCCTGCTCTTTGCAACAGGCTTACCTACAGCCAGTCAGTCAGAAGAACATACCCCACTGAATCAGATCTCGTTTCCCCAGCACTCCCAGACTCTGGAAGACAACACCTGTATTTCACTGCTGAGACACCCAGTACATAATCTCTTTTGTCCATTTCTGAATCATGGACGTTGTTTTATAATAAAACAGCCTCCTAACTTGGCAAATGGGAGAGCAGTTTTGAGGGAATAGCATGGGAGGAAAGTGAAATTGTGGTTGGTTACAGGAAGAATAACATGTCTGGGTGATGCAGCCATCTGTGGCCTCTTTGAGGAAAGACCAAGAGGCAAAGAACTTGTGAGCAATTCACGGGAAAGGGAGAGGATTTGTTTTTTGTTGGGCTTTGTCTTTTAAAGGGAAGGAACCTAAGCTGAGGAAATTGTAGGAAGAGTAGGTGTCCATCATATGAAAACTAGGCTCAAGTGTTAATAAAAATAGAGAGAAATGAGATCCTGTTCATAAGTGATTAGCTGAATCTTAGAAAAGAAAAATGAGGAAGAAGGGTGAATTTAGTCAGTTTATATTGACAGGTGCTTGAAATCCACTTGTACATGGAGAATATTTTTTCCTACTGATGGAGAGAATCTTAGGGTGGGGATAACTTACAGAATTTTTAAAGCGGCATCCAGAAACTGGATCCTCAGACATTGGAACCGAAACTCAGTGCTTCCTAGAATTTCTCTGTTGGGATCTCTTGTTATCTGCTTATCCTTATCCTTTATGTTCACCTCATTATATCTGCATAAGATGGGCTTCCCCTAGGAGGTCAGGGAAAATGGCAGCCAGTAGCTCTGGGAATGTGTCTTCCCAGCTTAGAATTCCAACCTCATCCTGGTAGTTTGCACGCTTAATTCCCAGCAGGGAATTCCCGTTGTTCCTGCTTTTGGTCATGCACCTATCTTGGGACCAGTCATCGTAGCCACCAAGGACTCAGTACTGGGACTGGCTTGTCGTGGTCATGAGGGTGTATGGTTTGTTTGGTAAGCCAAGCAGAGCCACCTGGTGCAGGGAGAGGAGCTCTTGCCAGAAAAAAAGGGGTGATGAGTGGCATGGAGGCAAAATAGAATAATGACCACAGCCCAACACAGTGGGCTTGGAAGCACACAGAGCCTTTTCAAAGCTTTGTAGATTGGAGAATGGGCATCTGAGGAAATTCAGAGTACATCATGATTTTAAACAACTTTTGGGAAAGTATGAGGGGGCGGTGTTGTTGGTGAGATATTCGCTCAGAACCTTTAAACGGTGTTTGACTTTTTCTATTGAATAATGCCTCCTAAACGGTCAACTTGTAACATTCCTTATTGGTATTTTAGAGTCTTCCTACTATTTGCCATGTTGCAGGTAGTCTGAAATTTTTCTTTTATAACTAGAAATACCTTTCATTTGTAAGACTGAATACTTTTGTGGGCTGTTGGGAAATGGGTTTTTTTTCCATTTTTTTTTTTAAACTCCATGTTTTTATTTTAGATGATTGTTTGATTCCTTGTTAATATAGCCAAGGAAAATAATGTTCATAATTTTTTCAGCTCTCCTTCTCACAGGTTTTGTAAGATACATTATTTTTGTATTCTTAAAGTTTAATATTATGGTCTGTTCTATTGCCATAATTCTCAGTCATAGGTTCTGCCTTTAACTTGATTCATTGTTTGCAGCCAATCCTTTCAGCAAAGGATCTCAATTTCTATATTTTTGATTCCTCTCTTTCTTTGAATGCCATCATCTTGCTGCTACTGCTGCTAAGTCGCTTCAGTCGTGTCTGACTCTGTGCGACCCCATAGATGGCAGCCCACCAGGCCCCGCTGTCCCTGGGATTCTCCAGGCAAGAACACTGGAGTGGGTTGCCATTTCCTTCTCCAATGCATGAAAGTGAAAAGTGAAAGTGAAGTCGCTCAGTCGTGTCCGACTCTTAGCGACCCCATGGACTTCAGCCCACCAGGCTCCTCCGTCCATGGGATTCTCCAGGCAAGAGTACTGGAGTGGGTTGCCATTGCTTTCTCCTGCCGTCATCTTAGTTATTTCCACAAGTTGTTCTTATTAAACAATAACTTAGTTATGTATAGAATTCCAGGTTGACAGGTATTTTTGTTTAGCACCTTTAAGGTATATATATCCTGGGACCTACCATTGTGCAGATTCCCATTTTTTAATATACCAAACTGTCTCCATTTACGATGCTCTTCATTTACTGATTATTTTCTCTCAATAGTGATGAATCATTTTTTTCTTTATGTTCTCAGTTCCTCTTGTGACCAAAACACAGATGTTTTAGAGACAGCTGGCTGAGTCAGAGAGGCAGCTGTGAGCAGTCTGTGATCCTAGGACAGAATGAAAGCAACTGAACTCATGACTATGACCTCATTTTGACCTTTTGCTAACCAATTTAACTCACTTGTTAATTTGTTTTTCCAAAGAATTGCCTGTATAGCTGCACCTCCTGTCTGTTGGTGCTTAGCGTAGTGTGATGTGTCAAATATTATTATTTTGATGGTGAATTATCTAGTCCATGTCCTTTATAGTCTCATGCTTCTCTCGTGTTATATTCCCTGCTACTGGTTGTTTTGTCATTATTATTATTTTTCTTTTTTATTTTGTGTTTTGGTTGTGCTGGGTCTTCATTGCCACACAAGGGCTTTGTCTAATTTTGGTGCATGAGCCTTTAATTGCAGTGGTTTCTTCTGTTGCTGAACACAGGTTCTAGGGTGCAGTAGCTTAGTTGCTCGGTGGCATGTGGGATCTTCCCAGACGAGGGATCGAACCCATGTTTCCACATTGGCAGGCAGATTCTTAATCACTGAATCACCAAGGAAGTCCTGGTTGTTATTATTAATACTGGCATTTTTGCCTCCTGATTTCTTTGGTCCTATCATTGGTCGTGGGCAAGGTTAGGAAGAAAAAAGTAAAAATTGAGGCTTCCCAGGTGGTACTAGTGGTAAAGAACCCACCTCCCAATGCAAGAGATGCACGTTCAATCCCTGGGTCGGGAACATCTTCTGGAGAAAGAGATGGCATTCCACTCCAGTACTCTTGCCTGGAAAATCCCATGGAAGAGGATCCTGGCAGGCTACAGACCATGCGGTCACAAAGAGTCTGAGATAGCTGAGCCATTGAGCATGCACCTTAACTCCTGGTGAAAAGCCCTTATAAAGTTTGATTGGGAAAATAGTTTGAAACTTAAGTTTGTGTAATCAGCATTTTATCTCATTTCATCCACATTCTTGGTACCCATACATTTCCTCCTGTTCCCTAATCATAATAGTTATGTTTCTGCCTAGTCATCGTTTAAATACTGGGCACTTTTGAAATATAAAAATTTTCTTTACATTTTTTTAATTAGCACAGTGAGTACCATTCTTTTATTTTTCTCCATCAAATGTGTATTGAGGACTGGTATAGACTAAATATTTGTGTCTTTCCCAAAATTCTTCTCTGGTGGCTCAGTCAGTAAAGAGTCTGCCTGCAGTGTGGAAGACCCAGGTTTGATCCCTGGGTGAGGAAGATCCCCTGGAGAAGGAAATGGCAAGCCACTCCAGGATTCTTGCCTGGAGAATTCCATGGACCAAGGATCCTGGTTGGGCTACAGTCCATGGGATCACAAGGAGTAGGACACGACTGAGTGACTAACACTCACTTTTTCCCAAAATTCATATGGTGAAGCCTTAAGTTCCACTGGGATAGTGTTTGGAGGTGGAGACTTTGGTAGATAATCAAGGTTAGATGAGGTCATGGCGGTGGGACCTTCACGATGAGATTGGCACCCCTATAAGAAAAGACACCAGAGAACTTGCAGTTTGCTTTTACTGCCCTGCTCACATAAAGAGGGGTGGTGAGCACCTAGAGAGAAGGTGGCAGTCTGCAAACCAGCAAGAGAACCTTCAACAGAACTCAACTCTGCTGGCACCCAAGACTTCCAGCCTCCAGGACTGTGAGAAAATAAATTCCTGTCACTTAAGCCAACCAGTTGATGAGTTTGTTACGGTAGCCTGAGCTAAGACTGGGACTTACTTTAACTCCTTTGGGCAAAAGGATTATAGGCTCAAGGTGTCACTGAGAATTACAGTTCCTAAAGATCCTGCTTGATAAAACATTTTAACCAACACTTGTCCCTGACTCAGCATGAGTCATCATTTAGCAGCTGCTTGTGGACGGCCTGTTGTTGGCACAGAGACTGGGACTGAATGAGGCTGGTGCTCGGCACTGCTTCCTGCACTGACAGTGAAGTGAAAGGCACTCAGTCCTGTCTGACCCTTTGCGACCACACGGACTCTACAGTTCACGGAATTCTCCAGGCCAGAATGCTGGAGTGGGTAGCCTTTCCCTTCTCCAGGGGATCTTCCCAACCCAGAGATCAAACCCAGGTCTCCCGCATTGCAGGCGGATTCTTTACCAGCTGAGCCACAAGGGAAACCCCTCATAAAATGACAGAGCCCCCTCCATAAAATGACGTTGGGGTCCTCTCCTGCAGAGACTGTTTCTTTCCATTGACAGAATTCCAAAGAAATTTTTAGCAAGAATTGAGGGTTGTTGGCCCATCATCCACATTTGCCCTGAGTTTATTTTTGCCCAGTTAAGATGCAGGTGCTGTGATAACGCTCAATAAACATATACACATGGTCTTCAATATTCAGTTAAACCTACCAAATGATCACTAAATACACTCCCTGAAAACAGGAAGCAAACCCTAGATTATTCTTTATGTGACCCTGTGGTAATACATTCTGTTGAATTTTTTTTTTTTTAGTAGTACTCTTCTTCTTTTTTTTTTTAATTTTTACTTATTTCTTTTTGTTTGGCTGTGTTGGGTCTTATTTGCAGCACATGGGAGCTTTAATCTTTGTTGTGGTATGAGGAATCCTTGATTGCTGCATGTGGGATCTAGTTCCCTGACCAGGGCTAGAACCTGGGCCCCCTGCATTGGGGACCTCAGAGTCTTCGCCACTGGATCACCAGGGAAGTCCTAGCTCTACCGTTGCCTGTTGATGAACTGTGTCTTCCAGCAGTTACCCCCTCCCCTTCAGTCTTGGTTGGACATGAGACTTGTTTTAACCAGCAGAATGGAATGGTAGTGACACTGGTTTACTTCTGGGTGTGAGACTTCAGAAGGCCTGGAAATTTCCCCTTTTGCACTCTGGGAAGGAAGCCATGGGGAGAAACCCGAGTGGAAGAGAATGGAGGCCCTCATTCAGTTGCCCTTCCTTGCGATACTCTAGCTGATAGCATGTGAAGAAGAATCACTTGGTCAATTCACAGAGTTGTCAGGAGTTCTAATTATTATGGTGCAGTTTGCCTCTAAGTTGGCTCCCAAAGTGCTCACCTCCCCTCTGGAATTCACATCCGTGCATAGTCTCCTCCCACTGTGCAGGAGGATGCTACAGAAAAGATGCATGTGATGTTTGAAGCTAGATCATAAAAGGCACGTGGCTTCTACCTTGCATACTTTTGCTGTGTTGGAAGCCAGCCGCCGGGTGGTGAGGATACTCAAGCAGCTCCGGAGACATGTACATGTGCTAATACGGACCTGAGTGTTCCTGCCAGCAACCAGCACTCACTTGCCAGGCAACTAGGAAACTACTTGGAAGTGGATCCTGTAGTCTAGTGAAGGCTTCATTTGACTGGAGCCGTAGCTGACATCTTGACTGCACCCTTTTACAAGTCAGGATCACTCAGCTAAGCCACTTCCAGATTCCTGACCCACAGAAACTGTGAGATAAGAGATGCTTCCTGTTTGAAGCTACTAAGTTTGGGGATAGTTTGTGTGCAATAATAGATGACCACAACAGACGCTCCCTTGATGATTGTTTGTGGTCCTCTGGTAGTCCTCTGGTAGAAAAAAAATTCCTTCATTCTATACTAGATGGAGAAAGTGCTGCCATCACAGAAACAATTTGAAAATAACTATATAAATTATTCATCATCTAACAGCCTACAGTGGCCACTTGCCTTAAGGAACTATTATATTATCTAGCCATTGGTCTCAGGAATCTAGGAGTCTTATAAATATAAGTAGATCCAAATTAGGATAGTATTCCCCTCAAAACATATGTTATAAAGGCTAGGAAGAAAAATTAGAATTTTTAGATTTTGTTGTCCTCTTTCTTTTGGATGAAATGAGACTTTAAAAAATAATGTTTTATTTAAACTAAAGGCTTTAGGTTGAGAGAAGAAAAAATTGAAAATACACTTCAGTTCTTCGTCTGAAGTATCATTCCATCCCCAATTTTTTCTTCTTATACCAAATTTAATTCAGGCCAATTGAGCAAATATTTACTGATTCAGGATAGGATTTTGTGTAAAGTGTTGCTGAGTGGCCAGACATCATTCTTGGCTCACAGAAAGTGAAAGTGTTCGTTGCTCAGTGATGTTTGCTTCTTTGTGACCCAATGGACGTTAGCCCGCTAGGCTCCTCTGTTCATGGAATTCTCCAGGCAAGAATACTGGAGTAGATTGTCATGCCCTCCTCCAGGGGATCTTCCTGACCCAGGGCTTGAACCCAGGTCTTCTGCATTGCAGGCAGATTCTTTACTGCCTCTGTTGGCTCTTAAGGAGCTTCTAAGTATACAATGAGATAAACTGAGAAAAGAATTGAGGAAATTGAAAATGTGGATGAGGCTGTGAAGTAGACGATTTTGATTGTGGGGATTGGGGATCTAACCCTAGAAGTGAGTAAGGGCTATGTGATTATTTTCAGCAAGACTTTTCTGCTCCCGATACTAATAGAAAGATTAACCTATATGCAAGGGTGATCTGGATTGAGAAGAGAAGGGGATTCAGGGAACTTCCCTGGTGGTCCAGTGGTTAAGAATCCCTCTTGCAGTGCAGGGGATGTGGGTTTGATTGGTGGTCGGGGAACTGAGATCCCACATCCCAGGAAGCAACTAAGCCTGAGAGCTGCAAAAACAACAAAGATCCTGCATAATGCAACTAAGACCCAGCACAGCCTAAATAAATAAATATTTAAAAAGAGAAGGGAATTCAAGTCTCAAGATGCTAGTGTGAAAGGCATGGGAAAGATGATCCTGCCCATCGCTCTTGTATAGGTGAACACATATGTGATACCTCAATTCAGTTCAGTTCAGTCGCTCAGTCGTGTCCAACTCTTTGCAACCCCATGGACTGCAGCACGCTAGGCATCCCTGCCTGGAGAATTCCTCACCACCTCCCGGAGCCCATTGAGTCGGTGATGCCATCCAACCATCTCATCCTTTGTTGTCCCCTTCTCCCCTCTTCAATCTTTCCCAGCATCAGGGTCTTTTCAAATGAGTCAGTTCTTCGATCAGTTGGCTTAAATATTGGAGTTTCAGCTTCAGCATCAGTCCTTCCAGTGAATAGTCAGGACTGATTTCCTTTGGGTTGGATCTCCCTGCTGTCCAAGGGACTCTGAAGAGTCTTCTCCAACACCACAGTTCAAAAGCATCAATTCTTCGGCGCTCAGCTTTCTTTATAGTCCAACTCTCACATCCAGATGCTGTTACAAGGGAACTCTTAGGGTCAAGTGCAGTGAAAGGGAAGCATGGGCCTCTCTTTTGAAACTGCCTTCAAATGCAAGCCTTCACTCTGACACCTGAGCAGTCCAGGAAAGCTGCCTAACGGATCTTAGACTATGTCCCACCTTTATGATAGGAGCGCACAGGTGTGTATTGTAAAAGTTAAATGTTGTCAGTTAAATGAGAAATTATAAAAGTCTGAGTACTGTTCTTTCTCTTCTTGTAAGGAAAAAGTTAAAACACAGGCTCTTTGACCCTCTCTAATATGCAAAGTACCTTCTGGGACTCAGGGGTGTAGAGCAGGTGTCAGTGACTCTGCTTGCTTATGCTGGGAACAGGTCTCTGGAGGGAGTTTGAGCAGGTTAAGCCTTGAGCACTGGCTGAGATTTCCAGCTGGGAAACTTATGCGCATATGGCTTTGCTTCTAGTCTCTTCTATTAGATTATGGCTATCCTTTCTTTTTCCTAAGTGTTTTCTTTTCCACAATTAACAGTATGTGTTTTCTGTTTCTTTATCCTCCTTGCTCTAAATGAACAGTTGTTTTGTCTATAAATTAACAGAATCATAAGACAAAGCACACCAGTGCCTGGCCCAAACAAAAGCTGATGAGTTGAACAAAGCAATTTCCTTTACCCAACTGTCTGCTCTAAAATATATAACCCCAGACAAGACTTCTTTGTCAACTTTGCTGTCTTTGTTTTTTAGTTATGTGAAGTTAAAATTAATTGAACACATGTGGTCCTTTTAATCTAATCAACTTTGAGGGCATATGGGAGACATGCTGCTATTGTAGAAACTGAAATATTCTTGGCCATTATTATTTTGCTGTGTGTGCCGTCCACCTTTGTGGGCTTAAAATTGACCCAGAAATGACAGGCACCTATGAGTAGTTGTTTTAGTATTTGAAAGATGCAAAAATTCATATTATGTGAAAATTTTTTGAATAGAGGTACCCTACCTGTATATGAGTTCAGTTCAATTCGGTTGCTCAGCCGTGTCCAACTCTCTGTGACCCCATGGACTCCTGCACACCAGGCTTCCCTATCCGTCACCAACTCCCAGAGCTTGCTCAAACTCATGGATTTTCTAGTAGTCATGTATGGATGTGTGAGTGGGCTTCCCTGGTGGCTCAGCTGGTAAAGAATCTGCCCTAAATGTGGGAGACCTGGGTTCGATCCCTGTGTTGGGAAGATCCCCTGGAGAAGGGAACTGCTACCCACTCCAGTATTCTGGCCTGGAGAATTCCATGGGCTGTTATGTATAGTCCATGGGGTCGCAAAGTGTCAGACATGACTGAGCACCTTTCACCTGTGCATGAGTACAGATACATGTTTTGCATTATTGGTCTGTATAGTTATAAGGATTGCTTGCACAAACCATAGGATTCAGAGGTGAAAGAGATGAAATCAGTCTGGATATTTCTTTGCACACCATTAATCATTTTTAATCAGATTAATGTTTCATGTAACCTTTGTCCTTGGTACTCTCTAGCTGTTTCCTAAATGCATACTCAATTATTACGTATTTGCAGTAATATTATGGACTTTTATATTTGACCTCTTATTTATTAAAAATGTTTTGCCTGTATTGTATTTTTCTTTCTTCTTTTTAGCTTTACTGAGATAGAAATGACAAATAATCTTGTGTAGACTGGGCACTTGACACACGTATATATATCAGTGCTGCCCTCTCAGCTTGTCCCCGCCTCTTTCCCCTGCTGTTCTTTACGTGTGTTCTATTCCTGCCCTGCAGACAGGTTCATCAGTACCTTTTTCTAGATTCTCTATAAATGCACTAATATTATGATACTTGTTTTTCTCTTTTTGACTTCACTCTATATGACAGACTCTAGGTTCATCCACATCGCTACAAGTGACCCAATTTTGTTCCTTTTATGGGCTTTTTTAAAGCTTGTTTGTTTATATGCATTTAAAATTTTTATTTTGTGTTGGAGCATACTTGGTTAACAATAGGTTGGACATTTTAAAAATGAGAAAATGAACCCTAAGTTAACAGAAAGACAGTGAGGATCTTGGCTATATGTGGACGGACACATCTATTTGTGTCTTCAGTCGTGTCCTGTCCTGTTTATTTTGGTATACCCCTCCCGCGTTTGTCTCTACATTCAGCATGTTGGTATAATAGTGACTCATACTTTAAACAGGATTCTTGCACAATATTTCCCAACTCTGTATGAATGTATGCATATGACAGTATATTTACATACAGTGTCAGAAACAGACTTGGGCCACATTAATGGGAAATAGGCTGGTGCCCTGAAGCGTTTTCTGTCCCTTGCTCTTAGATGAGGTCGTCATTGTGAAAACACAGCAGTGCACGTCTTTCCCATTATTGCAGTGGTGTTTCATCAGCTGTGTCTTGCCTCTCAGCTCCTCATTAAGTTGTAATCAGAGAGCAATTTCAGCTTCCAGTTCTCTTTTCCAATTAAATTAGATATAGCCTCTAATATCTCTCATTATTACAAGAATATATGTTAAGAAACAGTTTGAGATGGGATTTTTCTTTGTATTCCAGAAAATTGTAGAGGAGAGACTATGTTATTTTAATCCAGAAAGAGAAATAGATTGACTTGGACATGCTTTGTTTCGGTTTTGATGCTGAAGTGAAAGTTATTTAGAACTGAGAATTAGTATGCTCTCTGCGTACTCAGAGCTGTCACCAATTTGAGGGTTTTTTTTTTTTTTAAGTTTATGATATATTTTCTTTTTTTAAAAAAATATTTGATCCAAGTATAGTTGATTTACAATGTTGTGTTAATCTCTGCTGTACAGCTAAGTGATATGTGGAATCTAAATTATGACACAGATGGATCAGAAACAGACTTGAACACACACAGAAACAGACTGGGACTTCAGCTTTGTCATCAGTCCTTCAGTGAATATCCAGGGTTGATTTCCTTTAGGATTGACTGGTTTGGTCTCCTTGCTGTCCAGGGGACTCTCAAGTCTTCTCTAGCACAATCGAAAGCATCAGTTCTTCAGCTCTCAGCCTTCTTTATGGTCCAGCTCTCACACTGCACATGACTACTAGGAAAACCATAACTTTGATTATACAGACTTTTGTCAGCAAAGTTACATCTCTGGTTTTTAATACACTGTCTAGATTTGTCATAGCTTTCCTTCCAAGGAGCAAGTGTCTTTTAATTTCATGGCTGCAGTCACCATTCAGAGTGACTTCAGAGCCCCCCAAAATAAAATCTCTTACTGTTTCCACTTGTATTTGCCATGAATTGATAGGACCAGATGCCATGATCTTAGTTTTTTGAATGTTGAGTTCTCCAGGGGATCTCCCCACCAAGGGATTCAACCCAGGTCTCCTGCATTGCTGGCGGATTCTTTACTGTCTGAGCCACTCAGGAAGTCCTTTTAAACTTTTGGTTCTTTTTAATTCAAATTTTCAAACATGTGTAAAAATAGAAAGAATAGTATATTGTATTCCCTCTGTGCTCATCACTCCAATAATTATAAAATCTATTCGCTCTTGTTCTTGGAAAAGCCTGGAATCCCAGTTCTCTACCTTACCTCCAGATGCCATGCATTATTTTGGGCAAGCTCATCCCTTTTGCAGGTGTAAATTGATGAAGATAAAGTAAAGTAACACATGTTATTTATTGACTTCTGACTTACATGTTTAAAACACCATTTTAACAACACTGCATAATTTGTAGCATGTGTTCTCAGTCGCTTCAGTCATGTCTGACTCTTTGTGACCCTCTGGACTATAGACCACCATGCTTCTCTGTCCATGAGATTCTCCAGGCAGGAATACTGAAGTGGGTTGTCATGCCCTTCTCCAGGGCATGTTTCAGACTCTGGGATCAAACGCAAATCTCCCACATCTCCATCATTACAAGCAGATTCTTTACCACTTAGCCACCGGGGAAGCTTTTTTCAAAAAGAAATATCCTGGAGAATTTGATTAAAAGTTGATTGTTAAGTGTTGAAAGACCAGAAAGAACAGTAAGCAAATTCCTTTCAGAATTAGCATGAACGCACACAACCCTGACCATTAACCCTGTGTTCAGCCTTTTACTAGCCACATTTGATTTTGTGGTCTGGAAATATCCTTGGGCATTTGGTACCTGGTGGTGGTGGTTTAGTCAAGTTGTGTGTAAATACAACTTTTGGCATTCATTAATCCCTTGTCCCAGGTGGCCTGGTGTAAAATGATATTCCAAGGGGTCCCCTGTTTGTCCTTAATATTTCCAATGAAGGAACGTTTTTGTAGGACTCTAATAGTATGTATCTTAAAGATATAGTTTTTACATTTTTGTATATGTAAGTTCTTGGCTTTCTTAAATATCATCCATATCTTTTCTTGGTTTGCATATTTAACAACTTAAATGTCATCTTGTCTGAGATTAATATTTTTTCAATTCAGATAAACAGAGAAATGGAGACTCTAGGTTTTTTAAATTTAGAATGAAAATGTTCTGATGGTGACCAAGTTTTTAAGGTATTTTCCTGGGAAAGCTAATTATGTTACCAACCATAACCTTCTAATATGGATCGAAGATGGTTTCTACTCTACCTCTCCTGGTTGTTGGTATTTGAAATTTCTTCAACTCACTTAAATTTTTTAAATTTATGTACAGATATATTTGCTGTCAAAGATACATATTTATATGGCCAGAGTAGTTAGCTGCTTGTTATAGATGCCTGGCCCAGTCAGATGGGCCCCCTTAGCCTAGGGAGAGCCTGACTTTTACATGTATTAACAATAATCCATTGCTTTTTTTATAATATACTGTTATTGGTAGGGCTTCTCTAGTGGCTCAGACAGTAAAGAATCTTCTTGCAACACAGGAGACCCAGGTTGGATTTCTGGGTTGGGAAGATTCCCTGGAAAAGAGAATGGCAACCCACTCCAGTATTCTTGCCTGGAGAATTCCATGGAGAGAGGAGCCTGGTGATCTATAGTCCCTGGAGTCACAAAGTTGGACACGACTAAGTGGCCACATCATACTTCAGAAAACAATGTTAGATGACACTGAGGTGCTTATTTTTCTCAAAAGCTTATGATCCAACACTAATATCATACCATTCAGGTTATCTTACATACACATTGATAATATCCAATGGGTGCTTAATATATGCTAGATTTCCCTATGTCTAATGGATTCTGAACTTAGCCAGAAATATTTGTTACCTGTTGATCAAGCACTCACTGTGCTGTTACAGTGCTGACCACCATTGAGGGAACAGAAAATGAATCATACAGTCCCTGCCTTCAAGGAGTGTGTGTATAGTCTAAGGGGGCAGGAAGGTGCATCATTGTAATAGGTGAGTGGCCGGTGGTCAGATAAAAGTGATGGCATAAAGTGCTTTGGATTCAGAGATTGAAGAAGGGATCAAGAAAGGGAATATTAGTGAACCAACTTTTGAGCTGGGGCATTTTTCTTGGGTTTTGTTCATTCAGAAGGAAGAAGCTACCAGAATAGCTTATGTTTAAAAGGAGGGGGGCTTTTTAGACTTGGGCTTTTTAGACTTCACTGGTGGTACGGTGGATAGGCATCCACCTTCCAGTGCAGGGAACATGGGTTCGATCCCTGACCCAGGAAGATTCCACATGTCTCGGGGTAACTGAGCCTGTGCACCACAGCTACTGAAGCCCACAAGCCTTGCCTGCAACAAGAGAAGCCAGTGCAATGAGAAACCTCTGCACAACAGTGCAGGTAGCACCCTCCCCTCCCCGCCCCCAGCTCGCAACTAGAGAAAGCCCGCACGCAGCAAGGAAAACCCAGCACAGCCATAAATAAATACATATTTAAAAGTGGGTGTGCTTATTGAAGGAGACCCATCACTCCTCACTGGAGTTACAGGTAATCAGGTGGTCCCTGTCTCATCCGCTCCGTGTCTCTGTGACTTGGGTCCACAGACGTCTCCTCCTACTATCTCTCTCTGTCAATCTTATTTTCTTGTTTCTTCCAATTGCCTGCTTCCTGTCCCCTCATGGTTTTGCCAGGCACCACCTCTGGCTGTGACTTCCCCTGCCTGCCAGCCTTAGCTAACCAGAGCCTGGATGTGTTTGTTCACAACGCTTAAGCAAGGAGAACGTACTTGACAGAGTGCTTTCCTCTGGCTGTAATCAGCTTTGGGGCCGGAGCTGCAGAGTTAAAATATGGGCACTTAGGAAAGCTCTTGCTGAGAAAGGGGGTGGGGGCTGGAGGGCTGCAGAGAGGGGCAGGCATGTTGGCAGCCTCCTGACCAATTCAGCCAAGTTCATGAAGGTGGAGCACCTTGGGGAGGCTGCGAGTGGGGGTCTCATTGTATTTCCTGCCCTTGGAAAGTATATTTGCAACGGGGAGGTGGTGCACATACGTACTTAACCCGAATGTCAGGCACACTGCGATAAATACCAGAAAGCATTCCTGAAGTGGGCGAGAAGGATTCACATCTATTACACTGTGAGTGGAGAAGGTTTGCCCATGGGGGAGGACCCTCATGGACCTAAGCATTTGAAGTACAGTGTAAGGGTCTTAAGAAGAGTGTGCTTGTTGCACAGTGAGTATGTTTATTCAGTGGCTGCCTTGTGTAATTTTTAGGAACTGCGGACTGTCTGCTTTTCAAGGAACTGACCCAAGCCTAAATTTGCTTCTGCTATAAGTATTGATTACTGAAGCTCTCATCATCTGAATTTTTTTATAATTAAAAAAATAGTGATCAGTGGAATCAAATAGGAGACATTTTGGAAAAGGATGGGGGCCCTATAAAAATCAGGCTTTGCTAATACCTGCTGTTTTAGCAAATTCTCAGCAATGCTTGTTGTGTGAGCACACCGTGATGCAACATACAAATGAAATAGCTTAGGGATCTCAGATATTTTATTTCCTATGTTAAGGCGTGAGACGCCACAAAGAAAACATAGAATGCTTGTCATAAATTATTTGTCTCATAACGTAAAAATGCTTCTTTGTCTCTGGTCATATACTGGCACTGTTTAATAAAAAATGCAGTCCAACTCTTTGCAACCTCGTGGACTATAGCCCACCAGGCTCCTCTGTCCATGGACTTCTCCAGGCAAGAATACTGGAGTAGGTAGCCATTCCCTTCTCCAGGGGCTGTTCCTGATCCAGAAATAGAAACCGGGTCTCCTGCATTGCAGGCAGATTCTTTACCGTCTAAGCCACCAAGGAAGATATATAGTATTTCAAATTTTTGTCAGAAATCTCAGTATGGTTTATATTGTGGGTTTTTTTGTTAGGTTTTTCTTTCTGACTTGGAAGTTCCTTGTGCTTGTGGTAATCACTGTGCCTAATTGGAACTAGATGTACTTCAGAAGAAACTGCGTGTCTTTAATGTTTGGTGTGCCTCCCCCCTTTTAAATAAACTTCCTGAATTGAGAACAGCAATTTTTTATTCTCTCTGGCAAATTCGAATTAATAACTCCTTGTCTCAGGATAAAAGTGGCTGCTTGGGTGGAAGTTGCCACTTCCCTTTTCATTGTTAAGCAGTAGGCAAACCATGCATGGGATTCATGTGGTTTCGCAATCTCCTCAAACTGTCTGTTAACAATCCCCAATGTCCCCGTCCTAGAGAAAGAAGGTGAAGCACAGGAAATAACACATATGCCCTAGATTTTAGGATGGAAACTGGAAGGAAATTCTGTGTTTGGCTGATCACTT
Source organism: Bos mutus (assembly GCF_027580195.1). Classification (NCBI taxonomy): domain Eukaryota; kingdom Metazoa; phylum Chordata; class Mammalia; order Artiodactyla; family Bovidae; genus Bos; species Bos mutus. Next base: position 9,117,556 of record NC_091617.1, read on the forward strand.
TGTAGAGCTCTGGTGGCCTTCAGGGAATAAGCCCTGTCTTCTCTGATCATTTTGTTGTTATTGTTCAGTTGCTCAGTCATATCCAACTCTTTGTGACCCTATGGACTGCAGCTCACCAGGCTTCCGTGTCCTTCACCATCTCCTGAGTTTGCTCAAACTCATGTCCATTGAGTTGGTGATGTTACCCAACCATCTCATCTTCTGTCACCCCCTTCTCCTCCTGCCCTCAATCTTTCCCAGCATCAGGGTCTCTTCTGATGAGTCTGCTCTTCATATCAGGTGAAGTTTTGGAGCTTGGCTTCAGCATCAAACTTTCCAGTGACTATTCAGGATTGATTTCCTTTAGGATTGACTGTTTTGATCTCCTTGCTGTCCAAAGGACTCTGAAGCATCTTCTTCAGTACCACAGTTGGAAAGCATCAGTTCTTCAGCACTCTTTCATCTTAATTGGTCCATGTGCAGTTCACTCTGCTAGAAAATTACCCACCAAATAAGTTACTGTTTTTTGCACCAGTTATTACCTTAGGACACTGAGATGGAAGGCATGTGAACCAGCCATATACGTATATACGTATTTTTTTCTTATCAATATGTACCCTACAGATAGTTTTTTGGTTTTGAATTAAAATGAAGAAAATATGACTTGACTGTGCCTCCTGCAGGCATAGTCCTCCTTGGTAGAAAGCGAAGGCTCCTGAGAAAAGCCTCAGCAGGGTAGTATTTCTGTGAAGTGGCAGCTGGAACCCCTTTAGAAAAATGCAGTAACTCACACTTTACTGCACACAATGTCGTGTCCCTCAGGGCAAGCTCTCTGGTGTCACAGAGTTTATGACTCATGAGTGCTGTACTTTTTGTGATGTAATAAACAAGACGAGGTGGTGGGAGAATTATATTCCTGTCCCAAAAGCCACTTCACCTTTTATTCTGTTGGAAGAAAAAGCCATGGGGATATTAAATTTTAGTGGCATTTTCAAGTTGAACATTGTCTGTGACGGAAATGCATGCGTTGAAGTGTTAAGCTACTTAAGAACAAAATAAAATCAGGGGAAGGAGCTGTTTCCATGTAGAGCTAAGTTGCTGGCGAGGGTTTTGGAAGAGTAAATTTCTCAATATGCATCTAGGATCTGATTTACATATCCGTCTCTGTGTGTTTACATAGCTTGTTCCTCCTGGATTGAATTTGCCTCAGACTACACTGACCAGTGGCTCTGTTTTTTAGAGCAGTTTTAGATGCTGCTCTAAAAAACAGTTCTCTTGTGGCTCAGCTGGTAAAGAATCCACCTACAATGTGAGACCTAGGTTCTATCCCTGGGTTAGGAAGATCCCTGGGAGAAGGGGAAGGCTACCCACTCCAGTATTCTGGCCTGGAGAATTGCATGGACTAAGGGAAATCCTGGTAAAGACAAGCGTATTGAGCCACTTGGTCCATTAGGATCCCCGTGACTCAGGGCCTGTGTTTCATCGTTATTACCATGTGTTTTGTGAGGGACAATTGGAAGCTGCCTGCCAGACTTTGAGTAATATCAGCATACTGCCAAGTTACTATGATCGGGAACTGGTGTGTAATTCTTCAAAAGGTCTGATTATCTCTACGAACATATTATATATAGGGAAGAAGTGCTCAACATTTTTTTAAAAAATGAGATAAAATTACCTGTATTTTTTAATTGAAGAGAAGATGTGTGGAAAAGTATCAAAGGAGAGTGCCTGGGAGAAATTTGAAAGTAGAGACTGCTGCTGTTGCTAAGTCGCTTCAGTCGTGTCCGACTCTGTGTGACCCCATAGACGGCAGCCCACCAGGCTCCCCCGTCCCTGGGATTCTCCAGGCAAGAACACTGGAGTGGGTTGCCATTTCCTCCTCCAATTCGTGAAAGTGAAAAGTGAAAGTGAAGTTGCTCAGTCGTGTCTGACTCTTAGCGACCCCATGGACTGCAGCCTACCAGGCTCCTCCGTCCATGGGATTTTCTAGGCAAAAGTACTGGAGTGGGGTGCCATTGCCTTCTCCAAAAGTAGAGACTAGTTAGGATATATTCAGTCTACTACTATTGCTGACATCACTTAATCCGTGATAGAGGAACAGGGATGGTTTTTTAAAGTAATTGAAGTAGTTTGTGAAATATTTGGGATCTTAGGGTAAGAGTACAGCATTTTGAAGATAAACTTTTGTTATAAAGTGTTGCTAAATGAACTAAATTATGTAGAATCTTAACGAAATAATCACATAACATTTTATCAATAATAAAATATTCCTGTTCAGTAGAAAATTGCCTGAAATTTTATCTGTGATTGTTAGCACTGTAAAATCACAGATGATAACCACTCTGTCACTGCACTTTACTAGCACAGGGCTCGACACATCATAGGTACTCAGTAAAATTTTAGTCAGTTGGATAGTCCCTGGGATTCTCCAGGCAAGAACACTGGAGTGGGTTGCCATTGCCTTCTCCAATGCATGAAAGTGAAAAGTGAAAGTGAAGTCGCTCATTCGTGTCCGACCCGCAGCGACCCCATGGACTGCAGCCTTCCAGGCTCCTCCATCCATGGGATTTTCCAGGCAAGAGTACTGGAGTAGGGTGCCATTGCCTTCTCTGAGTCAGTTGGATAGTACCCATACATTAAGGTAGGGGTTTTCATCCATTAAAAACTTACTGAAACTGTACAATGTACCAGTCACTATTTTAAGTTCTGGGAGGGGAACAGTGAACAAGAAAAATACAAAGTTGATGCCCTTGTTGAGCTTATATTCTAGAAGGAAAGACAGACAATAAACGATGCAGGACACGGGTTTGATCCCTGGATCAGGAAAATCCCCTGGAGAAGGGAATGGCAACCCACTCCACTATTCTTGCCTAGAAAATTCCATGGACAGAGGAGCTGGTGGGCTGTGTAGTCCATGGGGTCACAAAGAGTCAGACACGACTGAGTGACCTTTTCACTTTCACACTGACCAGCGCTCTTTTTTTTTAGAGCAGATTTAGATGCTAGCAAAATGGAGAGGGAAGTGCAGAGATTTCCTCTGTACCCCCTGCCCTGACTCATGCGTAGCTTCTCCCCTTTTCTCAACATCCCCCAGCAGAATAGTACATTTTGTACACTATTTATTTACGTATATTTCTTTTTGGCCGCTCTGGGTGTTTGTTGCTGGTCTTGGACTTTTCTCTAGTTGTGTCAAGCTCAGGCTACTCTTTGTTGTGGTGCGTGGGCTTCTTGTGTCTGTGGCCTCTTGTTGCAGAGCCCTGGTTTTAGGCATTCAGGCTTCAGTAGTTATGGCCCAGGGGCTTGGGCTTCCAGGATGGCTCATTGGGTTAAGAATCTGCCTACAATGTAGGAGACTTGGGAGACGTGAGTTCGATCCTTGGGTCAAGAAGAGATCCCCTAGAGGAGGAAATGGCAACCTACTCCAGTTTTCTTGCCTCAGAAATCCCATAGGCAGAGCAGCCTGGTGGGCTGCTGTCCATGGGATCACAAAGAGTCAGACAGGACTGAGCACAGCACACAACAATAATGGGCTAAGTTGCCCCGAGGCATGTGGGACCTTCAGTCCCCAACTAGGGATCAAACCCATGTACCCTGCATTGGCAAGTAGATTCTCAACCATTGTGCCACCAGGGAAGTACCATTGATGAACCTCCATGGACACATCAGGATCATCCAAAGTCCATAGTTTACCTTAGGGTCCACTCTTGGTGTTGTACATTCTATGAGTTTGGACAAATGTATAATGACATGCATTCACAACTACAGTATCGAGTATAACAGAGAATAATTTCACTGTCCCCCAAATCCTTTATGCTCTTTCTGTTCATCCCTCCTTCCCCCTAATCGCTGGTAACCACTGGTCTTGTTACTGTCGCCCTGGTTTTGCCTTTTCCAGAATGCCACATAGTTGGACTCACACATGTATTTTCACACTGGCTTCTTTCACTTAATAGGCAACTAAGATTCCTCTATTGGAGAAGGAAATGGCAACCCACTCCAGTGTTCTTGCCTGGAGAATTCCAGGGACGGGGGAGCCTGGTGGGCTGACGTCTATGGGGTCGCATAGAGTCGGATACGACTGAAGCGACTTAACAGCAGCAGCAGCAGCAGCAGCAAGATTCCTCTGTGTCTCATGGCTTTATAATGCCTTTCTTTTTCCTGCTGGGTAATCCGTTGTCTGGATGGACCACAGTTTTCACTCATTTCAGTGCCTTAATTTTTTAATAGATTTGGCCTCGGGGTTGGGATAGGATAAGGCAAGTGAGGCACTCAGGAATTAAGATAAGTCATATTTTCCTGCACTATTTAAAGGTCAAAAATTAATGCCCCAAACTCCACAGTGAACAAAAGATCAACATTTTAAAGACAGAAAGTTCCCTCTGAACGTCACTGACAATCATTAGCAAAATTCCTTCTATCCATAACCCACACTGTGGACAGTATCTTCGTGCTCTGAAACCTGCTTCTTCCCCAAAGTCACTGCTTCCCTCAAAGCCTTCTCAGGTCATTCTTTCCTTGCAGCCCTCCCAGCATTGACATAGGGATATCTTCCTTCTCCTGAATTTTCACTTCCAAACCATACTTTCCTCCTCCTCCCTAAAAAACATCCCCCACCCAACCTGTGGATGGACTAGTTCCCACCTGTCCTCCACCTGTTGGAGGCATCCACAGGGCTCTTTCTGCCTTAGGGGCATCCCCCTCAATCCTCAAAGATTTTAGGCCCTCACTCTCTGTCATTCAGCCAACTGCATCTTTAGTCATTCTTAGCTGATTTTGATATCAACCTAGATGTTCCAAGATTCCAGTTTCTCTGTTCCTTGATTTTTATTCCTCCAGTGACCTTGCTTTCATCATTCTTCAGCCATTCCCTCTGAAATTCATATTATAGTCCTTGCAGATACCAGTGACTGTACCTCCTCCAGAATCTTAATTTCAACTCTGACTGTCCAACTAATGCTTCTATCCAACCCACTTTTTTTTTTTTTTTGGTACCTTTAGGACAGAATTCTGTAGCCCACAGCAGGACTCATTGATACTACATTGATTTGGCTGTGATGGGTTTTAGTTGCTGCGTGTGAGATCTTTCATCTTAATTGAGGGGACTGATCAGGGATCAAAGCCAGGCCCCTTACTTTGGGAACGTGGAGTCTTAGCCACTGGACCACCAGGGGAGTCCTAATACTACAGTCTTTGAACTGTGTATCCCACTCTTCCTGCATCCCCACTTTAGATTCTATTATAACCCATCATTATAGCCATGTCCTTGCTTCTGTCCTCAGTTCTCTTATATTTTCTCTCTTCATTGTATTTAACTGGCAAAACAGCAACTCTGGTGACATGCAAGATTTATACAAGGGCAAGACCATTTTAGAAACAAATTTTTATGTTTCTGTTTTTCCTTCAAATCTCTTCTCATTATTATTAATAAATAGAAGTGATCTGATATTTTCATAAACCCATTTCAGTTTATCAAGTTTTACGTTTCTTCCAAGTGTTCAGTAAACACCATGATTTATTGAGAACAGTAATCAGAGTGAAGAGCTGTAGTTAGTTATCAAGGGAAGAGATTCATAAATGCAATTCTTTATCTAAAGATTCATGATAACTGTTTTATAAATTATTCTTATGTAAATTACTTTGAACAAAGAGAGGAATTTTTACAGAGAGAGCTTGCTATGTGTCATATCCTGTGTGTGAAATGTTTGCCTAGTTGACTAAGACAGGGTTGGGTTGAATTTCAGTCACGGTAATATTCTCAGGTGTATTTACCACAACATTATTTAGGGGAGATATCCCTGGTGATCCAGTGGCTAAGACTTTATGCTCCCAATGCAGGGGTCTGGGGTTTGATCCCTGGTCAGGGAACTAGTTTCCATGTACTGCAGCTAAGACCTGGTACAGTCAAATAAATAAATAAGAATATTGTAAAAAATTATTTTGGGCATTACAGACTATCTTCACACCCATTTACTTTGCATTGAAATGACCCCATACTTTTAATAGGGCCCCCCGGCAACAGACTACAGTCCATAGGGTCACATTGAGCAGGACTGAGTGACTTAGCACACTCGCACCTCCTCCCTTTCTTTTTTATCTCCCCTAGAAAATATGTTTGAACAGAGAAGTCTGGCAGGCTATAGTCCATTGGGTCGTACTAAGACACAGCTTAGTGACTAAACCACAAAACCACTAGAAAATAGGTTAAAGGACTTCTTTGGTGGTCCAGTGGTTAAGACTATGCGCTCCTAATGCAGAGGTCCCAGGTTCGAATCCTGGTCAGGGAACTAGATCCCACGTGCTGCAGCTAAGACCCAGCACAGCCAAATAAATTAAAAAAAGAAAAAAAAATGTTAAGCTGGAATGGGCGTTTATAAAGTAGGAGTACGTGTAAAGTAAAAGTTAGATTGTGTCATGTTTTGAGTGAACGATCGTTTTCTTTACCCTGAATTCCCCAAAAGTGTTAGTCACTCTATCATGTCCAACTCTCTGTGACCCCGTGGATTGCAGCCGACCAGGCTCCTCTGTCCATGGAGTTTTCCAGGCAAGAATACTGGAGTGGGTTGCCATTACCTTCTCCAGGTGGGTCTTCCCAATCCAGGGATCAAACCCAGGTCTCCTGCATTGCAGGCAGTTTTGTTTTTTTTTAACTGTCTGAGCCACCAGGGAAGCCCAAGCTTGCCTACCGAATATATAGAGCCAGCCTGTATATATATATACCGAATATACAGAGCCAGCCTGAATGTATAGGGCCAGCCTGTATATATATATATATATGTGTGTATATATATATATAGGCTGTATGTACGTAGATACCAAATGTATAGGGCCAGCCTGTATATATATAGGCTGTATGTACATAGATAGCAAATGTATAGGGCCAGCCTGTATATATATATATATAGGCTGTTTGCACATAGATACCGAATGCGTAGGGCCAGCCTATACCCCACGGGATAACAGCTGTGGTTCATCGGGTGCCTGTGTGCCAGCCCTGCCTCAGGTAACAATGTACCCTCTCTGTGTGCTCTCCCAGGTCTACCCTGAACTACAGATCACCAATGTGGTGGAAGCCAACCAACCAGTGACCATCCAGAACTGGTGCAAGAGGGGCCGGAAGCAGTGCAAGACCCACGCACACATGGTCATTCCCTACCGCTGCCTGGGTGAGCTGGCCGGCCTTGGAGCCGGCGTTGATGGGCCATGGGCTTTGGGCATAAACGGGAAGGATGCTCTAATTATTAGATCAGATATGCAGGCTCTTCCTTCAGCATATTGCCACTCTGTATTGGACTATATTTTGGACTCTTATTCAAGTATCCTGTGTCCTAACAATAAAGGAGCAGTATTTCCAGGCTTCCAGCCTCAGAATGAATTTACCTAGTGTGTTTATTTTAATTAAAAATCTTGGGCCTCTTCTACAACTGCTGAATGAAAATATCTGGTGGTGGGGCCCAGGAATCTTAGTTTCACTGATTTCTGTAGGTGATTCTCCTGTACCTGAATTGTCTAGAATTAGTAGAATTCACACCTTGTATGTTTCTTGACATATTCTTCATAGAAGAGAGAGCCTAATGTACATTTTGCTAATCCTTAAAAAGCACTTTCTACAACAGCCCACCACTCTTCCTGTTTGATGATAACTGGGGAATTAGAGTTGAGCAAATTTTGTTACTCTGCTTACATCAAACTAGAGGAAGCAGTTTGATCACTCAGATTTAAATATGTGCTTTCACTTTTTACTGACTTTTACTTTAAACTGTTGTTCTAAAAACTGAGTTGCTTTATATGGTATTGTGTTTTTTCCTCTGGAAACACTATCATACTCCACATTTAATCTGTCTTGGTTATTAGTTTCTTCCTGCGTGATTTCTTTTTTTTTTTTTTTAATGTAGCTAGGCAATGGGGAAATCAGCAGCCTTTGATCTGATAGCCAGCATCTAGATGTTTTCCACAAGTATATTCATTGGCAAGGTGGTTGTAAATAAGGACATAGGGATTTATCTGAGAACAATGTGGACAAGTATTGATACACATTCCAACAATGTCTTGTAAAAACTAAAAAGGGTCTTTAAAAAAAAAGTCCCCAACAGCAAACTTAGAAATTCAGAATGACAAAGATTCTGTAATACTTGGGTCAAACATGAATGTTGTAAGAACCTATTGATTACTGTAGATGGCTGCACACGCTTTGAGACATTAATAGGAAACTGGGCTAATCTCCAATGAATGAAGATTTCATCTGGTGGATTTATGATAAGATATGCAAAACCAGATTCTTAAACATTTGGCAGTTAAAGAGTTTCCTGGTTCCTAATTACAGAAGACAACACTTGTGATGTGTTTAGCCACTTTCCCAGGCCTGGTATAGTATCTGGTGTTAGCTTAGCACATCAACAACACCTCTTCTTGACTACTCATGGGACTAGATGATCATTATATACTTCTAGTAGGCCTATATCCACATTATATACTTCACCTGGCCTATATGAATCTTTTATCATGTTTTCTCATTTTATGAATCTCTGGTATTTTTCTACTGAACCCAAAATTAGAGCTTAACATGACAGTGACAAGTGGATTACACGATGCCTCCAACTTTGTTACTGAGCTTAGATTAGAATTAAGAATTGTAGGTACTACCTCACTCCTAGGTGATGGCAAATTTTCCATAAGTTTTTTTTTTTCCCCTGATTTTTCAAATTGAACAAAATATTCTTTAAATTGTGTAGTAGTAGTGTTACTTGCTGAGTTGTGTTCAACTCTGCAACCCCACTGGACTAGAGCTCACAGGGCTCCTCAATCCATGTTATTCTCCAGGCAAGAAAACTGGAGCAGGTTGCCATTGCCTTCTCCAGGGAATCTTCATGATTGAATCCAGAGATCGAACCCAGCTCTCCCACATGACAGGCAGATTCTTTGCCAGCTGAGCCACCAGGGGAATTCTATAGTGCTTTACAATTTTCAAAAGTTTCACAGTCATGATGTCATATAATCCCATAACAACCCGTTTTTTGCCCTGCCCCATACTGTCCCTCCCTTTTCCCTCTTCCCACTGGTAGCCACTGGTTTGTTCTCTTTATCTGTGAGTCTACTTCGCTTTTGTTTTATTCATGGGTTTGTTGTATCTTTTAGATTCCACATATAAGTGGTATCATACAGTATTTGTCTTTTTCTGTATGACTTACTTCACTTGGCATTAATGCCCTCCAGATCTATTCATGTTGTTGCAAAAGGCAAGATTTCATTCTGTATCTAAAAGTATTACAAAAGGTGGTACATAATATAACCCTAATGAATATGTCTTGCTTTTGGGAAAAGGAATGGAAAAACACGTGTGTAATTTATGTATTTTTTTAATTCCATTCATACTGCGTGGTCCCAATAGTTTGAATATTGTTTGTCTAGTTTTCTTCCTCTCCTTTCCCTTTTGTTCCTTTCTTCTTTCCTTCCCTCTTTGTGCCTCCCTAGATTGAACATCTGTTACACAGAGAGGTTATCAAGCATTTTGTAGTTGCATAGGGCACCCATTGAAATACTTACTCTGTGAGGCAGGTGATGTTGGATTTTTCAGTCTCACTTCACTGGTACAAATATTGAAAGTCACCAAGATTGAATTTCTTGCAGTAACTCACACATCAGTTTAGCAGTAGAATCAGGACCAAAGCCCAAGGATTTTTGATTCGCAATCCAGCATTCCTTCCAGTATCAGCAGAAAATTGTATTAGAGCCAATAACCACCTGATTTATAAAATCAAATCATAGAGGAAAGACTATGAATTGGAGGCAATAACGAACACCTAAAAAAAATCCCACTGTAGATATGTCTCATAAAGGCCACAGCCATATCCCTAGAAGCTCCATGATTCTCTTCGTGTGATCAGGTTTCCACTTTATGGTAGGGATAGACAGCCTTCTTATATATGGGGCTTCTCAGGTGTGGTTTGTTGTTCACTAGCTAAGTCATGTCTGACTTCATGAACTGCAGCACGCCAGGCTTCCCTGTCCTTCACCATCTCCTAGAGTTTGCCCAAGCTCATGTCCATTGAATCGGTGATGCCATCCAATCATTTCATCCTCTGCCACCCCCTTCTCCTCTTGCCATCAGTCTTTTCCAGCATCAGGGTCTTTTCCAATGAGTTGGCTATTCGCATCAGGTGGCCAACGTATTGGAGCTTCAGCATCAGTCTTTCCAATTTCAGGTGGCTCACTGGTAAAGAATCTGCTTGCCAATGCTAGAGACATGGATTCAGTCCCTAAGTCAGGGAGATCCCCTGGAGGAGGAAATGGCAACCCACTCCAGTATTCTTGCCTGGAAAATCCCATGGACAGAGGAGCCTGGAGGGCTACAACCTAGGTACCACTGAGCGACTGAGCACACAGGAACATTTATGTGTTACCTCCTGCTTGAATAAAGAATTACCATAAGTACCATCTAAAATTGCTGGCTGTATCCAAATAAATCCTTTACACAAAAGAGATTATTTTATTAAAGTTAATTCTCAGACTACCTGGAAAGCAAAATAAGATTGTCTTTAATATTAAGCGTATTAAAATTCAAAACAAAGCTAGAAGAGAGAAAAATGCCTGTCACATTCAGCATGTAACCTTCCTGACCTTCTTATCAGGTGCAGGGAAAGTGCCGCCCTAGGTTGTTTTTCTCTAAGCCATGTATTTGCCGTGGGCATCCCTGCTCTACAGTGTCTTGTATCCCTTGTCTAGATGGAAAAAGTGCATTAGGTTGCTGCTGTCACTTTCTTCCCATGAAGTAGATGATTTCTCTTGGGAGTCAGCTGGCTTTCTCATTTCACGCTTTGCTTTTAGTTATGCCTCAGGCACCAGACGGTAAGATTGTCTTAGTCATTTGAACATTTTATTAATTATCTCATACAGGATTCAAGCACATCGTTATTATTCAAGGAGAATATTTTCTTTGCAAAATGTTTGACTCCTTTCCATTTGGATTACTACTTTTCCTGGTGTCATAGATCCATTATTGAAATTGATGCTTTTCTGCATTTGCCACTGTCCAGTAAAAGCTAATAATTCAATTATACACAAAAAAAAAGATGAGTAGAAACTCCGGAATCATCTGCTGCTCTGGTTGCCATTTTTATATGAAATACCAGCACTGTTTGAGTTGTATATATGTATGGTGACTCTCTCCAAGAGATAATGGGATATGAAGTTTTTTTAAGTTGAGCTTATTAGAGGTTCTTCATACAAGTAAGTTATGACCTCAATAATGTACTGTTTGCTCTTATAAACAGCAGCTTAACTCATGAAAAGTATATTCTGTTTTTATCGCTTGTATTTTTTTCTATTGTTTTTAGATTGTTTCCATGTATACAAAGAGATAGACAGATGCTGACATCCAAGAAAGTTAGAAAGTCACATGGAACTTAAATTTCACGTGGTCACATTTTCACCCACTTTATTTAAAAAGTAACGTCCCTGGTGGCTCAGTCGGTAAAGAGTCTGCCTGTACTACAGGAGACTCGAGTTCGATACCTGAGTCAGGAAGATCCCCTGGGGAAGGAAATGGTAACCCACTCCAGTGTTCTTGCCTGGGAAATCCCATGGACGGAGGAACCTAGTGGGTTACAGTCCACGGGGGTCGCAAGAGTCAGACACGACTTAGCAACTAAACCTACCCACCTACCTTATTTTAAAAGAGCAAAAATGCCTTTAGATTTAGTAACACATCAGCTAGAGTGGATGTAGGATATTTTGAGTTTTAATTTCTCTGTGTATTTGGAATCAGTACTATCATATCAGATCTGATGGTCTGGAAATATTTACTTTTCTGTGCCAACCAGTAAACAGCTGCTTCCTAGTTACATCTGCATAATTTCATCTTGGAAATTGTTGGCTTGCTGTTTTAGCATAAATTTAATACGCTGGACCATGATGTTTCCAGCTTTTAACCTCACACTGTGTCTTTCCTCATAGGCTTTTCCTGGTGTGACTGAGTTGATGTGATTATGATAGGGAGTCAAGAAAGAAATGGACGTCCATCAGAATTCTCTTTGCACTCTGGGAACGTCTTTTTTAAGTGGTTTGCTGCTTACCATCACTTTCTACCTACAACAGAGAAAGGAAACTGAATTTCCTTTTTGTGTTTACAACTCAATTCTCATCATGTTATTTCTCAAAACAACACATTTGAGATCTTTTCTGATTTTGTTTACTGTTTTTTTCTAGCAAATAACTTTTCAAAGGACTGTTGTGGAAAATACAACTTATATATGACAATTTTGCAAGATTTTGGGGGATTTAGGGCACCATGGTTAGCTTTATACCATACAAATAACTGTAACCAGAAAGAGAATATGTCAGAAAAACTCTCAGAGTGGTACAGACAAGTATTGTTATGTTTCCTAGGACAGGAGAGTGGCTTAAACCCAGGGTAACAAATGGAATTCAGTTAGTTAACTCAGACTATGCCACAAAGCCCTCATTTCCATTATATTTTAATTAGCTAAATACATTTTAAATTTTATATAAATAATATGTAAAATATATTAGACATGAACTTAATGCCATCACAAAGTATAGGAAATTTTTGATGTATTTCTTCTTTAGGAAAAGAACTGAGAAATGCTTTTCTGTGGATTTAAAAGAATTTTGTTTTTGATCCTGTGAATTAGGGACAGCATATCTCTATAATATCTCTGAATAGTACCCGTTAAAGTATAACTATAAGGTTTGTCTAGTCAAGGCTATGGTTTTTCCTGTGGTCATATATGGATGTGAGAATTGGACTGTGAAGAAGGCTGAGCACTGAAGAATTGATGCTTTTGAACTGTGGTGTTGGAGAAGACTCTTGAGAGTCCCTTGGACTGCAAGGAGATCCAACTAGTCCATTCTGAAGGAGATCAGCCCTGGGATTTCTTTGGAAGGAATGATGCTAAAGCTGAAACTCCAGTACTTTGGCCACCTCATGTGAAGAGTTGACTCACTGGAAAAGACTCTGATGCTGGGAGGGATTGGGGGCAGGAGGAGAAGGGGACGACAGAGGATGAGGTGGCTGGATGGCATCACTGACTGGATGGACATGAGTCTGGGTGAACTCTGGGAGTTGGTGATGGACAGGGAGGCCTGGCGTGCTGCGATTCATGGGGTCGCCAAGAGTCGGACACGACTGAGCGACTGAACTGAACTGAACTGATATTTCTTAGAAAGGGAAAGGTTAATTATTTCAAGCTTAGTGAAGTGAAATTTGGGGAAATAATTTCTCTGAGGTAGTTTAGCACATTTTAAAAAAGTAATTTCATATTTGTATATCATGAAAGAATTGACCATAAAGCATTGAGGCATGAAGTATGCACAGAAAGAAAAAACCATGAATGTTAGAAATGTCATAAAGATGACAGTCCATGTGAAGCCCGAGTAAAGATGTTTTTCAATTTCAGTATCAAAGGATATGATGACATGTTCAATTTTAGTACTCAACAGAGCAAGCTCTCAATGTAGAGTCTAGAAATAAATTGTTATCTTTGTTTATCACCCTAGTCACAAGCAGCTTCATTAAACTTTCCCTCTCTTCTACATCCCTTGATAAGTGTCAGCTCTTGCTGGTGGTGCAATATGTCCTTCTTTTTCCACCCCCTGTCACTGAGTCTCAGGCTTTAGCTGTGAAACCTGATGGTGAAGGGAAGTCCCAAGGCAACAGCTGTGCGGCAGTCTGGAGAGAAGCCAGTCCAGATTGGAGGAGAATGGGGCGGATCCCAGGAGGGAGGGCTCCAGGGAAAAAATAGCACTGATGGACCTGCCTGTACTTGAGTGGTTGTAGAATTCTGGTACAGAGTTCACAAAAGATGCAGTACTGATGGGTGCAGAGAAGATGAAGCAAATATAAAAACGCTGGCGAGGATTAACTTTATGTAAACAAAAAGCTAAATTTAAAAGATAGCAAACAGTTACAAGATAAAAGGAAAGGAGATGCCATTCCCGGGTCTATGCAATACAGATGCCATAGTGAAGTGAAGTGAAGTCGCTCAGTCGTGCCCAACTCTTTGCGACCCCATGGACAGTAGCCTGCATCAAGCTCCTCTGTCCATGGGATTTTCAAGGCAAGAGTACTGGAGTGGGTTGCCATTTCCTTCTCCAGGGAACCTTCCCAACACAGGGATCAAACCCAGGTCTCTCACATTGTAGACAGATGCTTTACCATCTGAGCCAGCAGGGAACATACACATGATAAAAAGTATACTAGAAGGAATGTGGGAAGGGGAGGAATGGACCCACCTTCACATATGGAAGACTGGAAGGGGGAAAAATCAAAGAAAATACTATTTTATACTATTAACTCAGTACTACTTACGTACAGAGTTCAGCAGTAAACTCTGTAGAGACACAGCTAAATGATTTTTATTAACCTCTTTTTACTACAGAGAAATTTATCAAGTTGGCCTGTGACAGGAAGAAGTTGAGTTTAGGCTTGCAGGCATTATTTTCCATCTAGAAATTTTCTTTTAAGATTAGAAATTGTGAGTGAAACTAGTGTTAGGGGTGTCCTTATTTAGCTTACTTTGAGTTGGATAGAGTTAAACTGTGATTTCATGGAGCTGAGTTTGTGTACCAACTTTAGAAGATGTTTGTGTCTCCTTGGATGAAACTTATGACTCTATATAAACTTACCTTTATATATATGTACCTATTTCACAGAATTTAGGGCAGAATTCCACTGTTTTAGATGTTGTAGAGGTTTGTAGTTGTGACTGTTTTTATTCTGGAAACATGCTGGTCTTCTCTGTTGATTTCACGACAAGGACCCAAGCACAGCATCATCAAAACTCCACTCCTCTTCCCCAGAAGTTTTTTCCTAAACACAATTGTGTTGAAATTTCTAATTCCAGTTCATGATTTGCTTTATTACCAGATGGTAACAACTTTTTCTGTAAAATGAGCGATTGCTGTAAAAATAGGAGGTAAAACTGGAGTGTACGGTGGAGGTTCCTGGAAAGAGGATGCGGCATGGTATGGATCCTAAGGCATATGGAGAGAAAATGAAGAGATATGAATTAGAAAATGTGTTCTGGGGACCATAATTTGTGTTGGTAGTATTGGTGCATATTGTTGGCAAGTTAGAACTAAGATTGTTGATTATTTGAGTTTGAAATGGTATTTGTTGTTGTTCAGTCACTAAGTCATGTCTGACTCTGCAATCCCGTGAACTGCAGCATACCAGGCTTCCTGTCTTTAACTATCTCCTGGAGTTTGCTCAGATTAACATCTGTTGAGTCAGTGATGCCATCCAACCATCTCATCCTCTGTTTCCCTCTTCTCCTCTTGCCCTCAGTCTTTCTCAGCATCAGGGTCATTTGTAGAGAGTCAGCTCTTGACATCAAGTGGCCAACGTATTGGAACTTCAGTTTCGGCATCAGTCCGTCCAATGAATATTCAGGACTGATTTCCTTTAGGATAGGCTGGTTGGATCTCCTTGCAGTCCAAGGGCCTCTCAAGAGTCTTCTCTAACACAACAGTTCTAAAGCATCAATTCTTCAGTGCTCAGCCTTCTTTATGGTCCAAATCTCACATCTGTGCATGACTACTGGAAAAATCCACAGCTTTGACTATGGATGGACCTTTGTTGGCAAAGTAATGTCTATGGTTTTTAATACACTGTCTAGGTTTGTCGTAGCTTTTCTTCCAGGGAGCAAGTGTCTTTTAATTTCGTGTCTGTTGTCACTGTCCACAGTGATTTTGGAGCCCAAGAAAATAAAACCTGTCACTGTTCCCACTTTTTCTCCGTCTATTTGCCATGAAGTGGTGGGACTGGATGCCATGATCTTTGTTCTTTGAATGTTGGAATAGTATACAAATCACATTTTTATTCACAAAGACGTTGAATTCATTTGATTGTTTATTTTATGTGGTGTCTGGAAAAATATCTGAATAGTCCATGTGGTTTTAAGCCTTTAATTATGCCAGTTCTTTAAATAGATGGTACAATTAGATTAGAGGAAAAACTCTTTATACTCTGGAGTAATATTTCCATAAATTCTAGTAACCTATTCATTTAGTGCCTCAACATCTTTTGAATTTAAATAGCAAATCCATGAGAAAGTAATAGGTTGGAGAAAGTTTTAATAGTGTATTTGAGGGCCTTTTGAGGGAAAAGAATAATCATAGAGCAATATTGTGAATTAACAATATGTGGTGCTGAAGACTAAGAAGGCTTTCCTGCAGTGCCTGTAACTTTGGAAATAATTGTTTTTAAGCAGAAATGTTAGCTCTCTGAAAGCTGAAATTTTTGTTTCATTCACTGAAACATATTTCAAGAGTTTTAAGTATGTCGTGGTACATTGAATAAGTGCATATTCAATGAATGAATTGAGGAGTTAGCTGAATATTTTTAAAGGAAGGAAAACTTAAAGAAGGAATAGCCTAATCACTAGGAAGACAAAGGTTATAAAACCATAATTTCACATGCTTAAATGAATCTGTAAAATTACAGAAATAAATATTGATGAATAGAGGAAGAACAGGTTTTATTTAACAACCAAGAAGTAACCTAAGAATCTCAGAATAGGTAGAAAATAGGTTGTTTTTGTTTTTTTGTTTTGTTTTGTTTTTAACTTGGCTTAGAGAACATTAAACTCTTATTTTTGAGGAACAGGGTCTAACCTAGACATACCTAGTTTAAAGACAGTATAAAAATTAATAGAAGAAAGCCTCTTTTAAGATAGAATCAGATCCCTCCCTCACCTTAACCCTCCATTGTGGTTTTAATTAGTGTTTTCCTGATGATTTATAACTTTGAATAGTTCTTATAAGCTTACTCGCCCATTTGGATATCCTTTTTTGTTAAAAGCCTGCATAAGTTTTTCACTCATTTCTTTAAAAAGTTTGTTGTTTTTCTCCTTAATTTGTAGGATTTACTAGATCGGAATTCTTCTATGGAAACGTGCATGGCAAATATTTTCTCCTTTTGGGGGGATTTGCTTTTTGAATCTCTTACAAGTATCTTTTACTTAAAACAAAAATTCTTTTCAAATCTCAGTAAAATAAAATAAAATGGAGTCAGGGGACTTCTTTGGTGGTTCAGTGCTTGAGATGCCAAACTTCCACTGCAGGAGGCGCAGGTTCGATCCCTGGTCAGGGAACTAAGATCTGCCACATGCTGTGCAACTTGTCCATAAAATAAAAAAATTTTAATTAAATAAAAAAAAATAAAACGGAGTCAGGCATCCCTGAAGTGGGAGCTCTCATGCACACACCACCTGTCACAGCTTTACATTTCTGAGCAGGAATGTCTCTGATACTACAGCAGGAGGAAGAAAGATTTTCTCCTGGCCCAACAACAGGGGCAGTCAGTGGAAGACTCTGCAACACGGCCAATGAGAAGCCATCCCCGCCCTGAAAGCTCCATTTTCCTTCAGTGGTCTTTTGTTAGATCAGCCACTCCTAACTCCTTCTTTTCCTGTTTAAAGTAACCTTCCTCTCCTTCATTTACCAGGCTAGCCTGATTTTTGCTACAGCTTCAGCTCAGTTCAGTTCAGTCACTCAGTCATGTCCGACTCTTTGCAACCCCATGAATTGCGGCACGCCAGGCCTCCCTGTCTATCACCAACTCCCCAGCTTCACTCAAACTTAGTCCATCAAGTCAGTGATGCCATCCAGCCATCTCATCCTCTGTCGTCCCCTTCTCCTCCTGCCCCCAATCCCTCCCAGCATCAGAGTCTTTTCCAGTGAGTCAACTCTTCACATGAGGTGGCCAAAGTACTGGAGTTTCAGCTTTAGCATCATTCCTTCCAAAGAAATCCCAGGGCTGATCTCCTTTAGAATGGACTGGTTGGATCTCCTTGCAGTCCAAGGGACTCTCAAGAGTCTTCTCCAACACCACAGTTCAAAAGCATCAATTCTTCGGCGCTCAGCTTTCTTCACAGTCCAACTCTCACATCCATACATGACCACAGGAAAAACCATAGCCTTGACTAGACGGACCTTTATGGGCAAAGTAATGTCTCTGCTTTTGAATATGCCATCTAGGTTGGTCATAACTTTCCTTCCAAGGAGTAAGCGTCTTTTAATTTCATGGCTGCAGTCACCATCCGCAGTGATTTTGGAGCCCAGAAAAATAAAGTCTGATACTGTTTCCACTGTTTTCCCATCTATTTGCCATGAAGTGATGGGACCAGATGCCATGACTTAGTTTTTTGAATGTTGAGCTTTAAGCCAACTTTTTCACTCTCCTCTTTCACTTTCATCAAGAAGCTTCTGAGTTCCTCTCCACTTTCTGCCATAAGGGTGGTGTCATCTGCGTATCTGAGGTTATTGATATTTCTCCTGGCAATCTTGATTCCAGCTTGTGCTTCTTCAGCCCAGTGTTTCTCATGATGTACTCTGCATAGAAGTTAAATAAGCAGGGTGACAATATACAGCCTTGACGTAATCCTTTTCCTATTTGGAAGCAATCTGCTGTTTCATGTCCAGTTCTAACTGTTGCTTCCTTACCTGTATATAGGTTTCTCAAGAGGCAGGTCAGGTGGTCTGGTATTCCCATCTCTTTCAGAATTTTCCACAGTTTATTGTGATCCACACAGTCAAAGGCTTTGGCATAGTCAATAAAGCAGAAATAGATGTTTTCCTGGAACTCTTCTGCTTTTTCCATGATCCAGTGGATGTTGGCAATTTGATCTCTGGTTCCTCTGCCTTTTCTAAAACCAGCTTGAACATCTGGAAGTTCACGGTTCACATATTGCTGAAGCCTGGCTTGGAGAATTATCCCAAATTGCAATTCCTCTGCTATTCCAGAATAAACTCATTTTGCTGGTAAAATAACTAGCTGTTACATTTTAAAGATTGACACCCATGTTATCAGAGGCATCTGAATTCAGAAATAAGACATACCATTAGATTCTTTGGGGACAGTGTCCTTATCTTTAGCTTTTAATTCTAATAATAAAGAGATTATTTTAACAGAAACCCACTTCTAAGTATCATTTATAATGATAATCTAAAAGCTTATTTCAGATTTTTATGTTGTATCTTAAGAGTTAGGTTAATCTGTATGTAAACTAATCATTAATTCCTATCATATTGAAATGCCTTTTTTAAGTGATGAGGTGAATATGGTACTGAGTAGGTGTTTGATGTGTAGATATTAATTACTCCCCTTTTAGAGGTTTAAATATTCTCATAACACTAAAATGTGGACCATCTTATTGATTTATAAATTAGGGGTACATGTATTTTCAAAAACATTACCCAGCTGGAATTCCCCTGAATCTTCCCCTTCAGTCTTGACTACTTTGACAGAATATGGTCCAACCTTGTTTTGGGTTTGAGGAATTATTTTTGGCTGTCACTGAAGATCTTCTTTATTGTATGATAGCTTCATTAGCTCTAGGTTGCTAGATTTCTGTGAGTGGATCAAGTGACTCTTTCCTCTGGCTTTTCGGAAAGCAGAATTACTTGTTATTCAGGGCTTATGATACTCTGCATTCTCTAAGCGTATTTAATACAGTAGCCTCAATGTTCAGTCTGCCAAGAAGTTATCCTGTGTTTTGCCATTTAAATAACTTTAGCTGATTTTTCTTTTTCTATTCTTGGTTCTCATTGCAAATTTTCAGTCCAAATCCTCAGTCGAAGCATGGTAGCAGAGCGCATAACAGCTTCCCAGGTGGCTCCGCCTAGCAATGCAAAAGATGCAGGAGACGCGGGTCAGGAAGATTCCTTGGAGAAGGAAATGGGAATCCTCTCCATTATTGTTGCCTGGAGAATCCCATAGATAGAGGAGCCTGGAGGGCTACACTCCATGGGGTTGCAAAGAGTCAGACACAGCTGAGCACAGACACACCAGTGCACAAATTATCTTCAGTAAGTTCTTTCACTTCATCGTATCTGATCTTTGACTTCATTATGACCTTTGGTCAGTAAGCCCTTTATTTCGTTTGCTATATCAGCAATTTTTAGCCTTCTCATATTTTCCTGTCCATCAGAGACCCCGGGTCCTCATGTCAGTAACATAACCCCGTGTCTTTAACATCCACCCTTGCTCTACCCATTGACAGCTGTGCTTCTTAACATGCCAGTCAGCCATTCCTATTTTATCTTTGCAGCATTCACCTCCTTCCAGTCAGCTGTTGTCAAGCATCTATCCCTTCAGCTCCGGTGAATAAGGTCTTGGCTCAGACATTTTTCTGTCCTTCTCAGTGTCTCAGCAGTATCTATCCCTGCTGATCACTGCCTTCTCCCTGCACTGTTATTGTGCTCTTGGCTTTGTCAGTCTCTGCTGACTCCCATTCTTCCTCTGGCTCATTTTTTCTGCAGCCTTCTCAATACTGATGTTTATATGGGTCCTTCTGGGTTGTTCATTTTCTCACAGGACCCTTACTAGGAAACCTCATCAGTGCCTTGGTTTCCCAAAGGCCTGGCTTAATGAATCCTGAGTTATTAAATCCAGGCCAGGCCTCCAAGTACTTACTGGTCATCAGACTTGCTATGACTCCCAGAATCTTGATAATTAGCTTTATCCCTTCAGGGTAAGAGCATGCAGTATATTGCTAATACTGTGCAGAGTATTAGCTTTTAGCTTTCATGGACATTTCCTCTAAGATGTATATGAAATTTCCTTATCAGTAAATGACGGATTTGGGCATCTTGGATTAAACACAGAGCACATAAGCATGGGATATGCATCTTTTATTTTTCTCTGTTGGTTTATTGTATCATTTATTTGGTGGATAAAAATCTATTTGAGGCAAAAGATAAGATTGTTTTCAGCTTTTCTTAATGGCTCCTGGACTCTTGATTTCATGCAAAGAAATTAATTGAATTTGAACGAGTTCAATGCAGAAACATAGCTGTTTATGCAAAAGTCCTCCCACTATCATCAAAGGTTTTTGTTGTTTTGTTTTTCTTGGCTTTTCTGCAGGTTAATGACAACTCCTATGTAAGAATAAGATGAGTCTTATTCTTATAAACTTAAGTCTCTAGGAAATATTCACGTAGTCATTTCTCACACCTTTTAAAGAAATGAAGATATGCAGTCAAACAAATTCTCTCTTAAAATTTGACTTTGCAAAACATTTTTCAATATTTTAACTTAAATAGAAATTTTTTACAAAATACGTTTTCGTGTAGTTGTGGTACCGGTGTTGGAATTACCGTAATGCGCTGTTAGGAGATCCTCCATTTGTACTAAGATTTTATAACTGGGAAGGAGAAAATTGTATCATCTAGAAGTAAAGCATGAAAAACAGCCCTAATGTGGTACTATGTTAATTAACCAACTACCTGAATGATTTAAAAATGGTAGGATAGTCTTATCAAGTGCTCAGAATTCCAAGAAAACCCACATGAGAAGCGGGCAGCAGAGGATGAGCTGGTTAGATAGCATCACTGACTTCATGGACATAAATTTGAGCAAACTCCAGGAGAAGGAAATGGCAACCCACTCCACTATTCTTGGCTGGAAAATTCCGTGGACAGGGGAGCCTGGCAGGCAGCAGTCCATGGAGTCACAAGGGTCAGACATGACTGTGTGACTAAGCCACTACCACCATTGGGAGATAGTGAAGGACGAGGAAGACTGGCGTGCTGCAGTCCATGGGATCCCGAAGAATCAGACATGTCTTAGCAACTGAAAAACAACAACAAATAGTGAATTGTTCATTTGCATATGAGGACTGTTATTAAGATATCTTTTGTACTGACTTGGTGTACAGTTGACTTTTCAGAACATCAGCCCTGTATTGCCAAAGAGATGACCTTCTGTATATAGATTTTAAATTAGGTATTTTCTAGACTGAACATGCAGGCAAGGCTTTGTATAAATAGCCAACTCCTTTGTTAGGGAAATTTAAAAGCTAAGGCTTTGAAATATCCAGACAGTTTGAACATCAATCAAAAATGAAACATCTAGAAATCATGTAATAGCGTGAATGGGAAGGGTGTCAAGCCAAGAGGGGGAACCGACCTTACGCTTCTTTTGACTAGGAGAAAGGCAGACATGCCTACCTGCCTTGTGGAAAGGTGACCTTGAGTAAACACTACATTAAACTGTTAAGTGGGTCACCTGGAGCTTTATATAATGCAAATCCAGTGACCCATTAGCCTGATTGCATTATTAGAAAGTCTGCTTTGTGCCAGAAAATAGCAAATCACTTATACTTTTCTAGATGATTCCCATAACCAGCTATTCTTACCAAAAATCAAGTCTTTTGTCAGCATTTTCCCAAAACCACAACATTTCCAGGTTAAAACAACTGAGACCTTCAGTATAATTTTACTTTGATTTACTTTGTAATCATCTTTACAATTTTGAATGAAAGACAGAAGCTGTAGTGTTTGGAATGAGAGATACCCTGAAATTACTGCTCTATTTGAAAGCCTTAATCATATATAATTTCCTCGTTTATAAATGTTAAATCTCAAATGAGAGATCTGCCTTCTTCAAACATGTTTTGTGTGCCTTTTCTGTGCAACAAGGCCTTCCTTTGAAAAGCTTGTTCAGACTTAGTTTTGATTCAAAGCCTGAGCTTTTGCATGCCTAGAATTCTTGCTCTTCAAAATATTTGCTCCCTGGAGAGGTCAGCTGAAGATGGAGTTGTCATGTGACTATGGACCATTGACCCGGAAGATGTTTAGGTAACGGAATGAGCTTTGGCGGAGTTCCACTGCTTTCTTTCTAGTTGAGGGGAGCCAGGAAAGGAGGGCAGAGCTGGCTGTGTTCAGATGGGAAGAACTTGCTTAAAAATGTTTGAAACCTGAATGTACCTTCATTTGATGCCTTTGCCTTACTGCTTAGGAACATTTTAAACTGCAGCATTCCTAAGTGGGCCGTAGCGTGTAGTGATACATATTTAAGTGATCTTGCATCTAAACAAATGCATTCACCCTCTGCCTGGTGAGTAGAATCTGAATGATGCCTGTACTCTGTTAGAAAGGGACAGACGTTTTCATTACAAAATTCAGTCAAGCAGAAAAGTAGCAAAGTGAGCAGAAATTTTCATTTACATCCATGATTGAAGTTGCAGTGATAAAAGAAAATCGCTAGGTTCACGAATAGCCTTGTTCTCATTCTGTTATATAACATGGAAGATTTGGTCAATACGGAAATAGTTTTTTGATACTTACATTATTGAGGAAGGTGCTGATGGATAGCTTTAAATTGTACATACCTTTTAACTGACCTTAGTTCCCCCCAACCCAGGGTTTTCATAGTATCTTTAAACAGACTCCAGTACCCCCTTATTATCAAGTCCATTATTGATTTGTTAAAATATGGACTTTATGTTCCATTACCATAGAGACCCACAGTAATTTCTTTGCCTTTACTTGTGAACACCACCAGGGGTGGGGCCTCCCAAGTGACGCAGTGGTAAAGAACCCACCTGCCAACGCAGGAGACACGAGTTTGATCCCTGGGTCAGGAAGATCCCCTGGAGGAGGGCATGGCAACCCACTCCATTATTCTTGCTGGAGAATCCCATGGACAGAGGAGCCTGGCGGCTACAGTCCATGGGGTCACAAAGAGTCAGACACGACTGAGCAACTAAAAAACAACAACAAGTCAGCAGATGAAATGGAACTCAGATAACTAGGGCCAAACCTAGACACCACCATCATAAGAGACGGGATTAGAGAGTGAGATCAGGATTTTCCAATTTCCCTGCTAAATAGTTCATGATATACCTTTTGGTATATATATATATATAAGCTTTAATGCAGTAATTTGCTGCCCCAAGCGCTCTTCCTTAGAAGCCCAGAATTTCACTTCTTTCGGTTCTCTCAGGAGCAGTGAGCCCTGGCAAACTGATTTACAGTAATGAAGCTAAGCCTTGTTTACAAATCTAAGTGGCAGTTGCTAAGTCCACAGTTGAATGGTAACTGAGGGAGAGATTCTTATATGGCCAGATCCATCCCCAATGAAAAGAACATGTGATTTTTGAAGGATGATTCAGAACTGGGTAATTTCTAAAACATATTTTTATTGAAGAACTTGATGAATCATGTATACTTTTTTTTTTTTATTCTGTGAGATAATTGTGTCCCTCTCCCCTAGGTCGTGACTGGAGTACAATGACAGAACTCCAGTCCTTTCTGCTATCCTTGAACAAAGCCCTGGGAATTTAGAGCAGTGTTCTCATGCCAGTGAAAGGTTGTGCTCATTCCAAATACCGCATCCTAGATACTTCCTGGCTAGCTCTTTTGTTAAATGCTGTGATATCTTTTTTCTGCGTCATTCTCTCCTTATCTACTTCCTCTTGCCCCAAATAGTTTTGCATCTTTTTAGGATATAATTTTTGTTTCTGGAAAGTTTTGAAGTAGAACATCCCTGAAATACAGGGCGACATGTATTCCTCTGATTCTTAGGAGACACCCCCACTGTCTCCTAAAACTAGACATTTCAGGTCTAGGCTACACACCAGAGAATCCAGAAGGTACTTAATACGCTCCCAAGGGGCACAGTGTGGCAGTTGGGTGTCAAGGGGTCTCCCAAATAGAAGAGGTTTGGGCTGGAACAGCCAAGTCTGGGCATGGAGAACACATGGAGTGGTAGCTGGTTGTAAGCACCGGTGATGAATAAAGTGTCAAGGGTGCTGGGACAGACCGGCAGGAAAATGGAATGAAGCCAGTGAAACTCCTCTGCTAACCTTAGTGAGTGATGAAGACTCCAGGACATGGGGTCATGATGAGCAGATGCACAGATGGAAAGGAGAGGGGAGAGCTAGAATGATGGTTTTTATACTCAAGAAATGGTTTACTGGAATTCGGAACATTTTTACATGTGACATGAGCTGAGATCCATCTTCAGGAATATGGATAGTTGGAGTGGAGTAGAGAGGTACAGCCCTTGGGGCTAGAGACATGAATCAGTGGTAAATATTTTGGGACGAAATAAAAGCAGAGTATAATGGGAAACCAACCAACTTGTCAGCAGGCATCACCCTTTGGAGCTCCCTCAATATGCTGACTGTTGTGTGATGCACAGTCTTAGAAATCCCCTGAGCCTTCATCAGAAAGTAGTATCGGACTTCCCTGGTGGTCCGGTGGTTACGAATCCGACTCCCAGTGCAGGGGACACAAGTTCAACCCCTGGTCCAGGAAGATTCCACATGCTGTTGGGCAGCTAAGCCTGTACGCCCCAACTATAGAAGGCATCACCCTCTAGAGCTCACGAGCTGCAGCTCCTGAAGCCTGAATGCCCTAGGGTCTGTGCTCTGAAACAGGAGAAGCCATCACAGTGAGAAGCCTGCGCACCTCACCTAGAGAGTAGTCCCTGCTCACTGCAACTAGAGAAACCCTGCACACGGCAGCGAAGACCCAGGGCAGCCACAAATAAATAAAAAATGTTTTAAAGGAAGAAAGAAAGGAGTAGAACTGGAGCCGAGGTGGTGTCAGTGGTGGGAAAGAACCCGGATGAAGGTGAAGTGGTGAAGAGTAATGGCTACCCTGAGAGGTGCCTTCTCTCCCTGACCCGGCTCTCCCAGCTCAACAAAGTGGATGAAGCCACCCAGGGTGATAGGTGAGTGATAGGGTGTAGAGTCATCTCCAGACTACAAAGCTAAGAGATCCTGGGAAAAACCAAAAGAAGGAGTGACTGTCAATGATGAACAAGAAGTGTATGATGAGAACTTCAAAAAGTGTGCAAAGATGAAAAAAACTGTGAAAGGCAGGAAGCTGGAAGGCCTGAGCACCTTTTCAAATGTTAAGAGAGTCTCTTAGTTGAGGAAGAACGCTGCCTTGAGCGTTGTGCTTCCCAAGGATTCAGAAGATTTGGGAGAGTTGGGAGAGGAAGCTGATGAAACAGGTGAGGTAGAGCATCCCCTTGAAGACGGGGGAAGTGTCCCCTTGAAGAAGTTGGCCCCCAGGGTCCTCTGACATCTTCCAAAGAAAGGTTTATCAAAGAAAGGATAAGAAAGGCTTTATCCAGCCTTATCAGGATCGTCAGGGTACCACCTGAGAGCTACAGTGAAGCCATGGTGAATGTGAGCACATCTCTAGGGTTTTACAAGGTGAAAGGACAGGGTGACTGTGAGATCCCTTACAGCAGGCTGTGAAGGGAATGTGTCATGGCCAAGCAGGAAAGATTGGAGTCTAAGAGAGCCTCTCACAAGTCATAGGAATGTGATCGTGAGAGATCAAAAACCATGGTACCTCACAAAGTAACAGAGATTCAAGGAAGATGCTCTAATACCCAGCAGAACTAGAGGAAACAAATTGCTGAGTTCCAGCTATAAAGAAAAGCTAGATATTGTATCGTTACAATAGCTTAGAATGTGTGATCTCTCTCTCTCTTTCTTGATTTGAACTACTAAAGTTATTATACCAACAAACAAGTTATGAAAATGTGATATTCTAAAGCCTTTGGAATCATGGGGCTTCCCTGATGGCTCAGACAGTAAAGAATCTGCCTGCCATGCCAGAGACCCACATTCGATCCCTGAGTCAGGAACATCCCCTGGAGAAGCGAATGGCTACTCACTCGAGCATTCTTGCCTGGAGAATTCCATGAACAGAGGAGCCTGGCGGGCGACAGTCCATGGGGTTGCAAAAAGTAGGACACAACTGAGCAACTAACAGTTTTCACTTTCGCCTTTGAAATTGTAAGTTGTAAAACAGCAAATGAATTGTATGTGGAAAAAAAAATAGTTGAATGCTGGTCTCTTCCCTTATATTGCTTCCACATAAGATAGATTTTGGCCCAATAAGGCTTATTGTTCTTTGTACAGTATTGTACAGTTCCAGGAGCTGATGGTCGGTTGGTATTGGATTCTAATCTAGTACAGTTGCTGAAAGCAATGTTCTCCGTGTGGGTGTCCAGCAAAGGAATGGAACTGGTAACTGAAAGGTCACCATGGAGAGTGGTGGAAGCTGTTGAATGCTGGGGCATGACTGTTAAATCTGAGAAAGTCCAAGCAGAAAGTTGAGGACAGTCTTCCTTTGTAATCAGTTATTCAGAGAGGAGTCGATGAGAGGGACAGAATGACTAGCTTCAGACAGAGAGTGGGAGGACAAGTGTTGCCTGAGAAGACAACTCAAGCAAGAAAGTGATATGGCAGAGAACAGACAGCTGATCTGAGGGCTGAGAAAGAGTCTCATGCATTTGTTGCTACTGACCTTGAAAAAAGAATTATTGAGATCGTTGAAACGAGGCCAGATGGTGATGAGCCAGGAAGAAGGGCAAGTCAGAGGCTTCATAATGACAGTCCATAACTTTGTTGAGAAGTTTATCTGTGAAAATGCCTCTTCCTGTTTTGATTATAGCCTGCCTTACACATAGGTTTCTGAGTAAGGTGTGTGGACAAAACACTCTGTATGTATTTACTTCTCTGTATAATTTAAGGTTTTGGTGATCACTGGTGGTTCTCTTGCGTCCTCAAGCATCAGCCCGATTGGTATTTTGTTGTCAATTATGTGGGTTTTTAAAAGCCCCGTGATATAACCCCAATCAATTGCATCTTTAAAACCCATCAGTTAATGGAATTTTTTAGAAAGTCAGAAAGAAAGAGAAGTGTTAGGAGGAAGCTGCCAGTGAGGACACTTGCATTTTCAAAAGATGAAATAGAGAATTTAACAGGATATCTCTTCAGTATGCGCCTTTCATATCATCTCTCAAAAATATAGAAGACTGAACGAAGCTAATGATAAGTAGATATGAAGGAAACCTTATTTAAATTTCTGTATTTGAATTAATTGCATGATCATGAGTACAAATTATAATATGAGAAGTGCAAAAAGAGAAATAAGAGAAGAAGCAATGTTTGCTGGTAAATAGAGTTAACCATAGTAACAAATTTAATATCCCTTTCAATGATTAAGTATATGATATTGTGATGGCACATAGAATTGTGCATATAGTCTTCCCAGTATATTCAGTCTTATGTTTGTTTATGCTTAGACCTGTTTCTTTGGAGTTAGTTTCCCCTATAACCTCAACTTGTCCCCATTCCACTCATCATTCCTTGAAAGGTAGCCTTGATTTCAAAAACTTGACACTAAGCTAGTCTGCCCAATAGTGACCACTAGCCACCTGTGGCTATTGAGTGCTTGAGATATTCTAGTTCAAAGTGGTGTGTGCTGTAAGCGGAATATACCCATCAAATATCAAAGAGTTAGTCTTGGCAGCAGGAGTGGTGGTGTATATAGACTGTCTTAGTATTAACTTTTTACACTGATTACATTGTTGAAATGATAGAAACTGCACTATACTGGGTTAAAAATTGATAGAACAGAAGTCTGAGCTGAGAGAATGCACAGGAACTACCTCCGACACGGGAACTGGGGGAGAGGGGACTGAAGACTTGCTTAATGGGTATAGAGTTTCAGTTTTGCAACAAGAAAACAGTTATGGAAACTAGTTTCACAATAATGTGAATGTACTTAATGCAGCTGAACTGTACACTTAAAAAATGGTTACGATGGTAAATTGAATGTTATGTGTATTTTGCCTCCATTAAAAAGAAAAGGCTATTCCAAAAAGGGTTCTATAATGCGATAACCTGTTACTTAAAAAAAAAAAAAAAAACAAACCTTAATAAGATTAGTTATAATGGATTCTGTTAAGTAGACCTATGCTACCTGAAGGAACAGCTGAATCCAGTCACTTGGGAACTTGGTATAAAAACAGAATCAGCCCCACCTGAACTTGTCCAATCAGAAACTGCATTTTAACAAGATCCCCAGGTGATTCAAGGGCATGTTAAAGCTTGAGAAACCCTGCTCCAAATCATCTCTCAAAAAGTGTGGTCCATGAACCGTGTGAATCTGAATCCCTCTGGGGAAGTGTGTTTTCACACGCATCCCAAGCACATGGATCCAGTCCAGGTCTCGGGGCCAGAAGGGGATGGATCTGCAGTCTAATCAAGCATCCCAGCTGACTCTGAAGCGGCTTAGAGTTTGAGAACCCCTCTGACCTGGAAAGATTATTTTCATAACTGTATCTTTGATGTTGGGGTAATTATAAATATGAGTAATAAGAAAATCCATTATTAATAAAATCAAGAATATGAGTAATAACTCCATAAAAAAGAGGCAACAGAACAAAACACATAACTAATCTTGGGTGGTTTGGTGAGAAAGGCATGATTCAGAATCTATGGAATATTGTAAAACCTGGAGAATCCCATGGACGGAGGAGCTTGGTGGGCTACAGTCCACGGGTCGCAAAGAGTCGGACATGACTGAGCAACTTCACTTTGACTTTGCTGAAATACTGAGCATTACATAGAGTCAAGGTCCAAAGTTGAAGCTGATTCTCTTTTTAACTAGGCGGAAACCCCATGAGTCTTCAGATTTCTAATTTGTAAATGTGAATTGAATTTCATCAGTGACTTTTACATTTCCAAGACAAGGTTAAACTTGGAAAGCAAAGAATTTCCTTTATAGGAACTTCTCTGGGGGTCCCAGTGTTTAAGACTTCACCTTCCAGTACAGGAGCTGCAAGTTCAATCCCTGGTCAGGGAGCTAAGCTCTCATATGCCTCTCGGTCAAAAAGCCCAAAACATAAAATAAAGCTATATTATAACAAGTTCAGTAAAGACTTGAAAAATGGTCTACATCAAAATCTTTAAAAAAATTTTTTTAAAGGATTTCCTTTATAATTGATAAATGTGTGATTATTCAAAAACTCTGAAAGTTTTTACAAGAATTTAAATGCCACCCATGCACAAATTATTGAAACAGAAAATTTGCTAGGAAAATCTAAAACTAAGCTTTGTCTAGTTATTTTAGATGTCATAGAAGAGAAGCCTGTGTTAGTAAAGATCTTTTATTTTCATAAAAAGTCATATATTCCATAAAATTTCTTTGCCTTCATTGCACTAAATCGCTAATTAAGATGTTACAGTCAAGATTTTTCATATAATTTGTGTTCAATTAAAAGTAATGTCTAAAGAATTAAAATATTAAGATACAATTTTATTAAAATATATACAATTTGAGTTTATTTTTTATCCTCTTTTTAATTTTTTTTAATCGAAGGACAATTGCTTTACAGAATTTTGTTTCCTGTCAAACCTCAGCATGAATCAACCATCAGATCAGATCAGTCACTCAGTCGTGTCCAACTTTTTGCGACCCCATGAATTGCAGCATACCAGGCCTCCTTGTCCATCACCAACTCCTGGAGTTCACTGAGAAGGAAAATGGTAGTTGCCAGGGGTTGGGGAGAGGAAAAAGCAGGAGTGTCGTTCAATGAATATAAAGATTCAGTTTTGCAAGGTGAAAAATTTTTAGAGATTTTTCCTACTGTAAGACATATATACCTAGCACTACTGTGTTGTTTAGTCACTAAGTCATAACTGACTCTTTGCAACCCCATGACTGTAGCCCGCCCAAGCTCCCCTGTCCGTGAGATTCACCAGGCAAGAATACTGAAGTGGGTTGCCATTTCCTTCTCCAAGTAAACATCTTTTTAACACAAGTTCTTTTCAGTTGACAGTAATTTCACAGTTGTTGAAAGTCAGAATCTTGACATGGAAGTGAATAGCTATGTCTTATCAAAATCTGATGTGGAAGCTTCAAATTTTTTTTAAGTAGGCATTAATCTAAGTTTTAGATTTAATAAATTTTAATTTATGTTAATCATATTTAATAAATTTTATATTGATTTGTATTATTTTATTAGATTTAATAAATTTTAATATTATTTAATTTTAATAAAAATTGAGAGGATATTCCAGGGGATTGCCATATACCCCCTCGCCCAGTCTCCCCTAATTGGGTTGGCCAAAAAGTTCATTCAGTTTTTTGTGAAAGCATACAAAAACCTGAACAAACTTTTTGGCATATCCAGTATTAATATCTAATGGTACATTTCTTACAGTTAATAAACCAATTCTAATCCATTATTATTAATACAGTCTGTCCTTTATTCATGCTTCATTTATGTCCTTCAGTTCAGTTCAGTCACTCAGTCATGTCCTACTCTTTGCAACCCCATGAATCGCAGCACGCTAGGCCTCCCTGTCCATCACCAAGTCCCGGAGTTCACTCAAACTCATGTCCATCGAGTCGGTGATGCCATCCAGCCATCTCATCCTCTGTTGTCCCCTTCTCCTCCTGCCCTCAATCTTTCCCAGCATCAGGGTCTTTTCCAATGAGTCAACTCTTCTCATGAGGTGGCCAAAGTATTGGAGTTTCAGCTTTAGCATCAGTCCTTCCAAAGAAATCCCAGGGCTGATCTCCTTCAGAATGGACTGGTTAGATCTCCTTGCAGTCCAAGGGACTCTCAAGAGTCTTCTCCAACACCACAGTTCAAAAGCATCAATTCTTTGGTGCTCAGCTTTCTTTATAATCCAACTCTCACATCCATACACGACTACTGAAAAAACCATAGCTTTGATGGAACTTTGTTGGCAAAGTAAAGTCTCTGCTTTTTAATATGCCGTCTCAGTTGGTCATAACTTTTTTTCCAAGGAGCAAGCAATTTTTAATTTATGTCCTTAGTTTTTACCTAAAATCCTTTCTCTGTTCTAAGATCCCATGCAGCACACCACGTGAAATTTACTTGCCATATCTAATCAGCACTCCATAACAGTCTCTCATACTTTCCTCACGGTTGGCCTTGGCAATTTTGAGGAGTAGTGGTCAGGCTTTTTTTTAGGATGCTCCTGGTGGAATTTTCTTATGTTTCACCTGGAGTTACAGGTTTCTGGAAGACAGACCACAGAAATAGATTGCCTTTTTCATCATATCATATCAAGAGCCCCTGTGATCAACAATATCTGTCACTATTACTGTTGACTTTGATCATATGGCTGGGATAGTGGTTGTCAGGTTTCTCCACTATAAACCTACTCTTTTCCCCTCATCGTGTACTGAACTCTTCAGAAGAAAGTCGCTAGGCATAGCCCACAAATAAGGAATGGAAAATTTTGCTTCATCTCCTGAGGGTATAGATGATTTTTAATTTTACACAGGTTTGCCTTTTACCACCCATTTTATTTATTCAGTTTTAGTGACTCATAGACATTTTATATTTTGTGTTATAATCTAATACTACTTTATTAATTATATATATACACACACATACAGACACATAATTGCTCAAGTTGTTCCAATTTTGGCCTTTGGGAGTTCATTCATTTGACTCCTGTGCCTATTTTGAAAACCCTCTTTTATTGTTTTCTCCACAAGATGCTCCAGACTCATATGTTTAGGCCCCAATCCTAGAATGCTCTATTTCTCCAGGGGACTCTAGTTCCCTTTATTGCAGAATAATATTAAAAATAGAGACCTGGGCACTGGGTGTGCTCATGGCTACTAGAACATCTGCTTTTAGGTGCTTCTCAAGAGTGAGGCATTATATTTGTGTAGTGTCCAACTTGTATGAATATTTCTGTAGCTAACTATCTGTATCGATATTAAGCTAAATATGCATTCATCCTTATGGCTCCAACTCTGATCTGTCACTTCATGGATCTTTCTGGCTCCTCCCCTGGCTTATCTGCACATTTCACTGACAGGGGCAAGCCTGGTCCTACCATCCACCTTCTATTTACACAGTTCTTCAGTTGTACACTTGCTGAGCAGTACCAGAATTAATTCATGCCTTTGTGAGGTTTTGAAAAACCTGCACAAGAGCTAACAAATGCTTATTTTGTTCCTGTCTTTTTCACCTATGTCCTCTGCACTCTTTCCATCATCTTGCATGCTCAGTTACTCAGGCGTGTCTGACTCTTTGCAATCCCATGGACTGTATGGGATTTTCCAGGCAAGAATACTGGGGTGGGTTGCCATTTCCTCCTCTAAGGGATCTTCCTGACCCAGGGATCACACCTGCCTCTCCTGTGTCTCTTATATTGGCAGGCTGATTGTTTACCATTGTGCCACCTGGGAAGCTTTCATAATTATAAGACGATTGTTATTCAGAACCTGGGTCAAACACTGTTTCTCTGTTACACTCAACCTGCCATTTGTGTATGTAAGCAAGACCTGGCTCCATTCATTTGAAAAGTCAGAGAGAGGGTTTAGGAGAAACTTGTAGCTTTCACTTCTTTTGCCTTTTGCTTATCTTTCTTATCTGAGGCTTTGCCAATTTTCAGGAATCCCATTGCTAGAATTCTTCCTCACCCTTTCCTTTAACACTTTAGAGACAAGGAAGGGAGGTTACACCTTGGGCAGAAGTCCAAAGACCTGAAATGTTTCTAGCCAACACCAGTTTAATCTTTGTGAATTCATAGAAAAACAGTTTATTCATTTGAGATGTCTGTCTTGAAGAACATACATGTGGTTCTGGAAACTTTTATTCAGTCTGTTCAGTCCCACTCCTACTCAAAAATTTAGGAAACTCAGTTTTGAGAAATTCTGCTCTTTGCTCTAACACCCTTCCCCACCTTTTCTCCACGTGCTGTGATTCACAGTCCCTTTGGTTTTACTTATAGTACTTTTACTCTCTGTTGTCTCCCTGGAATCATCTGTCTTTTGTAAAGGAATATAAAGAAACTGAAAAATACATTCCTGTCTTCAAATTTCATATTATGGGAGACTCTGTATTTGCCTGATTGATATTCAGTCCTACTTCTTCCTTTCAAAAAGAATACCAGATTTTCCTCATTCGTGGAGACAATGTGCTCGACCAAAATTATTGTTTGCAAATTCCCTCACAGTTCAATGTGGCCAGATGACACAGCTCTGGTGGATGGGATGTGGATACTGGGTGGATGTTCCTCCCAGTGAAACATCAAAGCTTTAACAGGGAAAAAAAAACAAACAGAAAACCTTTATCCCTTGACCTGTTCCTGCCTGAAACTTGAATATGATCTCTTAATATCCTGTGGCTATTTTGTGATCACAAAGCATGCTGAGAAAAGCCAACACACAAAGGATGGCAGTGCAGAACAGAAAGATGTTGTTGAGTCACGCAGTTGTGTCCAACTCTTTTACAAACCAGTGGACTGTAGGCCGCCAGGCTTCTCTGTCCATGAAATTTTCCAGCCAGGAATACTGGCGTGGGTTGCCATGTCCTTCTCCAAGGGATCTTCCTAACTCAGGGATGGAACCTATGTCTCCTGCATTGCAGGTGGATTCTTTATCACTGCCCTAGTGCAGAAATACAGGAAAAACCTAGTCTCGGAGAGCATCATGGAACATCTGCTGCAGCTTCACCCGTAATGTGAGACTTACGGGATAGAGAATTCTATCATGACTTTATGCTACTGTTTGTCAAGCATTCTCTTTTGTGTTTACCATGCGTTCCATTCTGTGCAGTGGAATGCATTTTTAACTGTTTATATGACTTGCTAGCTAATTTAAGTCTGGTTTTATTCTTCCATTGACCACATTGTAGATCACAACGTTATTTTATAGTCTAAAAGTGAATCCACTTTTATAAAAGCCAAAGAGAATTGGCCAAGTAACCCAGTTTGACCAGACTTTAAAAAACAGTGAGTTGAGTAACCACACTTGGATTGGAGTCCAGAGGTCCAGATTTTCAGGCCAGTTGCACTGCCAACTGGCTCTGTGGGCAAGCCACTTGACCTGGGTTCTTTTCCTCTCATCTGCAAAATGAGGTAATTTGAATAAGACAGTCCTCTCAAAGACCACCTAAGAGTCAGTGGATCAATGCCTGCAGAGTCCCAAATGAATTCGGTGCTGCTGTTTACCTTGCCAAGACTTTTTAGCAAAGAAGCCAAGCAGAGATCTTGTTCCTTAGCTGTGAAAATTCCTTTTCAACTGGAGTGTGTGTAATATAAATTGTAAATGTTTAAAACAAGAAACCAGGTTGTGTGATTACCAGTAAATATGCACAGTTGTGTATTGAATTTAACTAATGAGATTGTTTTTGTTGTTTAGTCACTAATTCCTGTCTGACTCTTTTTGCAACTCTATGAACTGTAGCCCACCAGGCTCCTCTGTCCATGGGATTTCCCAGGCAGTAATACTGGAATGGGCTGCCATTTCCTTCTCCAGGGAATCTTCCCGACCCAAGGATCTAACCCATGTCTCCTGCGTTAGCAGGTGAATTCTTCACAACTGAGCAACCAGGGAAACTGCTAGGACTGAATGATGCCAGATTCCTAAAATTCAACATTAGCAGAAAGATGATTTCTCATTAGAATACTTAATTTATTGTGGTCTCTTTCACTTGGATTCTGTTCATTTTTTTTTAACCTGAGGATCAAACCAAATAAACAGAAATTTTGTTTTAAAATTAAAAGTACTATGTATTAAACAGATGGGCTTCTGTGGTGAGTCAGTGGTAAAGAATCTGCCTGCCAGTGCAGGAGACCCAATTCAATCCCTGGTTCAGGAAATGATCCCTGGAGAACAAAATGTCTATCCACTCCAGTATTCTTGCCTGGAAAATGCCATGGACAGAGGAGCCTTGCAAGCTACAGTCCCTCAGTTCAGTTCAGTCGCTCAGTAGTGTCCGACTCTTTGCAACCCCATGAACTGCAGCACGCCAGGCCTCCCTGTCCATCACCAACTCCTGGAGTTCACCCAGACTCATGTCCATCAAGTCGATGATGCGATCCAGCTATCTCATCCTCTGTTGTCCCCTTCTCCTCCTGCCCTCAATCTTTCCCAGCATCAGGGTCTTTTCAAATTAGTCAGCTCTCCACATCAGGTGGCCAAAGTATTGAAGTTTCAGCTTCAACATCAGACCTTCCAATGAACACCCAGGACTGATCTCCTTTAGAATGGACTGGTTGGATCTCCTTGCAGTCTAAGGGACTCACAAGAGTCTTCTCCAACACCACAGTTCAAAAGCATCAATTCTTCTGTGCTCAGCTTTCTTTATAGTCCAACTCTCACATCCATACATGACCAGTGGAAAAACCATAGCCTTAACTAGACGGACCTTTGTTGACAAAGTAATGTCTCTGCTTTTTAATATTCTGTCTAACTTTCCTTGCAAGGAGTAAGCATCTTTTAATTTCATGGCTGCAATCACCATCTGCAGTGATTTTGGAGCCCAGAAAAATAAAAGTCAGCCACTGTTTCCCCATCTATTTCCCATGAAGTGATGGGACCAGATGCCATGATCTTCGTTTTCTGAATGTTGAGCTTTAAGACAACTTTTTCACTCTCTTCCTTCACTTTCATCAAGAGGCTCTTTAGTTCTTCTTCACTTTCTGTCCTAGGGTCACAAAAAGTCAGATATGGCTTAGCGACTGAATAGCAACAAATCGATGGGTAGCTGTTGT
Source organism: Bos mutus (assembly GCF_027580195.1). NCBI lineage: Eukaryota > Metazoa > Chordata > Mammalia > Artiodactyla > Bovidae > Bos > Bos mutus. Next base: position 9,153,639 of record NC_091617.1, read on the forward strand.
ATAACACAGGGAACTCAGCTTAGTGCTCTGTGATGACCTAGAGGTGTGGGACGGGGTAGGGGGCAGCAGGGAGCAGTAGGAGGAAGACTCATGAGGGAGGGGATACATGTATATATGTATACATAGAGCTAATGCACATGGTTATGCAGTAGAAAGTAACACAACATTATAAAGTGATTATTCTCCAATTTAAAAAACATTTATAAATAAAATGCAAAAGATAAATAAAAATAAAAGTGAGCATGGTTCTATGTGGAAACTCCCCAAATATACTATCAGTTTTTTTTTTTTTTTTTAAAAGCTATTTCTTAGAGCAATTTTACATTCTCAGCAAAACTGAGTGGCCACTACAAAGAGTTTCCACATATCCCCTGTTGCATCATAGTTGGGTTTTTTTTTTTATATCATAGATTTTTAAGAATAATGTTTTTAGAATTAAAAAGAGAGCAAAGGTAAACCGTATTAAACTAAACCAGATTCTGAGAAAGGATTTGTTATGTTTTTACCACTTCTCTTTCATTCCTTATTAAATAAATTTTAACAGATTTTTGTGGTTGAATTGCTTTAACCTTTCCAATGTGTAACATTCTAGTATGTGCCATCAGTTTTGAAAGTAATATAAACAAGACTGTAAAATCCAGTCTTTGATGAATTTTATTTTAATGTTAGAGTACAATGAGTTTACTGTTTTGCCATTAGTCCCGAGGGCCTATTAAATAACCCGTATTAATCCTTTAAAAAAGCAATCTCATTTGAGGGACATATATTTCTTGACTATGTGCAATATTAGAAACCTAAGGGCATCTTCACACAGTGAAATGAAGTGCCATTTTCCAAATAAAAAATACAAATCAAATATCCTTTTATTAAATTAATGTCATACGTGTCCTTTTGATGAACACTTGATTTTACCAAGGTAAATATCTTCCAGTGATTTGACTTTGCATTAAAATCTACTCCTTAGCAGATTGGCCTCAGGTCAAGTAAAAAAGGACACTTTGTCGTTCTGCAGCTGTTATCCGGTTTATGCCACAAAAACTGTTTCAGGACAAAGTTGACAGTATCCGATATCTTCTTCTGATTGTCTCATGAACTGATTTAACAGCTTTGGCCCAGGCATTGAATCTTCCCAGATAATTTGTAAAAAAATAAAAAAACATTGCTTAGTATTTCTGATGTTTGTAAATATGGCGATGTGTGTGTGTTTGTATGTGTGTGTGTGTGTGTGTGTGTGTGTTAGTTGCTCAGTTCAGTTCAGTTCAGTCACTCAGTCATGTCCGACTCTTTGCTACCCCATGAACTGCAGCACTCCAGGCCTCCCTGTCTGTCACCAACTCTCGGAGTCCACCCAAACCCAGGTCTCTTGAGTCAGTCAGTCAGTCATGTCCAATTCTTTGCAACCCCATGGACTATAACCTGCAAGCCTCCTCTGTCCATGGGATTTCCTAGGCAAGAGTACTGGAGTTGGATAGCCATTCCCTTCTCCAGGGGATCTCCCCAACCCGGGGGCTGAACCTGGTCTCTTGCATTGCAGGCAAATTCTTTATCACCTGAGCCGGGAAGCCCAGATGTGTATGGTAGTATGGCTTGACAGTTCGGAGCTGGTAAATCAGGCAGGCATCTTCAGGCCACTGTCAATTCTGGCCTCCTGTGGCCTTGAAAATAGGATGCCTCTGGTATAAAGTATTCTTGCTATGTGTGATTGCCTGCCCTGAGAAACCATGAAGAGTCCACTTGGAGAAAGATGTGTTGATTTCTGATGAGGTTATTTTTGTTTTCCATTCTCCCAATTCATCTTTTTTTTGGGGGGGGTCTGTTTTATTTATTGTTTTGTTTTATAGTATTCTATGTAAAAGCAAAAGAAAATATGACATCATTTGCATTATTATGTCATTTCTTTCCTTATAATTTATATCTTGATGTTTGTCTCTGGGGCTTGGTTATAGCCTTCTCAAGGCAGGTGGCATTATGTGTGTTTCTGGGAAAGTGTTAGTCACTCCCTGTGTCCCACTCTAGAGACCCATCACACAGCTGTTGTGGAGCTGAACTGCAGTGATGCACGTGGAAAGCCAGCCATCCCATGGACTCAAAAGTTTCCTTCCTCACCAAGTACCACCCCATGAAGCCCCTGGGGGCACCGTGTCTCATAATTCTTGCATTCTCTGTGACCCACAATGCAATGCTGTGGACACCATCAACTGTTTCAGAGATTTGAGGAATGATAAGGCTCTTTATCCCCTGTGATTTGCCTAGATTTTTACCCAAGTATTATTTATTAAAATAAATACTTAAATTTCATGAGGCATCGTGTTTGTTTGAACTAGAGACAGACTAAAATTTAAATGCATTTTTAGAAAGATAGTTTTAAGGAATCCTTTTGTTTAAAGGGTTTGAAAAGTTGCTTTTTCTCCCCCTTCTTAGAACCTTTATCTCGTTATGTATCATTTCAGAAAATTTCATGTAACGTACTATGAAAGTAAAAAAATGGTTCTTGTCTTTGCTGATGTGTGGACAACTTGTATTCCTTGCCTGTTTGTAGTTGTTGGTTTAATCTGTTCTTGCATATCTTGCTTGAAGGATCATGGTACCTTACGCAATGGTCTCCTTGATTACTCATCATCTTATGACAGGAGTCCATCTTTCACTTGATTAAAGAGTTTATCTGGGAATCAAACGAGCACGTCATTACTGTTTAAAATGTCCTGTGGCCTGTGTTACATCCAAAATGATTTAAAACCTTAGACTCTAAAACTAGAGTCCGCCATATTTCTCCAGTCTTTCATTTATTTCTGGACATTTTTCCCCACCTACCTTATGTTCCAGCTATAGTGGACTTCTGCCTCTTCTACAGATATGCTTTGTCCTGTTTTCTTTCTTTGCACAGAAGGTTTCCTTTTGCCATGTGTCCATTCACCTATCCATCCATACATCCAGTGTGGTCATGTTTGCTAGAACTAGGCCATGGATTGGGAGTAGAATGTTAAACAAGATAGATACTGTCTTAACATTGCATTCATTCCTACATGGCCCATTCCTGTTCATCCATTTAGACACATTTCTACTGTTATCTCTACTTTGAGATCATTCCCCAGCATCCCCAAGAAGATGTGTTCACTATGTTGATCTATCACTTTATCTCTATTATAGCATTTAATTTCTTCATTCATCAAGACATTTATTGCCTACTGTGTGCAGAATCTATACTGAAATTGGGGATACTGTAGTGAACAAAACAAAAATTAAGCCCACAGCTTATACATTATGTTGTAATTATCCAACTTAAAGTACTTATGAGAATGTGAATTCTTATAGGACTTCAGGTAATATCTTTATATCTGAACCAGCAGTACTAAAATAATTTGCATGATATACAATTAAAAGAAAAAAACTACAGCAAAAGTCTAAGGAACAGTTTTCATGATTTCATTGAATTAAACTCTGTGAAAACCATCTGTATATGGGCTTCCCAGGTCACACTAGTGGTAAAGAACCCACTTGCCAATGCAGAAGATGTAAGAGATTTGGGTTCATTCCCAGGTGGGGAAGATCCCTTGGAGGAGGGCATGGCAGCCCACTCCAGTATTCTTGCCTAGAGAATCCCATGGACAGAGGAGCCTGGTGGGCTACAGTACACGGGGTCACAAATGTATTATGTATGCTGTTTGTTGTTTTAGTCGCTAAGTCGTCTCCAACTCTTTGCGACCCCATGAACTGTAGCCCACCGGGCTCTTCTGTCCATGGAATTTCCCAGGCAAGAACACTGCAGTGGGTTGCCATTTCCTTCTCTGCTGCTGCTGCCACTAAGTCACTTCAGTTGTGTCCGACCCTGTGCAACCCCATAGACAGCAGCCCACCAGCCTCTCCCGTCCCTGGGATTCTCCAGGCAAGAACACTGGAGTGGGTTGCCATTTCCTTCTCCAATGGATGAAAGTGAAAAGTGAAAGTGAAGTCGCTCAGTTGTGTCCGACTCTTAGCAACCCCATGGACTGCAGCCTACCAGGCTCCTCCATCCATGGGATTTTCCAGGCAAGAGTACTGGAGTGGGGTGCCATTGCCTTCTCCAGTATTATGTATATAAACATACAATACACATATGTGTATATATAGATTTTATTTAGAAAGTCGAAAAATGCTAACTTTTCTGTTAGTTTCAGATTAATATGTCCAAGAAAGAGGGGTGGACAATTATTTATTTGGATTCTTCTCAAATAATCACCTTGGCGAAGTCAATCTGTAATTTTTTCACCCTAGTTGCAATTAAGTGGCAGTTTTTTGTATGATTACTTCACAGAGATTCATGTTCAATAAATTAAAATTTCACTTTAAACACATAGAAAGTATTTAACCATCAAGGTAATGTGACAAGGAACTTGGCTGTTTACGGAAGCAGGACTCAAAATTCTAAAGATACTTCTTCCTGCTTTGACTACTTCATCATTCTAAATGCAGTGTAACTTCTCTGAAGTTCTTTTAGCCTGTGTTTCCTTGATACCGTCACCAGGATAAGATCCCTGGGATGCAGACAGAATGATGTGAAGCTGTTTTCTTTGTTTGCAGTTGGCGAGTTTGTGAGCGATGCCCTCCTTGTTCCCGACAAGTGCAAATTCTTACACCAGGAGAGAATGGATGTCTGTGAAACCCACCTTCACTGGCACACCGTGGCCAAAGAGGTACCAGCCCTTTCATTGCCCTCCTTGCCAAGTGACAGTTTCCTAGGGATGATGCGCAGGGACACTGTAGAGGGTGTTTGGAGGCAACAGCTGTCTGTTGATAAATGTGTTTTTTTTTTAATTATTACTGTTAAAAATAAAAATCTTCATGAATATTTTAAGAGGATATCTTGAGACAACAGCTGTGTTGATCAATAAGTTATTATTTTAAAAAGCTATCCATGAGTATTTTATGTTTAGTTAGATTTGTTATGCTATGTCATGTTTTATAAATTAGAAACTATAAGTTTATACTCTCTATAAACCTTAAAACATACCTTTTTAAAAATTTTTGTAATTTGTGTGTTGTTTTCGTTTGGCACGTGCCAAGTTTTTATGCTTTAACTTTTTTCTCTGTTATCCATTGGGGAATACAATGGTAGAGGAGGAAGTAGCTTGTCCAGTACGGGCATGAAAGTTACAGTTAGATCTGAGTTTTGCTATCAATTTTGTGTTCAGTGCGTCACACTGACGCCATCATTTCTCCATAGGGAGGAAGTCTATGGCACCAGTTCTGACTTTTGCTAACCCCCTGCTTTTAGCAAAGCCAATAAGACATAAAGCAATTAGCATAAAATGTCATTTTTTATATTATTGCCTTTAAAACTGCTTTGTCTCTTTAATATATTATGCATTTTTTTCTGATAAATTTGTATGCTTTTTTTTCCTTTGTAATGAAATCAGTCTCCCAGAATTAGGTTCCTTGATTTAGTTCAGTGGTTCTCAAATGAGGTCAGTTTTGCTCCACATCCCTTCCCAAGGACATGAGCCAATGTCTAGAGATATTATTGGTTGTCACAGTTTTTTTGTGTGACAAGGGGTGATACCATTGGCATTTGGTGGCCAGGGGCCAGAATGTTCTGCTAAGCATTCTTCAGTGAACAGGAGAAGTGTCCCTTGTCCTCTAGAATAATCTGGCCCAAAATGTCAATGGTACTGAGACTGAGAAACCCTGATCTAGCTCCATTTACCCATTGCATCATAGCCTTAAAGCTGTTAGGCAAAAAACACCACTTAAGATTCAGCATTAATTTTGCCTTTTATAAAATAATATGTTGTAAGCAACATTGTCTTTATATAAAAATGTTTCAGAGCTAATTGATATTAAGAAAACAACCTAGATGATTTAAAGCCCAGTACCCATCTGATTGGGCTTCCCAGGTGGCTGGCTCAGTGGTAAAGAATCAGTCTGCCAATGCAGGAGATGTGGGTTCGATCCCTGGGTCAGGAAGTTCCCCTGGAAGTAGGACATGGCAACCCTCTCCAGTATTCTTGCCTAGAAAATTCCATGGATAGAGGAACCTGGCATGCTACAGTCCATGGGGTCGTAAAGAGTCAGATATACCTTAGCAGCTCAGCACGCACAGATGCCCATCTGACTACCTTATTTTTCATTTCTTCTGGAGTTTAAAAAATTTATTTGCCACTGAGAAACAAAATGAGTCTAATTCCTATGAGGTCAAAGTACACTCTGTAAAATTTCATTCTTTACTTATGTGTATTGAATTATTAATCTTTCCTCTGTCACCACTGGGTGCTTTCAAAGCTTTATGTTAATTTTGATTTGTGGGAATTTAACAAATCCCAGGAAAGCTAAAGGATTTGAAGGAGAAACCTCTAATGACTTTAAGTTTTGATTCATGGCAGAGGATAATTTCTTCTTTTCCTAAGACTCTTACTTTGAAAGTGAGCCAAGAGAGTTGCAGTTGCTCAAGTAAGATAGATCCAAGTAGATCCAAGTGAGAGTAGCTTCCATCCATAAAGGAAGTGGAAGTGAGTTGGGGGATATATATGTGGAACCATCACTACTTCCTGATACACTAATGAGGCTGGAAAGAATTGATTTTCTGATAACTGTTCACTGTAGAGGTTTCTTCTATGTCTTAGCTCCCAATTTATTTCTACTCATATTGTTTTTATTCGTTTCTATAGTATAACAACATATTATAGTTTAGTCTCTTAAGTCATTTGCGACCCTATGGACTATACTCCACCAGGCTCCTCTGTTCGTAGGATTCTCCAGGCAAGAAAACTGAAGTGGGTAACCTTTCCCTTTGCGAGGATCTTCCTGACCCAGGGATTGAACCCATGTCTCCTGCATTGCAGACAGATTCTATTGCTGTTGAGCCACCAGGGAAGCCCCATAACAACCTATCTCTATTAAATAAGTATCAAAGTTAAAAATTAAGGGTACCAAAGTAGCTTGTGCTAAAGAAACGACTGCAAATCCACTCAAAAAGCAAATGATTCTTTCCACTGTAAAATTGGTCTCGATATGCTGGTCCTGTGTCTTTCTAGAACTGGACTTTCTTAAAATGAAGCCCATCTACTCCAGTACTTGTTGTTTTCTCCTTACCTTTTTATAGACCTGTAGTGAGAAGAGTACCAACTTGCATGACTATGGCATGTTGCTGCCCTGTGGAATTGACAAGTTCAGAGGGGTGGAATTTGTATGTTGCCCACTGGCCGAGGAAAGTGACAATGTTGACTCCGCGGATGCAGAGGAGGATGACTCAGACGTCTGGTGGGGTGGAGCAGACACGGACTATGCAGATGGGAGGTAAGGTGGCCTTTATGTTTCGTCTCTCCTAGATGCCAGAACATCTAACGTGTAGTTTTGTTTCTTCTATAAATGTATGTCTTTCTATTTCTTATTTACGTGATCTCTCCCACTCCCATCGAAGTTTGCCTTTATGGAATAAAGTCTAACCATGAAGTTCTGTTCTGGTTATAGCCTACCGTTTAATTTTAGTATAATTAATGGGCCATCACTGAATTAATTGTAACTATTTTATTTTAACCTCACGAGTTGGGATCAAAATTCCACTGGTATTATAATAGGTCACTGGTAGTTCTGCAAAGACTTGAGAGCTGGGTGAATGACATGGTCTTCTGTTTTGGTCTGTAGTTTAGAAATTTGGGGAAGGGATTTGGGGATTATTTCATCAGTCATTGGCTAAATCTGAATTTTTCTTAAGAAGGATTTTGTTTCTGTTTGTGTGGGTTTTTGTTTTTGTGGGGTTTTTTGCCTTTGTCATCTTGTCCTTTATAAATGAGGTCAGAGGCAATCATAAATGTTTGCTAAAATTCTTTAACTAACTTTGGTTTCTGTGATTATTAATAAATATATTTTCACCTCATTTTCTTTGGAATCTAAATCCCATAATTTGTAGATTCTTAGTTTTAATTGAAGGCATCATTTGTATTCATCATTTGTAATTCATAAAATTATAAAATCTGAATCTTTGGTTTCTGTGATTATTAATAAATATATTTTCACCTCATTTTCTTTGGAATCTAAATCCCATAATTTGTAGATTCTTAGTTTTAATTGAAGGCATCATTGTATTCATTATTTACAATTCATAAAATTATAAAATATGAATCTTTGGGTTAGAAAAGCCATCTGGTTTAGTCACATCCCCAAAGGTGATGATGATGTAACACTTCACTTTTTCCTTCAGTATTTTCTCAGCTGTTCCCAAATGTTAACAAATTTCCAAGTAGAATATTAAATATGACTTGTAGGGCTTATAGTAATTAATATAAAGTTTTCTGACTTTTATGTAATTAAGCACAGGATTTTTAATAATATATTTTAGAATTTTTTAAGTTTTTTTTTTATTGAAGGATAAGTGCTTCACAGAATTTTGTTGTTTTAAAGTAGTTTTACAAAAATACATATCTATTTTAGAGATATATAAGAATCTATGTACACTGAGGATCCCTGATTGTCATTTTTGTCAGTTAATAATGCAGGCTTCTCTTTGGTGTCTTACCCATTGTTACCGTAACTCTCTTCTTGTTAGTTAAGGTTTCTTGTGTTCCCTCTTTTACATGATTTAGAAAAATTGGGTTCAGTGTAGCAGGACAAGCAAATTCTAAACCACAGGAGAAAGAAATAAAGAAGTGAGCTGTATGCTTACATTTTTTGCTTATGTTTCTAAGAGATGTAAGTTAAATAGTATGAACTCCTTCTCCCAGGGCAGGAAGCATCAGTGAGAACAGGGTTTGTCAGTGGGAAGGCTTCTGAGCATTGCATTCTAGGCCATGGTCGGCCCCCTCCCCTGTGTTCCCTGTGCCAGGTATAGAAATGTCCATTGGTTTGGGCTTAATTGCTACTTTGTCTAAAAGTTGGAGTTGCTTAGTTCTTATTGATGGCTTTTTCATATTCTTCCTCAGTCATATGTGGATTTGAAGGTTTAAGGGTGAATTTGTAAAAGAGTTGTCGTGAGGGCTCTTACTACCCGATGTCAGTGCAGTCAGGATTCAAAAGGGAAATTTGGGGTGTTCACCGATTTTCTTTTCTCCTGGTTTGTTGGATGCGTGATCGATCACGTCTCATTACTGAATTGGCTCCGTACTTAGTAAACAACCCAGATGATGATGAATAAACCAAGACAGCTCCATGGCTGCTCTTAAAATCATATGGAGCCAGCTGTGTACTTGTAACCCTGTATCAAGGTTGTTGACCCGCCATTCGTGATCATTCATACACAATGGACTTTTGTAATTAAAAGTGGGTATTTGTGCTTTTCCTGAGAGTGACAGGCTTTTGCCAGGCTCTCTTCTGCATTTAACATTTTTTTTTTTTTAATGTCTTATAAAACCTACTGTTTACTGGGAATAGATTTCAAGGTATCTTGATCCTTTCCTCCTACCCTCCTTCTGACTTCCTGAACTAATTGAAATCATTACTAACATCGTTATCTTATGAAACCCTCTTCAGTGGCCTGTTCTCTTCCTACATCCCATCTCACTGGTCCTAGAAAGAGATCCACAGGGCTTCCCCTTCTGGCCTGGAGTCTCTCATTTATTTATTATGAGTCTCTCATTTATTATTTACCTATGTCAAAGTAGGTAACTATACCTACTTCGATACCCATCTCTCTGGTTATGATACTACTCTGTCTTCTTCGTTACAGTCACCAAACTATAGAACACCAGTATACTGTTTTTTAACACTGCTTTTTTTTTTCTTTTAATTTATTGCATTATCTATTACTAGAGCAACTATAGAGTATATTAAGCTAGATTTGACACTAGTACCACAGTCGTAACTGAAGGACTTAGACAAAAGTAGGCCATACGGTCATCTTACGTATTTCGGTTTTCTGTAATATCACCATCCAAGTTGACATTCAGTAGAAATGTTAGCTGGATCTTTCCTGATCCCCTACATTTATATGCTGTTCTGCTGTCTGCAACAGTTAGACCTTGAACCGTGTCATCCCTAAGAAATGCTGTACCCACAGGGTTTCCAGGTTTGACATTACTCTCTAAATATGATCTTCTGATCTTAGACCTAAAATACGAATCTGGTCCTAGGGATTTCACCCTTCCTTTATAACAATCACCTCCCCAATTCAGGCTTTTAGTTCATTATCTTCTTCTTTTTTTTTTTTTTTTTTTTGGTTCTTTCTGGCCAGGATGGACCCAAGGGGTAAGGATTTTTACATATTCCTTTGAATATCCTGGATTTATTGATACCCTTAACATTTTGTAAAGATATTTTCATCAGTCCTCCCTATGTGGGGAAAATTAACTTCTCCCTTTAACTGCTTCTGAGCTTTCCAAGGTTGATGTTTAATCCCACCAGTTAATTCCATTTCTTATTCATGCTGTAACATCAGCTGGGGTATTAATGTTATTGGATACAACTAATCATCACTATTTGATGACCTAACATCATTAAAAAGGCTACAAATAATAAATGCTTGAGAAGGCATGACAAAAAGCAAATCCTCCTTTTGCTGGTGGGAATGTAAATTGGTGCAGCCACTATGGGAGACAGTATGGACGTTCCTTTAAAAACTAAAAATAGAAACCATGCCCACATGGTAACACACACTAGAGATTGACCTTGTAAAAGTAAGGAGTGTGAGAAAGTATTCATTAATCCCTTTAACTTAATCCCTTAAAGTTCATGAAAGGAGACATACTGGAAAGAAACCCTATGAGTGTAAACAATGTGGTTGATGATTTGTTTCTCAAAAAGTTTTACAAAATCATGAAAGAAATCCCACTGGACTCTATACTTGGTATTGACCTAAATGGGAGGAGAATCTGAATAGGAATGAATATATGTCTATGTATAACTGACTGGTCCTTCCCCGGTGTCACTAGTGGTGAAGAACCCACCTTCCAATGCAGGAGACGTAAGAGACACGGGTTCAGTCACTGGGTCAGGAAGATCCCCTGGAGAAGGGCATGGCAACCCACTCCAGTAATCTTGCCTGGACAATCCCATGGATAGAGGAGGCTGGCGGGTATGGTCCATAGGGTTGCACAAGAGTTGGACACGACTGAAGCGATTTAGCATGCACCATATGATCCAGCAATCCTATTCCTAGGCACATATCTGGAGAAGGCTCTAATTCAGAAAGATGCATGAACTCCAGCAGTGCTCACTGCAGCACTATTTACAATAGCCAAGACATGGAAGCTACCTAAGTGTCTATTGACAGATAAATGGATAAAGAAGATGGTGTGTGTGTGTGTGTGTGTGTGTGTGTATAGATATGTGCTGTGGTAAGTCGCTAGGTCATGTCTGATTCTTTGCAACCCTATGGACACCAGGCTGCTCTGTCCATGGGATTCTCCAGGCAAGAATACTGGAGTGTGTTGCCATGCCCTCCTCCACATACACATACACATACACACACACACACACACACACACACAATGGAATATTGTGTGCTTAGTTACTCAGTCATGTTCTACTGTTTGCAGCCTCATGGACTGTAGCCCACCAGGCTCCTCTGTCCATGGGGATTCTCCAGGCAAGAATACTGGAGTGGGTTGCCATGCCCCCATCCAGGGGATCTTTCCAACCCAGGGATCGAACTCAGATCTGCACTGCAGGTGGATTCTTTACCATCTGAGCCACCAGGAAAGCCCCCAATGGAATATGACTCATTTATTAAGAAAGAATGAAATAATGTCATTCGCAGTAACATAGATGGACCCAGAGATTATCATAATAAGTGAAATTAAAGACAGGATATCACTCATATGTGGAATCTAAAATATGTTACAAATAAACTTATTTACAAAACAAAAACAGACATAGAAAACAAACCAATGACTACCAAAGGTAAAGAGGGGAGAGAGGGATAAACGAGGACTTCGGGATTAGCAGATACAAACAACTGTATATAAAATAGACAAACAACAAGGTCCTACTGTATAGCACAGGGACTGATATTCATATCTTCTGATATTCAGTATATCATTATAGGACATTCAATACCTATAATGAAAAAGAATATAAAGAATATATATATATTAATAATTGCATTACTTTGCTGTACGCTAGAAACTAATGAAACATTGTAAATCAACGATGTTTCACTTTTCAAAATAAAGTTTTTTTAAAAAGAAAGAAGAAAAAAAGACAAATTAGAACTGCAAAAAGAAAAAAGAATTGGTTAGAACCTAATAGAATTAAGATATCAGGTCACTTGCACCACTTCATTTTTGAACGTGTTTTTCTGTGAGCCCTGCAGGCACGTATGCCTTCATTCTCTTCTGGCAAAGCTAGTGGGCAAAACGAGAGAAATATTACATCACTGACCCCCACACAAGCTGGGGGCCTGCCAGCTGGTGGCTGCCTGCTTCCATAACAAGTCACAATAAGAATTTCACACATCCTGCTTGACAAGTCCTGAGGAGACACCATAGGACAGTTCTTGAAAAGGGAAAAAGAAAAAGGAACTCTGCTCCTCCAGAATAAAATTGGATACACAGCTTAATGCACTTTGTTGATTGGTAGGTAGTGAGATTTGTTTTGGAAGATTGAGTGTTATCCTATTGCTAATGAGGCATTTAGAGAAACATTCTTTATGGGATGAGCTGTGTTTTATGACCTCATTTGAAAAAGAGGTAAGTCTTTTCAAAGATTGAGTAGAAACAAATCAGTTACTGTTCCCAAAATTTATTTGTAAGTAACTCAGTGTTTATTCTCTTGCCTGGAAAATCCCATGGATGGAGGAGCCTGGTAGGCTGCAGTCCATGGGGTCACGAAGAGTCGGACACGACTGAGCAACTTCACTTTCACTTTTCACTTTCATGCATTGGAGAGGAAAATGGCAACCCACTCCAGTGTTCTTGCCTGGAGAATCCCAGGGACGGGGGAGCCTGGTGGGCTGCCGTCTATGGCGTCGCCCAGAGTCGGACACGACTGAAGCGACTTAGCAGCAGCAGCAGCAGCAGTGTTTATTTCTCTGGTGTTGTAATTAGAGTTTCCCAGGTGACGCTAGTGGTAAAGAAGTCTCCTGCCAGCGTAGGAGATGCAAGAGACTGGGATTCGATCCCGGGTCGGTAAGATCCCCTGGAAGAGGGCATGGCAACACACTCCAGTATCCTTGCCTGGAGAATCCCATGGACAGAGGAGTCTGGTGGCTACAGTCCATAGGGTCACAAAGAGTGGGACACAACTGAAGTGACTTAGCACATAATGACTGAGTTCTCAGGTGACCTCAGAATACCCAGTTATGTGATCAGTAATGCAGCTTACTTATGTTAATAGTGTATAGACTCCAGCCTCCTTGGGTAAGAATTTTTCCATGGGAAAATTCCCTTGAAAAACTCACATGTAAGACCAGTCACATATCCAGTTTAACCTTGAGAGTGAGTACCTGGAGATGCTCCCATCTGGTACAGCAGAATCTGACTAGAAACCACATACTTCATAGGGGTTGATGAGTTTTGTAGAGCAAAAAACTTAAAGGAAGACCCTCTAGTTCTTTGTTAACAGCCTTTGCCTCTCAGGACTATTTCCTTACATTTTTTTCAAAAAAGAATCCAAAGACATGGCTTCATATGTTGAGAGTTGCAGGTATTAGTGAGAATGTGCTGACATGTAACCTCATCTATCTTCCTGGATAATTAGATGATATTTTTTTCTTTTGATTGAAAAAAAAACCCATTATGATAGATCTAGATGAGTGATTAGTTGTGCCTGCAATTCACCATGTCCTTTTTTGAAGCTGTATTTGGTAGCTCAGGATGGTTTCCTCGGTTATGTAGGTGGGGGCGGGGGGTGCTGAGCATGCACGTATGCGCACATGGGAACACGTAATACCTTATGAAATTCACTGAATCAGTTCTGGTGATCGACTCGCCCTACACTGCACTGGAAAAGCCAGGCCTGCATCAGTGACTCTCTGGGTGCAGCGGGCCCTTTATACTAATATAATTTTTGTTTTTAAATTATTTTACAAACGATTCACAAAAATTAAAAGGATGAGAAGCAATAACTTCATTTAGAAATTTTAGTAAGAATTAATATAGTAAATATCTTAATTTGAATTAAAACTTCAATACAGTTAAGCTAGATTTTTATTTCATCTCTTCCTGGTTTTGAAGGTAAGGATTTCTGAAATGAGCACTATCCTTTGAATAAAAGTAGCAGCTAATCAGCTGCCAGGCATGAACCCGAATTATAACCATCTTACGAATACTGATTCCAGGATCAAATACATCTCTGCTGGGTTCTGACAGGTACCGAGTAGTTCCTGGTTGTTTTGTTGCACTTGATAATTGTTAAAAAATCAGTACTTTTCAACTTAAGAGTTCATAATTTTGTTGAAGAAAAAGCAGTGCTATCTTCTATTTTATAAATTAGAAAATATTTTCAAGTTTGGATTTATAAACACTCATGAACATCATTAATCCAGTCCTTTTTTTTATACATTTTATGTTGGTTCTATTCATCACTTTTAAGATACTCATGAATTTGGTATTTGTCTACTTCTGAACTGGTTCTGTTGTATAAACATCATAAAAATTTGTTGCACACACATCATAAAGAAGGAAAGAATACTACCACATGTTTTTAGCAATTTTAGCAATAGTTTCTGTTTTTGTTGCAAAATACTGAATGATGTCATCCTTCCTGTAGAATGACTAACTGAATGAGAATACCATATTTTCTTTTTGTTCTTAGAAATGCATTGCTCACTTTGCAGTTCTTGAGCTTGAGAAAATTCATGTAGACCATCATCATCTGAACTGAAGAGTCATGGTCTGAGGTTTTGCTTATGCAATCAATTTCAGTCATCTTCTGATTTGTTTGATAATTGTAACATGTCTCCTGTCAATTTTCTCTTATTTGCCAGTGCGGAAAATGAGAATTTTTTTTTTTCACTTGCATTCAGTGAAAGTCCCTAGACTTCTTTCATTGCCTCTTGAAAGATGATGCAATATTTTGGGAACAAAGTAATAAAACTCTGATAATTCCCCTATTGCATCATCTTTCTAGGCAATTCCCTCATTCTTTTATTTTCTTATTATTTGGTCTTCTTAGCACAGTTGAAATAATTAATGAGTAACGATGAAATAACTCCTGGGATGATAAAAATAGAAAGATTGTGGGAAAAAATCTTAGGTATCAAAAAACTCCAGTTGATTGATATGGTAATCACAACATAGAATGAGTTTCATTCCATTTACAAAATATTTTAAGAAAATGTGAAAATCAGAAATACAGACCCTTAGATGTAGATAGAACTGCTCAAAATGAAACTTAAAATGTAAAAATTATGTTCAGTGGGCCCTGTTGGTAGGGTTAATAGCCTACCCTCTTTATTCAAGGGATTGCATTTATTATGAGGCCTATGTGACTTTTATTAAATACTTGACCTAATTTTCTACAAGCCAGCTACTCAGTAAATATTGGAGTTGAATTGGCATTCATGTTAAACACCCACAAAGACATAACTGGTAACTCAAGGTTAAGCTAATTGGCCTTTAAAACAAAAACTACCAACGAATATCATTCCAGATATGCAAGAATTAAGTGACATTGCATCAGAAGTCTCTAAAGCCAGAAATACTGGGGAAAAAATACTGAGGCAATAGGAATATTTATAAACAGCGCCTTTATTGTAGTGCACTCATCCCAGACGCTAGTAAAGTAATGCTCAAAATTCTCCAAGCCAGGTTTCAGCAATACGTGAACCATGAACTTCCAGATGTTCAAGCTGGTTTTAGAAAAGGCAGAGGAAGCAGAGATCAAATTGCCAACATCCGCTGGATCATGGAAAAAGGAAGAGAGTTCCAGAAAAACATCTATTTCTGCTTTATTGACTATGCCAAAGCCTTTGACTGTGTGGATCACAATAATGGACAGGGAGGCCTGCTGCTGCTGCTGCTGCTGCTACTAAGTCACTTCAGTCGTGTCCGACTCGGTGTGACCCCATAGACGGCAGCCCACCAGGCTCCCCCGTCCCTGGGATTCTCCAGGCAAGAACACTGGAGTGGATTGCCATTTCCTTCTCCAGTGCATGAAAATGAAAAGTGAAAGTGAAGTTGCTCAGTCGTGTCCGACTCTTCTCGACCCCATGGCCTGCAGCCTACCAGGCTTCTCTGTCCATGGGATTTCCCAGGCAAGAGTACTGGAGTGGGGTGCCATTGCCTTCTCTGCAGGGAGGCCTGGTGTGCTGCTATTCATGGGGTCGTAAAGAGTCGGACACGACTGAGCGACTGAAGTGAACTGAACTGATTGTAGTTACTAATTGAATATCTTTCAATTGCTTCAATAAGTAAAATAAAATAGAATAAAATGAAATTAAATTGGAGTTGTAAATGAAAATATGATCTTTCTTTGAACTTTCAGATAAAAATCCATTTGAGAGACTTTGTTATTTGAACCAGCAAGCATTTTTTATTCCTTAGTGTCAGACTGGAGCTCTTTATTAGAAATAATGGTAGGTATTAAAAATTTTTTAAATAACAGTAGACAGAAATTTTAGGAAATACAAGTTTTAGTCATGAGACAGTTTCAGCTCCATTAGCTATTGGCAAGCATTGTGTGATTTTAAAAATAAACCAGCACTGCTATGGGACTTCTGTGTAAAGAACCTGCCTGCTAAGGCAGGAGATGCAGGTTCCATCCCTGGGTCAGGAAGATCCTCTGGAGAAGGAAATGGCGGCCCATTCCAGTATTTTTGCCTGGAAAATCCCATGGACAAAGGAGCCTGGTGAACTGCTGTCCATGGAGTTGCAAAAGAGTCAGACATGATTTAGCGACTAACAACAAAGCACTGCTATATTTAAAATGATAGGCAATGAGGACCTACGGTATAGCACATGGAACTCTGCTTATGTGGCAGCCTGGATGGGGGGAATTTGGGGGAGAATGGATACATGTATATGTATAGCTGAGTCCCTTCTAGATGGTTCGCCTGAAACTATCACAACATTGTTAATCAGTTATACCCCAGTGAAAAATGTAAAGTTTTTTTTTTTTTAAAGAGTAAACAAACATTAGTTTGGAGCAATGATTCTCAACTGCGGACGATTTTATTCCCAAGAGACCTTTGGAAATGTCTGCAGACATTTTCAGTTGTCTCGGTTGTGGGGGAGGGGATCAGAGGCTCCTTGCATTTGATGGGTAGAGACCAGGGTTAGTGCTAAACATCCCATTATACACAGGACAGCCCCACAACAAAGAAAAGTCAGTAGAGCTGTGGTTGAGAAACTGGTGTTTCTTCAGTACTGGAAAACTAAGGAAATTATTCTTAAAAAAGCAACAACAAACCAACAACTTCCATTTCAAGCTTTTGTCTTACCCTGATCTCCTATGGACAGTAAAGCAAACACCCCAGGAGTCTGCCTTTTGAACACAGCTTTTGTGCAGATGAAAATGTTTGAGATCAAAATAAACCTTCCAAATCTACATGCATTTAGAGCTGAAACAGTATTCCCAAACAAT
Source organism: Bos mutus (assembly GCF_027580195.1). NCBI lineage: Eukaryota > Metazoa > Chordata > Mammalia > Artiodactyla > Bovidae > Bos > Bos mutus. Next base: position 9,171,066 of record NC_091617.1, read on the forward strand.
GGGTGATTGAGGCTTCTTATTTGCACCTAGTCACTTCATTAAATCTAATCATTATGTCATTTATTTTTTTCCTTTCATTAGTGTCACTGCAGTTCATTTTGACTATGCCAAATATTAGCATATTTTCTGCAGAAAAAAAGATCATGTTCAAAATATTGGAGCATTTAGAGACCTGGCAGACAAGGTCCACTAAAGTTATTTTTCCCTTACATCTAATTAGAAAATATTTAAAATATGGTGATTTTTCAGAAGGATTTGGGCCAAAAAGAAACACCTGTAATTTGACTTTAATGTAAATTCTACATTTCTGTTTGTTCTTCTTTTTTGTTTTTATTTAGTTATCTTTAAAATATAAAATTTTCATTTTTAAGTAACATCTAGATATTTTGAAAATACATTTTGCAATTTTCACATGTATCTCTTCAATTATGTATATTCCTTCAAGATTTGTTCACTTGTGTCATCATTTTCAGATTTTTTTTTTGCTGCTTTTTTTACATTATAGAAGTCAAGCTTTTGAATTCCTTAATAAATCTAGATTTGCCTCCCAAATTAGGTAATAATTGCTTTAAAATAGTTTTCCAAAAATAGGACAATGAAAGATATAAATGTTTTGACAGCATTTAACATTTATTTAAATGTTTATGCCCATTTACAGTGAGGTTTGGACAGCAGGTTAATTTATTTCATCATTGCATACTCACCAATATTGGATTTTTATCATTATTAAGAACATGACCCCTTCCTTTATCGTCAGGTTTTCAGACTATGAATGTGATGAGGGCATGGACGAAATTTTATTGCCTTCTTATATCCTTGTCTGTACACAAGTAGTAATAATCGTAAGAGATACTACATAATCTTGTTATGTGCAAACCACTGTTCTGAATGCCTTGCATATATTAACCTGTCTAATGTTCACAGCTTTTTAATATCTGTTAGTTGTTTGTAGACTGATTTAATGAATGTTATTCGGGCTTTTCCTATGCTGGGAACAGATTTGTGCTCATTTATCTCTTCTTGAGAATTTACATTTTTTTTTCTTCTGCCAAGTAAATATTACAGGTATTTCAAGTGTAAAATCCAACAGAACCCTTCTGTTGATTTTCATTCCATTAGTTCTGCATTAATGAAATGTCATTAATAATCTGTACTTTTCTCCTTCAGCTAAATTTCTTCATTCTACCTTAAGAGTACATATAAAGTATAACTTTAATAATGATTAACTTATTCACTTTTGATCAAAAACATTTCAGAAAAATACATAATTTTGATTAAATAATTTATATGTGAGAGATGTTAAACATTTTCAGTGTTTACTGATAGTATGGTGTATGCTGATTCCATGCGGTTTGATCTGCCCTAGTTGTGAACCTTTGGTCAGGGAAGTTGGGGGTGGAGGTATTATAGTCTAAAGCTTTGCGTGCTTAGTGGCTCAGTCATGTCTGACTCTTTGTGACCCCATGGACTGTAGCCCACCAGGCTCCTCTGTCCATGGAGATCTACAGGCAAGGATACTCTAAAGCTTTAGATTAGTTTAATACAATGGGAAATGTGAAGAAGTATGTATACATTGGGATACATGCCTAGAGAAAAGGCGAGCTGTTTCTCTTCAGGTTCTTGTTTTTATTTATTTGTTTGTGGGGACAGTGGGGATGTGATTAATGAAGGGACAGAGAATTTATAGACCCAACTTCTACCTTAGAAGAGGTCTCTTTAGTCTAATTCTCTTTAAAAGGAAAGAAGGGCATCTTATTCTTATATCTGTGTAAATTGTTCCACAGAGATATGTCTTTTTTTGGTAAAGAATGGGATTGTTATGAACAGAGAGAAATATATATAGACATTACATCTCCCTTTGGTCAATATCTTGGCCATTTTAATGGTGTTATTGATTTGATCACATTATTTGAATCAAATAAGATAGGGATGGATCTGATAATATAACCTTTGAGCCCATCATGTTAACCTGACTATTTATGAAGGGGAAATGATAGTCCAGTAGCCCCAACTCAAGGTAACATGTCAAAGTATAAAAAATAATGATGATAAGCTTACTTTGAATTGAGGACAGTTGTGTCCATGGTTTCATTTGAGCCGTTGATGGAGTTCTAGTGTAAATAATAGGTATATGGTTTCATGGTGTCTTGCTCTATCTTTCCTGCAAGAACATGTGACCCAATAAATACCTTGACATAGCCACAACCATTGGGAACATTTTATTGTACCCTCTACATGGGCACCATTAAAAGAGATTTCTTTAAATCCATTTACCAGGCCCGTTAGAGAGCTGGGACTGACCTTTGTTCCAGAAGCAGAGGGTTGCTAAGAACACTGGGTGCATCCCATTTCCAGTCATTTTGCAGAAAATTAAGCAAAGACCAACACGACTGATGCTCAACATAAGGAATAAAATCTGGATCCTGGTGACTATTGCAGTCAGCTTAAGAAGTTCTTACTGAGGCTTGATTTGTGGGTGGCACAGCGCTAGGTATAGTTGAAAGTCTAATTAACTGTGGTCTGTGTGCTCCAAGAAGTTTTCTCAGAAAATAAGCACCAGATGGTAGTGTGGAGGGTTCGTTGCACAAACACATTATTTGTGGTTTGTGAAAACTTGTCATTGAATCATGGAGGAAGTTAGGCCCATGTTGTCTTCCAGTTAGTCTGGGAAGTTGTCGTAGCCTCATATGATCTCAGGCTGTTGTGAGATTGTGTGTCTATTAGTGAATCAATGTTTTCTCAGTCTTTAAAATTGGTTCTGAGAGAGAGACGCTTCATTTGACTTTATATCTTGTCTGGATGTCTAGAGTTAAAATCTGTTGAATATCTAATCTTTCAGCTGCTTTTCTATCCTGCATTTTCAGAAAGTGATAGTAGATACTCCGAGCGGGGAAAAAAAGCAAAAACTTTGGAGGAGGGTCACAACGTGAATCATGCAACTGATACATTACCGCCTTAAAACTCTGCCAGTGGATGAGTCAAAAGCCTAGATTTGATAAATCAAATCTTTGTGGCTTTGAGAGCTAAGTGTCGTGGTGCTGGGTTGGCAGCATCTAGTACTGTGAGGCTGTAACTGTATCACTGAGCCTTGAGCTGAAATATGGGAACTAATTTGAAAATGATGAACAGGAGACAAGCATTTTCTCTTGAGGGAATTGGCTGCCAGCTCTGAGGTCTTATTAAAAATGCTGAATTTCTGGATTGAATGAGCTTGAATAGCATGTACGTCAAAATGAAAAACAAAACACTTTAGTAGCCTTAACCAGATTAAGAGATATGTGGCCAAACCAGTGGGGTTTGTTTAGGTTTCTAAGCAGGTGATGGTTGGAAGAGAAGATGCCTTTGAAGTTCAGGGTTGGATTGCTGCCATCCCAGGCTACATCTGGCAGTGATCCTTGTGCTCACTGGGATCTGATGGTGCAAGCTGCCGGGTAACCAGATACGGCTGAAATGAGAGGTGCTGGGGGATGGTTCATGTGTAAAAGTTGTTTGGATGGTTGGATTATTCACTGCTGAGAATTTTACACTGCTGAGACATGGAAGGCTTCTTTGTACTCCCATTGTCTTTTATATTTAGATTGATTTTTTTTTTTAATTTTTAATACAAAATTTAAAGGTTACTTTCCATCTACAGTTCAGTTCAGTCAGTTCAGTCGCTCAGTCGTGTCCGGCTTTTGCAGCCCCATGGACCGCAGCACGCCAGGCCTCCCTGTCCATCACCAGTTCCCGGGGTCCACCCAAATCCATGTCCATTGAGTTGGTGATGCCATCCAACCATCTCATCCTCTGTCGTCCCCTTCTGCTCTTTCCCTCAATCTTTCCCAGCATCAGGGTCTTTTCTAATGAGTCAGTTCTTCACATCAGGTGGCCAAAGTATTGGAGTTTCAGCTTCAGCATCAGTCCTTGCAATGAATACAGTTATTACAAAATATTGGATATATTCTCTGTATTACGCAGTACATCCGCGAGCCTGTCTTGCCCCCAGTAGTTGGCCTCTCACTCTCCCAGCCCAGTATTGACCCTCCCCCTTTCCTTCTCTCCTCTAGTAACCACTAGTTTGTTCCCTATATCTGTGAATTTGCTTCCTTTTTCCCGCTCTATTTTTTAGATTCTGAAATCATACAGTATTTGTTTTTATCTGTCTGGGCTTCTTTTCACCTAGCATGTGTGTGTGTGCTTAGTCGCTCAGTTGTGTCCGACTCTTTGCAGCCGCATGGACTGTAGCCTACCAGGCTCCTCTGTCCATGGGATTCTCCAGGCAAGAATACTGGAGTGCGTTGCCATGCCCTCCTCCAGGGGATCTTCCTAACCCAGGGATCAAACCCCTGTCTCCCGTGTTGCAGGCAGATTCTTTACCATCTAAGACACCAGGGGATAATGCCTTCCATATCCAATGTCCATCCATATTGCTGCAGATGGCAAAATTTTTGTTCTTTTTTATGACTGAATAGTTTTCTGTAATGTGTGTATATGTATATACATACATATAGGCACATATATCTCTGTATATAAATATACACACATATATGTGTGTATATTTTATGACTGAGTAGTGTTCCAGTGTGTGTGTGTGTGTGACCTAAATGTGAGACTAATGTGAGACTAAATAAAAACTCATAGAGAAAAACATAGGCAGAACACTCTTTGTAATAAGTCACAGCATTATTTTTTTTTTTTGGATCCATCTGCCTATAGCAAAAAAAAGCAAAAATAAAAAAATGGGACCTAATTAAACTTAAATGCTTTTGCACAGTAAAGGAAACCATTGAAAAACAGAAAAACAACCTGGTGAATGGGAGAAAATAGTTTCAAATGATATGATTGCCAAGGAATTAATATCCAACATATACAAACAGCTCATAAAACTCAACATCAAAAAAGCAGGCAACATGATTGAACAATGGGCAGAAGAACTAAAAAGACATTTTTCAAAAGAGGAAATACAGATGGCCAACAGACATATGAAAAGATGCTCAACGTTACTGATGATCAGGGAAATGCAAATAAAAACTACAATGAGATATTATCTCATACCTGTTAGAATGGTTCTCATCAAAAAGAGCACAAATAGCAAATGTTGGCAAAGATGTGGAGAAAAGGGCAACCTTGTTTACTATTAAGTACGTTCGTGCAGCCACTGTGGAAAACAATATAGAGGTTTCTCAAAACTAAAACTAAAAATAGAACTACCATATGACCCAATAATTCCATTCCTGAGTTTATATCCCTCCAATGTGTTTTAATTAAACTATCCAAATTTCCTGGATTACAGAATAGTTAAAAAGGAAGAAAATTCAGATCCTTGCAACAGGTTTCTGGCAGTAGTAGCCCCCAAACACTAATTCCTTGTTGAAACCAACATCTGGATTTGGTTATCTTCAATGTAGAACCCCTAGTTTAGATGGAATTCACCACTGTTCACGTCTCAGTGGCCCTTAAAACTATGTGTTTATTGTTTTGTTTTTTCTTTTGACCTCAAAATCCACATAACAGCATATTATACTCAAAAAGATTTCCTTCACTTGAGCCATGTGGCTCATCAAATCCCTGGTAACAATCAGTTGCATGCTGGAACTTTATTTTGATCTTGGTTATATGTAAATTGGCTTCTAGGAGCCCTAAAATAGGAGTACATGAGGTTTCCCACTCTCAGTCTAAACTAGTACCAAGACCCTATCACAAAGAACTTAGCAAAACTTTTCCAACCCTTGGAAGGAAGTCAATCATCTGGAAAATAATCTCCAGATACAGTAGCTGACTATATTCATGATTCTGTATTTGATGATACGACCCACCATGAATCAGAAATATTCACACAAAAAATATTTTTTCAAGAAGTTCCAAATAAGCAAAACTTGAATTTACTGTGCACCAACCAGCAACTATTTACATAGGACTTACTTTGTACTTAAAGCTATTTACATGGTATTAGGTTGAAAATAATCTGATGATGACAAAGTGTAATGGAGGATGTGTGTGAGTTATAAGGTATACAGTAGAACCTTGAACAATTTAGGGGCTAGGGGCACAGACCCGAGCACAGTGAAAAATCCCAATATAACTTTACAGTCAGTTCCAATAAAGTATTTCCACATATAATATCATCAAATTAAAGAAATAAAGACATTCGGGCCATCAATCTGGTTGTACTATCCTTACACATTCGAAGATACAGGACATGAACATTCATTGCTTTAATTTATGTTGTGTTTTATCCAGCACATTGTGCCATATAAATAGTTAGAAGGAGAACTGAACGCTGAGCACAGAATGGGCTATAAATTCTTGTGTATTGACTAAATTGTTTTAGTAAAGTGTAATGTGTAATTCTGGAAATGACTTGCCAATGGATATCCCAAAATACACCGTGGTATTAGAAGTTACTTGAAAATATATTTGTAGGAGAGCATGGGCTTCCCTGGTGGCTCAGACAGTAGAGAATCCGCCTGCAATGCAGGAGGCCTGGGTTCAGCCCCTGGGTTGGGAAGATCCCCTGGAGGAGGGCATGGCAACCCACTCCAGTATTCTTGCCTGGAGAATCCCATGGACAGAGGGACCTGGCGGGCTGCAGTCCGTGGGTCGCAGAGTCGGACATGACTGAGCAACTAAGCACAGCACAGCATTTTATTGAGTGCAGTAGTAATTCAAATTTTGTAAGGAGTTGCTATTGTAAGTGTCTCCTTATAGCAAATAAAAAAGTCTTCTTTTGCATTTGAGACCACTGTTTACTGTTAGTTGAACTTGGTTTTCCAATGTATTCTGCTTAGCAACAGGTTGCCAGGCCAGCGTAAAGAGCTCTTACCGTGATTGTAGAGGTTGCAGTGGAGAGTTACTATCTCGTTATGACAGCTGTTCCAATACCAGTAGTCATGAAATTAATGTTGGTGGAAACTAAAAATGGTAACACATACTAGCTACAAACCTGGAAAAGAGACTATCATCATGAAAGCTTCGAAAAGAGTCGGACACAACTGAGCAACTTCACTTTCACTTTCTTTCATGAAAGAAAGGGCAATATTTCATTTATGGTCATTTAATGATGATAGAACGCATTTGCACTAAAAAAAAAAATCTGTGTGGAGACAGAAATCTAATGTAGTAGGTGTACCCAAGTAGTTTAGGAAAGAAACAACTTGTTAGTGAATAAGATGATCTTTGCTTCAGAAGTATCTTTGAAAGGTAACCCATATATGTGGAATCTAGAAAAAAATGGTATAAATGATCTTCTTTGCAAAGCAGAAATAGAGACACAGATGTAGAGAACAAATGTACAGATAGATATCAAGGGGAAAAAGGGGTTAGAATGAATTGGGATTGACATATATACACTGTTGATACTATATATAAAATAGATACCTAATGAGAGCCTGCTGTACAGCACAGGGGACTCTACTCAATGCTCTTTGGTGACCTAAATGGGAAGGAAATCCAGAAAAGAGAAGATATATGTAAAAATATTGCTGATTCACTTTGCTGTACAGCAGAAACTAACACAACATTTTAAAGCAACTATACTCCAATAAAAATTAATTAAGTAAAAATAAAGTGTGCTTTGGACCCAATAAAATTTTCTTGACGCCGTTTCTTAACATCTAACATGGGAAAAATTAGAATAACCTGTGCTTGCTTTCAGGACTGAGTTAAAGAATCGATATAGATGTATGTTCAAGTGTAAAATGTACAGTTGACTTGTTTATAATGCACAGCTTGGCGTTGTGAGGACAGGCCAGTGTGAGGCTGATGTTTCCCTAATCAACTCACTCTCACACTGTCAAAGAGAAAAGCTCTCCTTAGGGTGCAATGACTAATACCCCACCTCTGGTTTGCTAATCATGGCTATTATGACATGTCCCTTTTTAATTAGGTCTTTAGAAAATATTGTAGGCCTTGTAATTATTATAATCAAAAATAAGAGATAATGACTTAAGCACTTTCTGTCCTAGATGAGACTGAGAACCTTATTAAAATAAACTTGGATTGTAAACAGCCGTAATGATAATTTATGACTTTAAATATGCAGGAGTCCTGTTAATTGAGGGAAGGAAAAGAATAGTAGAAAATATGATTTCCTAGGATTGGAAAATGACTGTAAAAATTAATGTGGATTAATTGGGCTCTTCTGACATTTAAAGAAGAGATTTGATAGATGTTCAAATAGCAGGAAAGCATTTTGCTTTCAACTTCTGTATATGTGAAGACCTTCCATTTTATGTTTAAATTGTTTCAGAAGAATCATGATATCTTCAGCTTGACTGATAAATCGGGGAAAATGTATATCAAAGTTTGAATCCTTTACTTCCTGGAACACAGAGCTCATTGTTTCTTTTTAAGTGTTTGTACCTCCTTTGAGTGTTAGTCAGTTAGCCTCAAGTAGTTCTCGGGAGAATTTTATAGTTAAAATTGTCAGAAAATTGGAGCCAAGAAGTCACACACATGTTGAAGTGGTAATGAAGCACTTTGGTTTTATGAAAATGTTTATAGTCACAGGCCAGCAACGTTGCGTGTGAGGAGTTTAATGATGGTAGAACTGGTCAGAGAGGAGCAGGATGCCAAGACCGCACTTTTATAGCATCTCTGTATACCTAACCCACTGAGCGTCCAACCTCAAATACAGCTCGTTATCGCTACTGAAACACACTTGGCAGTGCTTCGGCACAGGCCATTCCTAACAAGACAGGCTTTCCCACTTCCTTCCATTTGAAAATGTTCTTTTCCAACCCACACGTTGGGAAATTTAATTAACTCTGTATATCCCGTCTCTGTCGTGATTACAATATAGAACATCTGTGATCTTCAGCCCTGACTCCTAATTAGAAAAATAGATTTTTTTCCTGTCATTGGCATTAGTTGAAGAAGTAGTAGTTTTCCTCATAACCTCTTCCTCTCCCTAATCCAGGTGCCAGTACAAACAGGCCCACATGGCCTCTGAGTAGAAGAATCTAAATATTCACAGAATATGGGACTTCCCTGGAGGTCCATTGGCTAATACTCAGCACTCCCAATACAGGGAGCCCGGGTTCAATCCCTGGTCAGGGGACTAGATCCCACATGCCACAGCTTTAAAAAGATAAATGAATAAAGATCCTCTGACCCAGCTCCTTGCCACGTCTCCAGCCTCACCCTCTGCCTCTCTCCCCGCTGCTGACTTCATGTCACACGAGTCAGCATGGCTAGCTTTCCCCACCCCAAGACTGATGAATCTCTCTGTAAAGGTTTTTCCCCAGTTGTCTGGATTTCTGTTCAGCTTCTCAAAATGAATTCCCCTGATTATTCTTTTCAAGACACTCTCCTCCCAATATGCTCAGTCTTACCTACCTCTGTATTTAGCCCTGACGCTAATCACACCATTGCTGTTTTATTTGCTTATTGTCTGTCTGTCCCCCATGGAATGTAAGCTTCCTGAGGGCAGGGGCCTCCTTAGCCTTTTCTCTTTGAGAGCCTCAGAATCTAGCTGAATGCCTGGTCCACTGTATGTACCCGCTAACATTTTGACTGAGCTTTTATTATGCTATTGTTTGAAACATAGTAAAATGCCCTGGTTAATCCATACTAGAGAGTATTCTCTCAAGGAATTTTTCACATCAGTCTTAGAATTGGGAAGCAGATTGAATTATGCTTGTAAGGCATGAGAGGTGTCAGGGAGGAATGGCATAATTAGACCTCAGAAGGCCAGAGTCTGTTACTAGTTACATGTGGTATCGGAACAGAACATATTAGCAATGCAGAAAGTAAGTGGCCATCTGCTCTGTTATCTGTGATCTTTTAAGAAGGGTAGCTCTTCAATTTCAAAAAGCAACAACAGGGAGACAAATAGTTTTTCGAGGCAGAAGCCCAGTGTGTCTCCCTTTGCCTGGAAAAGCAATAAAGCTGTATCCTTTTCTGCTTCACTGCCCCCGCCAAAAACCAAACAAACAAAAATGTAAAGCGCCATTGTACTTCCTGGAAACGGAACAACAGTGTTTCCCAAATTTATGTATTTGTGTCCTAAATTTCTGGAGAAGGCAATGGCAGCCCACTCCAGTACTGTTGCCTGGAAAATCCCATGGATGGAGGAGCCTGGTAGGCTGCAGTCCATGGGGTCGCTAAGAGTCATACACGACTGAGCAACTTCACTTTCACTTTTCACTTTCCACCTTCATGCATTGGAGAAGGAAATGGCAACCCACTCCAGTGTTCTTGCCTGGAGAGTCCCAGGGACAGAGGAGCCTGGTAGGCTGCAGTCCATGGGGTCGCACAGAGTCGGACACGACTGAAGCGACTTAGCAGCAGCAGTCCTAAATTTCTCGTCCTTCATTTGCAGCTGTCTGTTGGAGCCTTCTGCAATAGATTTAAGAATCTAGCATCTAAATTCCACCGTGGTCAAAGCTGAACCCGTGCATTTCTGTTCCTGGCCATCCATTCTCCCTGCTGTATCCTCCATTGCTGTTAGTAACTGTTCTCCGCCCAGTCTCTCCCTCTGGAGACATCAGCTTCATCTTACCACTAACCCCCTCCATCCAAATAGCTACCAGTCCTGTCGTTATTTTCTCAAAGCTCTTACTTCCCGAGTCCTCCTCAGCTAGACTCCTCGAGAGCCTTCTCCCCCGCCCACCAGTCACCCCAAACCTATCTGTGCTTCATACTTCTGTCAGCTCATACCTGTTGAAATGCAACCAGTCTTGCCACTCTTCTGCTTAAATTTTTTCTACATGGCTCTGTACCACTGGTCGAATAAGGGCAAACTCCTCAGTCTGTAATACAAGCTCCTTCCTAATGTATCCAAAGCCTGTATTCTGCCCACTCAGTGACGGTACCACTTGAGGTTGGGTGTAGACAAATGTACAGGCAGACCTTGGAGATACGATGGGTTGGGCTCCAGACTGCCACAATAAAGCAAGCATCATGACAAAGGGAACCACACAATTTTTTTGTTCCCTGGTGTATATAAGTTGTTTGTGCCATACTGTAGTCTCAAGTGTGCAATAGCACTGTCCAAAAAAAGTGTGCATACCTTAATTTTAAAAATCCTTTATTGCTAAAAATGCTATCATCTGAGTCTTCAGCCAGTCGTTACCTGGCAGTAGTAATATCAGAGATCACTGACCATAGATCACCATGACAAATATAATAATTACAAAAAGATTGGAAATATTGTGAGAACGACTGGACTGTGACACAAATGCTGTTGGGAAATGACGCTGATGGGCTTGCTGCCACAACCTTCAATTTGTGAAAAATGCAGTATTTATGAAGTGCGATAAAACGAGGTCTGCCTGTATCTATTTCTTCCTGGGAATGGAGGCCCCTCCCTGAGAATCTAGGGCAAGATGAGGGCTTAAAGCAGTTTCTGCCTGTGCTGGAGGAAGGAACAGCGTTACTTGTCATTGCTTCCCAAATAGAACTGCTTATTTTTTCACAGGAGAGATGAGGGGGGAACCACAGAATCAGAGAGCTTCTCTCCTTTCCAAAGAGCAGGTACTTCAAAGGTGTTCTTCAAAGAAATGTGAGGCTGGATCTTGCTTTGTGGCTTTTCTAAAGGGCTTTGTGTCCATTTCATGCACGAAACATCTGTAGCTTTTTATTAGTTCTTGCGTGTGTGGACACAACGGAAAAGGATGCTAGGCACGTAGCCTTTGCTGAAAGGGCACCTGTTCAGGGCATATTCCCTTATTAGTATTTTTATTCTTTTTTATTGAGATACAGCACATTTACAGTGTTGTGTTAGTTTTAGGCATACAACAAAGTGATTCAGTTATCACTTCCAATTCTTTCCCATTATAGGTTATTATAAGATATTGTATATAGTTCCCTGTGCTAAACACAGGACCTTGTTGTTTGTCTCTTTTATATACAGTGCTGTGTATCTGGTAATCCCGAACTCCTAATGTATCTCTCCCCCACCTCCCAGTATCCCTCCGATCCCTGGATCTGGCAGATCCGCTAGAGAAGGAAATGGCAACCCACTCCAGTATTCTTGCCTGGGACATCTCATGGACAGAGGAGCCTGGCGGGCTACAGCCCATAGGGGCTCAAAGAGTCAGACACATCTTAGTGACTAAACAGCAAAAACAACCAGGAGGGCGGGGAATTTTGTCTGTTTTATTCCCAGCAATAACTTCAGGGTCTGGAACACACTCACTGGAACCTAGAACCCACTCAAATATGTTAAATGACTAAGGATCATACATTGTCAACTTTCTATCCCAAATACACACAATCACGTCTTTGGATATGAGGAATTTGCTCAAAGTTTTCTGGCATAATGTCTAGTTAACCAAGATTTTGTTTCATGTATCAAGATTTTTAAATGACTCTGAAACTCATTAATCACCTTAGGTGCTTCTCTTTAGTCCGGGTTGGTTCATGAAGCTGTCAGGAAAATAATCTGCTTTTGATTATATATGGCTTTTCTTGCCTCCGAGATAGTCATTTAAAAAAGCAATTTTGTCTCTTACAATAATTATATTCCAGCCTTAGTATTTCTTAAGTCTTGCTAGAATATCATTTTCTCCCTTTCCACATATTTTTATGATTAAAGTTAAGACAGCAAGTATACTAAATACTTTAGGCTATGTCAGAAATCTAAGAACATTTTTCAACAGAGCCCTAATGACATTATCTCACCCACAAAATTAACAGTATTTTTGAAATATCATCAGATAGTTAGATTTTTTCTAAACCTGAGAATTGGCTTTCTCTGCATGTTTTTCCACACCAGATCCCAGGCAAGACCAGACCTTGCATCTTACATCCTTAACTCTTAGGATTCAGAACAGCCCTTTTAATATCATGACACCAAGTTAACAAAGAAACTGTACCAGTTTTCTTAGAAACAGCCCATCCTCTGATTTGTCTTATGTCCTTGAGATTCTATTTAGATTGTTTCTGTGTTCCTAGAATATTTTTCTGATTATGAGTATGTATTGAGAAAATGAAGAAACGGTAAAATTGTTTTTCAGATGTTCTAAATGAGCGCTGCCAGTTACATCAGACCTTGCTTTAACGCTTCTCTTATCTCATTGCTGTTCTCGTGTTTTAGACACTCACTAGATTAAACAGGGCAGCCTTTAAAAGTTGATACGAGGCAAAGTTGCTTTTATGCTAAGCTATCATTATTATAATTTTCCTTCAATTTTCTTTCATTCCTAGCATCCTACAGTGAATACAGTTTGTTTTCTGAATTGCAAGAACTTTAGTAACTAACACACCCATAAATTTAACACTGGATTCTATTCATATTAGTAGACCATGGGGTGATAGAATTCTGAAAATACAGTCTGTCACACAGGGTTTTTGACTGTGTTGTTGTTCAATTATTCAGTCATGTTTGACACTTTGCAACCCTGTGGACTGCAGCACACCAGGCTTCCCTTTCCTTTACTATCTCCCAGAGTGCTCAAACTCATGTCCATTGAGTCAGTGAGGCTATCTAACCATCTCCTCCTCTGCTGCCCCATTCTCTTGCCCTCAATGTTTCCCAGCATCAGGGTGTTTTCCAGTGAAGCAGCTCTTCACATCAGGTGGCCCAAGTATTGAAGCTTCAGCATCAGTCCTTCCAATGAACACCCAGAACTGATTTCCTGTAGAATGGACTGGTTGGATCTCCTTGCAGTCCAAGAGACTCTCAAGAGTCTTCTCCAGCACCACAATTCAAAAGCATCAGTTCTTCAATGCTCAGCTTTCTTTATGGTCCAGCTCTCACATCCATACATGACTACTGGAAAAAGCTTTGACTAGACAGACCTTGATCGGCAAAGTGATGTCTCTGCTTTTTAATATGCTGCCTAGATTTGTCATAGCTTTTTTTCCAAGGAGCAAGCATCTTTTAATTTTGTGTTAGTAGTCACTGTCTGCAATGATTTTGGAGCCCAAGAAAATAAAATCTGTCACTGTTTCCACTTTTTCCCCATCTATTTGCCATGAACTGATGGGACCAGATGCTATGATCTTCGTTTTTTGAATGTTGTGTTTTAAGCCAGCTTTTCCACTCTTTTCTTTCACTTTCATCAAGAGGCTCTTTAGTTCCCCTTCACTTTCTGCCATTAAAGTGGTATCATCTGCATATCTGAAGTTGTTGATATTTCTCTTGGCAATCTTGATTTCAACTTGTGAGTCATCCAGCTCAGCATTTCACATGATGTACGCTGCATATAAATTAAATAAGCAGGGTGACAATATACAGCCTTGACGTGCTCCTCCCCAATTTTGAACCAGTCCGTTATTCCATCTCGAGTTGTAACTGTTGTTTCTTGTCCTGGATGCAGGCTTCTCAGGAGACAGGTAAGGTGGTTTTCTGAACTTTAAAGATTAAGTAATTTTCTATTCCCCTCTCTTAAGATCTTTCCTAGGACTGCCTAACATCTGACTCTCTTGTTTTCTGATAAAGAAAATCAAACTGTGCATGTAGTCATCAGTGATTACATTGATTTTGAGTGTTTTGAAGGAATATTTCTGTGGGATTTAGTCGTGCATCATTCATTCATTCACACACCTGGACCAGGTGTTGTGCCAAGCACTGTGCATGTGGTCTTGCCTTTATTTCTCTCTTACATGGTACTTGTAGGTCAGGTGCTCTTCTAAGTACTTTGCAAATTTTAACCCATATGTTTTCCATTATACCCCTGTGAAGCTTCCTGTTACAAGTTTGCTGTTTACAGATGAGGAGAAGGAGGCCTCGAGAGGTTCAGTAATTCGCTCATGGCCACAGGCCTGAGATTTAGAAGCAGGCAGTCGGGTCCCATACTTCATACTTGTATGCATTCTGCCATACTGAAGAGCCCAGCCTCCTGGAACCCTGCATTCTGCCCTCTCTGAAGGAGGCTGCAGGCAGAGATCACTGTGGTTTCTGCTGTATTAATAGAATTTTGGAACTTGGCCTTCCTAAAGCCCATGAGGACTCTCACTTTATTTCCTCGTGTCTCTTGTGTCCTCAGATCAGGACACAGCCTCCCATGCTTCCCATCCCCTCCTCACCCCAACCCACCATCCATGCCAGGGGGCGGCAGTATTTCTGTGAAGAGCCAAATAATATTTGAGGCTTTGCAGGCCATAGACGGTCTCTGTCACATATTTTTCTTTGAGTTTTTTTTTTTTTTTCCCATTCATCTTCAGTTCAGTTCAGTTCAGTCTCTCAGTTGTGTCCGACTCTTTTCGACCCCATGAATTGCAGCATGCCACGCCTCCATCACCAACTCCCAGAGTTCACCCAAACTCATGTCCATCGAGTCGGTGATGCCATCCAGCCATCTCATCCTCTGTCATCCCCTTCTCCTCCTGCCCCCAATCCCTCCCAGCATCAGAGTCTTTTCCAATGAGTCAACTCTTCACATGAGGTGGCCAAAGTACTGGAGTTTCAGCTTTAGCATCAGTCCTTCCAAAGAACACCCAAGACTGATCTCCTTTAGAATGGACTGGTTGGATCTCTTTGCAGTCCAAGGGACTCTCAAGTCTTCTCCAACACCACAGTTCAAAAGCATCAATTCTTCGGCGTTCAGCTTTCTTCACAGTCCAACTTTCACATCCATACATGACCACTGGAAAAACCATATCCTTGACTAGACAGACCTTTGTTGGCAAAGTAATGTCTCTGCTTTTGAATATGCTATCTAGGTTGGTCATAACTTGCCTTCCAAGGAGTAAGCGTCTTTTAATTTCATGGCTACAGTCACCATCTGCAGTCATTTTTGAGCCCCAAAAAATAAAGTCTGACACTGTTTCCACTGTTTCCCCATCTATTTCCCATGAAGTGATGGGACCGGATGCCATGATCTTCGTTTTCTGAATGTTGAGCTTTAAGCCAACTTTTTCACTCTCCACTTTCACTTTCATCAAGAGGCTTTTGAGTTCCTCTTCACTTTCTGCCATAAGGGTGGTGTCATCTGCGTATCTGAGGTTATTGATATTTCTCCCGGCAATCTTGATTCCAGCTTGTGTTTCTTCCAGTCAAGCGTTTCTCATGTTGTACTCTGCATATAAGTTAAATAAGCAGGGTGACAATACACAGCCTTGATGTACTCCTTTTCCTATTTGGAACCAGTCTTACAACACTTGAAAAATTTGAGAATCACCCTTAGCTCACAAGATGCACAGGAACAAGTCATGAGCTGCCCCCTGCTCCACGTTGCTGCTGTTCGTCCTTCTTTGAGCGCCCTTTGTGTTCTCTTCAGCTGATCCTGTTTCAGGTGCTCAGGGTCTCCTCTCTGCCTACCACAGGGCCTTTGCACTGCTCTTCCCATTCCACCTTCTGGGGAGCTGTCTTTAGTCCTTGGAGTTCATTAACTTTGAGGTTTATTTAGGTCACATTTCAGTTCTCTTCCCTGTAGATGCCTTGTCATATACCTCCAGACCTGCTCATTTTGGGCCTCCTAGCCCTCCGTAAGTGTTATCACAGTAGTAATTTTACGTTTCTACAGGTGATGATATCATTGTGCTTTGGGCTATTCAGTTCAGTTCAGTTCAGTTGCTCAGTCGTGTCCCATTCTTTGCAACCCAATGAACCACAGCACACCAGGCCTCCTTGTCTGTCACCAACTCCCGGAGTTTACCCAAACCCATGTCCATTGAGTCGGTGATGCCATCCAACCATCTCATCCTCTGTCATCCCCTTCTCCTCCTGCCCTCAATCTTTCCCAACATCAGGGTCTTTTCAAATGAGTCACCTCTTCACATTAGGTGGCCAAAATATTGGAGCTTCAGCTTCAACATCGGTCCTTCCAATGAACACCCAGGCCTGATCCTTTAGGCTGGACTGGCTTGTCCCTGTGAATTACCTTGTGCCGCCCTATATTTCTAGCTTCCACCACAATGTCCATAACCAGACTCCTGGCTTCCATTCTCGTCTCTCTAGTGCCTGCTCTCCACCCTGCAACCAGAGTCGTCTTTAAAACAAATCAGATTTGGTCATTCCCATCAAGAATAAATAAATGTGCTATTTCTTACCATAATCAACACAGCCTTGTGGGTCACCCCCGTCGTCTGTCTCCACCCCCTAATGTACACTTCTCCCCCAGCCTCGGTCTTCCCACCCCCACCTCCACAAGTTCACTGGCTCTTTGTTGTGGGTTTTGTTTTTTTTTCCTTGGTTGTGCTAATGCTCACCCCCATGCCAGGGTCTTTGCACATGCACATACTCCTGTCTTAACCATACACCCACCTTGACTCTTTCAGCTTTCCAAGTCTCATGCCCACGACCTTTTCCCCATGACCATGCCTGTCTATCCTATTTGAGAAGCTGCCCTATCCCCCACCACACACACATCTTTTGTAGTCACTGGTAACACACTTGCCTTTCCTTTCTACTGCAGTTTTTGCATAGTTATTTATTTGCCCATATTGTGCCTTCCCTACTAAAACATGTTCCAAGAAAGCGGAGGTTCCGTCACATGCACTCATGCACCCCAGTGCCTGCCACAGCACCTGGCACTTGGTAAAAGCATAGTCAGTGTTGCTGACTGAACCACTGATGTGTGGCTTTGAGACACACATAGTGGGATGATTGGATGAATGGGTGAATTAATGCATTACCCCCTTTTTTTTTTTTTTTTTTTTGCTCATTATCAATTGGTGCACATCCCTCTCAACTCAAATACTCAACTGTTCACTGACTACAGAAAAAAATATATATGTATACCTGGTCTCTGCAGTTTGAGCATCTATCACTGTTAAAACTCAGAGCCCATGGAAAATTCTGGTGTAGCCAGGCTGATGGACTTGCTATTCCTGGTTGTTCATTATCAGGATATTCCTACCTCATACTCACACCCACTTTTCATGTCCGACCAGCCCTGACACCTCTAGCTCACAAGAATTACTTTCCCGTGGACTTCTTAATGCATTCAGTACATGGTACATCTACTACGCAGTAAGTAGTATGGATTCTCTCGCCGGAATAGGGATTCATTAAATGCGTAAGTGTTCATGCATCCTAGTTTAGGTTAAGTTTATGACCTGTCTAACTCACCCTTAAGACCTGAGTCATAAATTTTGGGTGTCTCAATTTGGTCTTTATCTTCCTAAACCAGGAATCTATGACCGGGGGTCCAGAGGAAGCTAGTGAACAATCTGTAAGGAATGCCTTTAGCTGCAAGTAACAGAAACCCAGTCGTTGGTGTTGGGAGCACTGGGCTGGTGTGGTGATACACAGAGCCCTCCTTTTTGTATCTTTCCCCCTCACCATCTTAATTAGCTTCTGCATCCTAATGTTCATCACCTAATAGTTGACAGATGCCTGTTGCCTCACCAGTTAAAGAGAAGAGTAGTGGGTAAAGGAACAAAAGAGCTCTGACCATCAGTAGAAATCTGATCATCTGGAAAGTAAAAACTTTCCTGAAAGCCCCACCTAGAAGTTCAAGTAGCTGTCCCCTGGCATCAGATTATCCAACAGTATCTTGGTCACCTTGCTTTCCCTGTCCACAAAGCCGTGTAGAATTTGGTTTCTTACTTTCTCTGGTCAAAAAATGGATGAGGGAAGGAGTTAAGAATGGCTTTAGCGTAGCATACAGTTCCTGCTACAGGGCATTTTTCAGGAGAGGTTAGTCAGATTCTCAGAGATCCTTTCATTGACAAGTTAATAATACCCACTACCTAAGGAATAGGGGGCTTCCCTCATAGCTCAGTTGGTAAAGAATCTGCCTGCAATGCAAGAGACCTGAGTTTGATTCCTGGGTTGGGAAGGTCCCCTGGAGAAGGAAATGGCAACCCACTCCAGTATTCTTGCCTGGAAAATCCCATGGACAGAGGAGCCTGGCGGGCTACAGTCCATGGGATTGCAAGAGTCGGACAGGACTTAGCGACTAAACCATCACCACCACCACCTAAGAAATGCCATCAAAGCAACTATACTGAAACTCAATAGACTGCTCAAGAGAAATCTGTGGGGGTCAGTTTTAGCTATTACCTATAGATAACAGAGAGTCTAACACTGTATTAAAAGTAAGTAATTTTTTTTTAGTAATCATCAACATATGATGGATTGAATCCTATGAGCATCAAATTTACTTACAAAATATCCAAACTGATGAATTAATTTAGAGAATTAGTAACTTAACTAATTCAATGAGGCCAAATTTATATGTATTATAATCTTCTGTGTTTTAATGTGTTCAGCTCCTTATAATTTTTGCTCATAGGGGGTTGGGAGCTTAAAGTGGAGGTATATTTCTTCCGATTTGTAGGCCCTGAAAATAACAGTTTTATTCATTAACAAGCTGTTATCCTAGACCAGCTGTGAGAGTATTTAAGAAGAGTAGCCGTGTGCTCTCCTTTTTAATCCTTTTTGCTGAACTGATGGATCAGATGGTAAAGAATCCACCTGCAATGTGGGAGACCTGGGTTAGATCCCTAGGTTGGGAAGATCCCCTCGAGAAGGGAAAGGCTGCCCACTCCAGTGTTCTTGCCTAGAGAATCCCTATGGACAGAGGAGCCTGGTGGGCTTCAGTCCATGGGGTTGCAAGAGTCTGCTATGATTGAGAGACTAAGCACAGAGCACGCATTGTATATAGGGGCTACCCAGGTGGCTCGGTGGTGAAGAATCCGCCTGCCAGTGCTGGAGACGTGGGTTTGATCAGTGGTTCGGGAAGATCCCCTGGAGTAAGAAATGACACCCCTCCAGTATTCTTGCCTGGAGCATCCCATGGACAGAGGAGCCTGGCGGGCTGCAGTCTATGGGGTTGCAAAGACTCAGACACGACGGAAGCAACTCAACATGCACAGTGTACACAGAGAGAAGGGCAGCTAACACAAGCATTACAGCCTGTGATGGATTTTCAAAACAGGACACGCCCAGATCAAAGCACAGCCTTGCCGACTCCCAGAAGCCCCCGCTCTGCCTCCTCTCGGTCATAAACTTCCCCTCGCCAAAGTCTGACAGCTCCTCTGAGTTCTAACATTGGTGAGGAGTAACTGTTTTCATAGTTTATATAAATAGAATCATTTATATGAAGTGTGTCTTGTATCTTAGGCTTCTAATGGTGCCTTTTAGATGGGGCAGAGAGTGGCTTTTTCTTACTTAGCTGTCCCCCCTCTTGCAACATTTACTCAGAACCGTGAATAATAAGTTTCCTACTTTCTCACATTTTCTGGCAACTTCTAATTTTCCTAATTTAGCAGCCATAATTTCAGGGACTGCTTCCCTCGGGGACAAAGGTATCCAGCCATCATACCTTCCAGGCTAAACAGGCAGCGCTAAGACCTGGGCTGGAATGAGTGGGAAAGGAATGTCTGTTTACCTTTTTGAAAACTTTGCTTTCTCTGTCTCTCCCCTTACCCTGGGAGACTCTTTTCTTCCCCTTTCTCGATGAACACAGAAGTGTCTGAGTGTCTTCCTGCTGAGACTTGCCCTTCTGGCCCCAGTGGGTCCTTACATTCTGGGAACTGCCCGCGGCTCTGTTTTCACTCTCCCCTCGTCAGTGCTGTAGTTCAGGTCTCCTGATTGTCAATTCACAAAAACCCTGGGAATCAACTTTCTCTCTGCCATTTCCGCTCCTTTGTCCTACAGAGTGCAGGGAAAGAAAAGTTATCAGTCTTAGTGGAGAAGATGGAAGAATACATACAGCTTTTTTAGAGAATGCAAATGACGAACTGTTTTGCATGACTTAAACTAAAATCAACTGCTATTAGTAAGTGAATCAGAATCTTTTCTCCTCTTGAGGGAGTCTTAGGGAGCCCACTGTGATGAGTGAAATCTATCAAGGTCAGACTTAGAAATTTGAACACCACCTTTGTGATGCAGTGTATCCTTCACCCACCTAAAGTCTTACTTGCTGACACACAAAATTGTATCCTTGGTGATTGATTTCCTCATAATAATGTCCCTGTGACTCTTCGACCTGTTTATTAAATTCAGATGCTCCTAAGATGATGAGCGTTTTCAGATCATTCCCTCATGCCTTAGAATTGTTTTTATTATTGGAATTTAAAGGCTGGAAAAGCTGTCTCCTCTAAATTGACAGAGGCTAAAATGTGTGAGTGAATGAATATTCCACCATGTGCGCAAAGTACTATTTTATTGTGAGTTTACTTGTTGATAAGACATTGCTCTATGATGCTCAGCCTCACATTTCCATAAACTGGACCTTCTTGCATTTTTTTTTGTAACTGTGGCTCACCTTGGGGACTTCGCTGGTGGTCCAGTGGCTATGACTCTGTGCTCCCAATGCAGGGGTCCTGGGTTCACTCCTTGGTCAGGGATTAGATCCCACATGCTCCATGACAGTGAAAATGAAACTAAGTGAAAATAAAAGTCACTCAGTCATGTACGACTCGTGCAATCCCATGGACTGTAACCCACCAGGCTCCTCCATCCATGGAATTCTCCAGTTAAGAATACTGGAGTAGGTTGCCATTTCCTTCTTCAGGAGATCTTCCCAACCCAGGGATCGAACCTGGATCTCATGTGTTGCCATCTGAGCCACCCAGGAAGCCCCCACACACAGCCAAATAAAAAAATAAATGTAAAGCTGACTCACCTTGGTCACATCACAGAACAGAGTTGTCTAGTAGTTGAAGAGAAGGTGGAAAAGTTTTTTTATTTTTTATTTTTTCCCTTTCTGTGTTTCCAGCTATTTATGAAAACAGCAAACAGAAGTTATAATGTTGGCATGTTGGGCCTTTTAGGGGAAGATGCCACATCATTAAAACATAGCTGTGTGCTACTGTTTTAATGGTGTCCAAAGAGATAATTGAATTCATGGACGTCTAAATTTAATTCCAGAAATCAAAGCTATGGTAATAAGAACTGGACGTGAGTTCTCTCAGGCCAAGTAATTTAATTCCTCAGCCAGCTGAACTGTTCTGTGTCTCTGTTCCTTGTTATTATGCCAGGAAATTGCTCAGGCAGATGCAGTGATGGATGGTAGGCATGTATTTCACTCTTTTTCATGGCTGGACACATACCAGAATGCAGATCGCTTTAAACACAGCTGTTTTTATACACATGCTTTCTGTTTGGAGTTTTAAATGCAACATTCAACTCATAACAGAGATGGCTGGGGGGGACTTTGGGGATGCCCTGGGGCCAGTTTTCATCATCCCACCCAGAAGCCCACTGTTGTCTTTACCCTGGATTGCATACCTGGAACCTGGCATTCTACCCACCCTTCACACATTGTGGTTTAAGAAGACTCATTGGATTTGATTTTTCTCCCTTGTTTTCCATGAATTTCCACTTAATTTGGAGAAATAAGGAGTATTGGTGTATATGTTTCCATGTTACTCTCTCCATTCATCCCACCCTCTCCTTCTCCCCTCTCGCCCCTGTGTCCATAAGTCTGTTCTCTGTGTTTTCATATACACTGCTGCTGCTGCTGCTGCTAAGTCGCTTCAGTCGTGTCCGACTCTGTGCGACCCCATAGACGGCAGCCCACATATGTCAAATAGAGAGCCAGTGGGAATTTGCTGTATGACTCAGTGAACTCAAACCAGGGCTCAGTGACAACCAGGAGGAGTGGGACGGGGTGGGAGGTGGGAGGGAGGTTAAGAGGAAGGGGACAACCTTATACCTATGGCTGATTCATGCTGATGTATGGCAGAAACCAACACAGTATTGTAAAGCAATACCCTTCATTTAAAAACAAATAACTTTTAAAAATACAAATACAGAGTGTTGGTGACTATGATCTCATTGAATACAGAAGAGAGCTCAAACACAAGAAACTGGCCCATGGCATGCATTAGGTCATCTTTATTCACTAGCAATATATCAAGATTTTGAAGAAAATGAGGAGGCAGTATATTGGCTAAAATTGAGGCATCTAGTTCAGTTCAGTCACTCAGTTGTGTCTGACACTTTGCAACCCCATCAACCAACCGCAAGCACACCAGGCCTCCCTGTCCATCACCAACTCCCGAGTCCACCCAAACCCATGGCATTGAGTTGGTGATGCCATCCAACCATCTCATCCTCTGTCGTCCCCTTCTCCTCCTGCCCTCAACCTTTCCCAGCATCAGGGTCTTTTCAAATGAGTCAGCTCTTCCCATAAGGTGGCCAAAGTACTGGAGTTTCAGCTTCAACATGAGTCCTTCCAGTGAACACCCAGAACTGATCTCCTTTAGGATGAACTGGTTGGATCTCCTTGCCGTCCAAGGGACTCTCAAGAGTCTTCTCCAACACCACAGTTCAAAAGCATCAATTCTTCTGCACTCGGCTTTCTTTATAGGCCAACTCTCACATCCATACATGACCACTGGGAAAACCATAGCCTAAACTGGACAGACCTTTGTTGACAAAGTAATGTCTCTACTTTTGAATATGCTATCTAGGTTGGTCATAACTTTCCTTCCAAGGAGTAAGTGTCTTTTAATTTCATGGCTGCAGTCACCATCTGCAGAGCCCAGAAAAATAAAGTCACCACTGTTTCCACTGTTTCCCCATCTATTTGCCATGAAGTGATGGCAACGGATGCCATGATCGTAGTTTTCGGAATATGTGCTTTAGGCCAACTTTTTCACTCTCCTCTTTCACTTTCATCAAGAGGCTCTTTAGTTTTTCTTCATTTTCTGCCATAAGGGTGGTATCATCTGCATATCTGAGGTTATTGATATTTCTCCCAGCAATCTTGATTCCAGCTTGTGCTTCCTCCAGCCCAGCATTTCTCATGATGTACTCTGCATATAAGTTAAATAAGCAGGGTGACAATATACAGCCTTGATGTACTCCTTTTCCTATTTGGAACCAGTCTGTTGTTCCATATCCTGTTCTAACTGTTGCTTCCTGACCTGCATATAGGTTTCTCAAGAGGCAGGTCAGGTAGTCTGGTTTTCCCATATCTTTCAGAATTTTCCACAGTTTATTGTGATCCACACAGTCAAAGGCTTTGGCATAGTCAATAAAGCAGAAATAGATGTTTTTCTGGAACTCTCTTGCTTTTTCAGTGATCCAGCAGATGTTGGCAATTTGATCTCTGGTTCCTCTGCCTTTTCTAAAACCAGCTTGAACATCTGCAAGTTCACAGCTCACGTATTGTTGAAGCCTATCTTGGAGAATTTTGAGCATTACTTTACTAGAGTGTGAGATGAGTGCAAGTGTGCGGTAGTTTGAGTATTCTTTGGCATTGCCTTTCTTTGGGATTGGAATGAAAACTGACCTTTTCCAGTCCTGTGGCCACTGCTGAGTTTTCCAAATTTGCTGGCATATTGAGTGCAGCACTTTCACAGCATCATCTTTTAGGATTTGAAATAGCTCAACTGGAATTCCATCACCTCCACTAGCGTTGTTAGTAGTGATGCTTTCTAAGGCCCACTTGACTTCACATTCCAGGATGTCTGGCTCTAGGTCAGTGATCACACTATCATGATTATCTGGGTCATGAAGATCTTTTTTGTACAGTTCTTCTGTGTATTCTTGCCACCTCTTCTTCATATCTTCTGCTTCTGTTAAGTCCATAACATTTCTGTCCTTTATCGAGCCCCTCTTTGCATGAAATATTCCCTTGGTATCTCTAATTTTCTTGAAGAGATCTCTAGTCTTTTCCATTCTATTGTTATCCTCTATTTCTTTGCATTGATCAAAGAAAGCTTTCTTATCTCTCCTTGCTATTCTTTGGAACTCTGCATTTAAATGGGTGTATCTTTCATTTTATCCTTTGCTTTTCACTTCCCTTCTATTCACAGCTATTTGTAAGGCCTCCTCAGAGAGCCATTTTGCTTCTTTGCATTTCTTTTTCTTGGGGATGGTCTTGATTCCTGTCTCCTGTACAATGTCACGAATCTCCGTCCATAGTTCATCAGGCACTCTACCAGATCTAATCCCTTAAATCTATTTCTCACTTCCACTGTATAGTCATAAGGGATTTGACTTTATGTCAACTTTATGTCAAATGATTATATGTCAAATATAGTCATTTAGGTCATACCTGAATGGTCTAGTGGTTTTCTCCACTTTCTTCAGTTTCAGTCTGAATTTGGCAATAAGGAGTTCATGATCTGAGCCACAGTCAGCTCCCGGTCTTGTTTTTGCTGACTGTATACAGATTCTCCATCTTTGGCTGCAAAGAATATAATCGATCTGATTTCAGTGTCGACCATCTGGTGATGTCCATGTGTAGAGTCTTCTCTGGTGGTGTTGGAAGAGGGTGTTTGCTACAACCAGTGCATTCTCTTGGCAGAACTCTGTTAGCCTTTGCCCTGCTTCATTCTGTACTCCAAGGCCAAATTTGCCTGTTACTCCAGATATTTCTTGACTTCCTACTTTTGCATTCCAGTCCCCTATAATGAAAAGGACATCTTTTTGGGGTGTTAGTTCTAGAAGGTCTTGTAGGTCTTCATAGAACTGTTCAGCTTCAGCTTCTTCAGTGTTACTGGTTGGGGCATAGACTTGGATTACCTCCGTGATATTGAATGGTTTGCGTTGGAAATGAACAGAGATCATTTTGTCGTTTTTGAGATTGCATCCAAATACTGCATTTCGGACTCTTTTGTTGACCATGATGGCTACTCCATTTCTTCTAAGGGATTCCTGCCCACAGTAGTAGATATAATGGTCATCTGAGTTAAATTCACCCATTCCAGTCCATCTTAGTTCGCCAATTCCTAGAATGTCTATGTTCACTCTTTTCATCTCCTGCTTGACCACTTCCAGTTTGCCAAATTATTCTTTGAAACCCCATGAACTGTAGCCTTCCAGCCTCTTCTGTCTTTGGGATTTTCCAACCAAGAATACTGGAGTGGACTGCCATTTCCTTCTCCAGGGGATCTTCCCAACCCAGGAATCAAATGCAGGTTTCCTGCATTGCAGGCAGACTCTTCATCGCCTGAGCCACGAGGTTAGTCATAAGGGTCTTTTCCAGTGAGTCAGCTCTTCACGTGAGGTGGTCAAATTATTGGAGCTTCAGCATCAGTCCTTCTAGTGAATATTCAGGGTCGATTTCCTTTAGGAATGACTGGTTTGATCTTGCTGTCCAGTGGACTCTCAAGAGTTTTCTCCAGCACCACAGTTCAAAAGCATCTATTTTATTTTTCAGTGCTCATCCTTCCTGTGGTCCAACTCTCACATTCCGTACATGACTACTGGAAAAACCAATTTCTTCTTCCCCTTTCATTTCCAGTGTAAACATTCAATAGTAATTTTGAACCAGTTTCCACATCCACGTATTGAATGTCTACCATGCAGGCGCTTTGTGGTATTTTCGCATGTTTAACAAAAAGTAATGCCAGTATTACAGTAAACTTCGTTTTGGTGTCCCCCACCCAAACTTTTTAATAGACTTTATTGTTAAGAGCAATTTTATGTTTAGAAAAAATTTTAACAGGAAATACAGAGCCTTCCCTCAGCCATTTATTAACACTTTGCTTTGGTATTGTACACTTGAACCAATATTGATACATCATTAATAAAATCCATAGTTTACTTTAGGGCTCATGTTTTGTGTTGTACAGTTCTATGGGTTTTCACAAATGCATGCTTGTAAGTTGGACTATTCTATATCGTCTCTGATACTGTGTCTTACAGAACAGTCTCACTGCCCTCAGATCCCCTCTGTTCTACCTGTTTATGCCTTCCTTCCTCACCCCAGACTCCTACCAACCACTGATCTTTTAATGGTCTCCATTCAGTTCAGTTCAGCCACTCAGTCGTATCCGACTCTTTGCAACCCCATGGACTGTAGCACACCAGGCCTCTCTGTCCATCAGCAATTCCCGGGGTTTACTCAAACTCATGTCCATTGAGTCAGTGATGCCATCCAACCATCTCATCCTCTGTCATCCCCTTCTCCTCCTGCCTTCAATCTTCCCCAGCATCAGGGTCTTTTCCAAGGAGTCAGTTCTTCACATCAGGTGCCCAAAGTATTGGAGTTTCAGCATCAGTCCTTGCAATGAGCACCCAGGGCTGATCTCCTTTAGGATGGACTGGTTGGATCTCCTTGCAGTCCAAGGGACTCTCAGGAGTCTTCTCCAACACCACAGGTCAAAAGCATCAATTCTTCGGTGATCAGCTTTCTTTATAGTTCAACTCTCACATCCATATATCACTACTGGAAAAACCATAGCTCCATAACCATGGTCTCCATAACTTTGCCTTTTCCAGAATGTCATATAGTTGGAATCACGGTATCCTCTTTTTGCAACTGTGTAAACTAAGATCTGTGTTCAGGGATTAAAAAGTTGCAGATCTCCTGAGCTGGGATTCACAGTGTGACCTGCTGGCTTCAGACCTCCCATGTGTTTTTTTTTTTGTTTTTTTTTGGGGACGACTCCCATGTGTTTTAATTCAGTGCCATATTCCCTCTCAAATACCCAAAACTCCTTGTCATTGGTTTTCTTTTTGCTTGCCCGAAATGTGTTTAATGACTATTGCTATTATTTCTCCCTCCTGCTCCAGTGAAGACAAAGTCATAGAAGTGGCAGAGGAGGAAGAAGTGGCGGATGTTGAGGAAGAAGAAGCTGACGATGAGGAGGATGATGAGGATGGTGAGGAACTAGAGGAAGAGGCTGAGGAACCCTATGAAGAGGCCACGGAGAGGACCACCAGCATCGCCACCACCACCACCACCACCACGGAGTCTGTGGAAGAGGTGGTCCGAGGTAATCCACTGCTTACTCGGATTTTCTTTCTCAGGGAAAAGGGTTTGAAATTTCTATCCAGCCTGCCAGCACTGCCTCCCAGGTGATGGGAGGTGACAAGTTGCCTGTGCTTGTGGAACTCATTTTGGTTGAACAAGCATCCAGCGATTCATTTCAGAAAATGTGAAATCTTGATTTTGCAGACTCTTCTGTGCCTTGTCTGTGCTACTTGGCACGTTGTTCTGCAGAACTCCACCTAACTGGGGGCCATGTCATTTGACAAGGACCGAGTTAGGTGGCCTCCTTGGCATTCTTCTGACAGTGGGTGTTGATTATACTCCATTTTCCGTGGCCCCTTTCATCACCAGGACTATGAGCTCCTTAATGCCAAAGGCTGGATTTTACCTAGTGTGATGCAGGGTGCTTGCTGTATTGAAACTTTTCAATAAATGTTGGTTGAGTGAGTAGTTGTGATTAGATTTAATTTAATTTTAAAGCAAATAAAGTCCACTTGGAGAGAAAGACATTAGTTTTTGCTGTGAAATTTAACTTGGATGACTTGTGTTGTGTATATGATAGTTTACTCGGGGAAGTGATAGTGGGTTCTTAGAGAGGAAGATCTTAGACTTTGTTTTTCTGGTTAATTAATGCTTCTATTGGAAATGTTGTATATGGAACGAATGAGAAGACCCCCTTTCTGTCTCCCTGAAATAAAAGCAAGGTTCAGTTTACACTAAACAATGAAAAGTAGTGAATTGTTGAGTTGCCTTTCCTAGAGGGTGTATGTTTGTTTTGCAAATAGAAAAGATGGTCCTAAGATTAGACTGAATGAGTACAGACAGAAGTATTGTTTTAATGCATTGCAGGTACTTTTAAAGTCTGTCCACAAATGCTACAACATTATGGTCACTTTTATTAAAGTAAAATGCTTTCTGCTCCATTGTTAAATTGGAGCTTAAAATAGGCTACTCTTTTTGCTTCACATAGATTCCTAACGATCACTGTAGTATGTCGTCTTCCCATCACTGCATTTTTTTTATAACTTTGCTGAAGTATAATTTACATATAAAATTCACTCATCTTAAGTGCAGAGGTGTATAATTCAGTGGCATTAATAAATGTACCAGATTGTGAAAACATCACAAAATCCAACCTTAGAACATTTTCATCACCCCAGTCCTCACACCCCTTCACTGTGAATCCTTGTTCTTACCGCCAGCCCTCAGCAACCTTAATCTTCTTTATGTTTCTAGAGATTGGCCTTTTCTAGACTTTTAATATAAAAAGTGGGGTCATGCATGGTCTTTTGTGTCTGGTTTCTTTCACTTAACATAGTAGTTTTGAAGTTCTCCATTTCTTTAACTTGTAGCTTTTAAAAGTGAGCTTATTCTGAATTGAACACTCAGAATTAGCTTAAAATCTATTGCAATGTCACTTATTCTCTTAAAATGTATATAGAATACCAAATAGATCACTTAACTTTGTAATTCCCTGTGTAAGGACAACTTCTTCAGTTTAGCACAGAAGTAGATGGTCATTTACATAAATGTGCATTTTGTTTGAGGCACTGTGTTTCAGGACGTTTTCGGTGTACCTCTTAGGACCATCTGTGCAGATCTAGCTACATGAACTTGTTAGCTTCTGTTTTCCTAGCAGGGAAAGATGGATTTTTCAGGGCTTCTTTTTCTTTCACTCCTGATAATTGTTTGATAATACATTCTTTTCAGGTTTACACTGATCAACCTGTGAGTATACATTTAAGATAAATAGGACTGTTCATAGATACTAATCACTGATTCAGTTACAAGGGAATTTTAATCAGTTTTATTGAAGCATACCTATTAGACTTTTAAATTAACTGGAGGCCCTACAGCCTTCTGCTAGTTAAAATGGCTACAGAAATATCATAAGATGTATTTTAGTGTCTTTATTTCTATAATCTATGTTTCAGGGTTGTAAATTGCTTTAGTTTTGAAGGTATACTATATCTTACTTTACTTTAGAAGATATACCATGAAAAAAAAGAAAAAATAGACTCAAAGAATCCAATAAAAAATAGAGAGAGACAATTCACAGGACAAAAGATATGGCTCTTAAACAATGTAATACAATTTAGCAATGCATTTCAGAAGTAAAAAGTGTGAATCCCAATCTAGCAATTCAAAAATGACAAATATACATAGATATTTATTGAGCACTATTTGAAACAACAAAGACTGTAAACAACCTAAAAGTTTTTAATATAATTTTGGCTAAAGAATTATTATATGCCATACTTTGGAATAGTTTACAATTATTAAACAGAATAAAGCAATTTATACGTGAACAAAAAAAAAGATGTGTGACTGCAAATTACAGCAGCTAGTATTCTGCTGTGGGACTCAAGTTCTTGTGCTCTCCACCAGGATAGCTGCTTGCATAATAATTATTGTCCACCTAATCAACATTCATTTTTGGAGTACCTCTTTTGAATAAGCCATTTTACTGGGCTCAGTGGATCAGTTATATGATGAGAACACACAGGAGAGCTGACCCTCATGGATGTGAAAGTCTAGTAGGAAACATAAGTCAAAAAAATACAGAGTCTGTGTTGTAAAAAGTATGAGCCCACAGCCTACTTCACAGTACAGAAGACTGATCAGGGATGGGTCTATGAAAAAGATGGCATTTGAAGGCAGACTAGAAGGCCTGGTGGTGGAAGTACCAGTAGCTTGTCTTGCAGCCTACTTTAGGGTCATTGAGTGAAAGTCACTCAGTTGTGTCCAACTCTTTGCGACCCTGTAGACTGTATAGTCCGTGGAATTCTCCAGGCCAGAATACTGGAGTGGGTAGCCTTTCCCTTCTCCGGGAGATCTTCCCAACTCAGGGATCGAACCCAGGTCTCCCACATTGCAGGCAGATTCTTTGCCAAACCAATATGGTGCCTTGAGAAGGTACATGGCGTGCTTGGGAGATAAAGCCAGTCCAATTAAAGGAGAGCGAGTAAATCTTCATCAGAGGGTTACAGGAAGGTATGTTGGGACTAAAATGTGGAGACCTTTAATGCCAGGCTGGCAAATGTTGGTATTGACTGAGGGTAATCAGTTCAGGACTTATTACGTGGTGAGGATTTTTCTCGAAACAATGAAGAGATTTTTGTTTTTATACTACTGCTATTGACAGGATGAGTGAACAGTAAGTGACATAATTTATGCAGTATATGAGAGAATGACACAAAAACTCATGCCAAATTCCAGACCCAGATAGAATTCTCTCGAGATAATATGGTCTTGTTACATTCTGAATAATTCCAGTTCTTTTTGCTTCAGTTTTTCTCTAATGGCACCCCATTCCAGTACTCTTGCCTGGAAAATCCCATGGATGGATGAGCCTGGTGGTCTGCAGTCCATGGGGTCGCAAAGTCGGACACAACTGAGCGACTTCACTTTCACTTCTCACTTTCATGCACTGGAGAAGGAAATGGCAACCCACTCCAGTGTTCTTGCTTGGAGAATCCCAGGGACGGGGGAGCCTGGTGGGCTGCCGTGTATTGGGTCACACAGAGTCGGACACGACTGAAGTGACTTAGCAAGAGCAAGAGCATTATTAGATATTAAATAGAAATAGAGGGCGTATACATTCTTGAATTTTTTATAGAAAGACAACTACAATTAAAAGAGAACTTTAGGGAAAAAATCTCTGGGCTAAAGATTAAAAAAATAAAAGAAACTAACCTTAAAAGATAAGTTAATAATGCTGATGTCAAGAACAGCATTAATAGTGGCCTTCTTGAAGCAAATACCCGATCATGTAGAAGTACACCAGAACTAGAAGAGCCTTTAATGGGAATCTGTCTATCCTTCCATTCAAGACTCCTGAAATAGACAAAAGCTGAAAGTGAAAGTAAAGTCGCTCAGTCGTGTCCGATTCTTTGCCACCCCATGAACCGTAGCCCACTAGGCTCCTCTGTCCATGGGATTTTCCAGGCAAGAGTACTAGAGTGGGTTAGTATTTCCTTCTCCAGGGGATCTTCCCAACCCAGGTCTTCTGCATTGCAGGCAGTCGCTTTACCATCTGAGCTACCAGGAAAGACAAAAGCTGTGATTTAGGCAAGTCTTTCTGGGAAAGGAGGCCTAAGAGGAGAAACATGTTAATGGTATATATTGCATCCGTGTCAGAGTTTTCTGCGTTCCCAACTAATTCTGATAAAGTAGTAGAAGATTTTGATGGTAACATTAAAGCTACCAGTTTCCTGCCGTTCCCTCCACCCCATTGGTACAGGAAGTGAGTTACAGCTCTTTCCTGATGAACAATGTCAATGCTGCAGCTGACTGCTAACTTTGTAAAACTCTAATAACATATAGCTGGCTCCTCCACTGACAATAAAAGTTGGAAATGACTTGCAAAGAAGAGAGATTGAAAAGAGGCTTACCATCTCGTTTCCAATGTTAATGTTTCAGCGCCCGAGAGAAAATGTGATTTACAACCATACTTAATAATGAACATTCTTCATTACCAACACATTGCTACTAGTATGAGTCTTTAATGTGCTTCATAAAAAAGCTCAATAGTTTCGTAACCCATTACAATTTGAAAGAAACAGGCAGAGGCAAGAAAAATATAGGACATTTCAACATAGTCATAAAATTTTCAGCCATATTGTATTAGAATCATTGATATCAAAGCAGAAGATGACAGTTCTGATTCTGATTCTGTTAACTGATTCCAAAGGAAAAAGGGACTGTTGAGAAGTGAGCATACCTATCTGACTTTAGGATCTGTTGTTTTGATCGAGTGGAATAAGCCAATACCAATTTGCACACAGCAGTAGTCCACCAGGAAATCCCTAGTATATGTAGACACTTGCTCCTAATTTTCTGTGTTTTGAGAAGTGATTGCATTTCATAAACCCAAGACACGAGGGTATACTGTGACTCAACCTTGAATCCTAAAGTCTGTGTGCTGTGTGCTCAGTCATGTCTGAGTCTTTTTGACCCCATGGACAGTCGCCCTCCAGGCTTCTCTGTCCATGAAATTTTCCAGGCAAGAAGACGAGCAGATTGCTATTTCGTATTCCAGAGCATCTCTCTGACCCAGGGATTGAATCCATGTCTGCTGCATTGGCAGGCTGATTCTTTACCACCGGGGAGCCCAAACTCTGATTAGATGTGGGCATTGTAATAAATGGCATAGTCTATGATTTAGTAGCCAGTTTTGCTCATCCAGAGTAACTCTGTTTTTTTTCCATATGTTCACTGATTCAGCAAGTACACATTTATCACGCCTCTGCTGATGGCTCGGCACTTTGCTGCTGTAGCAGGTGTGATGGGGAGCTGGCTGTTACTGTGTCATGGCCGATCAGGCTGGAATTTCCTGTTTGCAGGATCACCACTCCCCTTGCCTTTAGGGCAGGGATTCTGTCTTTTAATCCTTGTAATGTGCTGAGTGGTAGAATTTTTATTTCCCATTTAAAGCCAAGGCAAATAAACCCGAGAGAAATTTTTTAAACCTTGTCCATAATCACAAATCTGGTAAGTGGTGAAGCCAGGATTTGGGCTCAGATGGACCAGAGTATTTTTTTACCACCCTAATGTTATTTTTTTTTTTCTTTTTCCTTTTGTTTATAAATACACACTAGTTCAGTTTATGGAGAAGGCAATGGCACCCCACTCCAGTACTCTTGCCTGGAAAATCCCATGGATGGAGGAGCCTTGTAGGCTGCAGTCCATGGGGTCGCTAAGAGTCAGACACGACTGAGCGACTTCACTTTTTTTCACTTTCATGCATTAGAGAAGGAAATGGCAACCCACTCCAGTGTTCTTGCCTGGAGAATCCCAGGGACGGGGGAGCCTAGTAGGCTGCCGTCTATGGGGTCGCACAGAGTCGGACACACTGAAGTGACTTAGCAGCAGTTCAATTTAACCTGTGTTCCCTTGTAAATGTTTGTTCCTTTGTTCTAGGCATCTGTTCATCTTGGTATTGTTTCACTTTGAGCATTTCCTAACTTTTAGAATGCTTATTTATATAATAATAGTATCATTTATTTTTATATTAAACTATGGCCACAGGCTAAATATGGACTGTCACCAATTTTCTAATCAAAGGTTTTGTTAGGATACAGCCAATCCCATTTGTTTACATATTATCTGGGGCTACTTTCATGTTACAGAGGCAGAATTGAGTAGTCGCAAAAGATGCCATGTGGCCTGAAAAGCTGAAAATATTTACTATCCAGGCCTTTATAGGAAACTTCTGATACTGATCATTAGAAACATAGTAGGAAGTTTTTATATTTCAGATATTACCATTCCAGGTTAATTTCATTAAGGCGGTTTTATTATGGGTAGAGATAGACTAGTAAAGTGTTTAAAGAGAAAAATTTTTAATAATTTTATGATCTTGGGCCAGTTACCAAGATACCATCGGTAAGTCTGTTTTTTTCATATGTGTTTTATAGATGCTGTTACGATGTTGCATGTTTTTTACATGATTACTCTAGATGATCCATGCTACGCATTTACCATCTAATGCCTGGCACATTCTAAATTTTCAGTATGTTTTACAACGAAGGGCTGCTCAGAGTCAAAGCCTGGCTTTACAACCTACAGACTGTGTAAATTTGTATCAGTGAAATAATCTCTATACCTCATTGCTTCCCTCTTGAAAAATGAGATGTAATAATACCCACCTAGTTTTAACCATTTTGTGAGGATAAATGAAGTAATTCACAGGAAACACTCAGCACTGTTCCTGATAGACAGTAAGTGCTCAACTAACCTAAGCTACTATCGCTGAAGGACAGAGGAGCCTGGCAGGCTGCAGTCCATGGGGTCACAAAGAGTCAGACACGACTTAGTAACTGAACAGTAACAACTATAGTTGCCCTGGTTCTGTGTATCATTTTGATCCCCAGAGAACTAACACTTACTCCTAATTAGGAATGCCAAAGGTAACCCAACAGACTGTCTTTTTGCATTATAAAATGCAACGATGAGATGTAGCCATTTCTATTGTATAATAGAGCTGTTATTTATGGACATATATTAAGGAGAAAACAGCTTAAACTTGGCTTCTTGATTAAATTACCTTTTGTGACTATATTATATATTTAAATATCTGCAGTTCAATTTTATGTCTGGCTGAAAATTGAATCAAGATAGTTTTAAATGCCATTGCATTTCAAGATGGAGTTTCATTTCTTGAGGGTATTTTAAACCTCTTGGAAGTTCATCTATTATATGGACAGAGATACTGATAGAGGAGACAATTTAAGCATACCATACGATGATGAAGTTTAAAAGTTTGATCTAAATGTTGTTGCCTTGGGCTAAGTGACTTAACCTCCAGAGAATTAAATTACTGTTCTTCTCCCTCTGGTTACTATTAATCTATGAGAAGCATCGTGTGATTTGCTGCTGTACATTCCACCAACATAGACTAGGCACTCCTAGGGCATTGCTCCAGTTCTTGAGAACACAGCGATATGAAGAAGGTGGCTCACTCAGGTTGCTTCCAACCAGAGCTGTATACTCACTCTTCAGGAGAAACTGGCCTCTGTGACCTGATTGGGAAGAAATTTTGGCAGCCCAGGGGAAGGAAAGTGCCCAGCCTAGAGACAGAAGTTTCACCTACAGCATTGCCAAGAAGTTGAAATCTGAGTGATTGTTTTTAAAAGGAGAACAGGGATTTGCCAGTTAGTGGAGCACCAAATAGAACGAATCTGAGAAGTACCATAAATAAAGCAGAATGGCTTATATTATTATCTTGAAAGGAAGTGAAGTTGCACAGTCGTGTCCATCCGACTCTTTGCGAGCCCATTGACTGTAGCCTACCAGGCTCCTCTGCCCATAGGATTTTCCAGGCAAGAGTACTGGAATGGGTTGCCATTTCCTTCTCCAGGAGATCTTCCTGACCCAGGGGTTGAACCTGGGTCACCTGCATTGTAGGCAGACCCTTTACCATCTTAGCATCTTAGGTTGACCTAATTTTTACGTCTCCCGTGTTACCTGTCTGCAATGCATGTTCCATTTGCAAGGTATCCCATCATTCACTAGTAGGATTCTTTTTTATTGCTTGACTTGCTGCAGACATGGAAATATACTCACATACTTTTGTTGGGGTTCTCATAGCAGCACACTAGCTCAAAATGAAAATAAAACTCCCTTATGGGTTTGAAAACAGGGCAAAGGAATAATGACTGCTCCCTTTTGAGAAAGACTTTACCCTTCTGTGTTAGGACCACAGGCAGGTAAGCTCCACCCGTTCCTGGACCAGAATGTAGCATCCTTTTCATGCCTTTGAGAGAACTAGTATCCACACAGGGCAGGGATGTGACAGATGGCAGCCTATTATTTTGTGCCCCATGGCACTGCAGCCATTGATTTTGAGGTTGTTTGATATATGCTTTGGTGAAGGCAGAGTGAAGCATGGCATTAACAAGCTTCTCTCCGTGCCATTTCATGGCCCCAATTTAGAAAACTCATTCAAGTAATTTACTTAAAATGTGAGAAACAGAACCATATAAAAGACTGTGTGTGATGTGTTTACATATATAATTTTTTAGTAACAAATTTATTGAAATATAGGTTGCATAATGTGGAATGTAGAAGTAAGTGTTTTAATATATCCACTAAGATCTTCATTGCCACATAGAAAGTTCTGTTTTTTAACTTGATTTTGCTTGAAATTTTACATGGCTAATAGTGCTTGGTTTTACCTTCTACACTTTTATTTGTGTCAAGATTCTTTAATACAGTTAGAAAAGGAAATAATCAGCTGAAGGTATTCTAACACAATTATGTCTAAATTTCTTAGAAACAAAATGTCCAGTGCAATTCAATTAAAGGCCAGAAACTAAGTTTTTAAAAAATGCTAGTCTTTCTTATGTTTTTTCCAAAATCAGTTGCCGTTCAAAAAATACACAAATGTTGACAATTGTATATATTTTCACAACACAGCATCTGCAATTAAAAAAAAATCAAATATAGTGAAAGAATCCAGCAAATAAGAAAACAGGGCATTTAAACATACATGTCATTTTCATCCAAATCCACGTGTTCCATTAAGTAGAGGCTCTGATTCTTTGGGCAGGTAACAATTGTGTGTTTTAATGGAAATCTGTAGTTCCCTTGTAGAAGAAGGCTTTCTGGAGTTTTTAAGCAGGATGGATTTCAGTCTAAACACCTGTTTCTTTGTCCCCCTAAAAATGTATCACCTCTTCTGACATTTGACCTTTTCTGATTCTATTAGTGGAAGAGTAAGAAGTCAAAAAGAGGCAAAGCTGAACAAACATCATATAAAAATGATGTTCAGTGGTTCATTTATGGCTGAATAATGCCATCTGCAGCAGCATGAAAGGACCTAGACATTATCAAACGAAGTGAAGTAAACCAGACAAGGATAAATTTCATATGATATCACCTATACGTGGAATCTAAATAAAAAAGATACAAATGAACTTATATACATATAGACTTTGCCACACCAAAGGCAAAAGGCATAGGCAGGGAGGAAGGATGAATTAGGAGTTTGGGATTAACACATACACACTACTATATATAAAATAGATAACCAATAAGGACCTCCTGTATAGCACAGGGAACTCTACTCAGTATTCAATATTAAGTGTAAGGGAGAATAATCTGAAAACATATATATATGTATGTATAACTGAATCACTTTGCTGTACACATGAAACTAACACAAGATTGTAAATCAACTACACTTCACTTAAAAACGATTAAGATTGTAAATCAACTACACTTCACTTAAAAACGATTAAAACAATGTTCAGGAAAACCCCTTGGCCTTCAAGATAGCAGGAGACTCTTGAAACAATAAAAGGAGGTGAAAATAGTGCACTTTGTTAAAAAGTGCACTGTATTAATAATAGTGAGACAGTGCTGGTGTTAATTATGAGGATGGGTTTATCTCTTTCCCTTAAATTTATTTATGCTTTTGTTGGATATGATTTCTGAGAACAGAATATAGACAGGAATTTCACACTATGTGCACATGAAATTAAGTTCCTGATATGTCGTGTTATTAACAGAAGCAAAGGAAGACCTTGCTGGCTAATTCTCATGAGGATCTCTCTTCTGGAATTTACCAGCATTTGTTACCCAGGATTTCTGAGGTGTTGCTGACTGCTGCACAGTAGCTTCGACTGAGCAACTTCACTTTCACTTTTCGCTTTCATGCATTGGAGAAGGAAATGGCAACCCACTCCAGTATTCTTGCCTGGAGAATCCCAGGGATGGGGGAGCCTGGTGGGCTGCCGTCTGTGGGGTCGCACAGAGTCGGACACGATGGAAGCGACTTAGCAGCAGCAGCAGCACAGTAGCTTTGGTCAAATGATTGGGCAAAATCACTAAAGCGCAGCATGAATCCTGGTGTTTGCTTGGGCTATGGCAGGGTTTCTCGATCTCAGCATTATTAATGTTTTAAGCCAGACAGTTCTTTATTGTGGAGATTGCCTTGTTCGTTGTAGGATGTTTAGCAAGATCCCTGGCTTCTACGGAGCTCCCCCGAGGTGTGATGACCAGCAATGCATCTCTAGTCCTTGATACATGTCCCTTGGAAGGTGATAAAAAGCACAGTCTTTCTGGTTGCAAATCACTGAGTTTTGATATTGAGATCGACAGTGATCTCTGGCTTTAAACATATGAGCAGAGAAATACCCCTGCGATACTGTGTCTCATGTTAATGTAAGTCATGACACCTGACTGTGCTTTGCACATTGTAGGTAGCAGTGAACATTTGGTTTAATTTGAGAAGAAAAAGTAAAATAAACAAAATATATGCTAAAAAAAAGTTAAGTACTCAGTAAAATAAAAACAGATATTTGATAAGATATGTCATGTATAGTCTCATAGTTTGTATTTAGAGAGAAATCAACATACAGTTATTATTTTTTAAATATTACACATACATATGTGCCATGTAGGCAGTGAGAGAGAAAGAAAAACTGCCTTCCTGGTTTCGTTTTTTATTCTTCCTAAAGAAACTCACTCTTGCCTGGTACCCTGTTGTAAAATAGCAAATGGAGGTTAGCATCTATTGAGCAAGCAGGGATACTGCTGTTTTCAGCTGGAAGCTACCCACCCACTCTTTCCTGCCAGTACCATGACAGGGACAAGTTAACATGGCAAGATGGACATACTTGGTCTCCCCCAGGAAAGGACCATCCTCCCAACCCTTGACTCTTGTATCTAGAAACATCCTTTTCTTACAGTAACAGGAATGTCATACAATCCTTTCTTACAGAGAAGTGATGCAGTGGAAGCAGATTCCAAGCTCAGTGATCTTCAGTCTAATATCAGCTTTCTTCATTATTTTTCCCCAATAAAAATAAAAACTTTTGATATTCTAATGTTCTGAAAAATTATAAGAACAAAATTACTTAAATTTGTGTTTCTGAGAAGTTTGAGTTTTCATAAACTTAAATATGAATAAGACAAATACTGTATTGGTGTTCACTTTAAGGCAGAAGTATTGAAGCTGCTTTAATTTTGCATGAGACAGAACTTCAGAGGAAAAAGAAATAGGTAATGATAATTTCTTAAGATTCTGGTATATGTATATATTTGAATATTTTAACTATCAAAGTATGTTTACCCCTCATTTCCCAAATATATGTATACTTCTTTTAATAAGTGAAAACCTATGCAACTTTTTACTGATCCTTTCCTTCTGATCCTTTTGAACAGTGGTTGAATCTTATATATATATATATACACACACACACACACACATATATATAAAAAATACATATATATAACATACTTTAATAGTTTTATATATATAGAGACTTTTTAATGTTAAAAATATATATATACTTTTTATATTTTTTGACATTTAAAAGTATATATATAACCATTAAATAACTATTAAAGTATGTTATATATAAGTATATGTGTACTTTTGATAGTTTTTACATATATAATATATAAAAACTTTTTTTTTTTTTATTTCTACCAGTTTATTGCTATCAACCCATCTCCCTCCACGCTCATGCATGTGTGCTCAGTCATGTAACCCTATGGACTGCAGCTTGCCAGGCTCCTCTGCCCGTGGACTTTTCCAGGCAAGAATACTGAAGTGGGTTGCCATTTCCTTCTCCCACTTTTCACATTTAAACTGCACATAAAAGATACAGTTGGTCATGGTGCTTCTCCAACATTAATGTGACCTGAAGTGCTTCCTAAGCTTAGATTCGGAGACAGTAGGTCTGGGACGGATCCCGAATCCCAAGTGATGCTGATCCTGCTGGTTCATTGGCTGCCTACACTTTGAGGAACAGTCTCCAGCAGCATTATAGTCCCCCATACTGTGCAGATTTAGATTGAGACAAAGAATAAGAAACTGAAAAAGAAAACCAACCTCATCTGTAATGGTGAAACCATCCTTACTATGGTGTCATGGTTCTTACTACATTATCAAATGTCACCAAGTATGAAAGAATCCTGTTAATGTCTACTTACTGAGTAATGTTGTAAAATTTCAACTCTCATGAGCAAGCAAATTAGGAAATCCTCACAATTTTTGGACCTACATAATTCTTCCTAGTTTCATCTGTGCCTGTTTTCTCTCATGATGCAATATAACCAACTCCTGCTAGCCTGTAAAAGCTGATTATTAAAATATTGAGGAATTTTGTGAGCCACAGCCATTGGTGGCTTGCAATACCAATGGTGGGAGTATTTACACCCCAGAAATTGACAAACTCTATAAAACAGAGTGTTTAATTTTTCTGTTTTTCTGGACACACAATCAGATTTCCCAGCATACCTGACTCTCAGTCAAAGAAGAAAAATAATTTCCTCTTATTTCCTGCAAAGGACATGGGCTCTTGTCTTATCAGAGTTTAAAGCTTCTGGTAATACTGTGCTGTTCTTCAGAGGAACCATGCAGCTTGATGACAAATTAGTTTATTCCCGTAATAAACGGGAAACAAAGGTATTAGGACAAATAGCAGTGTCCTTTTGTGAATGCTCACCAGCAAGAGTATGGTTAGTCTAACACTTTACAAGTATTTTTCCAAGTGGCATTTTTATAACTAATCTTTCTTCATGGAGGGATCTGAGAATCAGATTGGATATAATTGGAATGACACATGTACTGGGTAGCCTTAGAGAATAAACACAATTCAGTAGAAGGCAAGCCAACGGCAGATATCTTCTAGAGACTTCGTGATAAATTGGCTCCCGTCATATCGTACTGAGTCAGTGATTTTATTACCGTGCATAGCTGTTCCCATCATTTGTTTATATATTTCAACCCATATTTGGGGCTTAAGTGAGATTTGTCATAAGGATTTAGTTCAAATTTGCTTGCCTAATTTTACATGCCTCTATTTAGTAAAAATATGATTAGTAGGTAATAAATATCTGATGACTATTGCTTGATTAGAGGAATCTTCTGTTGGATGTGGTTTTTTATTACCACGTGCAAGCACATTATAAATTCTCTTTCCCATCGAAAGTATATGTTGTTGCAAAAAATACACTCTTAAAAAATAACTTGTTTTCTAATATATTGACTTGTAAAATTTTCATCTATAAAAGTCAAACACAAATTTGCCTACTTATTCTTCAACAGACTGTAAGATGGATTCTAATAACTTAGCCTCATGATGTTTCACCCTATTGTAATATTAAAATTGTAGGAATAATTTAATCAGACTGAAAAGTAAAGTTGTTATAAAACAGCATTGAGCTCAGCCATTTTCATTATTAATGGATTGAATCCTTAGGCAGATAATTCAACATTTATTTGAAATATTAAAGATAAGCATATTTAGTAGATTTCTATACTTCTGTCATTGTTTCATTTTATTTTACTGTTAACATTAAGCAGATGATTTGTTACAAAACCAAACTATTTTGTCTTCATGTATTTGCCCTTCCCACTCCAGTTTAAAACTGCAAGATATGTCATTTTTAACATAAATGAACCTTAACTGTGTCCATATTCTTGCATCATATGGAGGAATTATGCTACTTTGGGTTTCTTCTTTTTTTATACAATGTCAGAATAGTTAATTCCTAGATTTCTATAAGTAACTCTGTAGTTTGGTTTGATTGTTCAAGTGCTTACTTTCTCAAAATTTGTAAATTTAAACTTTTTGCATTCCATGTCATGCACAGTTTTATGGCACATACATTTCTAGAGTCTGAGAATAATTGAAATTCAGTTATTAAAATCATAATGAAAAAGCTTTACATTTTTATATTCTTCTTTATTTGCTATTTTATTTAAAGCAAATTACTTGCTACTCTGATAACTCTGCTTTTTAAGAAGGCATTATGATAATTGTACTCTTGAAAATTCTCTTTCCATTCTAACTGCCACTTTCACAGCTGTCTTCATGTTACATTTTCTTTAAGTGTTAAATTAGCTTTCTAAGTTTGGTTGTCCACAAAAAATTTTGCTCCCATTTGACATCTATTCAGAGTTAATTATTTGTGGTTAAGCATTATATTTTGAACAGTGAATTGCATAATCATTTTATATAATGTAGGAAGCTCTAGCTTTGCCTCTATCTTGTATTTGTATAGTATTGATGCGATTTGGTGTTGAAACCAGCACAAATCTCAGCAAGGATCTACCTTACAAAAAATATAAAATGATATAAAATGTCAAATATAAAATGTATAGTGCGTGTTCTTTAAGCACATAAACTCATACAGCTGTGTGTACACTAGCATTTCAGTTTATTAAATGGTATTTGTCTTGAGGGGTGAATAGAGCTTTTATAAAAAGAGATGAGCCTTCCCTGCCAGGAGAATTCAGGTTAGGTGAATACTAGGTGAATACTATTTATGGCCTTAAAAGTTTAAGAATTAAATATGAATAAACAGAGATTCTAGTTCCTTAAATATTTGTCTTGCCTGTGTTTCTACCTAACTTGAAACATGCTCTTTGAAAATTATCCTTGCTTCAATTCTGGGCAAATTTTCTCCTTTATTATTATAGGCAACATTTACTTTGAATAGAAGCAAAGGTAACTTGAAATTCAGAAATGAATTTAGCAAATAATTTTAAAATGTGTATTTTTTCATTTCTTAGCTTAGATTTTGAGAAGTAAATGAGGATGAAAAAAGGAAGCTACGGTTTTCATTTTCACCTCTGTCTGAGGTGACCGTTATATAAGGTCTGATTTTACATGCTCTATATTTAGTGGAGAATTTTATAATTTTCCACTGGCTGATTATAGTCATTAATATGAAACACATTTTTCACTGAATTTTTTCAGTGTTTCCCATAGATTAGGAAGTTTTATAATCAGAAAAATAATAATGTAAACATAAGCATTTAAAATATCTTTTGAAAAATACAATAAAATAAAATGTCTCAAGGTTTCTTTTTCTCTGAATCTAGTCATGCAGTACAGTAGAAAGAAATGAGTGAGGCATGAAAAGTGATCCATTCCACTCAAGTCCCCTCTGAAATCAGTTCTGCTGCTCTAGGAAGATGATGTTCTAGTCATTGCCAGAAAGAAAGGAGAAGGAGGGAAAAGCCTCCTTAATCCCATGCCTTACAACTGAGAGAGAGAGAGAATTAACATCCAGGAGTGGAGCCAGCTGATGGCTGTGGTTTGCAGGGATCCCACACATGGACAACATGTGGCTTCTAGCTCTGCAGCCCAGACACTCCTTTGTCAGTAACTCAGAGGTGATCAGACCCCACCTACACCAAAACTAACTTAACCCTTTGTAAGTTAGAATGATAGTTCCATAATTGGGGGGGAGAAACCAAATTGCCAAGTGGATGGAATACTTGTGTCAACAGGTTGGCAGCTTTTTATCATACAGCAGAGAGCTAACTAAAACATCTCATGGCTTGGCAAGCATGGACTGTCAAAGGAACTATACCAAATGAAATGACCTGAATGATAGGTGACCCTGAACTTGATACTCCTGGAATCAGATGTTTCCATCCTAAAGCCATCCAGAGAGAGCCAGAATCCCCTGAGATATCTGTTGCCCAGGGCCTGCCGGGACCCTGACACTTGCCTCTGGGCTTGGTGTTCACTCCCCCTGCCTACTCTGTTGACATCATCAGGATAGCAGCAGCTTCCCATCTTGCTGTCACCCCTTTACCTTGATTGGAAGGAGCAATGAGTGGTGTGTGTAGAGAAGTAAAGTGGGAGTTCCTTTTAGGTCAACATTGTAGATCT
The DNA here is from genome assembly GCF_027580195.1 of Bos mutus. Lineage (NCBI taxonomy): Eukaryota > Metazoa > Chordata > Mammalia > Artiodactyla > Bovidae > Bos > Bos mutus. The sequence goes on from NC_091617.1 coordinate 9,214,699, forward strand.
TTGAGTAATTGATGAGGATCAGTTTGTTAGATCTTTGAGTAATTGATGAGGATCAGTTTGTTGAATAATGGGAAAGTGAAAGTTGCTCAGTCATGTCTGACTCTTTGTGACCCCATGGACTATAGAGTCCATGGAATTTTCCAGGCCAGAATCCTGGAGTGGGTAGCCTTTCCCTCCTCCAGGGGATCTTCCCAACCCAGGAATTGAACCCAGGTCTCCCACATTGCAGGTGGACTCTCTCCCAGCTGAGCCACAAGGGAAGCCCAAAAATACTGGAGTGGATAGCGTGTCACGTCTCAGCAGATCTTCCCGACCCAGGAATTGAACCAGGCTCTCCAGCACTGCAGGCAGATTCTTTACTGACTGAGCTATCGGGGATATTAATAAGAATCTCTGCATTATGCGTGAAAATGTGAAAGTGTTAGTTGCTCAGTTGTGTCTGACTCTTTGTGATCCCATGGACTGTAGCCCACCAGGCTCCTCTGTCTATGGAATTCTCCAGGCAAGAATACTGGAGTGGGTTCCCATTCCTTTCTCCAGGGCATCTTCCTGACCCAGGGCTTGAACCTGGGTCTCCTGCATTGCTGGCAGATTCATTACTGTTGTGCATGGCTTTTATCTTTTAGAAGAAGGGTGCTCCCCCCTGGCATGTTAGTAAAACTAAGATAAGACACCTGAGTGTGCTAAGGTGTCAGCAAGCTCTCCGTAAGCCTAGCTAGGTGGGGGCACAAACCGGGTTGGAAAATTGTTTTCATTTCTAACAAAAAAGGAGGTAGAGTTCAAATTCTAATTGCAGTAACTTTACAAATAGAACTGGACAGGTTGCTATACTTTCAGTCAACCGGGGATTATGAACCTGATTCGGGGGAGGGTGACAAGGCATGTGAGCAGGTAAGCTGTATAATGTAAAAAACTGTCGGGTTTGTATTAACAAATTGTGGTTTGCCTATATTTTATTATATGGAAGCATTTTTCCTAATGTACAAATTCATCTTTAATTAGACTTAACGTAATCAACTCTAAGTCACATTCGAAGGTTTTATATATGTTTTCAAATATAGTCAGTGAACAGGCTGGCTTTCTCTCTAAAAACTAGACCACATTCAAAATACGTGTAATTTGAATTACAAGAGTCAAGGCAGTCAGTTATTCAAGAAAAACAATCAGGTGTTTGCACGAGGTTAAACTTTTTGCCATCATTACCAGCTACAACAATCGTTTCACCTTTAAAGTTGAAGTTATTTTCAAAGAGAAGTTTATTTTTTATCATGAAGAATTATTTTGACGTGCAGACAATCTTTAGGCACTGACTAAAAGGCAGCCAAAAGCTCTGTTCACCTCTAGCTGGAGTCTTTTTTTATTAGTACTGAGGAGCTACACTGATTAAACCCGAGGAGCCTGTGATGCTTTGTTTCCGAAGTAATTCTAACATCCTGGTGAAAGTGAAGTCGCTCAGTCGTGTCCGACTCTTTGCGGACCCCATGGACTGTAGCCTGCCCCAGGCTTTGCCGTCCATGGGATTTTCCAGGCAAGAATACTGGAGTGGGTTTGCCATTCTCTAAAGTCCTGGTAGGTCGTTACTCAATTCCTCGGGAAATGTTGGGCCGATGCCCCGGGTTGCCGTCGGGAGGACTAACGTAAGCAAAGTAAACGCGTGCGCGTGAACGGCGAGCCATACCTTTTCTTGCTAAATGTGGTTCCCCACGTCTCCTCTGATTAGAGGTGTGCTCTGAACAAGCCGAGACGGGGCCATGCCGAGCAATGATCTCCCGCTGGTACTTTGATGTGACCGAAGGGAAGTGCGCCCCCTTCTTTTACGGCGGATGTGGCGGCAACCGAAACAACTTTGACACGGAGGAGTACTGCATGGCCGTGTGTGGCAGCGTCAGTAAGTGGACCTCCCTCCAGCCTGGCCGCCTTTTTCATCTTTTCTCGCCACTGACTCTGCTCTCTGTAACTGACTGGTTTTCCTGGTTTTCGCGAAGGGGGCGTGGGGGTGGGGTCTGTTGCTCCCACTAACCACGTTTCTGCCGAGTTCTCTAATCGCCGGGCACGTTCCATCCTGAGCGCACATCTCCGTCTTTCTGGAACCAAAGCATGGCCGTGGATGTGTATCTCGCACGAGCTGTGGTGCCTCCCGTCTTGCGATCTCAAGGAACTCTGGAGGGCTTCTCTTTTGAGCCAAGCTGGAGTTGCCCTTTTGTCTTCTCCGCTCTTTCTGCCAGTGTATCCCTGCGTGTTCGTCCGTGTACCTCTGTGTTCGGCTCTCTGCATGTGCACTCCACGTGCAAATGAGGGCTTCCACCGGGCAGCCTGGCTGATGGTGCTGCCCCACCCCCACCCCCTTTGCATTAGCAAGCTGTGTTGCCTTGGCTGAGCGTCATCTCATAACACGTGATGTTGGTGGAGGGAACCCGATTGAGTGGAGGGCATGCACATTGGATGCCAGAGGGTAGAGATGACCCAGTGGTCCCTAAGCTAACCGGGATGTTTGCAACGTGGAGTTTTCATGTCTTCTCTTGGAAATAGACGGAAGAAAACTCCTGACTTAGCATTAGTAATGTTCCATGACATAAGACTCAGGAAATATAATTTGCCCAGTCTTTTTCTCTTCCACTTTAAGTTTTTCATAACTCAGGAGGATAAATAAATGAAGTCATGATTTACATGCAAGTTGATACTATTTCCACAGAGGTAGTTTTCTGGAGGTAACACACCAAACATGTGGGACCTCTGTTCTTCTTAACAGCCTTCCACATTAAATCCCCTATCTACCTACCTACCTACCTACCTATCTACTTATCCATCCATCTGACTAATGTATCTATGTACCTATCTTATCTGTTTATCTGTCTACCTATGTATCTTACCTCTCTATCCACCTATGAAGCTACCTATCTATGTATCTATCCATTCCATGAGGAGGCAGTGTGATCTGCTCAATAGTTACTCAACTTGAATAGTTGAATAGTTACTCAACTTGATAAAGTAAAAGTGAAAGTGTGCATTTCTCTTTTGAGAGACTCCTGCCTTTTTTGCATGATTCTGGAGAGGGTGACAGCCATTTCCTAAATACGATTACCAGGGATTATATAAATTGTTTCCCAGTGTGATCAGAGTATTATGCTAAACAACAAAGGGCCTGCACCATCAAGACCTTCTCTTGTGAAGCCGGGTATAAGTGGAATCTGCTGGAAAAGTTCTTATTGGTCTCTTATGTGAGAGATGCCGCCCTGGCTACTTGCTGTGAGAACAGGTGTAGGAGCTGGTGGCCCTGAGGGCTTCTTCTGTGGCTCTGAAGGGAAGACTGTGGCTTCCAGCTCAGAAGACTCCTTCAGTTTCAAACAAAAAAGTTAATTAGGTCAGGTAACTTGGAGGACGGTGGTGGATTCTGTTGCCTGCAGCCTCTTGAACAGAGGACTTTTGTTATAATGATTCTAACTGGTTTCCCTGCTTGGGGGAGACTTCCTGGCAGATGTCCAACTTTTTCCCTGTTTCCCTGGGGTGTATTTACATTTTGGAATATGAATATATATGCATGGGTATATATATAAATATATACATATAATAAGAAAGAGGGTTTTAAAAATTATTAGTAGTTGTGAATTTGCTTCAAGAATTAAAAGGTATCAGGAATTCCCTGACAGTCCAGTTGTTAAGACTCTGAGCTTCCATTGAAGGGGGCATGTGTTTGATCCCTGGTTAGGGAACTAATATCCCACGTACTGCAGGGTGTCACCAAAAAAATTAAAAATTATGCACACCCCCCCCAAAAAAAAAACTCTACTATTACCTTCAAAGCACACCATCTCCATTTGACTATTTTGAGTTAACTCAGACTGGTAGCCAGAGCCATGGGCATCACAGACCAGATGGAGTCTCTGGATGGCACATCCTTTGCCAAGAAGTTTGCAAAAGAGATGCTCCCAACGAAGGTATAATGGACAAGCAGTCAGTACTTAGTTTCAAAGGAGATGGGTTATAGAGTAATAATGTCAAGAAAGCAAACAAGAGAGGCTGAAGGTCAGTTACAAGAGTGGACAGATGTAAGTGGACAGTAAAGGCCTCAACAAGTAGCCAGAACTGAGGGCCAGGGCTGCCCTTAGAATGGTGAAATGAATGGAGTACCAGGAAGAAAAGGTGGGTGGGAACTGTTGATGCTGAGACTAAGCAGCTAGATGGGAGCAAGAAATGCTTCCACAGGGTACTGGGATGTACTATCAGAGACAGAATATCCACAATCCATGATTTTTTGTAGAAATATATTTTATGTTATATATTTACTTTGGTTCCATGTTGTTTAGTGCTACGGCTCAAACTCAGGATATTTGTTTCATTTTTGTTTTTAAGTCAATATTTTTGTTTCTGTTTTTTCCTTTGATCAGTAGAATCATGTCATTGAGTTTCATCCATCATTCCCATGTTCCTATTTTTGTTTTTAGTTATATTCTCTTATTTTCTCCATAGTGTCCCACAGTTTACTCAAGACCACCCAGGAACCTCTTCCCCAAGATCCTGTTAAACGTATGTTGTCATTCACTTGACGGAAGGGAGGAGGGAGGAGTATATTGCATGGCTGGATTGTAGCTCCAGCATCCTCACCTTTGCATGGTTTTGTGTTTCTTGAACACCTGTCTTTTAACAAAAATGTTTATTTCCATTGCCTTGCTTGTAAGTCCATGTGATTTTGCCAGGTAACTCTTCAGGCTAAGAGCTTTGACCTAGCTTTTGTCATTTCTAATCAGTTTCCTCTTTATTTCATATGGTTTTATAAAATACTGTTTATACAGCCTTGTTTTGTATTTTATTTGGCATCACTATTTTACTTCCTAAAGCTCACAAGATGCTATGATTTAGCAAGAGCCCATGAGAATAAGTGACTCATGTAAGCATTTAATGGGCATGCGTTGTACTAACTATGTGGACTAATACGTATGCAGAGGCTTCAAGTATGTGTGTTTACAGACAGCTGTTAGGCTTTAGGAAGTGAACGGTCACTTCTAGAATTCAAGACTTCTCCTTCCCCTCCCTGAATGCACCACTAGTGGGAAAGACGTGTCCAACTTCTGATTTCATCATTAAGATGCAGAGAAAGCACTTTATAAAGAAATCCTATGTCAGCCTGCCTTATAATATCTGTGCATTGTGATGATTTCAGTTGGCCTATCTGTTTAGCTTTGTTTAAAACATGTGGTGTCAAAGACATAATCACTTATTTAAAATTTGGATTATATCCCAAAACACCTGCCTTATAATATCTGTGCATTGTGATGATTTCAATTGGCCTATCTGTTTAGCTTTGTTTAAAACATGTGGTGTCAAATACATAATCACTCATTTAAAATTTGGATTATATCCCAAAACAGATTCATCCAACATTAGGTTAGGGATGATAGAAAACATTGATGCTTGTGGTTGCTGGAGGGAAAGACACAACTGGAGTTGTAGCTTGGATACAGTGAAAATTAGCATTTGTCTTTATCATCCTGAAAAAAAAACCCTAGTCTCACAATTGATGAAGCTAATGATCTTGTCTTTAAAAAGATAAATTTTAGTTGAAAGTATGGCAAGTAGCTAGACACAGAAGAAGGAGGAAAAACTATAGATTTTATATTGTGAGATTGAGAGTACATTGAGCTGCAAGGAGTGTTGCATTTTATGAGGCATTTTTCATAGATCATCTCTTTTCTTGGGAATTTTGTGTCCATTTTCCTCATTTCCTTTGAGCATGCAAGAAAAAACATGAAGCTTTAAGAACCTGGTGACTTGTCCCCAGCCATCATAGCATCACAGGTGGCAGGACCAGGTTTAAACCTAAATGATACTGTGGCTATGACCTCTGCTCCAAATGGCCAACAGTTTCTGATACTGTTTGCTAGGTTAGCAAATAGAAGCACATTTTAAGAGCACAGAAAATTGTGGGAAATGGATGACAAATATTAAAATCATTTTTTCCTAAATGCCACGAATACAGCCTGAATCAATAAATTAAATCTTTCCCACCCTTTTACAAAAACAGTCATTATGTTTACTTTAAGTTTCATTTTATATCACTTTAAGCATATAAAAAATTATCTTTTTCTATTTTTATTCATTACTGGGATTGAGCATTATCGTTCGATAAATTTCTTTTCATGGAGTACTTGTTTTCTCAACTCTTTGCAGCAGACATTGACTATCTGTTGTAATTTTCTTTTTCCCAGTCATTTTTTCCATCTACTTGTACTGTGTTTGGGATCCTAACACCTTTCCATTCTAGGAGGGGAAGTGATTAGGGCAGCTATATTTTCTTGTCTACCTACAGAGGCTGTTCAATCACTGAAAGTGAAGGGTTTTGCAGTGCTAGTGCAAACAGCCGGGAGAAAGCATATAATTTCTAGTTATTTATAGCTTGCACAGCTCCGCTGTCTTATTTATAGCGAAGCTGTACATTTGAATTGAAAATCTCATGGTCATCTGGAGGTCAAATGCAGTTAGCAGGCTGGAGTTGGAGAAAATGAACCAAACTGAGAAAGGTGAACAAGCCTGTTTGATTCGACAGCTGAGGCTTGCTCTTGGCTGCTTCACCAACCTAGGGCTAATTGGAGGACATCGCGATTCACAAAGGTGGGTGGTCTTCTAGGCGTCTCAGTCCGAGTTGCTGCTAGTTAAATAATAAGTGTGAAACGAGCTAGAAAAAGCTCTTCAGTTAAACTGATAAGATGATTGCTTGTGTGGAGAAAAAGTATGATGGTCTTCATTATGAATACAGTAATTTTCTTATCAACACTTCCTATTATTATAATTAGGCATTTCTAGATTTTAAATCTTTGTCATAAAACCCACTTTTGAACACTGCAATTTTAAGAGATACTTGAATATTTTTTTGGTTTTGTTATCATAGATGAGAATCTAAGCCCTAGGTAGAGGTACTTCCCTGCTGGCCCAATGGTTAAACAGCCACCTTGCAATGAAGAGCACATGGGTTCGATGCCTGGTCTGGGAACTAAGATTCCACATGAAATGGGGCAGTTAATCCTGCATGCCAAAACTAGAAATGACCCAATGCAGCCCAAAAATAAAGGGAAAAATGCAATATGTTTTTAAAAATAATAAACTACAAGTAGAGAGGGTAGAGACCTGAGGCTAAGAACTTTGATTTTACTCATAAATTTATGGATTTGAATCCTTTAAAAAACCCCTTTTGCATTGGGATTACAATCTTATGAAACCTGGGTTTTGTGGGTTAGGACAATGCCAAGGTTTCACATTCACTTGGCCCAGTGCAGTGTCTATGAACAATAAAGTTTCTGCATAAATATTTATTGATAAGTTCATGTTTCAAATGTAAGAGTATGATCTTTTTTCCCTAGTGCTCTTCCCATCAGACTGCTTCTCAAAAGGCAAACAGATGCTTTTAATCTCAAAGAGTGCCAGGCCAATTTCTAGTCAGCCAGCTGCACCAAAGGGTCTGGCCAAAGGGAATGACCAATGACTCATCTTTGGCCCCTTCCCCTGCAGTGGGATTGAGGCACAAACGACATCTAACTCAAGGTCTTTCAGCCTCAACACGGTTGACATTTGGGGTCATTTAATTCATTGTGGGTGCTGTCCTGTGCTTAGAGGATATTTAGCAGCATCCCTGGCCTCTACCCATGAGATGGCAGTGACACCAGCCCAGCTGTGATAACTAATAATGTCTTTAGATCTCACCACAGTGCCTTGTGGAGGACAAAATGGCACCCCATTGAGAACCCCCGATCTTAGACTAGTAGTTTGCCCACATCTGATTTCAGACATAACCAGGCTGGTGGAAACAGGTAAACCTTCCATAAACTTGAGGGCATTGCTGAAGTGTCAGAATGTCAGAAGCCTCCAGTTCTCAAAGATGTTTATGAAATTCAGTTTGTTATTCCACTATCCTAGCTCTCTGTATTTGCAAGTTAAGGGAGAAGTTGGGCTTCCCAGGTGACTCAATGTTAAAAGAATCTGCCTGCAGTGCAGGAGGCATAGGAGACCTGGGTTCGATCCCTGGGGGTTGGGAAGATCCCCTGGAGGAGGGCATGGCAACCCACTCCAGTAGTCTTGCCTGAAGAATCCCTTGGACAGAGGAGCCTGGTGGGCTATAGTCTATAGGGTCACAAAGAATCAGACACAACTGAAGTGACTGAACACACATGCACGCAAGGGCAAGGATGCAGTTGCTCTTTTGAGTTTTCTACTTCAGTGTAAGCACTGCTAGAGAAGCAGAGAATAAACCAGCAACCCCCTGGGTTGGACGTGTGCATGATTTACCTCTTCTGTTTCATCTTGGTTTCATAGAATCCCAACTTATGGTAGAGAAGGGCCATCTGTAGACACGCCGTGTGGCCTTGCTACACAGATTACTCGACATCTAAAATGCACTTTGGGATCGTGTTCATGGCCATAGGGTCTGTGCAAAGGTTTAGCTCTAACCTCATGCAGGTTTGGGGTAAAGATTGATTTCTAGGCACATCAGAATGATCCAGAGAGCACAAAAATAGACTAGTACACTTCCAGGGAATATAAAAGGAATTGGAACACATCAGATAAGGCCAAACCACTGTCCCCAAACTCTGAGGTTATTGCCTTAGACGCTATTTGCAAACAGTGGATAACCCCTGTGTGGCCTTTGAATAGAAGGTGCTGTCCCAGCTTTGCAGTGCCCTGTCATAAAGCCAAGGCCATCTCGTCTTTGGCCAGACTTGAAACATTGTTCTTCACCATTCTTGTTCTTCTGATTGTGAAAGAGCAAATATTAGTTCCTGTTAGCACATTCTCTCATACTAATGGAACTCTGATGTTTCTTATGAAACTGCCAGGCATTACTAAAAACAATTAAAAGCATTAAAAGATACAATGGTGCATTAAATTATGTGCTACATCAGTGCCAGTAAATTCTGTTCCATTGACAAGTATGAGAAGCCATGTCTTTCGTATCCAGAAATTGTCATGATAAAAGCAATGCTTTTTTCCACCAGACTATCACAGTGAAAAAACCAAAGATTGAAAACAATTGATTTGCTCAGCAAACCAGCATTTAAAAAAAAAAACTCATTTACTAAGAACAATAAAAAATGCCCTTACATGTGTGCTCTCTTCCTTAGCTCTTTCCAAAGAAGAAGTGGATAGCTCAGTAAGAGTCAGCAATGGGGAAAAGGGATAGTTAAGGAGTTTGAGATTGACATGTACACACTGCTGTATTTCAAATGAATAATCAACAGGGACCTACTATATAGCACAAGGAACTCTGCTCAATGTTATGTGACAGCCCAGATGGGAGGGGAATTAGGGAGAGAATGGATACATGGGTATATTTGACGGAGTCTGTTTGCTGTCCACCTGAACTATCATAACATTGTTAATTGGCTATATCCCAATATAGAAGACTTCCCTATAGCTCAAACAGTAAAGAATCTGCCTGTGAGGCAGGAAACCAGGGTTCGATCCCTGGGTTGGGAAGTTCCTCTGGAGAAGGGAATGGTAATCCACTCCAGAATTCTTGCCTGGAGAATTCCATGGACGGAGAAGCCTGGCGGGCTACAGTGCGTGGAGTTGCAAAGAGTTGGACACGACTGAGTGACTAACATGCACAGTCCAATATAAAATAAAAAGTTTAATAAATAAATTAAAATTATGTACATTATGTTCGATCCCAGTCATCATACAAAATAACCTCCAAGTTATGTGAATATAGTATATAGTATGTTATGTATATTTTACCATAATAAAAATTGTATGAAATTCAGGGAAAAGAAAGTCAGCAAATATTTTCTATAAAAGGCCAGTGAGTCAATATTTTAGGTTGTGCAGGCAAATGGTCTCTGTTATAAGTACTCAACTTGGCAGTAATAGTGTGAGAGCATTCTCATACAATAGGTAAATGAATAGATACAGCTGTGTTCCAATAAAACTTTATTTAGCAAAAGAGACCAGCAGGCCAACGCCTGATTTAATAAGCCCGTTGAGCCTGGGACATGTTGCTACTAACTTTAATTTCGAGGGACCCCAGCAAAGTTAACCCAATACTTGCCTTCAATAAGTTGACAGTTTAATCAATATGATGAGACTCAAGGATGTGCCAGAATTAAATAAAACAAAATGCACAAGTGAAGGGAAAGATTGCTGTGAGAGACTGACAAAGAATGAAACTAGTTTTATCCTGAAGACCTCCATAGAGGTTAAGAACTCTATCGGCTTTCATGGCTATGTGCGTCACTCAGCTGTGTCCAGCTCTTGGTAGCCCCATGGACTGTAGCCCACCAGGCTTCTCTGTCCATGGGATTTCCCAGGCAGGAATGCTGGAGCGGGTTGCCATTTCCTCCTCCAGTGGATCTTCCTGACCCAGAGATCGACAGTCTCTATGAAAGTGGACAATACTGAAGATCTTGACTTTTTGAACTCATCTACTGAGCGTCAGGTGACTATGGAAGGTCATCCCTTTATGGTCCACTGTGAATGAAATGGAGCCCAGCTCTGACAAGTTGACAAAAATACAGTAACTGAAGCTTACGATGTCCTGAATGCCAGCGAATGTCACTGTGACTTCACACATGGTTTTCAGATTCAGACTGAACTTGCTCTTAGGTTTTGGTGCATTGCGCTAAATAGGGTGTAAATATTAACAAAAATCACACCAGCATTCATCTCATTTCACATATTTGACAAAATTCCCCTGTCAGTACTTGTCCATAAGACATAAAAAAGAAATAAAGCTTGACTAGAGTAAACACAGCCCAGATAACATTTTTATTACCTTCTGTCCACACAATGCATCGATAACCTGCCAACTATGATTGCACTGACTATAAAATAAGCGTGATACAAGGGCATATCCATGGAAGTGCTTTTGTTCTTTTTTTTTTTCTTGTAGAGAGTCCGGTATCACATGTAAAGATCACAAACTTTATTTGCACGTTATATATGTCTCATCTAACTAGGACTTGATAAATATTTGAGCTTAGAAGGCATTAGGGATTTTCATTATTTTGCAGTTGGAGGAATAGACTTTTTTTCTTTTTTTTTTTAAAGTTGGGGTGGCAGTCTATATACTCTGCCATGTTGCGAGATGAAATTTTTTCATCAAATCTTCCTTTACAGGTTTTTATTCCGTACATATCAATTACCCTTATTGCCACCCATCATATAAATCACAGTCAGTTCGTGTGACTGCATTGCTAGCTCCATATAAAATAGGATTTTCAGTGATAGGGCAGTGACTGGGTAGGTCTTAATTTACTCTTATCTTGGGTTGTCAATGCTATAGAGATAAATTGCCTTTTTGCTGCTGAAAGGAGACCCACCAAATTTTCTTGCTAGAATCTAACATGTATATATTGACTAAATGCCATTCATGGGTGTCTGCTTAGAGAGGTAGTCATAGTTGTTAGTGTTTGAAGATGGTTTCTCCTTTTGTATCCTGTGCCTTAAAATTATGTGTCACCCCTAGAGATTGAGGAAATGAACAGATATCAAAATGATCAGGGCAATTTTGCACAATCAGGGCCATGTCTCTGATACCCAGTTCTTGCTGTCTTTACTATGACTATGACAGGGAGTATTATGCAGTGATTACAAAATCAGAACTAAAATGAGCATAAATGAGCATTTGGTGCCTTTGCAGCTAAATTTGATTGTGTCCCTGACACAGGGGTTCTCCATCTGTGCTAAGAAAGGGATCTCTGCCACATCCCATCTTGGCTACCTGATGGGAAGAGCCAACTGATCGCAAAAGACCCTGATGCAGGGAAAGACTGAGGGCAAGAGGAGAAGGGGGCGACAGAGGATGAGATGGTTGGATGGCATTGCTGACTCAATGGACATGAGTTTGAGCAAACTCCCGGAGATGGTCAATGACAGGGAAGCCTGGCGCGCTGCGGTCCATGGGGTCGCAAAGTCAGACAGGACTTAGCGACTGAACAACAGCCACCACATCCAAAGACAATAGGCATCTTTATTTGAAGTAACTTCCCTTTAAATTATTAAATTTTCTAGGAGGAAACAAAGGGATGAAGATGTTTCCTTGGCACCATGTCACCAATGATGGTAGTGGAGTTTTGTGGCAGGAACATCGGGTGCAGTGCCAGAGTTTGTAATAAATTGAAAGCAAATCCACTTTTCTCCCCCACCATCCTCACCCCCTCAAAAAGTAGAGCTGTGGCTGATACTAACAGAGATTACAGTGTGAAGTGGAAATGTTGTGATAGGCATGGATGCATCGTTATCAAAACTGAAGTGAACCTTCACCGACTTGTGAAAACAATACTAACCTTTAGTATTAGGTTACCTGTGGTCTGTGGTTTAGGAAACAGCATTCAGGGGTGAGAAAAAGAAGCCAACCTATGCCCTTTCTCATGGCTCTGTATGTGGGCATTGGCGGTACCTTCCATGAGAACCCCTCACCACTTCCCTGCTAACTTTCCAAGCCATCCTCATCTTCATCTTTTATTAATACTCTTGAAAGATCACCTTCTGCTTTGTCCCTTAGCAGACAAAACAGTCCTTTTATTATTTATTTATTTTTGATGTGAACCATTTCTTAAGATCTTTATTGGATTTTTTTTTACAATATTGCTTCTGTTTTATGTTGTGTTTTTTTTGGCCCCAGGGCATGTGGGATCTTACCTCCCCAACCAGGAATCGAACCCACACCCACAGCATTGCAAGGTGACGTCTTAACCACTGAACCACCAGCAAAGTCCCTGAAATGATCCTCTTAGAACACATCACATCAGTCTTCTCTCCTCCAGACAACCCCCGTGGGCTTCTCACAGTCCTTACCGTGGCTTCAAGGCCCTTCATAGTCTGTCGCCTTTTCCTTTCGCCCTGTCTCACTTGCTTCCTCGCTTCTGGTCACACAGACCTTGCTCCTCTTGGGATTTGCCAGGCACACTCACCTCCAAAGGCCTTTGCGCTAGTTTCTTCATCAGCCTGTTCTTCCAGCAGGTAACTCGGAAATAAGACTTCAGTTCAGCTCTTCGTGTAAACCTCACCTTGTGAATTAGGCCGAGCCTGGCCGCCTACTTACTGCTGCAGTCTCCCCCCACCTTCCTGGCACTCCTATTTTTCCTTAACCCTGCTCTTGTTTCTTTGTCTTCACAATACAGATCACATTGTAACAATGTGATTTACTGTTGTCTTGGTGTGTGTACAGTGCTGTTTGTTTCTCTCACTAGAATGTAACTCCACCAGGAAACCGGTCTTTGTTTCACTCACTGGTTTCTGCCATGGGTTTTAGGGGCTGTAATATTTGTTGATTTGTTGAGTGGAGGAATAAAGAAATGAACAGGCACACACTCGAGACGGCGGAGTCTACATCCCAGCCGCTATGCAGCTTCTCAGATACCTCTAACCTCCCAGGGTTGCAAAAAAGAAAAACAACAGGAACCTTCTTGAAAGCATTACTCACCCAGAATGCCACTGAATTCTTGGAAGCAGGATGTTTCAGACTGTGGCAGTCACATGCTATGAATCGAAACTGCATTTCTGTTTCGTGTTTTTATTTGGTATTACTTTAGACACCCATTCTTAGTATTAAAAGGAATACAACTATATTCTATGAAGCTGTGATGAGACTAGACTAAGAAAAGCAATATGAAGGTCCCTTAAAAGTTAAATGCCTATGCACATGATTGAGTGGGCTGCTAATGATTTGGCAGCTGGAAGTCATAAGTTAGAGCTGAAGATGGTTAAGGCTGATTTTCCGCAGAAGGGCGAATAGACCGAGTGGGCATGCTTGCAGGAGGCACGAAGGAGCGTGAACAGAGACCACAGGCTAAAAGTCATTCAGATTCAAGCTCAAGGAGCTCTCTCTCCTGACCTCTGTTTATCATAGCCCTACTGCTGCTGCTGAAGGCTGGTTGGAGGTCATCCACCAGATAGTATTCAGAGCAGGAAACTATTTGTTACAAAATAGGCTAGCGGTTATCATAACAAAGCATATCTTTTGCCAATACAGGTTGTTCATTAACAAACCAAACCTTTCCCAGTTCCCCAGACATGTCGATGGATTAGCCCCTTACTGCTTAAATATTAACTTTATAGCCTCTTTATGGTTTACCCAATCCTGAATTCAGACTTACTTGTGTGTGTCTAGGGATGTGAGTAAGTTGTTGATAGTCTTTCCTTTCTACACAATAAACGTGTAACAGGCTAATGTTTTTTTCCTCCCCACCCATTAAATGAGAACACAGTAAAGTCCGTAGCACAGTAGACACTAATGAATGGAGGATATTATTATTTGGCCAACCTGGAAATCTGAGCCTGTATCACAGTTTTTAAGGAATCTCAGAGGTCTCTGAACAGGATAACTGCTTTATGTTTTTTGTTTTTTAAAAAATGCAACAAAAATAAACTCTCCAGTTAGTTTCTATTTTCTAAAGTGGTTTAAGTGACCAGTGGTATACAGCTTCCTGTTCCCCTGTGGCCTGGAACATTCCTGACATTCCTTGATGTTCCTTCCCCCAAAGGAAGCACCTTGAAAGGGTAGGGGCAGTAGGGCACAGGCTTTCCTGCCCCTGCCTGCCATGCTTCTTATCATCTCTCTGTTCTACCATGGACTCAATCACAAAATAATGGCCAGTCCTGGTGTGACCATGTCTGTAGGATGTAGGAAAATTAAGGACATAGATGCTGAGCTCTCTGAACAAACTTGCAACATTTTCCCCTTTCTCCTCACCAGCTGCAGGGCGGTCATAACAGTATACTACATTTATTTTAAAATATGAAGATGTATCATTCATCTCTCCTTGACTAGACAGTGATCTGATTTCTGATTGGTGTGAGTACAGGAAATTTTCAATGACTTACACCAATTGAGATAGAGGGCAAGTGTGAATGACTAAGAAGTTTGAATTAAAAATTAAAAGAAAGAATTCTCTGGTGGTCCCATGGTTAGGACTCTGAGCTTCCACTTCAGGGATCACAGGTTCAGTTCCTGATTGGGGAACTAAGATCCCACATGCCACAGCATGGCCAAAAAATTAAAAAGAAAAGGAAAGAAAGACAGCTTCTCTTAAAGTCTTCAACCAAAGGAAGCATCAGGGGCCAGCAACAAGGATTTACTGAGAAAGATTCCTCAATTAAATGAAATACATTTGTAATAAAAGATTTGTATTTACTTCCTTGTTCCCAAAATTTGTTTTAGTACTTTAAATATTTTTCATCCTGTTAATATAACTTGCTTGCTGATTTCTTCATTATTCTTTAATTCTTAATATTACAATGCTACATTTCAACTTAGGCTAATAAGATTACAGTGGATTCAGATTGTAGTGTTTCTCTCTTTCCATAAAACAGTAGATCTGCAAATTATAAGAGCTGGAGAAAACCATAAGTTACTTCCTACTTGTAACTTTTACAATTTCAGTTTTCCAAACAGGGTGCCATGCTATGGTTACAGCACATTACAACTGTTGGCTATCTTGATCTGTGAATATGACCCTAAACCTTTATACATTTTCATTTATCCAAAATGTAAAATACAGTTAGCCTAATTATAGCATTCTGCCAGATTATACTATGCCAAAAGAACTTTAATTTGTTCTCATTTGCTGTCAGCAAAGATGAGAAAATGATTAAAACCTTGGGAAAAATGCTAAATACTACTTCCATGTCAGGTGGGGACATGACATGCATATCAATATATGCATATTGCATATTGATTTGCTTAAGTTGATGCAGAAAAACATGTACCTTTGTTTTTAAGCCAAAAAAACTTAATTGAAAATTATTTCTCAGTCTTAAAAATTAGGATACATTTTTAGTAATTTCAGCCTTTTATGCAAATCATACTGAAGATTTTTTAGAAAAGTACATATTTTTTTTCCTCTCCATGGTACCTCATGGTCCTATGTGTAATTCATTTTCAGTAGATGTGAAATAAAAGTAGCTGGTTCTTCCCGTGGTTAGGATAAGTGCTAAGATTTGAATTAGGATAGAACAGTGAGCAAAGGAGAAGGGCAGGGTGCTAACGTGAATGAAGCGCCCTGTGTACCACCCTTTCTGTGGAGTGACAGACACGTGGGGCGGCATCTCATTTTCCCAGCACTCCTAATAAGTTGGCATGTTGTCACCACTGGATAGATGAATAAACTGGAACATGGAGTGCTTAAGTCACTTGCCCTGGGTCACAGCTCATCTAAGAAAGACTGAATCAAGCTGTGATTGAAACCATGGTGTGCCCGATTACACAGTTGGTGTTCTTTTCCTCCTTTTTTCCTTTTTGCGGCTGAATACATACTCCCTTGTCTATTACACAGAAGATGGGGGCTGATGTCTTTCAATACATATACCCTCTGCCAATTTCAGACCAGTCAACTCAAAAATCCCCTGGTATTTTGGGGAAAAAAAATTTCAGTAATATGCCCTGCCTCCTTCCTTCCACTTCAGAAAAACATCTGGATTGACAACTAAACTGCTTTTATTTTTTTTAGAAAAGAATTATTACACAGTGATTGAAGTAGAAGGAAAGAAATAAGAATGAATAGTTCTCTCTTTAAGATTAGATTCATTATTTAATTACATAACAAGAAAGCGTTCTTGTTTTAGAGCCTTTAGATGGGAACATTCCAGATGTTTTTTTTCCCCTTGCTGTTCAGTCATGGACTTCTGTCTGACTCTTTGAAACCCCATGAAGCACTCCAGGCTTCCCTGTTCTCCACTATCTCCCCGAGTTTGCTCAAACTCATGTCCATTGAGTTGGTGATACCAACCAACCATCTCATCTTCTGCCCCCGCTTCTCCTTTTGCCTTCAATCTTCCAAACATGTGTAAAAGATACTTATCTTACTGTTTAGCTTCAAAATGAGCTAGCAATTAATTCTTCTCACTTAAGTTCTTTTTGTAATATTAGATCTCAAATATAATAATAAAGTAATCAGGTAAGGTTAGCAAAGAAGAATACTTAGATTGGTGATGGTTGACTAATCTTTTGAATAAAACACTTAAATTGATTTGGCTTGAGAATATAGTGAAAACACCTAATTTCATTTTTTGGGTTGAACATGCTTTCTTCTTTAAATCAAAATCTTGTTTTCTTTTCATGTTGGGTTTTTTTTTTAATAGGCTCATAAATGCTCTGAATTCTCACTAGTCATTACTGATCTTTTGTAAAACTGCTGGTATAGGCATTATAATTTACTCGGCTCATGAACTTCAGACATCTTTGCTTTATAGTACATACACTCTTCAATTTTATGGGTATTTATTTTTCTACATAATATAGCAGTATGTGTTGCAATTCAGGAATATCCCTCAGCAGTCTTAGTGGAATTCAAAATAGAAATCAGTTTCCTTTTGACAACTGCTGTAATGAATTGGTTGACTACTGCCAAATTGTGAAGATAGAAAGCTCCTTTTGTGATTTCAAAAATGAACGTATTGACATTTATGAATTTTTCAGTAATGTTTCAGATACTTTCTGACCAGATATCTAAAATCCAGTGTAGGATTTTCTTCATTCTGAGGTGCAGTTATTCTGCAGTATGCTGATTTTGAGATTTCCTTGCCCTTTTCAGAAATCTTAAGGTGTGATGTTGATACCACCATTTACTTTCAGGATTACAAACATTACTGTCTCAAAACATAGGGATCTGATGCAGCATATCTGTGTTAAACAACTGTTTTTGCTCTATGCATGCTTGTTTTGCAGGGAATTTTAAAGATATTAAAATCACAAAAAAGAACTATTTTCCAGATTTTCCTTCACCTTATTCTTAAAAGGGGTGAAAGACACCCATACTGTGCTGCAAAATGTCTCATGGTCTTTTAAACGGCATTAACATCTTGTTCGTGCTTCTTTACTAAATTCTTTGTTCTGGAACAATCAGAAAATAAGGTTTTCTTTTGAAATGACTGGATGTTCTGTCACTCTCCTTAAACCTTCTTTCCTTCTGTGTTATAGTTCCTACAACAGCAGCGAGCACCCCTGACGCCGTTGACAAGTATCTTGAGACTCCTGGAGATGAGAATGAACACGCCCATTTCCAGAAAGCCAAGGAGAGGCTGGAGGCCAAGCACCGCGAGAGGATGTCCCAGGTACATGTGGCTCTCCATCCTTTAGCCCTACCACACTGGGAAATCTGGATTTGCCCCGTCTCTGTCTCGCCAGGGGCCCTGTGACTAACGAATGCCAAGGGGTCAGTGGTGGTTGTTCTTTAGTCGCTGAATTATGTCCAATTCTTTGCAACCCCGTGGATTGTAGCCCACCAGCCTCCTTCTGTCCATGGGATTTCCCAGGCAAGAATACTGGGTTGCCATTTCCTTCTCCAAGTGAACTTCCTGACCCAGAGATCAAACCCTTGTCTCATGCATTGACAGGTAGATTCTTTACCACTGAGCCACCAGGGAAGCCCCCTGGGGTAAGGGCCTTTAATTTGATCCAGATCTTAAAGACATAATATTTTAAGTGTTTCCTATAAGGGCACTGATTTGGGGGTTTTTTGCATTGTCCTTGAACTTGCCACCTAGGAAAGATCTTGGTATAGCACTATAGTAAAATTTTGTTGGCACAAATTAAGTTGTATGTACATCTTTCTTGATGGTTTTGTCATTCTGTGTTTAGGGTGGTCCTATAACCATGATGTCCTAAATTTAAATCCCTTAAAATGTTCTTTAGCAAAGATGAATATTTTCATATGAAATAAACTTTGAGCCTAACATTTCTTACAGAGTTAATTCATAAGACTATAGGAGCTTAAAACCAAAGTACATCATAATGATCTAGTCCCATTAGTCATCTAGTCCTATAAATGATAGATAATGCAATAAAGGTTCAAGAGTTTGGCTTCTCAGAGAGACATTTGGAACCCAAGCGTATCTTGCTCCTGGTACAATGCTTTTTTCACTACACTGGCCTGAAAACCCTGGTTTTTTAAAATCGTGCATGTGTGCTCAGTTCAGTTCAGTCATTCAGTTGTGTCCAACTCTTTGCAGCCCCAGGGACTGCAGCATGCCAGGCTTCCCTGTCCATCACCAACTCCCGGAGCTTGCTTGAACTCATGTCCATTGAGTAGGTGATGCCATCCAACCATCTCATCCTCTGTCATCCCCATCTCCTCCTGCCTTCAATCTTTCCTAGCATCAGAGTCTTTTCTAATGAGGCAGTTCTTCCCATCAGCTGGCCAAAGTGTTGGAGCTTCAGCTTCAGTATCAGTTCTTCCAATGAATATTCAGGACTGATTTCCTTTAGGATGGACTGGTTGGATCTCCATAAGTCCAAGGGACTCTCAAGAGTCTTCTCTAACACCACAGTTCAAAAGCATGAATTCTTCGGTGCTCAGCTTTCTTTGTAGTACAACTCTCACATCCATACATGACTATTGGAAAAACCATAGCTTTGACTTTGTCGGCAAAGTAATGTCTTTGCTTTTTAATATGCTGTCTAGGTTGGTCATAGATTTCTTCCAAGGAGCAAGCGTCTTTTAATTTCATGGCTGCGGTCACCATCTGCAGTGATTTTGATGGTGGTTTAGTCACTAAGTCGTGTCTGACTTTTGCAACCCCATGGAATGTAACCTGCCAGGCTCCTCTGTCCTTGGGATTCTCCAGGGAAGAATACTGGAGTGGGTTGCCATTTCCTTCTCCAGGGGATCTTCCTGATCAAGGAATCGAACCCAGGTTTCCTGCATTGCAGGCAGATTTTCACTGACTGAGCTATGAAGGAAGCCCCAAAAATGTGATTTAGAAGCCCTAAAAATAAAGCCTCTCACTGTTTCCATTATTTCCCCATCTATTTGCCATGAAGTGATGGGGCTGGATGTCATAATCTTAGTTTTTTTTAAATGTTGAGTTTTTAACCAATGTTTTTGCTCTCTTCTTTCATTTTCATCAAGGGGCTCTTTAGTTCCTCTTTGCTTTCTCTCATAAGATTGGTGTCATCTGCGTATCTGAGGTTATTGATATTTCTCCCGACAATCTTGATTCCAGCTTGTGCTTCATCCAGCCTGGCATTTTGCATGATGTACCCTGCATGTAAGTTAAATAACCAGGGTGATAATATATAGCTTTGATGTACTCCTCTCCCAGTTTGGAAGAGTCTGTTGTTCCATGTCCAGTTCTAACTGTTGCTTCTTGACTTGCATACAGATTTCTCAGGAGGCAGATAAGGTGGTCTGGTATTCCCATCTCTTGAAGAATTTTGCACAGTTTGTTGTGATCCACACAGTCAAAGGCTTTGGCATAGTCAATAAAGCAGAAATAAATGTTTTTCTGAAACTCCCTTGCTTTTTTCGATGATCCAGCGTATGTTGGCAATTTGATCTCTGGTTCCTCTGCCTTTTCTAAACCCAGCTTGAACATCTGGACGTTCACGGTTCTTCATGTACTGTTGAAACCTGGCTTGGAGAATTTTGAGCATTATTTTGCTAGCATGTAAGATGAGTACAATTGTGCGGTAGTTTGAACATTCTTTGGCATTGCCTTTGTTTGGGATTGGAATGAAAACTGACCTTTTCCAGTCCTGTGGCCACTGCTGAGTTTTCCAAATTTGCTGGCATATTGAGTGCAGCAGTTTAATAGCATCATATTTCAGGATTTGAAATAGCTCAATTCCATCACCTCCATTAGCTTTGTTAGTGATGCCTCCTAAGGCCCACCTGATTTCACATTTCAGGATGTCTGGCATGTATGCTCAGTTGCATCTAACTCTTTTTCAACCCAATGGACTGTAGCCTGCCAGGCTCCTCTGTCCATGGGATTTCACAGGCAAGAATACTGGAAAATTGCCATTAAAAAAAAAAAAAAAAGTTTTTTAAAAATCGCGTTGTTTCTAAAACAAAACAAATTAAAAATTCATATCCAAAACAGCTAATTCATATGTGGTGGTAGTCTAGTTGCTAAGTCATGTCTGCCTCTTGCGACCCCGTAGGCATTAGCCTGCCAGGCTGCTCTGCCCATGGGATTCTCCAGGCAAGAATACTGGAGTGGGTTGCCATTTCCTCCTGTAGAATTTGTATGTAGTAATACCAACCACAAATTAAGGTATGCCTGCTACCAGGTGCTGGATATTGCATTGAAAGTGAAAGTGTTGGTTGCAATCCATGGACTGCAGCCCTCCAGGTTTCTCTGTCCATGGAATTCTCCAGGGGATCTTCTCAACCCAGAGACTGAACCCAGGTCTTCTGCATTGCTTTCAGATTCTTAACCTTCTGAGCAGTTAGAGGTAGATAATACTGAGGATTTTAGCCCTTTCTAGATTCTTCAGTCATTAAACAAATATGTGTCCATCACTTACTTCCAATCACCTTTCCAACTTGTAGTCTGTATGAAGAAATAATAGGAAAAGTTATATTTAAGAAACATACATGAGTGAATGAAGAAAGATCTCAGGTTAAAGTCAACCACACTTTTTTGGTGTTAATATTTTGTAAATATCAGAAGATGTGACTGATTTTTGTCATGTTAAGCACATATACTTCAAAGTTCTCTTGATAAACACTGAACAAGATTCATGAACCTGGCATAAATTTTGTAAGATCATAATCTGTCTTTAGTAGAGGACATTGGTCATACCTTTTTAGTTTTCTGGTGATTTGACATCTGAGGCCTTCCTAATCCCAGGGAGATTGTCCCTCCCAGGGCTGGCCACTTCCTAGGGTTAGCAGATGACTGGCCTGCAAGGGCTCCTTTCATAATCACAGCCACCAATCCAAAGGCCGTACCCCTCAGCTACCCTCTTTACAGTCTCTTACACTTCAGTCCACTATCACCTGCCCTTCCCACCCCAAGGCTAAGTATCAGACAATGCGGGACAGCCCCCGTACCCCAGCGCCCATCCAGAGTATTCACACTAGCCAGTTTTATACCCATTAAGCCTGCCTACCCTGCCTTGCACATTTCTTCCCACAAAAGCCACAGTGAAGGTTCCTCCCACAGTTTTCCTTCACTCCCTTTGCCTGCTGACCTCCCTGGTGCTTTTCTGTGTCACCCTCAACCCCCCTGACCCTCTGCCACATGGCATGACATGTCACCTCCTCTTGGGAACTGTGACTTAAAGTTTTTTCAGTGGCAGTGGTCTTCTCCTCTGTTGGCTTCACCTACCTAAATAAAAATAAAACCTGTATTTAACCATAGAACTTCTAATGTGTCTGGAAAGACACTTTTTTTTTTTAATGAGTCATCAGAGTATTTGGAACTACTTAGGAATAATAACATTGAAGAAGGAAATGGCACCCCACTCCAGTGTTCTTGCCTGGAGAATCCCAGGGATCGGGGAGCCTGGTGGGCTGCCGTCTATGGTGTCGCACAGAGTTGGACATGACTGAAGTGACTTAGCAGCAGCAGCAGGAATAATAACATTAAAGGAAAAACCCCATAATTACAGTACTTGGGCTCTAGAGTATAAGGTGCAGGTATAGTTGTTGCCTATGATGAAAACTTAAAAGCAAATTGAACTAGAAAGGTAGCTAGGGATTTCCATGGTGCTTTAATGGTTAAGACTCTGAACTTCCACTGTGAAGGGTGTGGGTTTGATCCTGGTCAAGGAACTAAGATCCCACATGCTGTGCAGCTCAGCCAAAAAATAAGTAAAAGTAAAAAAAAATAAACTAGAAAGCTAGCTAGAGTGGAATAGTGAGGTTTCACCTGAAGCCAGTTCTTCTGAATAATAGGATTTTCTTTAGGAAAGATACAAACAATATAGAATCACAATTAAGAACGATGAGTATCACCCGCCACACTTGTTGCCACAGAAAAGACATCTTTGAAACTTCAGTCCGGTCTCATTGCTTGTTTGTGAAGCTTTTAGGACCTTCTTATTGCCCTCAGGATCCACTTATGAGAGAATGGGGCCCCCAAAAAGAATGATAAAAAAATAAACACTGAATGCACGGCTTGGCATTTCCAGTGCCTGCCCAGGCACCCCAACCCCCTGCACCCCAACTCCAGCCTTCTGTACTTCCTCTCCTACCTCAACTGCCAACATCCTCGTATAGGCAGCCTTAAACCACTCTGCTCAACACACGTTCAGCTCATCGTGGACTTCTCTTTGGTCTCAGCGTTGAACTCTGGAAAGGAACCAACTCTTCTTCACGTGAACGCTTCTCAGTCATTGCTCACAGTCACATAGTCCTCAGAGTGGGACAAAGTCATTCCTCTTTGTATTTAATTAAATATTTTGCTTGCCAGTTTTATTCCTCCAGGTGGATTATAATTGTTCAGTCCCTATACATGTGTATAAGGTGCCTTCCTAACCTTACACTTCTATCTTGAACCCACCTAATCACTATTTTTTTAAAGAAAAGACAGATTCTGAATTCTTCTCAGTATTTATTGGTCATTTTGATTCTATGAATTAAACGGATGTCAAATATTCTTTTCAGATACTATAGATCTCTCCAGAAGAGTAACTTCATTTCAGTTTAGCACACCTGTTTAAGCCATGACTTCGTTCATATATGTTTTGATGGACTTTCTTTGTCTTCTAGTCATTACCCATATCTGAGATAATTTAAAGAATGTTATCCTGGAGCAGAGAATGTTGTCTGTTACATCCCAGTGATCATGGAAGTATGAGATGCTTGAGATCAACATTTATCATCATAATTTAATGTACTGAATTCTGGGCACTGTTTGACTTTGAACTTGCCTGCCTCCTAAATCTCTCTGTATTAGTTGTCATTTTCTCTGCATGAAGCAGCCAAGTCTTTGAAGACCTATAAATCCAAATGATACTGATACTTCTGTGCATGCAGTGGAAAATTGCTTTATAAGACTATAGGGGGCCACTGTGCAGTCTAGATCTAGAGAATTTTTAATTTAAAAATATCATGTTTTAAAATGATTTTTATTATAGTTTTTGTTATTTGTTTTCTTACAAATACAGAGAATTTGAAGGGTTTGGGTATTTGGAGTGTTTTTGTTGTTGGGGCTCATGATAACTCTGAACTTACAGACTTTTGTTGTTTTCTGTTGTGAACGGAAAAGGGAATGGCAGCCAACTCCGGTATTTTTGCCTGGAGAATCCCATGGACAGAGGAGCTTGGTGGGCTGCAGACCATGGGGTCACAGAGAGTCAGACATGACTGAGTGACTAACACACACATGTGTTATGAATAGTATCTAGCAAATACAAGAATCCAATCATTTATTACGTATTATTTAATGGTTTTAATATATCCTTCAAATGAAGTTCTTCAAAATGGAAGTTGACCTTTCTCGACATTTGTTATTTTTAAGATAAGCATCAGTATCTTAGGAACAGCCTTTTCTCCTGTCACCAAATATAAATAAACTTAGCTCACCTGTTGGATTTGCCGTTATATCACGGCCGATTGGGCTACAGGGGACAGTAACATGGTCTTTAGAGCCACAGAGATCTCAGTTTACATCTGTCCTTCTCCATTTTTTTCCTGCCTGACTTTGAGCAGGTAACTTAACCTGGTTTGTAAAAATGGGGATGTCCATGCCTAATCTCACAGGC
Source organism: Bos mutus (assembly GCF_027580195.1). Classification (NCBI taxonomy): domain Eukaryota; kingdom Metazoa; phylum Chordata; class Mammalia; order Artiodactyla; family Bovidae; genus Bos; species Bos mutus. The sequence continues at coordinate 9,239,117 of NC_091617.1, forward strand.
TGGTGTGAGGAATCAATCAAACAAAAGAGGTTTTGTAGAGCTCTCAATCCTGGAGCTGGTATTTAGCAGGTCAAGAGTGATCTGATGCATTATCAGTGAACCTCAGTGGAAACCATTTGTTCAAAAGGAGCTACTGCGCCCACTGTGTGTCTATCTTTCAGTAAGTAGGCCTAGTGTGATGGTGCAGGCACGCTATTTTATTCACAAAGGTGTAGATATTCTTCAGTTGCTCTGAGAATCAAAAATTTATTTCATTTTTATAGGAATGCTTATTTTCAATTTATTAGTTAAGTTCAGTTCAGTTCAGTCATGTCCAACTCTTTGCGACCCCATGAATCCCAGCATGCCAGGCCTCCCTGTCCATCACCATCTCCCGGAGTTCACTCAAACTCATGTCCATCAAGTCAGTGATGCCATCCAGCCATCTCACCTCTGTTGTCCCCTTCTCCTCCTGCCCCCAATCCCTCCCAGCATCAGAGTCTTTTCCAATGAGTCAACTCTTCACATGATGTGGCCAAAGTACTGGAGTTTCAGCTTTAGCATCAGTCCTTCCAGTAAACACCCAGGACTGACTTCCTTTAGAATGGACTGGTTGGATCTCTTTGCAGTCCAAGGGACTCTCAACAGTCTTCTCCAACACCACAGTTCAAAAGCATCAATTCTTCTGCACTCAGCTTTTTTCACAGTCCAACTCTCACATCCATACATGACCACTGGAAAAACCATAGCCTTGACTAGACGGACCTTTGTTGGCAAAGTAACGTCTCTGCTTTTGAATATGCTATCTAGGTTGGTCATAACTTTCCTTCCAAGGAGTAAGCGTCTTTTAATTTCCTGGCTGCAATCACCATCTGCAGTGATTTTGGAGCCCCAAAAAATAAAGTCTGACACTGTTTCCACTGTTTCCCCATCTATTTCCTATGAAGTGATGGGACCAGATGCCATGATCTTCATTTTCTGAGTATTGAGCTTCAAGCCAGCTTTCTCACTCTCCTCTTTCACTTTCATCGAGGCTTTTTTTAGCTAAGTAAGTCTCCTTAATTATTCCATGGATTCCCCTGCTCAAAGCTGAAAGTTCTGAATATTGAAAGGGAGATGGTAAATTTCAGATGTAATACAGGAAATCAGTTCTTCACATTCCAATAAAACATTTGATTTCTCTCTCAAACTAATTTTGAGATTCCTTACGTGAGGAATTCATAGTAGAATACAGCCGCCGTGAACATTCTCGAGGCAGGAAATTGAAGTATTTTTATTGCAAGGCTTATCTCATCTATAAAGTAGAAGTAGCCTTCGGTTGCCTCATCTCACAAGTGCCCTTCATTAACTTCTTGGAGCCACCGAAGTATCTGGGGGAATGTGTTTCATTCCTTCAGTATTCTGTTCTTGTTCATAGCAGCCTGGTGTCTCTCAATTTTTCTCTGAACATGCTAGATTATTTTTTATATGCTCTTCGCTTGTAATAGGGGCTTCCCTGGTGGCTCAGATGGTAAAGAATGTGCCTGCAATGCAGGAGACCTGGCTTCTGTCCCTGTGTTAGGAAGAGACCCTGAAGAAGGGAACAGCTACCCACTCCCATGTTCTGGCCTGGAGAATTCCATGGACTGTATAGTCCATGGAGTTGCCAAGAGTCAGACACAACTGAGCAACTTTCACTTGCACTTGTGATAGAAAATTCATTCCATCCTTTTTCCTCATAATTTCATGAAAGCAACATGAAGCCTGTCCTGTATTTTCTACAATGAATCAAAGCTAATAACAATAAATAATTTAAAACTGTCTTGATGATGTGATATTCTCATAGAACTTCTCTATCCATAGTTATTTATGGAACGCTTTTTTGTTGTTGTTGTTATCTTGAAGGATGTCAGGAAAAAAGACAATTCCTTAGGAATAAGTGCTTGTAAATAACAGGCTCTTACAGTACAGAAATCACTGTCTCTGCTCTGTGTATCCACCAAGTCTACAAGTACACAGCTGTCAACAGACCATTATTTTGCTTACTGCATCTTTCTTTTCTTTATCTTACCTTTCTCAGGTATGAGCTACACTTTAAAAACCCTACTTGATAGTGAGTGGTACTCTTGAAAAGGAAAAGGAAGCTGTAGGTGGTAAGAATCAAGTATCATTTTCTTTCAACAGCATCCACAGCTGCAGACTTTTCCTCTGCATTCAGATCAGTGGGTGAACTTCTCTTAGAGAAATCCCAAGTGAACATTATGGATGAGAGGAGGAAGTCTTATTTTCCTGAAAAACAGATTAGCCTGGTTACTAAATTAGTGTTACCAAGAATGCTTTCTGCTACATTCAGAACATTATAATGTGTACTGTCCTGGAACGTGTGGAGGAATCTAGAGCATTGTCTGCTGTTTATGAGCTGACTTGGCAAGCAGAAGGTTCTAATCATCCTCAGTTCTTCGGTGGGAGGCATCTTAGGATTTGTGACAACAGAAGTCTTCTTTCCTGCCTCCATTATGTACTTCTTTTTGGCACTGTGTTCACTGCTTATATACACATGCATAAAATGTTATGTATGGTTTTGTTCTCCTTTGTCCTGTTTGAAAAATATAGAATTGAGATTTTATAACTTACCTTCACCAAAGACTAAAACCAGTATACTGAATATAATGTTGGAAAACCTTGTTCAGAAAATCTACGCGTTTTATGAATCGGCATTTGTGCACATCAAATAAAATGACTTGCGGCTATTTCTCAGGAAAAGAAAAAAACCAGCTTTGTTTCAAAGAGCTATGTGCTTAGTTGCTCAGTCATGTCTGACTCTTTGCGACCCCATGGACTGTCACACGCCAGTGTCCTCTGTCCATGGGGATTCTCCAGGCAAGAATACTAGAGTGGGTAACCATGCCCTCCTCCAGGGGATCTTCCCAACCCAGGGATCAAACCCAGGTCTCCCGCATTGCAGGCCAATTCTTTACTGTCTGAGTCGCCAGGGAAGCCGTCAAAGGGCCGTGTCCTTGCAATAAATGTGTGCATGTATGTTTACTATACTGCTGTGACAAATTATTTACATCTTAGTGGGAGGTTAGATATTATTGATCTGGGGATAGAATGTGATCTTTTTTTTTTGCATATTTAAAATGTCAAGTGTATGGAACTTTCCTGGAAGTCCGGTGGTTAAGACTTCGCCTTCTGATGCAGAAGATACGGGTTTGATCCCTGGTGAGCGAGCTAAGATCCCACGTGCCTCCTGGCCAAAACATAAAACAGAAGCAACATTGTAACAAATTCAATAAAGACTTTTAAAATGTTTCACATTTTAAAAAAAATCTGTAAGAACAAATTTTTAATAAAATGCCAAATGTAGAAAAAAACAGTGATGTAGCTCATGAAATGTGTATTTGAAAGAAAAATTGATGGTTTTCAATTGATTTATTCCTTCCGTAGGTCATGAGAGAGTGGGAAGAGGCAGAACGTCAAGCAAAGAACTTGCCTAAAGCTGATAAGAAGGCAGTGATCCAGGTAAACCCATCTCATATCCACCATGGAGCAGCACATGCCCACAACCCGTGTTGATGGAGTGCCTGCACCTTTTCCAGCGTCTGCTAAAACCTCATGTGCATGATTGCTCATTATTTCTCTCAAATTCAACTGTTGCTAATCAATATCTAGTAAATCAGTTGCTTAAACCCTGCCTAATATTTGCTCCCAAACAGCTTGTTATAATTCATTTCTGTAAAAGTCATATTATTACCGAAAGCCCAATTTTTATTAATAATATAGCTTTTAGGTTGCCATAGTCTCCTGCTACTTCTTCCCCATGGCCAATTTACATGATAAATTGAATTTTTGACAGGAACTCCTCTTAACATTACCTTCAGTAAACCATGAGATTATCATGGTCATTTTCTTAAAGTTTTGAGTAAGAGAGGAGTTTTCTTAACAGGCATGTAATTCAGAGTTTCGAGAATACATATATTTATCCTGCATTATGGTTAGTCAAATCGATTTTTAGGGACCATATAAAATAATGAATTTACATTGAGAAATTATCTGGGGATGGAAAGCAGGGAAGTGAGGAGAACCCATAAAACGTGCTGAATTACTCAAAATGTTGAAATGACTGAACTCTTTGAATAGAATGAAGTATGATATCACTTTTAAAAGATTGGAACTTAGTACAGTAGCAGAATCATCTGAAGGGCTTGTTAAAACTCAGTGTTTTGTGGATGCTGCTGCCATTTTGTCACTAAGTTGTGTCTGACTCTTGGGACCCCGTGGACTGTAGCCCGCCAGGCTCTTCTGTCCATGAGATAGCCCAGACAAGAATCCTGAGTGGTTTACCATTTCCTTCTCCAGGGATCTTCCCAACTCAGGGACTGAACCCACATCTCCTGCATTGGCAGGCGGATTCCTCTTACTACTGAGCCTGTTGAGTGCATAGTTGCTCAGTCGTGTCCAACTCTTTGAGGTATCAAGGGTTGTAGCCTGCCAGGCTCCTCTGTCCATGGAATTCTCCCAGCCAGAAGACTGAAGTGGGTAGCCATTCCCTTCTCCAGGCCTTCTTCCCAATCCAGGAATTGAACCCAGGTCTCCATCTTTGCAGGCAGATTCTTTACCGTCTGAACCATCAGGGAAGGTTGGTTTACCAGAAAGGATGTTAGCTTTACCAGGAGCCATCAGGGAAGCTCACCGCGGAGCCTATTCCTTAGCTATAACTAGATGTAACATTTGCAATGCTAATTAACTTGGTGATGTTAATTAAATAATTTAAATAATTTAAAATTTAAAATAATGTAAATAAAATACTGTGTATAATTCAAGGGTAAAAAAAAAAGCCTTGAATCTGCTGCTCCATCCCATTTGTCCAGTTCCCGATTGTCACATGCCTGTGTTTGTAATGGCAGCATTTCCAGGAGAAGGTGGAGTCTCTGGAGCAGGAAGCGCCAACGAGAGGCAGCAGCTGGTGGAGACGCACATGGCCAGGGTGGAAGCCATGCTCAACGACCGCCGCCGGCTGGCCCTGGAGAACTACATCACCGCCCTGCAGGCTGTGCCCCCTCGGGTAGGCATCCCTTCACCTCTCTGGACACAGCAGACAGTAGGCGTGGGGACATGGGGACAGAAGGCCATTAGAAAGACATCAGGAGAAATGCCAAAAGCACCCTTATTCACAGGTTCAACCTCAGCCTGTTTTATCTTGAAGGTTAAAGTGTCCCAGGGCCATCTCTGCACAATAGACACAACTTTACGCAGAGGAGTCACACGGGCTTCCCAGGGACTCACAGTGTAAGACCTGATTTGAATTGTTCAGTTGTGTCCGATCCTTCTCGACCCTGTGGACTGTAATCTGCCAGCCTCCTCTGCCCATGGGATTCTTCAGGCAAGAATACTAGAGTGGGTAGCTGTGGTCTCCTCCAAGAGATCTTCCCAACCCAAGGATCAAACCTGCATCGCTTACATCTCCTGCACTGGCAGGAGGGTCCTTTACCACCTGGGAAGCCTTGGATGATGACCATTCATAGAACTGCTGAAGTCAGGGAACCACAGTATCTGGAAGGAATTTAGATGTAATCTGGTCACGTGATGTAACTGAGATCAACAAAATCCGAGATTTGGCTAGGTCATGAGGAGTTTTCATGGAATAAGAGGAACTCACATTTCCTGCTGGTAGCAGCAGCCATATTCTCCAGGGGTAAGAGCCTTATTTGGTCATGATGTCCACAGCGGAGGAGTTTATTTGTGTTCAGGGATAAATGCCCAGAAAGGCTTACCAAGCCGTGCATGCCTAGATCTCCTCAAGGAGGCTTCAAGGAGAGCTTACCTGAGATGTAAGGAACATTCTGAGCTTGAGTCTGTGTGCATTATGTCCATTTGTTCTGTCCATTACCGAGTTAGGGATTTTGAAATTCCCAACTGTGATTGTGGATTGATCCCTTTCTGATGTGATGCCCTCAGGTTTTGCTCTCTGTACTTTGAGGCTCTGGGCTTTTCATTTGTTTGTTTGTTTGGCTGCACCAGGTCTTCATTGTGGCACGAGGCATCTTGGATCTTCCTTGAGGCTTGCAAAATCTTTAGTTGCGGCATACAAACTCTTAGTGGCAGTATGTGGATCTAGCTCCCTAACCAGGGGTCAAACCCAGCCCCCTACATTGGGAGTGTGGAGTCTTAGCCACTGCACCACCATGGAAGTCCCCAGAGGCTCTGCTTTTAGGGGCATAAATATTCAGTGTTGTTACATTCTCTCTACCACCCTCCACCACAATCATTGTGAAATGGCCTCCTTTATCCATAGTCACATTGTTTGCTCTGAAATTACTGTGTCTGATATTAAGCTACTCTAGCTTTCTTTTGATTAATGTATCATCTTGTATCATTTTTCCATCCTTGAGCTTTTGTTTAGCCTATTTGTTTATATTTGAAGGGCATTTCTTGTGGGCAGCACCTACTTGGGACTTCCCCTTTAACTAAGAAGACCATTTAAATGAAATTACTGTTATGACTATGCCTAAATCTATCATCGTGCTGTTTGGTTTTAGTCCCAAGTTGTTCCTTATTCCTTTTTCTTTTTTGGCTACCTTTTGGATTAATTTAATATATTTAATGATTCTGTGTTGTATCCTTTGGTGGCTTTTAACTATAACTCTTTATTATTTTAGTCTTTGCTCAGGAATGTCTGAAAATATCTTTAGTTTACCTTTGTCTTAAAAGATATTTTTACTAGAATAGAATTCTGGGTTGAAGTTTTTCTTCAGCTGCCTTAATGATGATGCTCCATTGTCTTCTTAGTTGCATTGTTTGCAACAAAAATACTGATATCATCTTTTCTTTACTTCTCTTTAAATAATATGTCTTTTTTTTTAATCTGGCTGCTTTTAGCATATTTTCCTTTATCACTAGCTTAGAGCAATTTGATTATGTTGTAACCTGGTATATTTCAATTTGCCTTTAATCCCATTTGGCTGTTTTTCATATCATATATTATAGTTTTCACATGTAGAATGTGAATCTGGATTTTTGTTTGTTTCATGTCTTCCATATCTTTATTTAATTTTTGAACCTTTGGAATTTTTTTATCAGTTGTCAGATATTGTGACGTTCACCTTGAGAGTGCTGGGTATTTTTGGATACCTGTAACTATTCCTAATCTTCTGTTGTCCCCTTATTTTCCTGCTTTAAATCTTTCCCAGCATCAGGATCTTTTCAAATGAGTTGTCTTGTCGTATCAGGTGGCCAAAGTATTAGAACTTCAGCATCAGTCCTTCCAGTGAATACTCAGGGTTGATTTCCTTTAGGATTGACTGGTTTGATGAGAGATTGTTAGATAGTGTCACCAACTCAATGGACATGAGTTTGAGCAAACTCCAGGAGACAGTGCATGCTTCAGTCCATGGGACTGTAAAGAGCTGGACTCAACTTAGTGACTGAACAGCAAAAAAAAAAAGACTGTTTCTGAGCTTTGTTGTAGAAGGCAGTTAAATTACTTGCAAACAGAGCGATTATCAATGAAAGTTGAGTTTTTCCATCTGGATGATGGGAATAAGTACTATTTCTGACCCTGTGTGAACACCAGACACTTACCTCAAATCCTTTTGGATGATTTTTTTCCTGTGGCCTCAGTTTCCTTCACGTGTGTGAAACTAATACCCATCACTAGTCAGCTGCATCCTCATAGGGCATCCTCTCCAGATTCTCCCTCCAAACAACTCCTTCCTCTCCAGTATTCTGTCCTTTGATTGTCAGGCACCTCCATGTCTCCGGACTCCAAGTCCAAGTCTTCAGCTCTCTGGAATCTACTAGGCTCTAACTGGGTTCCCAAACCTGGAACCGTAGCCTAGAAACTCAAGGCAGTAAACATAGGCAGTCGTAGAGCTCACAGTGTTAGTTTCTAATTTCTTGGTGGTCTCTGTCCTTCACCTGATATCTGACATCTTAGAGAAATATAGTTCTAGATATTTTGTCCATTTATTGGTTGCTAGCAGGAGCAGAGTAAACGTGGTTCCCTCTACAAAATCTTGGCTGAAAGTAGAAGTCTGTATCTACATTATGTAACCAAACCAAAAAGTCACCCACTTGCATTTATTCTCCTCATTTTTATTTTTCTTTCTATACTAAGATTTAGTGCAGAAAACTCAGAGGAACCATGAAAGAGCTCCTGATACTCTTCCAGATCATGAAATAGTATTGACCTTGTTCTACCAATGACATCACTGAGATTGAGTGGCTGGTTCAGGGTGACACCATTGGTAATGGACAGGGTGGATCTGTGAATCACAGTTGACCCCTGAAGTGCCTTCCTACCAGACCAGGCTTCCTCTCAGAACAATAAGCTTTTGATGAAGAATATTCACATTAGCATTTTCATTTTCTATTCAGAAAAAAAAAAAAAAAAACTATGTCCAAGCACTGCTCAGTAAAATTGTTTAGTATGTTTGGAGAATGAGTTCCTTAATTACACTCCCTTTTTTTTTTAATAGGACTTGATTTTGAGATCTGGGTCATCAACATCATTTGCCAGAGATAGGCAGGGTGGGGGGCGTTGAGAGCAGAACCTTCATAGCTGACATTTAGTGAAGGACTGCAGCTAAAGGTCCAATTTCTGAAGTAAGATCTTTCCTAAATGGTCATTGACAGAGCTGAAAATAAAATGAGGACTGAATGGAGTCTTTAACAAACACACATTTCAGATCTTTCAGTTCAGCCCCATCAGCCATCACAGGAAAGACTGTAACAAGAGGAATGTTTGCCAAAGCTGCTTGTGTTATCAAAGGGGATAAATTCAGATTGCTCATAATTAAGCTTGCCCTGAGTCTGTTGATCACATCATGTAGGGTTAGACATGTTTATTTGAAATGAAAATTGAAAATTGGATTAAGAAGAATTGTTTTACGGTCAGAAAAATCAGATTGTCATTGATTGAACCAAGTATTCACACTGAAGTCTTACCTACAAATACATAAAATTCTCCCATGTAATAAAACTGGGATTGTACAGAACAAAGATCAAGAATAGCTATTATTGTTGCTGTTCAGTTGCTGAGTCCAACTCTTTGCAATGCCATTACTGACCATTTCTGTTAAGTTATTGACATTGTCTGACTGTTTTATTTGAATTTTAACCTATAGCTTGACACACACTTAGCTCTGCAGTTTAGAAAATGGGAGAAAATTCTAAATCCCTTCTTAGGAGGTTTATATATTACTGTTGAAAGACATAAATCAAGAGCTTGCCAATAACTGTCTGAGGAAGGTCATGTCTAGTATTGGAGTCATAAATAAAATGTTTCTGAAATCTCCCTCATATTTAATTCAGTGGCTGGAAAGTAAGAAATATTTAATAATTGTTAGTTGAATATAAGAAAATGCATTAGCCAGGTTTTTACTATAGATTCTATAGTTGATATCACCTTCTGAATAATTATCCCCTTAACCCTGACCATAAAGTGATGGTCAAATAGATGGGGAAACAGTGGAAACAGTGGCTGACTTTATTTTGGGGAGCTCTAAAATGCAGGTGGTGATTGCAGCCATGAAATTAAAACAGGCTTACTCCTTGAAAGGAAAGTTATGCCCAACCTAGACAGTATATTGAAAAGCAGAGACATTACTTTGCCAACAAAGGTCCGTCTAGTCAGGGCTATGGTTTTTCCAGTGGTCATGTATGGATGTGAGAGTTAGACTATAAAGAAAGCTGAGTGCCGAAGAATTGATGCTTTTGAACTGTGGTGTTGGAGAAGACTCGTGAGAGTCCCCTGGACTACAGGGAGATCCAACCAGTCCTTCCTAAAGGATATCAGTCCTGGGTGTTCATTGGAGGGACTAATGCTGAAGCTAAAACTCCAGTCCTTTGGCCACCTGATGTGAAGAGCTGACTCACTCACTGGAAAAGACCCTGATGCTGGGAAAGATTGAGGGCAGGAGAAGAAGGGGGCGACAGAGGATGAAATGGTTGGATGGCATCACCGACTCAGTGGACAGGGGTTTGAGTAGACTCTGGCAGTTGGTGATGGACAAGGAGGCCTGGCATGCTGCAGTTCATGGGGTTGCAAAGAGTCGGACACAACTGAACAACTGAACTGAACTAAACTAACCCTGACCATATTGTACCAAATGGTCTCAGACTTTGTAAGTGGGGAGTGTGAAATAGCATGCATTGTTTATACATAGTCCCTTTGAAGCTTAAGTTTAATCCATATTTCTATTTTTTTTTAAACCCAAGCTTGAGAGTATGACGTGATGATGTATTTGTGCAACTGGAATTCCTTACTCTACCATGAATTTCATTTGTGAGTCCCAGAGTCTGTGTGTTGCTTTATGTTCCAGATTTCCTTTTTTGATTAATTACATGCCTACTGACTAATATTCAGTGCCCAACCTACAAGTGCACTTTTTGAATCAGAGGAGGCCATAGCAACACACTCCAGTATTTTTGCCTGGAGAATCCCATGGCCAGAGGAGCGCCCCAGGCTACAGTCCATACATAGGGTCGCAAAGAGTCGGACATGACTGAAGTGACTTAGCATGTATATATACTTAAAATATTACAGTTGTTAAAACAGTCCATTCTTGTCCTTTCATCCTCCTCCCCCTTCCACTCCCATCCCCTGGAATATAAAAATTAGACCACAGTTGTGTCCTTTTGTATGCTCAGTCACTCAGTCTTGTCCAACTCTTTGTAACCCCATGAACTATAGCCCGCCAGGCTCCTCTGTCCATGGGATTCTCCAGGCAAGAATACTGGAGTAGTTGCCACTTCCTATTCCAGGGGATCTTCTTGACCCAGGGATGGAACCCGTGTGTCTTATATCTCCTGCATTGACAGGAAGATTCTTTACCACTAGTGCCAGCTGGGAAGCCCCACTAGGATAAACTCTTAATCTGTAGAAGGCTAGTGACTCCTCTTCTAATGACAAGCTCTTCAAAATTTTCACTTCTCTATATGTTTCCTTGGAAGAAAAAAAGAGGTATACTTTTTTCCCCAGAAAAGTTAAATTCCTCTCCAAAGTTGCATCAGTTAAGTTCAGTCACTCAGTCATGTCCATTCTTTGCAACCACATGGACTGCCACACACCAGGCCTCCCTGTCCATCATCAACTCCCGGACCTTGCTCAAACTCATGTCCATCAAGTCACAATGCCATCCAACCGTCTCATCCTCTGTCGTCCCCTTCTCCTCCTGCCTTCCATCTTTCCCAGCATCAGGGTCTTTTCCAGTGAGTCAGCTCCTCACATCAGGTGGCCAAAGGACTGGAGTTTTAGCTTCAGCATCAGTCCTTCCAATGAATATTCAAGAATGATTTTCTAAAGAATGGATAGACTGGTTTGATCTCCTTGCAGTCCAAGGAACTCTCAAGAGTCTTCTCTAACACCACAGTTCAAAAGCATCAATTCTTTGGCGCTCAGCTTTCTTTATAGTGCAACTCTCACATCCAAACGTGACAACTGGAAAAACCATAGCTTAGACAGACCTTTGTTGGCAAAGCAATTTTGTTTCTGCTTTTTAATATGCTCTCTAGGTCCAAAGAGCAAGCATCTTAATTTCATGGTGGCAGTCACCATCTGCAGTGATTTTGGAGCCCAAGAAGATAAAATCTGTCACTGTTTCCATTGTTTCCCCATCAATTTGCCTTGAAGTGATGGGACTGGATGCCTTGATCTTCTTTTTTTGAATGTTGAAATTTAAGCCAGCTTTTTCATTCTCCTCTTTCACTTTTATGAAGAGGCTCTTTAGTTCCTCTTTGCTTTCTCTCATAAGGTCAGTGTCATCTGCGTATCTGAGGTTATTGATATTTCTCCCGGCAGTCTTGATTCCAGCTTGTGCTTCATCCAGCCCAACATTTCACATGATATATTCTGCCTTTCCTTCTCCAGGGGATCTTCCCAACCCAGATATCAAACCCAGGTCTTCCACATTGCAGGCAGATTCTTTACCAGCTGAGCCACAAGGGAAGCCCAGGAATACTGGAGTGGGTAGCCTGTCCCTTCTCTAGCGGATCTTCCCCACCCAGGAATCGAACCAATGTCTCTTGGATTGCAGGTGGATTCTTTACCAACTGAGCTATCAGGGAAGCCCCAATGTACTCTGCATATAAGTTAAATAAGCAGGGTGACAATATACAGCCTTGAATACTCCTTTCCCAATTTGGAACCAGTCCATTTTTCTATGTCCGGTTCTAACTGTTGCTTCTTGACCCGCATACAGATTTCTCAGGAGGCAGGTCAGGTGGTCTGGTATTCCCATCTCTTTAAGAATTCTTTACAGTTTGTTATGATCCACACAGTCAAAGGCTTCGGCATAGTCAATAAAGTTGCATCACACGTGGTTAACCTTCCATCACCCTTGGAGGCCTTTAAGCTACTGAACATATGTACTACTTTAAACTAAATCATCACCAAATGTAGGACTTTGGCTTCTTACTTTAACAGAGCTCAAATTTAAGCAACTCCTGGCTTCATGAACTATTGACTTATATACTGTGTGAGCCTTCCCTCCTGTAATTGGCAGGGTCTACTTCATAGATGGAGAAAAGATTATTATATTGCCTGACTGTTCAAAATCCTCTGTAATCTGAAGAGAAACTAGACTTACGTGGGATCCTGTACAGATAAACCAAAGCCTGCATGCATGCTAAGATGCTTCGGTTATGTCTGACTCCTTGCAACCCCATGGACTTTAGCTCGCCAGGGTCCTCTGTCCGTGGCATTCTCCAGGCAAGAATACTGAAGTGGAATGCCATGCCCTCCTCCAGGGAATCTTCCCAACCCAGGGATTGAAGCCACATCTCTTGCATCTCCTTCACTGGCAGGTTTTTTACCACTAGGCCACCTGGGAAGCCCAAAAGGCTGCATGGTAATTTCTGTTTAAAATAAACTTGCTGTCGTAGGCTTAGATCTGGAAAAATTTAGGAGCGCCTAATTATTGTGGACTGAAATGTGGTTTTGAAGATGAGAGACAAAAAACTGAAGCTTTCTTTGTAATTCTAAAATTTTGGGTGTCTTTACAGATAGTCAGTCTAAATCTTCTGTTAGAAAACATCCATTCATATGTATCTGTCTGTCTATCTGTATGTCTGTGTGCCAGAAGTGGTTTTTTTCCCCGTGTCTCATGAAATATCTTATCTGTACTAAATGTGAATACTAAATACTACATTGCAGCCATTTTATCCATACTAAACTTAATTTCATGCTTGTATCTGATGCTTCATACTCAGACTCTTGACATTTAATTGAGAGAAAAAAAAATTGGCAGTTTCTTTAGCACCTGTTCGCTTTCCTTCCTCATTTCTTTTCCTTTTATTTTTTTCTTTTGACTGAAGTGTAGTTGACTTACATTATATTAATTTCAGGTACAAAACATAATAATGTGTTTTTTATTCTTTATAGATTGTATATCATACAGTTATTCTGATATTACTGACTGTGTTCCACATGTTGTGCATTACATCTCTGAGACTGTTCCTTTTACAACTGGAAGTTTCTACCTAGTAATCTCCTTCACCAAGTTCACCCATTCTTTCTCTCCTCCTGCTGGGGACCATTCATTTTCTCTCTGTATCTGTGAGTCTGTTTCTGTTTTGCTGTATTTGCTGATTTCTTTTGTTTTGTTGGATTCCTCATATAAGTGAAAACCACAGCATTTGTCTTTGGTTTATTTCACTAAGTGTAAAATGCCCTCTCCCCCCCAGGCCCATCCTTGTTGTCACAAATGATAAAATTTCATTATGTTTTGTGGCTGATATTACTGTGTGTGTGTGTATACCACATGTTCTTTCTCTAGTCTCTGGCACTTAGGTTTCTTCTATATCTTGGCTATTGTACATAAGGCTTCTGCGAACAATGTAGTGCATGTATCTTTCCAAAGTAGCGTCCTCATTTCCTTTGTATAGGGCTTCCCTTGTGACTCAGTTGGTGACGAATTTGCCTGTAATGCAGGAGATGCAGATTCAGCCCCTGGGTCAGGAAGACCCCCTGGAGGAGGGCATGGCAATCCACTTCAGTATTCTTGCCTGGAGAATTCCATGGACAGAGGAGCCTGGTGGGCTACAGTCCATGGGATCACAAAGAGCCGGACACGCCTGAGCGACTAACACTTTCACTATTATATCTTTTGTATAAATATCGAAGGGTCAATCACTGGATCATATGGTAAATCCATTTTTAATTTTTTGAGAAATCTGCACACTGTTTTTCATAATGGCTCTACCAATTCACACTCCCAGTAACAGCATACTAGATCAGTTCAGCCAAATGTTAAATTTTGTTGAGATTCCTGAAATGTCTTCATACAATTCTTTACTGAATTCTTTGTGAGATTTACCATTAAGAAGCATGGTTTTTTCCCTACATTGAGATTTTGCTCAATGCTATTATGCAGACTTTAACATTAGGGTAATATGTGTTTGATAAGAAAGTAGCAATTGTTGGAGAAAATAAAGGCCAGCAATTTTTTTTTAAAAAGGACAGTAATTGGTTGGTGTGTCATGGCAGGCAAACTAGTGACAGCATGAGGAAGTGCCAGCTAAGTCAGTCAATATAATGGATAAAGTGAAAAGTCATTTGCTGAGATCTTAATACATGAAGGCATTGAGGGAAATGAGTTTGACATTCCACCTTCAAGTTTTGAGTATAATCGGAATTTTGTAAAGCTGATCAGAATGTACTTAAAAGACTGCCAGCTTGAAAATCATCTTTGGGAAATGTAACTACCCTGTACTTTATATATTCTCCATTCATTTCTTTTTAGTTGAGATTTGTAAAAATTGGTAAGCACAAGGGAACTTGTTAACTTGAGAGCGTTTAAGGACACACTTCATATCAAATGGTTGGTAGAAAGACAAATGGGAGAGTTTGCATTTATTAGACAAAGTCCTATAAACTATGCTGTGTGGTTTGCATGCTATTCTGGAAAAGCCTCTCAGTATTACCTCTTTACCTTGCTTTGAATCTTTACCAAGCTGAATAAAGAGATCTGACTAAAGACCAGTGGGAAGTGTGTGGTGAGAGACAATAGTGTTTTCTGTTCTTAATTGAATTTGAATTAAGTATATAGAAAGATAAGAAGTGTTTAAGCAAGGCATGAGCTTGAAAGCTGTCGTGTGCCTCTGAGTCCATGTTCATCACCCAGATTCCCTCCATGGCACAGCCCTACTTAGTCATGGCTTCTAAGTCAAAACAGCTTTTTATCCAATGCTGTCAAACAGACAGTACTGGGATATGTCATATTTTGCTCTAGCAAAAGTTGCATGTGCTGTGCCATGCTAAGTCTCTTCAGTCATATCCAACTCTTTGTCACCCCATGGACTGTAGCCCACCAGGCTCCTCCGTCCTTGGGCTTCTCCAGGCAAGAATACTGGAGTGGGTTACCGTGCCCTCTTCCAGAGGATCTTCCCAACCCAGGGATTACACCCATGTCTCTTATGTCTCCTACATTGGCTGGCAGGTTCTTTACCATACCTATTTTTGTTCATTCTTAAAAACCCATTCAGTTCAGTTCAGTAGCTCAGTCGTGTCTGACTCTTTATGACCCCATGGACTGCAGCATGCCAGGCCTCCCTGTCCTTCACCAACTTGCGGAGTTTACTCAAACTCATGTCCATTGAGTCAGTGATGCCATCCAGCCATCTCATCCTCTGTTGTCCCCTTCTCCTCCCGCCTTCAGTCATTCTCAGCATCAGGGTCTTTTCAAAAGAGTCAGCTCTTCGCATCAGGTAGCCAAAGTATTGGAGTTTCAGCTTCAACATCAGTCCTTCCAATGAATATTCAGGACTGATTTCCTTTAGGATGGACTGGTTAGATCTCCTTGCAGTCCAAGGGACTCTCAAGAGTCTTCTCCAATACCACAGTTCAAAAGCATTAATTCTTTGGGCTCAGCTTTCTTTGTAGTCCAACTCTCACATCCATACATGACCACTGGAAAAAAACATAGCTGTGACTAGACGGACCTTTGTTGGCAAAGTAATGTCTCTGCTTTTTAATGTGCTGTCTAGGTTAGTCATAACTTTCCTTCCTAGGAATGTCTTTTAATTTCGTGGTTGTAGTCACCATCTGCAGTGATTTTGGAGCCCCAAAAAATAAAGTCAGCCACTGTTTCCACTGTTTCCCCATCTATTGGCCATGAAGTGATGGGACCAGATGTCATGATCTTCGTTTTCTGAATGTTGAGCTTTAAGCCAACTTTTTCACTCTCCTCTTTCACTTTCATCAAGAGGCTCTTTAGTTCTTCTTCACTTTCTGCAATAAGGGTGGTGTCATCTGCGTATCTGAGGTTAGTGATATTTCTCCTGGCAGTCTTGATTCCAGCTTGTGCTTCATCCAGCCCAGTGTTTCTCATGATGTTTTATTTTAAAACCCATAATGAAGACATAAATATTTCAGTTTTTTGAAGAAATTCATTGTACATTATTTAATAATCCAGCAGCTACTTAATGTCTGGTCTTACAGTTATCTGCTCTACAGAACAGATAGCAATAAGAGATCCTCTCCCTAGAAACTCGCATGTGTGCACACAAAATTGCACATGGGTTTCAGGAAGTTCACTCGTTTTAGGAAGCTCCTCCATGGATCAGTTTAAAGGTCCTAGGTTATATTTGGATTTCTGTAAGTGTAGGGGAGCAAAATTTACCACCCCGGAATGTGTCTCTTTGGCACGAGGATTAACTTAGGCTGATTATTTTTGAGACCCAAAAGACTCAGGAAGAATCTTTGAGCTTCCTTGTACCTCAGTGCCTAAAAGAATATAGACAGAGGACCTGTTTGAGGGAGGGAGTTGTCACCATAGATAACTGGAGTATGAACTAGGTGCGTAGACACAGAGGAAAATCTGTTAAAATTCTTCTGTGTCCCATTGCTTCTGCATGGCCCAGCAAACACTTGTCTACCAAGCATTTGATTTCTTTCCCCCTCCTCCGTGTTAATTGCCTTCCTCCCCTTTGAAGTCCCAAACCTCCAACATCCTCTTGTCTGTAGCTGAGAGTAGTATTTAAGGTGGGGCTTTCTGTCATTTTGGTGTATTACTCAGTTTTCCTGGGTCTCTCCCATGTATACATGTTTTTCAACTTCTGTTTGATTTTCCTCCTCTTAATCTGTCTCATGTCAATTTAATTCTTAGATCAGCCAGAATAACCTGGAAGCCTAGAAGAAAATTTCTTCCTCCCCAACATAAGCTTTATCTTGAGTTTCCTTATACTATTTCTAGCAAGTCAGAGCCCTGTGGTTAGATCAAGGGTGGTTAGGTAGTATGAGAAGAGGGTGAAATTGAAATAAATATACATGTGCCTATCTTTGAACATGGTGTAGCCAGTTAGAGGATTTGTGAAGTAAAAATGCCAAAATCTAAGTGTGAATATACAAGATTGAAGCATACTGCTGCAACTCTCTCTTAAGAAGTCAAGAGTGTGTCACAGTTGGCGTTTGTCAGATGATCAGACCACTTGACAAATCTTCCCAAGGGTCTGGTATTTTAAAACATCTTTTGTTTACGATTTCTTCAACTCTGTGGGCTTTGCTGTCTGGGTTGCATTAATAATCCTGTTCATCGTTAAGTGCTTCAATATGTCTCACTGAGTAACTAAATAAGAATTGAAGACATACAAGTCCAAACAATTCCTGGCCCCTCTTTGCTCGCCGGTCAGCAGATCCAAGCTCTGTATCCAATGGATCTAAGCTGATCCAAAAACCAGGCCCTAAATTTCAGTTCTATGTGTTGTCTTCACTAATGTGTAGCTTGGGTCTGTGTAACTAAGGGAAGAACTACTTACTCTCAGTACTCCGACACCAAATATATGGGAAGTTTTCCCTCACGTGAAAGAATTCTGATATCACAAGCCCTACTTCATGTAGATCCCCATGGGTTAAGGGTTCAAAGCCAGTCACAAATCCCAGATTTTCACCTTGTATTTCTGATGGACTAGCTGTAAGTCGGTGGGGGGGACCCTCCTCAAATTTGATAATTCCCTGGAACAACTCACAGTAAGAACTGTATTTACTCCTAGCAGTTTATTAAAAAGGATAGGACTCAGGAACAGCCATATGGAAGAGACTATAGAGCAAGGTATGTGGGGAAGGGGTATGGAGTCTGCACGCCCTCTCCAGGCATGGTACCCTCCTCACACCCTAGTGTGTTCTCCAACCTGGAAGCTCTCTGCATTCCGTTCTTAAGGGATTTTTGGTGGCGAAGGTTCCAATAGATAACCATGAATGATTAAGTCATTGACCACTGGTGGTTAAACTCAATCTGCAGCCCCTGTCCCCTCCCTGGAGGTCAGATAATCTGGCCAAAAGCTACAACCCCTGTAATCACAGGGTTGGTTCCTCCAGCATCCAGTTCCCATCCTCCAAGAGTCACCTCGTTAGCACATGAAGCACCCTCCAAGAGTCTAATAAGCTCTCCTGTCTGGAATCAAAGACTAAGACCAAATATTAAAACAAAAGATGCTCTGGTCACCAGATTTTACAAGGGCATTAGGAGCTCTGTGTCAGGAACTGGGGGCAGAGACCAAACATGTATTTCTTCTTATGTCATAGTAACTAAAATAAAATAAGTTATTTCTGAGAACTAGCAAACTATCCCAGAAAAAAAATTATGAAACCTACCAGATTTGACAAATAGTCCAAATGCCCCTCATTTGTGAATGACAGGATTAAAACCACCCTTATTTTCTATATTTTAGAGTAGAGTATAAACACCTGTCTTTAATTTCCAAGTTTGCCATTTTACAGCTTGGAACAAGTGGCTTAATTAGGAAGATCTTCTCTTCCGTTTGCAGATTGGGGTTAATTATTCTACTCTTTTTGCGATTAACATTGTTCTAGCTTTTTGTTAGCTATAATTAGAAGAACAAAGGGATTAATCTAAAGTTGAGATGAGACCGTGAAGTACAAAGATACTTGGATCCCCAAGAAGAGAAAGCTTGTTAGGATAGAATATATAGAGGCTTTGGTACCTTGTCCCTACTCGGAAGTCATCCGCCTTCTTGTGGAGGAGGGAAAGGATGTGGGATGGCCTTGCCTGAGTCCTGCTGTGCTCTGTTACGACATGGGAAGCCAAACAGTAATCTGGATATACTGGGAGGGAGTGTACCTAGTGCCTCCATATTACCAAAGCTGGAGGAAACACGGAATGGAGCCTGTCATGAGAATTTATCCCATTGCTCCTGTTGCTTGTACAAGACTTCTATGTTCAACCCGACATAGAATTGTCATTCACCTTTTTATACCATGTTAAACTGCAAAAAGCATTTATGTGCTCTTCTGAAGCAAGGAATAGGCATGGATTTTGCAGCAGACTTAAACATTTAATTCAGCTGAAAGCACAGCAGGTAAAGAATCTGCCAGGTTCAATTCCTGATTCAGGAATGTCCCCCTGGAAGAGGGCATGGCAACCCTCCCCAGTATTCTTGTCTGGAGAATCCCATGGACAGAGAAGCCTGGCCGGCTATAGTCCGTAGGGTCGAAAAGAGTCAGGCACGACTGAGCACGGGGCAAAGACAGACAGCCCTAGCTTTAAAGATGAACACAGCTGTGATCCAAAGGTTCTAGTGGAAGCTCCCCAAGTGTGTTTTTGTTCTTCTGGTTTTTCTTGCAACAGTGAGAATGCCTGTGAAATGCTGAGGGAGGTCTACCAAGGCAGAATAAACTCAACCAAGACCATCTCGAGCCGAAAGAGGTTTAACTCTCTTAAAGGTGTTTTTCAAATCTGCCCACAGAGATTTTATACATTTTACATTTATGTGCCCAAGATAGCCCAAAGTCCAAGATGTAGAACTATGAAAATAATGGCCCTGAACCTCCTTGTGAAAACAGGAGAGAACTGCTTTTTCTTGATAGGTGATTAACTTCCCCAGTCACGGTCTTGAAAACCACTAGGGTGTAATTTAATGCTCCAGGAAAGGATTTTCTGAATAAGTCCCTTGTGACCTGGAAAGGTTAGGGTGCTTCCCCATAAAGTGACTCATTTACTTCCTTCTTTTTGGCAGGATTATGCTTGGGGCTTTTAAAGGCTCTTGACAGATCATTCCCTCCCATCAGGAGATGGTTTCAGGCACAAGTATCTGCTATGATAAAAGGCCAGATTTCTACTTCAGACATAATGCTATGAAGAGGCACGGTGGGGCTGAATGGTCATGTTTTAATGTACCTCCCATATGAATTGTGGAATCGAAAGCTACCCACTCAGATGTGATTGGCATTGAGTTGAGTGTGTATGATTGATTCAAAATCCATGGATACCAAATTTATAAAATTGCATAAAAGAACCAAGTTTAAAAGTCAATACATGTGAGAAGTGGATATATTAATTTTTTTAATTACCTATTATAGGAAAGGGCTTCCCTGGTGGCTTAGTGGTAAAGAATCCACCTGCCAAGGCAGAATGTGCAAGTTCCTTCCCTGTATCAGGGAGATCCCCTGGAGAAAGAAATGGCAAACCACTCCAGTATTCTTGCCTGGGGAATCCCTTGGACAGAGGAGCCTGGCAGGCTGCAGTCCATGGGGTCACAAAAAAGTCAGACACGACTAAGCAATTAAATAACAACAATTATAGGGGGAAAGCTGTGAAATTTCTTACAAAATTCCATACATCAGCCTGACATCAAAACCCACACCACAAGAAAATAACCAATACCATCTTTTGAAATCAAGGAAATGAATCTTATTGACACTAGTTTGAATATGCTGTAGTCTATGAAATATTTTCTGAGAAGAAAACAGCTCTCTGAAGGACCCCAACATACAGGGAAGATAGATTGATATGTACCATGAAAATTTGGAATGCAACTCTTCTTGGTTTAGAGATACTGTGAAGGATATATTTTGCTGCTGAAACTACTTATGCAGTTATATTTAGCTCTGGGTTATTCATTAATTTAATTAGCATTTTTTGACAACCAAATTGTGCCAGGAGCAAGAGCTGGCGATATGTTACTCTGTCTTTCCAAGAGAGGGAGATGGTTAATGCTCCAAAATGTAAATCTTCTATTTTCAGATTAAGTATAATCCATTTTAGTAAGGCCTACTCAATCCTTCAGTCGTGTCCAACTGTTTGGAACCCCATAGACTATAGCCTTCCATGGACAGAGGAGCATGGCAGGCTACAGTCCATAGGGTTGCAAAGAGTCAGATACGACTGAAGCAACTGAGCATACACACATACACTCTTAATCTTGAAGAAATTTCTTTTTGAAATGATGTTAATTCAGTGTGATTGTGAAGTGAATTTAATGCATGTTGAAAAGGGCCACATCTGATGCAAATAGATACTCTGTAATTATGGACTAAGCACTCTTGCAGAAACAATAGTGACAATAAAAAAGGATTGGGTATAATTAGTCCCCCGGGCAGATCTTTTCCTTTTATTATCTCTGTTCTTTGCTATAAATTTTAATAATAAGATTAGCCATTCAATGGCAATATAACCAGATTGCGGTATTAATACATAGAACATCTGTACTGTAAAATGAGAGAAATTTGCAGGAAAAAAATGTTATTATAGAAGATGTAAAGAGAATGAATGAAATTATATGCATAGAGGTTAAAAACATGCTTCTTAATCTCTGCTTACTGTCAATATCCTTATGATGAGCCACTGAATTCTTAAGCTAGTTTTTCTAAACATCTGAATAATCCTGTCTTAAATGTAAGGATTATGACAATAGAAATAGTTACTTTAATAGAATATATTTCTATACAGATATCAGATATTTTTCCTATCATTTCTGTGTGAATGTTTCTGCACTTTTAATTAAAATTTTAAATTATTCACCTTTGTCCTAAGATGATGAAATAAAAATCCCTAAACAATGGAAGGTTCCTGTTATACTACTATTCTGCCTAAAAGTTGTAAAGACTGTTACTCCTGTATTTAAATGAAACATGCATGAATCATATATCAGAAGCAGAATTCTTTTTCTTTCCTTTTTTTTAACTAAAGCAAATGGAAATAGAAAGGTACAGGGGAATGTTATTTTTCTTTCTTACTTAAAATAGCATTTGTTTTTGAAGTGTCAACATAACTGCCATTTTATTTAGGATGCTTCATCTGCCTACTCCAACGTAATGACTAATCTGATTTTTATATTTTTCATTTCTTAACATGGTCTTTAGAAATATGTTTCCAAACAGAATCTTGTCATTCATTTAATGAGGGACCTCAGAGTGTCTTTCTGAAAAGCATCCTGAATTCTCCTGTCCTGAGGTGTAGGCAGTGGGAGGGAAAGGCTGGTGTCTGTATAGATGCCCACACGATGTGTATCTGAGCTCACATAAACAGTGATGAGGTCACGGCGTACCCTGGGCTCTAGAGTACAAAGCTTTGTTCTGTGCTCCAAGAGCTTTGTTCCTGGGCAGAGAGAGGCCTGGACTATCCTGAGAGCCTGGTGTGCTACTGTTTCATTGTCAAGCTCTAGGGATTTGGGGTGGGGGGAAGTTAGGAATATATTTCTGAATGTATTTCTGAAGCATATAAAGAAATGTCGGTATCAAATGAGATAAGCAATTGTAAACGTGTGAACATATTCACAATTTAATTATCCATTTTAGTAGAAGATAAGGATGGATTTAGAATTAGAATCTGTGAATGTCACAAAAGCCTAACTTCTCATTAATGCCTTTAATCTTTTTCCGGTAATACTAAACAGATTGACAGAGGACCTTTCTATCTTGCTATTTCTCCTCCCTGCATCTGAGGCATTAGCTAAAGCACAGCAGAATGCCAAAAACCAAGGATGGCATTTCCAAGATTGAATAAATCTGGATGATTTTCAACACAATTAAAAGGGCAGGTATTAGTGTGTCCCAAAAGAATATTATCTGCACTTATAAGAACTGGAAATCCAGGCGAGGACATCTAGAACAGACTCTTAATTTCTAACTATTCAGCAGCCTCTTTTGGTTTTCAGCTCTATAGGTTACTTTGTGGAATGGTCCTTTGCATGGTCCATTTTGGAGTTTCCTTGAAAGGCAGGATCATGTAGTGATCCGGAGATTGACCTGTAGAGCCAGAGTTGGTCTACCTGTTCTTGGCTCTACTCCTGACTAGTTCTGTGACTAAATGTAACCAGCTTCATAGCCCGTTATCTCCCTTGTGCCTTGTTAGGTTCATCAATGAAATGGGTTGACCAGCTGTACCTCTGTCATACGGTTGATAGGAAGATTGTGAATCACTGTGCATGAACTCCCTGAAGCACTGTCTTATTCATATAAGCAGTCAATAAATGTTGAACTGCCATTGCTTAGACAAGAGAAATAAGGGGAGGCAAGACTGTAGAAAAAATGTTTACTGAGTAGCTACTGTGGATGCAGCATTATGCTGAGTAACTAACACAATATTTTTATTTTTACTGTTCAACAAGGCCCCACTTATATAAAATAATTTTATAAAAATAGTATGTAAATATATTTGCAGTGTTGATACAGTTTTGTCTCCTACTGATAGAATAATGGTTTTAAGTTTCTTCGTGCTGTTTTACATACCCCAATTATCCTCAGAGAAGGTATATAATTTTATTTAATTTTAATTTTGAGATATTAAAAATGTGTACACTACAAAGAGTAGTATGAAAATATGTTTTTAAAATATAGATTATGTATCCATCACCCAAATATAAATTATTATCATATTGGTACATTTGCATCAGTTCTTCTTTTCACCATTGAAATGATTCTTTAATGTAATTGTTATATTATATCAGAGTATTGTTGACTGGGGACTTCCCTGGTGGCTCAGTGGTAAAGAATCCTCCTGCCAATGCAAGACACACAGGTTCAATCCCTGAGTCGGGAAGATCCCCTGGAGAAGGGAATGGCAACCCACTCTAGTATTCTTGCCTGGGAAATTCCATGGATAGAGGAGCCTGGCGGGCTACACTCCAGGGAGTCACAAAAGAATTGGACACAACTGAGCAACTAAAGCAACAACAATTGTTGATTTACAGTGTCATGTTAGTTTCAGTAACAAACAACGTTTTCATCCCCATGTGTGCCTATGAAAGATCGTTATCTCAGTGGCACAGATGAGGAAACTGAGGCTTAGGTAGTTTGAGACTCATGTTTATTTTTAAATTGATGTTAAGGTTAATAACCACAGGTGGGAGTCTGTGCCGTTTGTGGTGACAGGGGAAAAAAGCGGGGGGTTGGGGAAGAGACTCAAATGTCAGTTATTAGAATTTAGCTTCAAGCATCAAGACCAATTTGGAGCCGTTACATCCTGGCACCCATGCTTGGGGGTGACAGTCCTGAGGACCACATGCCTTGTAGAAACGTTTATAGGTGACTGACTACCAAAAAAGAAAGAAGAAAAGAGAGTTATGATGAAAAATAATCCTTATGGTCACTTGAAGCATTTTTTGCTATGTGAGCTCATAAAGAAAAAAAGTTCTATTGTCTTCAAAACAACAAAGCCTTTTCAAGAATTAAAAAATGAAACTGAGCAACTGAGAAACCATATTCAGCCAAGTAGTTGCACCAGTAAGAGGCTGGGGCGTCTTGGATGACTGCAATTATTTGCAGTCCTGTCTGTATCCAACCTTGGAAGTATGACTGCAGTAGAACTAAAGGAGTTTCTTAGGCCTTGGTGCTGAATAAAGGAGCAAGTGTGAAGGGCATGCAATATCCTGTTTGCTCAATCCTGTGTATAAAATATCCATCACATTCAACAGTACTCAGCCTTTGATTTCTGACCTCAAAATTACCTTTTCCAAACGAGTTTGTATAAACTTGGGCTTCCCTGATGGCTCAGATGGTAAAGAATCCACCTGTAATACAGAAGACCTAGGTTCGATCCCTGGGTCGGGAAGATCCCCTGGAGAAGGGTACGGCTACTCACTCCACTATTCTTGCCTGGAGAATTCCATGGACAGAGGAGCCTGATGGGCTAAGGTCCATGGAGTCACAAAGAGTCAGACACGACCGAGCAACTTTGATTTTGTATAAACCTATCGCCTTTTACATGTGTATTATCAGTGGAGTTTGTCAATTGTTATTTCTTTTACTGCTTTTCTCCTTTTAAAAAGATTTAAAAGATCATTCTCTAATTTGTAGGGTAAACCAAATTTCACAGTAGCAATGACAATTATAATGATGGGCTGCCAAACACTATGTTTCAAGCTGTGATGTCTGCCTTTTTTGGAGATTATGGAGAAGCACATTGCTTCCAGGATAAACGGAAGAAAGAAGGCAGATGAGCCCAGGTTTACTTTCTTTCTGTTGTGTTTATTTATTTGTTTTCTTAAGTGTAGGAGTGTCGCCTGTGGAAGGCATGAAAGTGAAAGTTGCTCACTCGTGTCCGACTCTTTGTGACCCCATGGACTATACAGTCCATGGAATTCTCCAGGCCAGAATACTGGAGTGGGTAGCCTTTTAGCCTTTCCCTTCTCCAAGGGATCTTCCCAACCCAGGGATCAAACCCAGGCCTCCAGAATTGCAGGGAGATTCGTTACCAGCTGAGCCACAGGGAAGCCCAAGAATACTGGAGTGGGTAGTCTGTCCCTTCTCCAGCAGATCTTCCCAACCCAGGAATCGAATCGGCGTCTCCTGCCTTGCAGGCAGATTCTTTACCAACTGAGCTATCAGGGAAGGCATGGAAGCCAATTCAGAGCAGGCTCTCTGAGTCAAGCACTCTCTATCATGTGTGATTCTTAATACAGAAAGACCAAACCTGGCCCTTGAGAGGCTCACAGTTGAAGAGGGCAGTCAGAAACACATAACACTCCTCTGTTCTTGGAATTCCCCAGGTAAGAATCCTGGAGTGGGTAGCCATTTCCTTCTCCAGGGGATCTTCCCGACCTAGGGATCCAACCAGGTCTCCTGCATTGCAGGCAGGTTTTTTACTGTCTGAGCCATCAGGGAAGCCCATATTATTTAATAGGTTGTATTAAATGCAATAATGAGGGTTTGCAAAGCATTTCCTGGGAGCACAAGGAAAGGATACCTACCACTTTTGCCTGGGATGTCAGGGAAGTGGCCCCACAGTTAAGCAACAGGAGACAGGGAGGCACATTCCATAAAGTATTGGGAAACACACACACACCATCTCTGCAAATAAAATCTGTACCTTCCAACTGATTTTCAGGGCACCATAGGTTAATAATAACTGCTGCTGCTGCTGCTAAGTCACTTCAGTCATGTCCAACTCTGTGTGACCCCATAGACAGCAGCCCACCAGGCTCCCCTGTCCCTGGGATTCTCCAGGCAAGAACACTGGAGTGGGTTGCCATTTCCTTTTCCAATGCATGAAAGTGAAAAGTGAAAGTGAAGTTGCTCAAGTCCCGTCCGACCCTCAGAGACCCCCATGGACTGCAGCCTACCAGGCTTCTCCATCCATGGGATTTTCCAGGCAGGAGTACTGGAGTGGGGTGCCATTGCCTTCTCCGTAATAATAACTAGATATACCCAAATGGCCAAAATTCTATTTCTGACATGGACTTCCACAGGTAATTTTGGTTTATTTTAATGAAGAGGAAGCATGTATCTTTGGAAATTGTTTTTAAAACTCACATAGTGTAATGCATGTAGCAGTAGAATTGTTAAAGACAGAGAAAGTAGACCTTGTCCTTTTTTAAAAAAAAATAAGGATGAATGCTTTCAAGTAAGACTGGAATAAAAATGGAATGGAACCAATTAGAAAAAAAATAGAAGCACTTAAGAAGAAACTTAATTGTTGCTGAAAGAATTAGAATCTAATCTCATGGAAAGATTTTAATTAAACTCCAGAGTAAAATAAAACATTGGCCTTTCTCCTAGGAAAATATGATGTCTCTTAGAATTTATCAACTATTCCTTGGCCTGCAAATCAGTGGTGATTGTCTGTTATTTTTCTCATTTTGATTATTACATGTTACTGATGGTAGGATTATTTGTGCAGCAATAACTGCTGAGACAACCACTCAGTTCAGTTCAGTCACTCAGTCGTGTCCAGCTCTTTGCAACCCCATGGACTGCAGCACGCCAGGCCTCCCTGTCCATCACCAACTCCCAGAGTTTACTCAAACTCATGTCCATTGAGTCAGTGATGCCATCCAACCATCTCATCCTCTGTTGTCCCCTTCTCCTCCTGCCCCCCAGTCTTTCCCAGCATCAGAGTATTTTCAAATGAGTCAGTTCTTTGCATCAGGTGGCCAAAGTATTAGTTTCAGCTTCAGCATCAGTCCTTCCAGTGAACATTCAGGACTGATTTCCTCTAGGATGGACTAGTTGGATCTCCTTGCAGTCCAAGGGACTCTCAAGAGTCTTCTCCAACACCACAGTTCAAAAGCATCAATTTTTCGGTGCTCAGCTTTCTTTAAAGTCAGACTCTCACATCCATTTCTAGTAGTCATGTATGGATGTGAGAGTTGGATATGAGACAGTCATTAAAACTGTACAAATAGAAATGTAGTCTCAAGTGCCCCTGTATATTTGGGTGGGAAAACGGGAAGGACCTACGTTAAATCTGACAGATCCAGAATCAACTCTCTGGGCTTCTCTGGTGGCTCAGGGGTTAAGAATCCACCTGCCGATGCAAGGGACACCGGTTTGATCCCTGATCCCCGAAGAGCCCACGTGCCTCAGAGCAGCTAAGCCCAAGGGCCACAGTTAATGAGCCTGTGCTCTCGAGCTCAGGAGTCACAACTGCCCCTGAAGCCCACATGCCCACAAGCTTGGGCTTGACCACAAGAGAAGCCACCGCTATAAGAAGCTTGCACACTGCACCTAGAGAGTAGCCTAAGCAGCAACAAAGACCTAGCATGGCCACAAATTTTTTAAAAATCCACTCTCCTTCAGTAACAGAAGGCTCTGTGTTTTAAAAGGAATTGTTAACAAGGACAGCCATCATCAAGCTTTTTAAAAATCCACTTTCCTTCCACAACAGAAGGCGCTATTTTAAAAGGAATTGTTAACAAGGACAGCCATCATCGTATGTGTCAAATGCTAAATGCTCTTATAGAAATGAAAAATGGCCAATTGAATAAGGAATTACCTAGGAAGAGGGGAGTGGAGAATTATTTGAAAAGGAGAATTGCCAAAAAAAGAGGGAAAAAAAATGACTCACAGTGCTTTCACATCAGGGGATGAATTAGTGGACCCTCTGACCCCAAAGCGTTTAGAAAAACCAATATTTTGAATCTGAACTTTTTTTTTTTCATTTTTGCCCCCTACAGCCTCGTCACGTGTTCAACATGCTAAAGAAGTATGTCCGTGCCGAACAGAAAGACAGACAACACACCCTAAAGCATTTTGAACATGTTCGCATGGTGGATCCAAAGAAAGCTGCTCAAATCCGATCCCAGGTAAGCACAAAGTGTGGTAGTCATGCCACTTGGACAATTCAGTGTCCTTGCTCTTTGAATTGAATCTTTAGGTATTCCCGGAGTAGCCATGGTGTTGGACCTCTATAGCAAGAGTCCTTTAATACCTGGGAAATTCTAGAGGCTTGTCCTAGGGCAGCATGAGATTTGGCACTTCCTGAGTTATAAAAATTTTGTTTTCACAGACAACTAGTCAATCTGATCACACGGACCACAGCCTTGTCTAACTCAATGAAACTAAGCCATGCCGTGTGGGGCCACCCAAGACGGGCAGGTCATGGTAAAGAGGTCTGACAGAATGTGGTCCACTGGAGAAAGGAATGGCAAACCACTTCAGTATTCTTGCCATGAGAACCCCATGAACAGTATGAAAAGGCAAAATGATAGGATACTGAAAGAGGAAATCCCCAGGTCAGTAGGTACCCAATATGCTACTGGAGATCAGTGGAGAAATAACTCTAGAAAGAATGAAGGGATGGAGCCAAAGCAAAAACAATACCCAGTTGTGGATGTGACTGGTGATAGAAGCAAGGTCTGATGCTGTAAAGAGCACTATTGCATAGGAACCTGGAATGTCAGGTCCATGAATCCAGGCAAATTGGAAGCAGTCAAACAGGAGATGGCAAGAGTGAACGTCGACATTCTAGGAATCAGCGAACTAAAATGGACTGAAATGGGTGAATTTAATTCAGATGACCATTATATCTACTACTGTGGGCAGGAATCCCTTAGAAGAAATGGAGTAGCCATCATGGTCAACAAAAGAGTTTGAAATGCAGTACTTGGATGCAATCTCAAAAACAACAAAATGATCTCTGTTCGTTTCCAAGGCAAACCATTCAATATCACAGTAATCCAAGTCTATGCCCCAACCAGTAATGCTGAAGAAGCTGAAGTTGAACGGTTCTATGAAGACCTACAAGACCTTCTAGAACTAACACCCCAAAAAGATGTCCTTTTCATTATAGGGGACTAGAATGCAAAAGTAGGAAGTCAAGAAACACCTGGGCTAACAGCCAAATTTGGCCTTGGAATACAGAATGAAGCAGGGCAAAGACTAATAAAGTTTTGCCAAGAGAATGCACTGGACATAGCAAACACACTCATCCAACAACACAAGAGAAGACTCTACACATGGACATTACCAGATGGCCAACACCAAAATCAGATTGATTATATTCTTTGCAGCCAAAGATGGAGAAGCTCTATACAGTCAGCAAAAACAAGACCGGTAGTTGACTATGGCTCAGATCATGAACTCCTTATTGCCAAATTCAGATTAAATTGAAGAAAGTAGGGAAACTCACTAGACCATTCAGGTATGACCTAAATCAAATCCCTTATGATTATACACTGGAAGTGAGAAATAGATTTAAGGGAGTAGATCTGATAGACAAGAGTGCCTAATGAACTATGGACAGAGGTTCGTGACATTGTACAGGAGATAGGGATCAATACCATCCCCATGGAAAAGAAATGCAAACAAGCAAACTGGCTGTCTGGGGAGGCCTTACAAATAGCTGTGAAAAGAAGAGAAGTGAAAAGCAAGGAGAAAAGGAAAGATATAAGCATCTGAATGCAGAGTTCCAAAGAATAGCAAGGAGAGATAAGAAAGCCTTCCTCAGCAATCAATGCAAAGAAATAAAAGAAAACAACAGAATAGGCAAGACTAGAGATCTCTTCAAGAAAATTAGAGATACCGAGGGAACATTTCATGCAAAGATGGGCTCGATAAATGACAGAAATGGTATGGACCTAACATAAGCAGAAGATATTAAGAAGAGATGGCAAGAATACACAGAAGAACTGTACAAAAAAGATCTTCATGACCCATATAATCACGATGGTGTGATCACTCACCTAGAGCCAGACATCCTGGAATGTGAAGTCAAGTGGGCCTTAGAAAGCATCACTATGAACAAAGCTAGTGGAGGTGATGGAATTCCAGTGGAGCTATTTCAAATCCTGAAAGATGATGCTGTGAAAGTGCTGCATTCAGTATGCCAGCAAATTTGGCAAACTCAGCAGTGCCCACAGGACTGGAAAAGTTTAGTTTTCATTCCAATCCCAAAGAAAGGCAATGCTAAAGAATGCTCAAACTACCACACAATTGCCCTCATCTCACACGCTAGTAAAGTAATGCTGAAAATTCTCCAAGCCAGGCTTCAGCGATACGTGAACCATAAACTTCCAGATGTTCAAGCTGGTTTTAGAAAAGTTAGAGGAACCAGAGATCAAATTGCCAACATTCGCTGGATCATTGAAAAAGCAAGAGAGTTCCACAAAAACATCTATTTCTGCTTTATTGACTATGCCAAAGCCTTTGACTGTTTGGATCACAATAAACTGTGGGAAATTCTGAAAGAGATGGGAATACCAGACCACCTGACCTGCCTCTTGAGAAACCTATATGCAGGTCAGGAAGCAACAGTTAGAACTGGACATGGAACAACAGACTGGTTCCAAAGAGGAAAAGGAGTACGTCAAGGCTGTATATTGTCACCCTGCTTATTTAACTTCTATGCAGAGTACATCATGAGAAACGCTGGACTGGAAGAAGCACAAGCTGAAATCAAGATTGCCGGGAGAAATATCAATAACCTCAGATATGCAGATGACACCACCCTTACGGCAGAAAGTGAAGAGGAACTCAAAAGCCTCTTGATGAAAGTGAAAGAGGAGAGTGAAAAAGTTGGCTTAAAGCTCAATATTCAGAAAATGAAGATCATGGCATCCGGTCCCATCACTTCATGGGAAATAGATGGGGAAACAGTGGAAACAGTATCAGACTTCATTTGGGGGGGCTCCAAAATCACTGTAGATGGTGATTGCAGCCATGAAATTAAAAGACACTTACTCCTTGGAAGGAAAGTCACGACCAACCTAGATAGCATATTCAAAAGCAGAGACATTACTTTGCCAACAAAGGTCCGTCTAGTCAAGGCTATGGTTTTTCCAGTAGTCATGTATGGATGCGAGAGTTGGACTGTGAAGAAAGCTGAGTGCTGAAGAATTGATGCTTTTGAACTGTGGTATTGGAGAAGACTCTTGAGAATCCCTTGGACTGCAAGGAGATCCAACTAGTCCATTCTGAAGGAGATCAGTCCTGGGGATTCTTTGGAAGGACTGATGCTAAAGCTGAAACTGCAATATTTTGGCCACCTGGTGCGAAGAGTTGACTCATTGGAAAAGACTCTGATG
The DNA here is from genome assembly GCF_027580195.1 of Bos mutus. NCBI lineage: Eukaryota > Metazoa > Chordata > Mammalia > Artiodactyla > Bovidae > Bos > Bos mutus. The sequence continues at coordinate 9,270,551 of NC_091617.1, forward strand.
CTGGGAGGGATTGGGGGCAGGAAGAAAAGGGGACAACAGAGGATGGGATGGCTGGATGGCATCACCGACCCGATGGACATGAGTTTGGGTGAACTCTGGTAGTTGGTGATGGACAGGGAGGCCTGGTGTGCTACAATTCATGGGGTCGCAAAGAGTCGGACACGACTGAGCAACTGAACTGTACTGAGTTATAAAAATAACAAAGAGTATAAAAATCTTGAGTGTCTATTGCTACTGATTCTTAAAGAACCATTTCAAACTCTGATGACTAAAACAACAAAAACATAAATTGTATACACCAAAACTGCTAACATATGGTCCAGCTAATTAGAGAAGACAATCACAAGCTCCGTTTCTGTAATGGAGCTTGGAAATAATATGAGACTAAATGTAGCTTGGTAGTGATAAGTTTCATACTCTGTCATTTGCAAAGCTTTACAACTGGAATCTACCTGCAGAAATTTAAATTTTTAAATTTCTGTAAACAGAAGAGTTTTTCAAGTATCTATCATGAAATATCCATGTGATCCCATCTGTTGGAAAATTTGAAAAACATATATTTAGGACATCAGAGGTTATTTAGGAATCTCAATCATAATTGGGCAGAAATGGTCTTTTCAACTGGCTTTATATTTTATGGTTATAAACATTTAATATAATGGGAAGTTTAAAACACTCCAAAGATGGAGAACTAAAAATAAGAGAACAAGAAAAATAAAGGTGCCCTTTCAAGTTCAAAGTTCCAGCAGCATTTTGTCAGTTTTATTTGGGAAGTTTGTATCTGTCTGTGGTGCCTGGTAAGGAAAATAACTGTTCCTTACTCCAGAGACGGTTCACCTGGCACTGTCTACCTCCTTTGCTACAGGTTATGACACACCTCCGCGTCATTTATGAACGCATGAACCAGTCTCTCTCCCTGCTCTACAATGTTCCTGCCGTGGCCGAGGAAATTCAGGATGAAGTTGGTGAGTGAGCTGTTCTTTTGATGCTGCACATATAAACATATTTTCCTCGTGCAGGAGAAAATCAGGGAACTGAGTTAGTCTGCCTCGGAAATCACCAGTGTTTTAACAGGTGGAAGGAAAAAGAGCAGATTCCCTTTGATGATGAAACCCTTGGGGAATATAAATAGCTCTCATTTCAGCAATTGCATCAGATCTTAACTTCATGCTTACAAAAGTGGGGAAATGTGACTTGCCTTTTGGTCTATTTGTGTGATAATGAGCCACTTGTTACTGGATTGTACTTGTCAACAGTTGTCTGACTTAGTCTTGTAAGTTTCACCTTATGTTGCTTTGGTACTTTACAATTTAATAGAAACAACCATTTCGTCATCTCTTAATTCTTAATTATCATACTTTTTGAGTGGCATGATAGACCAGTTTTTCAGATGAAGGGACTCAAATCTACAGTTTTAGGAACTTGCCTATGCCACGCATACTCTAGGGAACCCAGAAAAACCATAAAACTGTGACTTCTGACTTTGAGATGATTGTTGTCTTCAGTAATACATCTTTCTTTGTTGTCTGCCCCACCCCACCCCACCACAGAGTCATGAGTGTTCTCTGAATCAGATTGTTGTTTAAACTTAATTAACTGTGTGCCCACTGTCTTTCATTAAACTTTTATTTAAATAATCACACACTCATAAGAAGTTAGGAAAGTAATACAGAGAAGTCCGGGGTCGACTTCCTCATAGTAACATCTTATATAATGCCATATATTTGCAAAACCAGGAAACAGATCTTGTGTGCCCACTGTCTCCTGTGACCCTAATGATATCTTTAATATTTTGTATGAGTAAGTTTTCCCATTTCTATTTTTCTTGGAAAGGGAGTAATGTATCACATAATGTAATTCTCCACAAACCCCCAAAATGCCTGTATTTAACTTTATCTCACAAAAGTACTTAGATGCATTTGCCCCCGTGCATGTTTCAGCATAAAACAGATGTGTGAATCTGGGTGCCTTGGGGCATGAACTGTTTGTAAATAAGCAATATGTGTGCGGTGTCTCTCTCTCCGTAATGAGTCCTGCCCTTTGTTAATTGGGTTGGAAATAGATGCTTAATTAGGTTTGAAATGGATGCAGGTTGTCTGAAATCAGGCCACCCAGGATACGCTGTAGATGGTGTACAGGTTGCAGGAATTCCTGCTTTGAAGTGCCCGAAACACAGCTCGATTTTTCCATCTCATGCCAGTGCTATTCCACTCTTCTTTTTTTCTAACTTGGCAATGCCTCGCAAGTGTAGTTTGTATTATGGTCAGGTATTTGGCACTTCATCAAGTGGTAATGGTCTGTTCAGTATTGTGTGTTAACATACAGAATCGTTTCTTTAAGAACTGAATATTCTTGTCAGATACATTTGTAAGGTAGACATGTAAGGAAGCTCTAAAATACTGTTTATTAAATAACTATAAGAAAGTCCTCTAGTAAGTTGTAGACGGGACAAAGTCAAAGAAATCATCACATTCTTAATGAATCGGAGCTCCTATCTTCTAGGTGAATGTATTTTTGCCTTCTAGCCGTCTTAACAAGCTTATTTTCATAAGGGACTTGGAGCTGTTGCCAGTAATACAGCTATGGAAGAATAAGCCATTGCACAAGACTAGAGTATTTCACTCTCACCCAGTAATTGGTTGGCTCTTTCTAATTAAATTATCAGATGTTTTTATTGAGCAAACTTCTGAAAGCAGTGACCACTAATGAGACACAGTTCCCCAGAACAGATGGCAATTCAGCTGTCTTGAGTGTTGCAAAATGCCCAAGAATCGGGCCACACACTAAACTTCACATCTCAGTGACAGGGAGAATATTCAGAGGGCTAGAATCAAGGAATTATTTTCCTTTAAAACTAAAAAAGCTATTAAGTTGGATTAAGAGCATATCATTTAAAAAGTAGTTACACCAAGTGAAAGAAGCTAGTCACAAATGATCACATATTGTATAATTCCATTTATATAAAATATGCAGAATTGGGAAATTTATAGACAGAAATCATACTGGTGTCTGGCAAGGGCTTGGAAGGTGGGGGTAATGCTGCTGCTGCTGCTGCTAAGTCGCTTCAGTCATGTCCGACTCTGTGCAACCCCATAGACGGCAGCCCACCAGGCTCCCCCGTCCCTGGGATTCTCCAGGCGAGAACACTGGAGTGGGTTGCCATTTCCTTCTCCAATGCACGAAAGTGAAAAATGAAAGGGAAGTCACTCAGTCATGTCCAACTCTTCACGACCCCATGGACTGTAGCCTACCAGGCTCCTCCATCCATGGAATTTTCCAGGCAAGGGCACTGGAGTGGGGTGCCATTGCCTTCTCCAGGGGGGTAGTAAGAGTACAGTTAATGAATATGTTGTTGTTCAGATGCTAAGTCGTGTATGACTCTTTTTGACCCTATGAACTGCAGCACGCCAAGCTTCCCAAACTCACTATCTCCCTGAGTTTGCTCAAACTCATGTCCGTCAAGGCAGTGATGCCATCCAACTGTCTAATCCTCTGTTGTCCCCTTCTCCTCCTGCCCTCAGTCTTTGCCAGCATCAGGTTCTTCTCCAGTGAGTCAGCTCTTCGCATCAGGTGGCCACAGCATTGGAGCTTCAGCTTCACCATCAGTCCTTCCAATGAATATTCAGAGTTGATTTCCTTAGGATTGACTGGTTTGATCTCCTTGCTGTCCAAGGGACTCTCAAGAGTCAGATAATGAAATTTTTCTAAAATTAGACAGTAATAATGGCTGCACAACTCTGTGAATACACTAATACCCATAAATATTATACATTTAAAACAGTAATTTTTTTGGTATGTGAATTATATCTCAATTAAGCTGTTGCTTAATAAAAAATAAAGTCACCCCTTAACTTAGCACAAAAAAAGTTTTGTCATTCTAAGTACACTGAACACCAAATCCTGAAAGATAATCATTTTCAAAATCTTTCTCGCCTCCATTTTTAAATGGCTGTTTCCTATGGGAGCAGAAGCTTGCATTAATGAACTCCATTAAATAGGTCTGTGTACCATTGGAGGTTCTAGCACCAAAGCCAAAGAAGAGAGTTCGTCTATGAGCTCAGCTGTCTCATAGAAGCATTCTTCGTTTGAAGGAATATTTTGAAATAACTTCCTCCTAAAGTGGATAAAACACTTTAGGATAAAGTGGGGATAAAACAGGGCTTCCCAGGTGGCACAGGGGCAAAGAACCCCTCTGCCAATGTAGGAGACTGAAGAGACACAGATTCAGTCCCTGGGTCGGGGATCCCCTGAAGGACGAAATGGCAGCCCACTCCAGTATTCTTGCCTGGGAAATTCCATGGGCAGAGGACCAAGGCGGGCTACAGTCTGTGGGTTCCCAAAGAGGCAGACTTGGCAACTCAGCAACAACAAATGGATGAAAAAGACGGACCATGGGTGCTAATTGTTTAAGCTGAGTGGGAGTTCTTTGTAGTAGTCTCTTTACTTTTGTATATGCTTGAAATTTTCCACAATAGAAGTTGTTGATTTATCGCTTACTTTCTAAATAGAATCTTCACAATTTTCTTCCAGTTTATGTCTTGTACATTTAATTGTTTCTGCATAAAAGCTTCGTCATTTAGTCTGATGTACATGCATCTGTGTTTTCTCTATAATCAAATTTTAGATTTGGAGTCAGTTCAGTGTAAATAAGGATACTAAAATTCCGAGCCACTGATCCAAGGAGAGGATCCAAAAGAGCCTACAAATGCATGCTTTTTGTATAAAAGTTTGTGCTTATAAACACAGGCAGTTAGGATATATTTAATACTGTAAAACATCGGGAGAGAAATACAGTAGTTTTGTCACATGAGGGTTAATAGTTGCTCTGGAGATGAAGGGTTTTCAACAGCCCTGAGAAACTGCCAGTATCTTTGGTGATGTAGGTTTACCTACTCTGGGTAATTTATGTTCCCATGAGGGTAGAATTCTCTAGCATGGAGGAAATTGAGGAAGAAGCTGGCCATGGCAAAGAGAAAAGGGCAAAAGTGAGAACTGACATCAAATTTGTGGCATCAAAAAGTCAGTAAAGTAAGACTGACTAGAGTCTAGAATTCACCATGCCACTAAGATCCAGCTCTGCTCATTTTCAGCCACTGCACTTTCCTGAGAACCACATTTGTTTATGCTATTCTGCTGTTAACTCCTGTAAATCCTATATTCATAAACCTAACAGCAGCCTGTCTGCTGATTCTCAGCAACATATTCCAGACTCAGTACAGGCAGAACTTGTTTTATTGTGCTTTGCAGATACTGCGTTCTTTACAGTTTGAAGGTTGGTGGCAACCTTGTCTCAAGTGAATCTATCAACACCATTTTCCAACTGCATTTTCTCACTCCATGTCTCTGTGTCACATATTGGTCATTATTGTGATATTTCATTCTTTCTCATTATTATTATACTTGTGATGGTGATCTATGATCAGTGATCTTTGATGTTGTTCAGTCGCTAGGTCGTGTCCAACTCTTTGCATTCTTGTGGACTGTAGCCAGCCAGAATACTCTGTCCATGGCATTCTCCAAGGCAAGAATACTGGAGTGAGCTGCCATTTCCTCCTCCAGGGGATCTTTCTGACCCAGGGATCAAACCCATGTCTCCAACAATGGCAGGCAGATTCATTACCACTTGGAGTTTGCTCAGAACATGTCCGTTGAGTCAGTGATACTATCCAACCATCTCATCCTAAGCCGCCCTCTCCTCCCTTTGCCTTCAATCTTTCCCAGCATCACAGTTTTTTTCCAGTGAGTCAGCTCTTTGCATCAGGTGGCCAAAGTATTGGAGTTTGGTTTTCAGCATCAGTGCCTCCATTGAATTTTTAGGGTTGATTTACTCTATGAAATCATATTTCAGATATTGTTATTATATCTGTGATGGTGACCTATGATCAGTGATCTTTGATGTTACTATTGCAAAAAGATTGTGACTTGCTAAAGGCTCAGATGACAATTAGCATTCTGTAGCAATAAAGTATTTTTCAATTAAGGTGTGTTCATTGTTTCTTTGATATAATGCTATTTGCACTTAATAGACTACAGGGTAGTGCAATCATAACTTTTATTTGTACTGGAAAACCAAAAAATTCATGCTAATTGCTTTACTGCAGTTTTCTGGAACAAGCCTGCAATATCTCTGAGGTGTGCCTATATTTCACCCATTTCTCAAACTCCAAACTATGTGTTTAAAGAAAGCATTGGGTCCCTCTTGAAATTCACTCATTTTACAGTCTCTGTTATGGGTTCTCCCAGTTGTCCTAAACCATATCCATGGTGCGTTCCTTTCCTCCACCCATGATTGCTCATCAATCTGAAATCTATGTATTCTACCTCCTGTATTCATGAGGACTGCCTTCTCTGTAAACCCATGTTGTTAGCTCAGATCCTCATCCTCACATGAGTTTCACTGGACTCTCAATGGGTCATCCTGCCTCTTATCTTTCCATGGCTCCCTTCTACCCAGACTCTTCCTCTTCAGAGCTGACTTCCTGCTAAAATGAAAAGACAGCCCACACATGGTTCTTCCTTGCTTGAAAAGCAGCATCCTTCGGTGCTCAGCTGAAATGCCCACACTCCCATAAACCCTTGACTAATTTGCATAGGAAGCCAGGTGGAAGAGCTGGTGTTTGAGTGACAGCTGTATGGCAAACTGATGACTATGTCTTACCTATGATGTTGCTGGCCTGAGTTCTTTATGAAAGTCCACCCTTGCTGAGGTTCAGGGTCATCACATGTAGATGTGGCAGGTGGTTTAGGGATAGAGTGTGACCGACCAATATTCATTAGTACTGCTGTGTCAGATGGTAAAGAATCTGCCTGCAATGCAGGAGACCCAGGTTCCATCCCTGAATCAGGAAGATCCCTGGAGGAGGAGGGGATGGCAACCCACTCCAGTGTTCTTGCCTGGAGAATTCCGTGGACAGAGGAGTCTGGAGGGCTATAGTCCCAGAGGTCACGTGACTAACACTTTCACTATCCACATGAAGCGGAGCTTTCTTGTAATTCACACAGAAGTACCACATGTGCCAGTGATGGCGCTGGTGAATTCAGTGTCTGCACCCCCAACTTACGATTGAAGAAACTGAACCTCAAGAGAGAGGTCACTGACTTGGCCTTAACCAATTTCACGCAAAGATGGGCTCGATAAAGGACAGAAATGGTATGAACCTAACAGAAGCAGTAGATATTAAGAAAAAGTGCAAGAATACACAGAAGAACTGTACAAAAAAGATCTTCACGACCAAGATAATCATGATGGTGTGATCACTCACCTAGACCCACACATCCTGGAATGTGAAGTCAAGTGGGCCTTAGAAAGCATCACTACGAACAAAGCTAGTGGAGGTGATGGAATTCCAGTGGAGCTCTTTCAAATCCTGAAAGATGATGCTGTGAAAGTGCTGCACTCAGTATGCCAGCAAATTTGGAAAACTCAGCAGTGGCCACAGGACTGGAAAAGGTCAGTTTTCATTCCTATCCTAAAGAAAGGCAATGCCAAAGAATGCTCAAACTACCACACAGTTGTACTCATCTCACACGCTAGTAAAGTAATGCTCAAAATTCTCCAAGCCAGGCTTTAGCAATATGTGAACTGTGAACTTCCAGATGTTCAAGCTGGTTTTAGAAAAGGCAGAGTAACCAGAGATCAAATTGCCAACATCCACTGGATCATGGAAAAAGCAAGAAAGTTCCAGAAAAACATCTGTTTCTGCTTTATTGACTATGCCAAAGCCTTTGACTGTGTGGATCACAAGAAACTGGAAAATTCTGAAAGAGATGGGGATACCAGACCACCTGACCTGCCTCTTGAGAAACCTATATGCAGGTCAGGAAGCAACAGTTAGAACTGGACATGGAACAACAGACTGGTTCCACATAGGAAAGGAGTACGTCAAGACTGTATATTGTCACCCTGCTTATTTAACTTCTATGCAGATTACATCATGAGAAACGCTGGACTGGAAGAAGCACAAGCTGAAATCAAGATTGCCGGGAGAAATATCAATAACCTCAGATATGCAGATGACACCACCCTTATGGCAGAAAGTGAAGAGAAACTAAAAAGTCTCTTGATGAAAGTGAAAGAGGAGAGTGAAAAAGTTGGCTTAAAACTCAACATTCAGAAAACGAAGATCTGAATGTTGAGTTTTAAGCCAACTTTTTCACTCTCCTCTTTCACTTTCATCAAGAGACTTTTAGTTGGGAGAATGGCATTGAAACATGTGAAATGTCATAAAAAAAAAAAAAAGAAAACGAAGATCATGACATCTGGTCCCATCACTGCATGGCAAATAGATGGGGAAACAATGGAAACAGTGTCAGACTTTGTTTTTTGGGGGCTCCAAAATCACTGCAGATGGTGACTGCAGCCATGAAATTAAAAGACGCTTACTCCTTGGAAGAAAAGTTATGACCAACCTAGATAGCATATTGAAAAGCAGAGACATTACTTTGCCAACAAAGGTCCATCTAGTCAAGGCTGTGGTTTTTCCATTGGTCATGTATGAATGTGAGAGTTGGACTGTGAAGAAAGCTGAGCGCCGAAGAATTGATGCTTTTGAACTGTGGTGTCAGAGAAGACTCTTGAGAGTCCCTTGGACTGCAAGGAGATCCAGCCAGTCCATTCTGAAGGAGATCAGCCCTGGGATTTCTTTGGAAGGACTGATGCTAAAGCTGAAACTCCAGTACTTTGGCCACCTCATGCGAAGAGTTGACTCACTGGAAAAGAGTCTGATACTGGGAGGGATTGGGGACAGGAGGAGAAGGGGACAACAGAGGATGAGATGGCTGGATGGCATCACTGACTTGATGGATGTGAGTCTGAGTGAACTCCGGGAGTTGGTGATGGACAGGGAGGCCTGGCATGCTGCGATTCATTGGGTCGCAAAGAGTCGGACACGACTGAGCGAGTGAACTGACTGACTGACTGATGGTTAAAGTGAGGAAAGTGGCATTGGAGCCAAGGTCTGCATGAGTCTGAGATTTATTCTGTCTCTGCTACCCACTTTTCTACTCTCAATTCAGTAGAATTCTCTTCTAGATCCTCAGTGTCTCTTCTAGAATTCTCTTCTAGATCCTCAGTGTCTAGAGCACCAGATACCCACCTTGAGTACCATACTCTGTTTTGTGTTTAATTGCGGACATGTTCACCAGCCCCCCTCATCCTGTGAGCTCTTTCTGGACATGTCTTGGGCATGCTCGTATCCTTGGGGTCCAGCATAGGACCTGGTACTCTGTGGGCATCAGTCTTCATAGCTTGTGCACGGGTGCTCAGTCTCTCAGTCGTGTCCAACCCTTTGTGAACCCATGGACTGTAGCCCACCAGGCTCCTCTGTCCATGGGATTTTCCCGCAAGAATACTGGAGTGGGTAGCCATTTCCTCCTCCAGAAGATCTTCCCAATCCAGAGATCAAACTGGCATCACCTGTGTCTCCTGCACTGCCAGCAGATTCTTTACTGCTGAGCCACCAGACAAACCTGTAGCTTGCTGCTGCTGCTGCTAAGTTGCTTCAGTCGTGTCCGACTCTGTAACCCTGAAGACCCACCCTGAATGCCTTCCTTAGCACGTAGCATAGCTAGTGTTGCATAGAAGAGACCTCTTTCCTCAGGCACAGCATTCTCTAAAGCTGTAATTGATCAAGCCAGCAAAGTGGGTGAAGCTGGCACAGCTATCAAAGAATCAAGCAGAGTTCTCAGCGCTGGAATGAATAACATTTTACAGTATTAACCTCTGTCATTTCCATGACCTTCTGCCGTTTGGTTTTCTGCCCAATTCATATATTTTGACACTTGATCTATTAAATATGTTGTCTGGTTTGACTGTCCCATCAACAAGGGTCTGAATCTGTTTATTTGCTTTGCTTCACCAATAAGAATGAATTATCAGAACTACTCTATTATTAGTCTTATAAAAGCTTGCCATTTATTACTTTATAATAATTTTTCAGTTCAGTTTGAGTTATTATTATGTGCAAGTTCCCAGCCATGTCATTGATTATTTAATGTCTTCCTTTTTAAAAGTAAGGTATTTGCATACAAATTATGAAGTTTTCTGTAAAGAAGGGCTTAAGGCATTGTTTGTAGAGGGGGGGAAACCCCTTATTCGTTTAAAATAACTGTTTAGGACTTTATTTTTTATTCAGCAAATGATAGAATCATTAATGTAAGGAAAATATGCCTCTTTTCAATGTCCATATTTTAATCATCTTTGAACTCTTCACAAAGGCAGAATTCCTTCATCTCTACTATTGTTCAGCTCAGTTTTTACTTTGTCAATTTGCTGTGTCAGCATGATCGTGTTTTTCTACCCTTGGTAATCTTCCTTGAATCTATGCTAAAAAGAATTCTATTCTTCTGTAAGCACTGAGGTTACTTATCAAAATGCTTCATTTTGTAGCTTTCTCAAGGCTAAAATCATTGCAGCTCTTGAGAAATGGGTGTTTCACAGAATGTTGTAATGACCAATTTATGAGAAAGTCAGGAAGAGGGAAGGTGGAAGGAAGGCCCAATTGTTTTATACCCTGTTTTGTTTTTTTTTCTTTTAGCATTCAAAATTAGTAAAAGCATGAATTATTATAAATCAGATGTTGAAAATTCCATCTCTGACTGAACAAATTCATGGTGAATGGGGTAGGATTGAACTATGTGGAAGGAAATCAAGAAACTCAGTTAATGAAGGAATGCTTATAATTTTTTATTACAATTTGACTGTGGCCCCTTGATAAACTCTTCATCTCTTTGGGGAAAATACAGCATGTTCACTTCAAGGACAGTGTCTCCATTCTCTGCTCCTAATAAACCTATTGATTTGGGGATTTAATGAATCCAAAGTAAGCTAGGTTTAAATTAGAATATTTATAGCACTTGCCAGACCAACAAAAAGGAACATTCATTACTACTGAGAATTTTAAGTATTCTTGTATATAATTGTTAGTCAAGGAAGGCCGTCAGGGAGAAAAAAATCATAAAAGTAAATAAAATGAACAAAGGCAGACAGGACTTAGCAACTGAACAACAAAAAATAAAGTGAAACAACTAGTAACTTGCTCTGCTCTTACTCTTTGTTTTTCATAAGAAATGACTTTTATGTATATGTAGACTTTTTATTTTAGAGATGATTTAACTATTTGGATATTCAGTTGTTGCTGTTGTTCAGTCACTACGTCGTATACGACTCTTCACAAACCCATGGGCTATGGCACTCCAGGCTCCTCTGTCTTCCACAATCTCCCCGAGTTTGCTCAGACTTATGTCCATTGAGTCAGTGATGCTACCTAACCATCTCAACCCCTGCTGCCCTCTTCTCCTTTTGCCTTCAGTCTTTCCCAGCATCAGGGTCTTTTCTGGTCAGTTGGCTCTTTCCATCAGGTGGGCAAAGTACTGGATATAAGGACATCTATTTGTCTCATAAATTGCCAAAGACATGCTCTTCCCTTAGTCTTGCAGTAGTCTCGGAGCTCCTTACTCATATTTTCTCCAGTATTACTGCCTGAATTATAGTTTTGACTGGTGTTTATTTGCCTACCTATAACTGTGTATCTTTGGCCCCCTTGTAGCAAAACAGTTACTCTTCCAAAATAGAACCACTCATTTTATGAGAAAATGAAAATGTGTTGTCAAGTGACCTACATCAGTCAGTTCAGTTCAGGCGCTCAGTCGTGTCCGACTCTTTGTGACCCCATGAATCGCAGCACGCCAGGCCTCCCTGTCCATCACCATCTCCCAGAATTCACTCAGACTCACATCCGTCGAGTCAGTGATTCCATCCAGCCATCTCATCCTCTGTCGTCCCCTTCTCCTCCTGCCCCCAATCCCTCCCAGCATCAGAGTCTTTTCCAATGAGTCAACTCTTCACATGAGGTGGCCAAAGTACTGGAGTTTCAGCTTTAGCATCATTCCTTCCAAAGAAATCCCAGGGCTGATCTCCTTCAGAATGGACTGGTTGGATCTCCCTGCAGTCCAAGGGACTCTCAAGAGTCTTCTCCAACACCACAGTTCAAAAGCATCAATTCTTCGGCGCTCAGCCTTCTTCACAGTCCAACTCTCACATCCATACATGACCACAGGAAAAACCATAGCCTTGACTAGACGGACCTTTGTTGGCAAAGTAATGTCTCTGCTTTTTAATACGCTGTCTAGGTTGGTCATAACTTTCCTTCCAAGGAGTAAGCATCTTTTAATTTCATGGCTGCAGTCACCATCTGCAGTGATTTTGGAGTCCAGAAAAATAAGTTCAACCACTGTTTCCACTGTTTCCCCACCTATTTGCCATGAAGTGATGGGGCCAGATGCCATTATCTTAGTTTTCTGAATGTTGAGCTTGAAATCAACTTTTTCACTCTCCACTTTCACTTTCATCAAGAGACTCTTTAGTTCTTCTTCACTTTCTACCATAAGGGTGGTGTCATCTGCATATCTGAGGTTATTGATAGTGTGATATACTGATCTCATTTCTTGCGATCCAAGTGGACCCTAGCAGTCATTAGATGACTTATATATAAAATACATTGTTTATTTTATGCCATTGCAGTGGTTCTCTGGATTATGTTTTCAGTCTAAATAACTAAGTGCTGTCTATTAAAATCTTTTGCTTTATTAATTGGGCTTTATGCCTTTTTATTATTGAGTTGCAAAAGTTCTTTATTCTGGAGACTAACCTCTCGTTAAATATATAATTTGAAACTATTTTCTCCCATTATGTAGGTTTTTTGCACTCTTTTGATATCCTGTGAACACACAAAATTATAAAACTTTGATGAAGTCCAGTTTATCAATTTGTTGTTTCTATTGCTTATGCTTTAGTGTTATGTCTAAAAACCATTGCCTGATCCAAGGTCAAATGTATATCTGTGTTTCTTTCCAAGAGTTTTATAGTTTAACCCTTATAGTTAGATCTTTGATTCATTTGGAGTTCACTTTTATATGTGGCGTGAGGTAAGGATCCAGCTTCATTCTTTTGCATGTGGATATCCAGTGTCCCAGCACCATTTGTTGAAAAAACTGTTCTTTCTATTTTAAGTGGTCTTGGAACTCTTGTCAAAAATCAGTTGACCAGCGACGTATGAGTTTGTTTCTTGACTCTCAGTTCTGTTCCTTTGCTCTATATGTACATCCATATTATTGTTGTAATAGTAGGGATTTTTCATGGACTGCACTATTTTGACTACTGTAGCTCTGTAATGAGTTTTGACGTCATGCGCTGTGAGTCATCCTTTGTTCTTTTTCAAGACTGCTTTGACTGTTTGAGGTCCCTTGCTTTTCCATATGAATTTCAGAGTCTTTTCTCCTTTTTTCTACAAGAAAAAAGATAGTCAAAATTTTAATAGGGATTACCTTGAATCTGTAGGTCAATTCAGGCAGTGTTCTTATTATAAATTTTTTTGGCTTTTTTTCCATTGGAATAGAATTGATTTACAATGTTGTGTTAGTTTCAGGTGTACGGCAGCATGATTCAGTTATACATATACTCATTCTATTTCAGATTCTCAGTGTTCTGTAATAACCTACATGAGTAAAGAATCTGATTCCTTTTCATTTCCTTCTGTTTTTATTGTAATTTTTTAAATGAAGTTTTAAAACACTGTCACTACCTAAAGAGATATCCATTATGAGATGATTCCTCTGTATTCCCATGCAGGAGGGTTAAGCTTTAGAAGCAGCAGGAAAATTGATTTAGCACACTGATACCCTTTATCCCAAACCTGCCTGAGATGCAAGGAAATTTCTATGTGAACTTTTCCTTAAATCATGATGACTATGACACACGGACACATTGGTGTGTTTTGTCTGTTTCCATGCTATCCTCTGATGTGTGTGCGTGTGCACGTGTGTGTGTGCGTGCGTGCCTCAACCACGTGGATGAAACCTGACGCATTGCCTCCCACCCCGAGCTCTGCGGCTGCCTGTGATGATCCCTGGTGCAATTCCAGGGTGTTCCCTGAGCTCACCAGCTCTTATGCATGGCCCTGTAATTTGAATCAAAATTCAAGAAGAATTCTTAACTAAAATGATTGGGAGGTGAAGTCAGACCACAGTAGAGGCTCCTAGACTGTTTCTGGCGGGGAACCCTGCAGCAGATGTGTCTGATTTTTTATTGGCGGGGGGATAGATTCTGGGGAACAACCAGTGATGTTACACTGGAGAACAAGGTCTGGCTATCTTGTCTTTCACAACCAGCTGCCTTCAAGGTTCATATTTTGAAAGAGAAGAAAAGTGGTAGTGATATTGCTGCTGTGAATATAGAGATGCATTCAAATTGAGATTAATTTTGAAATTTATTTCCACAGAGTCTAACTCGAAAAAAGATGAATGTGTTTACATGTGAGAAAGAGTTTGGAAGGAATGTTAATTTGCCTCTTGCTCATAACTCAGAAACCAATTTTGCAGTGTGCTCCCTGAATAAGCCCCATTGCTGTGCCGTGCTCAGTCGTGTCGGACTCTTGGAAAATCCCAGGCAAGAATACTGAAGTGGGTTGCCATTTCCTCCTCCAAGGGATCTTCGTGACCCAGGGATAGAACCCGGGTCTCCTTTGTCTCCTGCATTGCAAGCAGATTCTTTTACTATTGAGCCACCAGGGAAGCCCAAGCTCTGTTACTTTTTCTTAACTCTTCTCCTGCCATCTATGCTATGGTCTGCTTTATAAAGTCAGTAATAAACAGTAAAGTATAATGTCTCATCAAAAGTAGGAGATCGGGAATTTCCCTGGTGGCTTAGTGGCTAAAACTTCGCCTTCCAATGCAGGGCATGTGGGTTCAGTCCCTGGTCGGGGAGCTAAAATCCCACATGCCTCTCCTGTGGCAAAAACCAAAACATAAAGCAGAAACAATATTGTAACAAATTCAATAAAGACTTTAAAAACGGTCCACTTCAAAAAGAAACCTTTTTTAAAAAAAAAAAGGAGATCTATTAACCCATTCCTGTTTATGAGGCATAAGTCCAAAGCAATGCTGACATCATATGAATCATCATGCTATTCAGAGTCTTTTGGACTTGGGGTGAGAAAGTGGTCAAAAGACCAAAGTCAGGATGTTACTTAATTTCAACTACTATTGCAGATCCATTGATCTAAGACAGTGGATTGAAAATGGACTATTTAATGTTTTAAAAATTTTTATAAATATATTTATGACTACATGTGCTCATAAAAGCATGAGTTAAATCTCATTATTTCTGTGGAACACCAAATAGTGACCATTTGTCTTATCTTTCGCATGTCTCTGTATCTTTGTTTTTGGTCTGTGTGGTATTGAGACGAGTCTGCCCATACCCTTTGAGCAAATAGAGGAGTTGTGTGTTCAGCTTCCTCTTAAATATGGAACTTGATAAAGCTGCTCCTAAGGTCAACAGAGACCAGAGACACTGTCATCTGAGAGAAGGAAGAAGGGCCAGCTGCAAGTTTCACACCTCTCAGAAGCAAGAGGCTGAACCAGCCAGCCTGCCTTGGCAAACAATTCATTCCTTCTCTTTCAGAGGCTGGCAGAGTGAAGGGGAAGCTGGGGCTGTAGCTAGTTGCTTCTGAAGCTTTGCCAAGTTATAAAGAATTTCCCGAGGCATGAAGAGTAGAGATCTGGGAGTGCCACAGGGAACATTTCATATTAATATGATTATACTTATTAGCATTTTATACTCTTTTTATTTAGGAGATTGTTTTTATTTAGAAGCAAACCAAATTTCACATTCTAGGTTTGGGGCAAAGATGGGAGACATTCATAGAGAAATTGCTGTTTGAAGTTCTAAATGAGTGACTCTTTGGGAAAAACCTGCCTTCATTTTGTTGATGACGACTGAGGCTTGAAATAATGAAAATGGGTTTGCTCTCTAATGATGGGCTTCCCAGGTGGCACTAGTGGTAAAGAATCTGCCTGCCAGTGCAGGAGACATGAAAGACATGGGTTCAATCCCTGCGTCAGGAAGATCGCCTGCAGAAGGGCATGGCAACCCACTCCAGTATTCTTGCCCGGAAAATTCCACAGACAGATGAGCCTGGTGGCCAGGCTACAATCCATGGGGTCACAGAGAGTTGGACAGAACCCAAGCGACTTAGCATGCACGCACGCACACTCAAATGACAGTCAGCATATGTGATAGAAAGGAAAGTTGCCAAAATAGCCTTTTTGAAATAGCCTTTTTGATGTGACTTACATTATAAGAAAAGTATTGTGGTGGGGCTCGACTTGAAAACATAATCATTCATACTTTGACCTTTATTACATTAAAACTTTTTCTTTACCTCATGACCATGACCTGATAGCTTATACTTCTTGCTGTTTATGTTTCCCATGATACCAAAAATCAGTTTCCTAAAATTTTTATATATGACACATTGGTAATAGTTATAACTATTACATTATTAGAGTTTTCTAATCAAACTGCTTTAGTCAAATAAAAAGAAAACTAACTTTATCATTGCCACTGAGCTGTCACTAGATAATGCCTTAATTCTTGGTCACCACTCTTAATGATTTCAAGGAAGTATTAGAGGGCTTCAGAAGTATAACATGATGCTTACTTTGGGAGCAAATATACTAAAATTGGAACAATACAGAAAAGATTAACATGACTCCTGCTTAAGTATGACATGCAAATTTGTGAAAGCTTCCATGTTTTCAATCCATTGTATATGAGGCATCTAGAATAATAAATTTATAGAGATGACGTAAAACGGTAGTTGTCAGGGCCTAGGGGGAGGAGGGAATAGGGGATTAATCTGTAATGAGTACAGAGTTTCAGTTTGGGAAGATAAAAATGTTCTAGAGATGGAAGGTGGTGATGATTGTAAATATACTTAAAGCCACTGAAACCGCTTTTAACCACTTAAAATGGTTAAAATAGTAAGATTTGTGTTATATTTATTTTTCACAATAATAGTAGCTCTCTATGTACATTTATATCATTTGCCATTTTGAGTAGCAAAGGCATCTAAAAATTAATCCAAGGATGTTGGATCTTCAATAAGCATTCATTACACTCTCCCCGTATTCCAGATATATGCACATCGCCAGACATTTTCCAGGTATAGGGCACAATCTTTCATACCTGAATAATTTGGAATCTGCTTGGGGAGACTTTGGATAAACACAGTTGAAGGAGAGGCTTCTCTCATTAAGCTGAGGGATGTTGATCGCATGTCTCTTGGCATTAGGTAGCATCATCTGGCAGCCATTCCTTACTTCCTTCATCACTTATTGAAGATAATTAGAGGAGAAAGGAACCTAGTCTTCAACCGGCTCAGCTCCATCATTTCACTGGTTCAAAGAGAGTATAATCTGCCCAAGGTCATGCATCTGGTTAATAAGACTAGAGACCGAATCTATTCTGGTGTCTGTGTATCCAGTAGTATTTGTTCTGCCTCCTTGCTGAGGCCAAGTTAAACCAAACTGGATTTTGGAAGCTGTTTATTCAGCTTCAGGACCTGTTCTTTGAAAATATTATGGGTACAAGAAATGGCCCTCTTTTAGCATATGTTACTCAGTGATAAATGCTTCCCAAGCTCAAAGACTCAACACCCTTGGACACTTAAGTCAATGTGAACGTATTCATAAAGGACATTAGTGTCAGCCGCATTGTGCGTTTTGCAGGATTTTTTGTACATTTTTATTCTGCATTGGCTTAGAAATCATATGCGAACGCATGAAAACTGACAACAAACGTGCCTTCTTCTGTATAATTGCCATTCGCTTACTCTGCGCAGAACAAGCACACATTTCTCTGAAAACACAAGATAATAATACTCAGCTAGGTCTTAACCGTTTGTGAGGGATCTGACTTAGTGTTTAGCTCTGCGAATGTCAGTGGCTGGAGCCCTTCACATCATGCACATCATAAAGTCATCTCCTAAGCCAGAGGAGAGAATCATTTTCATGACTGCAAAGACACAGTTTATTTATTGCCACTCAAATATATATAGAAAAAAGAATAGAAGAGGAAAGAAAAAAGAATTTAATGAAAGATTTTGCAGATTTTTTTCCCTAAATTTGTATTATTACTCTGGTGTCTTTTGAAGACTGGCTTTCCTTTATTTCTCTTTCTTCTTTTCTGTTTTTTGAGACTCATTTGATCCTCACAATAAACTTGGACAAGTGAAGTAAATGTAAATAGTTAACCCCTTTATTCATCTTCATGAGCCTCTAGGAAGGCTGACCTTTTGTACCCAGCCCTGGATATGTTTAAATATGCTGTTCCATCTGCCCAATCTTGGCCTTTTGAGATCTTTCTGAGCTTCCAAAACCCCAACTCTCTTGTTACCTCTCCCTTAAAACTTTAATTAGCACAAAGCATCTGTCCACTGGTCATTTGGTTTAGACGTGTGTCTGCTGTTGCCTTGATGCGTGTGTGTGTGCATGCTCAGTTGCTCAGTTGCTCAGTTGTGTCTGCCTCTTTGAGACTCCATGGACTATAGCCTGCCAGGCTCCTCTGTCCATGGAATTCTCCAGGTAAGAATACTGGAGTGGGTAGCCATTCCCTTATCCATGGGATCTTCCTGACCCAGGGATCAAACCCAGGTCTCCTACACTGGCAGGCGGTTCTTCACCACTACACTACCTGAAAAGCCCCCTTTGCCATGTACATGTCAACTAATTGCCATGTGCTAATTATAAGCTCTTTGAAGGGTGTGAATCAGATTTCTTCTGCATTCATTTCTCTTGAAACAAATCACTGGGTACAAGTAGGTATTACAAATACCTGTCTTCAGTTGGAAGAATTGTGGCTCTTGAAAACCACAGCATCCCTTGGAAACTTACTGGAAATTCACATTCTCTGGTCCCACCCCTGACCTCCTGATTCACCAATGCTGGGCTGAGAAACTAGCAATGTGGCTTTTAACAAGCTGTCTAGGTGACTCTGATGCATGCAGAATTTTAAGAATTACTGATTTAGAATGTATTCAGTTTATGAAAAATTAAGAAATAGGTGAGGATCTATTCTAGCCCACCTATAAGCCATTTCGATTTACCCATACTGTTATGTCCTAAATCCACATGATGAAAACTATACGTCACAAAAAGTGTTTGACATAAACCTAATTGAAAAAATATATTTGATTAATCAACAGCAGCTCCACTTCTCAGAAGAAGATACATAGTTGCTAAGTAGTCCTAGATGAAAAGATGTACACCTTCTCACAGATACTAAAAGTCAAAACATAACTTTTGAAATTATCAAATTGATCATTTTTAAAATCTGCCATACCCTGTCATAGCAAGCTAAGTGAAAAGAAACTTCCTAAGCTCCTGATCAGTAGATGAGTGTAACCTTCTTTTGGAACCACTTGCCTCTCCCTGATTAAAATGTACAGTCTTCTCTAATTTGACACTGTTGCCGTTGTTCAGTCACTAGGTCGTGTCTGACTCATTTTGACCCCATGGACTACAACACACCAGCCTTCCCTGTCTTTCACCATCTCCTGGAGGAGTTTGCTCATACTCGCCGTATTCCTTCCTCCGGCTACCCTGGCCCGCCTGTGGAGAGGGCTTGAAACCCCTCAGTACTAGTTTTATAAATAAGCATCACTGCCTTTAAAACAGTGGCGCTAGTGGTAAAGAACCCGCCTGCCAACGCAGGAGACGTAAGAGATGTGGGTTCAATCCCTGTGTCGGGAACATCCCCTGGAGGAAAGTCAAAAGTCTTAGTCGCTCAGTCATGTCCTACTCTTTGCAACCCCACAGACAGTAGCCTGCCAGGCTCCTCTGTCCATGGAATTCTCCAGGTAAGAATACTGGAGTGGGTTGCCATTTACTTCTTCAGGGGATCTTCCCGACCCAGGGATTGAACCCAGGTCTCCTGCATTGCAGGCAGATTGTTTACTGTCTGAGCCACTGAGGAAGACCCACCCTGGAGGAGGGTGTGGCATCCCACTCCAGTATTCTTGCCTGGAGAATCCCCATGGACAGAGGAGCCTGGACGGCTGCAGTCCACAGGGTCACAAAGAGTCAGATACTTAACACAGCACACACACAGCCTTTAAAGCAACTATGAAGGACAAATGACATGCAGCAGAGCTGGGTTCCCCTTCTCAAGACTCCTCTTCAGTTTATATTTCTCTCATTTTGGAGTTCAGTGCCCCTAAAATTATAGGGAAATTGCCATATGTGATGTCGGCTGGAAAACGTTTCAAGAAACTTAGGTGGAAATGGTTTAAGTTCCAAGTCTAAATGAGCAGTGAACTGTTAGGCCATCTCTGTTTTTCCTTGCAAAATTTAATAGTCTCCTATAACCCTAGAGCTCTCAATTTCTTTGTTATTCTATAAAAAAGAAAGGAGATACTTCCTAATGCACTGTTGCTGGCCTCATCCTATTTTTTTAAGGTGGTTGTTGTCTGTCAAAACAAGTTCTTTGCAGTTTTTTTTTTTAATACTGAGAATGAATTCTTGAAGCAGACCAACCAAATTTAAGTGTTTTGAGGATAATAGTAATAATTACAGGAGTTGCCCCCTCAGTTCCCTGGTGGCTCAGGTGGTAAAGAATCTGCCTGCAATGCAGGAGACCTGGGTTCCATCCCTGGGTCAGGAAGATTCACTGGAGGAGGGCATGGCAACCCACTCCAGTCTTACCTGGAGAATTTCATGGACAGAGGAGCCTGGCAGGGTACAGTCCATGGGGTCACAAAAAGTCAGACACAGCTGAGCGACTAACACTTACTGCTGAGAATCAATCTGAACATTTTCCAAACTGTTGTTGGCAATGGTAGTTATCATGAGAAAAACAGAAAAAGAAAGAAAAAAAAAAAGCTGTTTCAGGAAAAGTGTGGGGTCTGGGAAGAGTTCCTTTTTAATCCAATATTCAGGCCCTCCTGGGAGATATTCCAAGTTTATAGGCTATTTATGGGCTAAATGTCTGCTTTATTTTTCTTGCCTTCCTTTTGTCAGAAAACCAATTTCTCAACACTTCAGTGCTTTCTTTCCTTCTTGATGGAGAAGTTTACTTATACCTGAGGTTCCTCCTTTTAGGTATGAGAAGAGAAATTAAGTTGCTTCAGTCGTGTGCAACTCTTTGTGACCCTTGTAGCCCCCCAGGTTCCTCTGTCCATGGGATTCTCCAGGTAAAAATACTGGAGTGCTTTGCCATGCCCTCCTCCAGGGGATCTTCCCAACCCAGGGATCAAAGGCCTGGGTCTTCTCTCGTGTCTCCTGCATTGGCAGGCAGGTTCTTTACTACTAGCGCCACCTGGGAAGCCCCTTACCTCCCCAGGTGATCCTTAAATATTCAAAAGTTTAAAAATGCATGCTTATATGAAACAGCAAAAATACAAGGAATTCTTAAAGGTTTAAGTTATATTTATGTTGGTCTTGAACACAGAAGAATGGCGATTGTTGTCATGGAAAATTAATATGTCCTGGTAAATTTACCATGTGGATTTTTGGTGGTGCTTATTTCCAAAGCAGTGATTGTATAAAATATTAAAGTGAAGCATTATTAACCTTGAAGTTCAAATTCATTGAGAATTTGTTTAGGTGTGACAGGATTGATGGCTATGTTTTCTTTCTCCACGTTAAACTTCTTATTAGCTGTGAAAAGGGATTGGCATAAATGGCTTATTAACTTTGATTAACTATATCTGAAAGACATGAACAAGCATAGGGCAGGCTCCAGTCAGAAAATGCTGTCACTTTCAATATTTTCCCCATTTCCTCTTTTATTTGATCTTTCAGAAACTGTGAATTTACTATTCTACCTACCAGAATCTTTTCTTCCCTCTTTAGATTTTTCACTTTCTATATTATTGATACATTTTACTCAGCAGTTTAAGTGACAAATAGTAAAGCTTAATTTCGGAGGATTGTCAGAGAATCTAACACTAGCCCAGGAAGTGTGTGTCTTCTTAGAGAATTGGCAAAAAATTACCGAGACAAGGAACACTGGGTACCAACTCTAGATATGAGACCCAAGAGCATCTCGCTCTGTTAATCAACCGTGTATGTATTTTTTTGGATCGTGAAAGTAGTAGTAAAAGTGTTAGTCACTCAGTCGTCGACCCATGGACTGTAGCCCACCAGGCTTTTCTGTCCATAGAATTCTCCAGTCAAGAATACTGGAGTGGGTTGCCGTTCCCTTCTCCAAGGGGTCTTCCTATCCCAGGGTCAAACTCTGATCTCCTGCATTGCAGGCAGATTCTTTACCGTCTAAGCCACCAGGGAATACAAATTATATTTTTTGCTTCTTAAAGAATCTCCTGTGGAGACTTGGCATAGAAATCATGCACCATCTGTTTTTTTCTCCCAGAGTGAATAGATGGCATAACTGCAAATGTCTTAGACACAGAGGATATGGTCATTTGGGTTTTTCCCTTCACCTAGAGTGAAGTCAGGTAGTCAAGGAGAATACTTTAGAACTTTCTTGGCAAATGGCCAGAAAAAGTAAAGAAAATGAAAAGCCCCGAAGGTCACATATTCTCTCCAACCTTGGACTGCCTCACATTTGCCAGAGATCACTTCCTTGTCATTTTTATGAGAGGGGCAGGACCTGAAATTCAGTGCGCATTCTTGGTGACCCACTGGCAGTTTACCCTCCTTTTCTCATCTTCAGCTATCACCCTTCCAAAAAAAAAAAAAGAAGGAAGAAAGCAATAAAATCCCTTAGAGAAAGCTGTTCTGACCTTTGATCTTCCTTTGATCTGGATATGACTAGGTGGGTGTCCATTCCACTCAGGCTGCCATGATAAAATACTGTAGACTGGGTAGCTTAAACAACAGAATTCTTTCTCACAGTTCTGGAGGCTAGCAGTCCAAGATCAAAGCCTTGGCAAGTTTGATTTCCCCTGAGGCCTCGCTTCTTAGTTTGCAGATGGCTGCCTTCTCACTGTATGTGAGTGAGAGAGAGATCTCTGGTGTCTCTTTCTCTTCCAGGCCTGTTCCCGTAGGGCTCCCTATGATCTCATTTTACCTTAATTCCCTCCTTAGAGCTCCTTTCTCCACATAGAGTCACATTAAGCGTGAGGGCTTTAACATATGAATTTGGGGGAAACACAGTCTATTCCGTAACGGTTGACTACACCATGCTTTGGGAGAGATCCAGTGTACTCCATGCTCAGTATGCCTCATCCGTCATTTCTTTAGTGCATATGGGTTCTTACATCCTCAGAAAATCGAGGGAAGCCATTAAAAAGTTTTCCCTCTTTCCTACCCAAAGTCATTGCGATCCGTTTTCTCATCAGCAGTCTTCCACTCTCTCTGTGAACTTCAAATATAAAACCACTTGGGTGTATCAAAAGCCTACCCTTGACCTAGAAGGATTTGATGGAATTTTTAACATTTGGTTATTTGGCTGCATCAGGTCCTGGTTGTGACTCAGGATCCTTTTTTGTGGCTCGAGGGCTTCTCTCTAGCGGTGGCCTGCAGGTTTAGTTGCTTTGTGGCCTGTGGGATCTTAGTCCCAGACCAGGGATAAGAACTCATGACCCCTGAGATGACAGGCAGATTCTTAACCATTGGACCACCAGGGAAGTCCCTGATTGGATGGATTTTTAAATGTTGTCTCTTTTACTGATTTCTCCGTGTGTGCTCAGTCGCTCAGTCGTGCCTGACTCTTTTGCGACCCCATGGACTATAGCCTGCAAGGCTCCTCTGTCCATAGAATTCTCCAGGCAAGAATACTGGAGTGGGCTGCCGTATCCTTCTCCAGGGGATCTTCCTGATCCAGGGATCAAACTCGTGTCTGCTGCAGCTCCTGCATTGCAGGTGGAAACCTTACCACTGAGCCACTGGGGAAGGCCCAGTATTCACTTACTGAGATAGTGTTATAGTTTCCTAGAACCACCAAAACAAATGACCGTAAACTGAATGGCCTAAAAACAACAGAAATTTATTCTTTCACCATTCCGGAAGCTAAAAGTCTGAAATGAAAGTGTCTATGGGGGCTTCCCTGGTGGCTCAATGGTAAAGAATCCACCTGCCAATGCAGAAGACACAGGTTCAATCCCCAATCCAAGAGGATCCCACGTGCCGCGGAGCAACCAAGCCCATGTGCCACAACTACCAAGCCTGTGCTCCGGAGCCTGGGAGCCGCAAGTCCTGAGCCCACGTGCCACAGCTACTGGAGCCTGGGTACCCTAGAGCCCACGGTCCGCAACAAGAGAAGCCACCAAAACAGGAAGTCTGCACACCACAGCTGGAGAGTAGCCCCCACTTGCCACAACTAGAGAAAAGCCCTTGCAGCAATGAAAACCCAGCAGAGTCAAAAAATTATTAAATTAAAAAAAAAATTTTTAAGTGTCCCTGGGGCCATGTTCCCTCTGAAGGCCCTAAAGGAGTATCTGTTTTGTTCCTTTTCCTTGTTCTTACTGTTAGCGACCATCCCCAACAGTCCTTTGGCTTGTAGATACACCAATCCAGCCTCTGCCTGTCTTCACACGGCGTCTCCCCTTTGTCTCTGTGTCTTCTCCATACGACCAAGAACCCACCTGACTCCCATGGTGTCCTCTCGATGCCATATTGGATTGAGAGCCTTACACCAGTATGATCGGATCTTTACTTGATTCCATCTGTGAAGATCCCATTTCCAAATAAGGTTATATTCATAGGCACTGGATGTTACAATGTCAGTATTATTTCGGGGGCAGGACATAATTCAGCCCATTCCAGGCAGTTGCTTTTGTTGGTTTGTTTGAGGTGCATACCGCAAGGCATGCAGGATCTTGGTTCCCTGACCAGGGATTGAACCCAGGCCCCCTTGCAGTAGAAGCATGGAGTCTTAACGACTTGACCGCCAGGGAGGTCTCAGGCAGTTTTATCTTTAATTTCCTTTGACTTCTACAATCCCAAAACATTGTCCAAGTTTCTTTCTAAAACATGATCAAATTTAAGTCAAAGGACTGCATGCATGTTTTTTGATGACCTCTTTTTTTTAATTTATGACCTCTTCATTAAAAAAAAATTTTTCCATATATAATTGGTTCAAATTGTGAAAGACTTTTAAAAATGCTTTGCATTTGCTTGAGGCTGATTAATAAGTAAATTTGTAAACTACGACTGTTTTAATTAGCCAGGGTTAATTAATGTTTACCACACTTGGAAGATGAAAAGACATGTATAAATGCACTGTAATATGAGTCATTTTTAAATTTGTTGTTGAAACTTAAAGTTTATTCAAATAAAGACTGCTTACATCACAAACGCACACACAATAAGCTGTTGGAGACCTGTGGTAATTAGTGTCGAGGGCTTTAAATTTTGAGGTTAATTATATTTTATCGAAGATGGTCATGTTTTAATACTGTATATTCAGAGAAAGCTAGTTATATTTTTAGTTTGATTGTGTAAAAGGGAGAGAGAATAGAAATCTGAGACCAAACTGGTAACTCTTTCTACAGTATACCATAATCTAAGATGAAGTCTGTTTTTTGTTTTTATTTCTGAGTTTTTTATTTTTTATTTCAGAGCAGGGTAGAGGAAAGAAAAAGGTTACCTGTGCTGAGATGAAACTATCACATTTAAGCAGCTTTTCTGAAGAAAAAACATTGCTAGAATTCTATGTAAATTTTCAGCAGGAAAAAAGTCAGGGGCTTGGATGAGATCTAATGCCAAGATTGGAAAGTGTGGAGATTAGAAACAGTTTGGAAGGAAAGACTAGGGCAAGATCTCTCTTAAGAGGCAGCAGGCAGCATTATCATGGAAACAGTTGTCTCACGCATAGGATGGTGAGGACATGGTTATCTGGGGTAATTTTCCAACATGTTCAGTGGAACACAGCTCTGGTTCACAGGTGACAAAGGAAAGCTGGCCTCAGGGATTACAGCCCCATTTTACCCTCCATCATTGTCCAAAGGGAGAGCATATTCAAAGGTAAATTACAAAAGGGTTAGAGCTCCACTTTATTTTTATCTCCTACACAATTTTCTCACTCATTCTTTGCATAAGGTTGCTTTTTTTTTTTTAATCATCTCATAGGTGCTCATACTGAAATGATTTGACTTAAGAGCGGGGTGAGGGGAAAGACCTACAACTCTTTATTTTGTAGTTCTTAACAGTAACCACCATCTGATGTTATTTTTAACCATGGCAAAATTCTCTAAAGAATTTTCACTAAGCATGTGATGACACTTCACTACAGATGAGACTGTTCATTATCTAGCAGAATTCAATACATGATAAATCCCTTTGGGGGAATCTGATGTGAACTTTTTTCCCAAAATACCTGGGAAGATGGGAAACCTCCCATTTTCTTTCCCGTGCTTCCCTGTGGGCTGTTGCAGCATTTACATGCGTTCTCCAGACCATAGTTCCAGGGGCTCCAACCCTCTCCACCGTGATATGGAATATCGCAGACTCCACACGTCTAAATAGAACCTGTCTTTCTGCCCCCAGTCTGTGCTCTTTTGATGGACACAACTCAAGTCAAGAATGCAAATATTAAGCAGCCTCCTGACAGCACCTTTTTCCTTTCCTGGTCACAATCCCCTTCCACACCTCCCACCACCTGCAAAGTAGCTCTTCTTGTTCTTTGTATCACGTGCGGTAGTGTCTTTCTGGTTTTATCACTTGTGTGCATTCTTGCCCACTATCTCACCCATTTTTGAATGTCAACATGTCTTCTTAGGATTTTATAATCCCCAGTTTCCCCCTCTGTCCTTTTCTTTATAATTTACCTAAAAACCAACTGCAGGCCACTCATTCAACGCATGGAATCCCCTTAGTCTGTATTTTGCTAACGGCATATTCTTCCTGCGGGCCAGCGTATTCTTTTGCCCTGTGTATATCCCACAAATTCCAAGTCCTTGGCTCCTGTCTAAGCTACTTCCCTTTTCATCTCCCTGTGTTCCAGGAACCAGAAGAGTCCCCACAGGCAGAGGCACCCCTTCCTCTGTACCTTGGTCCATGGACTTGTGTCCACTAGGACTGTAGTCGCTCTTCCTTAGCAAACCTGTAATGTCACCATCCCAGCCCCAAAGGCCCAATTTGTTTCTTTCTTGCTCTGTCCACACCCCTTACCAGAGCATTTGTATACGAATTACTTTTCTGCCCATCTTTTCTCTGGTGCCTTGAGCTTTGAGTAATAAAAAACTGCCTTAGTTGTTTCCTACACTGGCCTGGAAGATGGTAGGATTGCTCAACAGCTGAATGCGTGAATAAATAAATTAATGAGCTCACTAATTAATAATAAAATGATTTTAATTTTCTTGGCTCCAGATTAATTTTTGTAAAGTGAGTCCTTTCAGCCACACTTCATCTGCTCTATTAATACTTCCCTGAAGACAGTCACTTTCCACCCATCTCCAAGCCTCAGATGCCAAGCACTTTCCATCACCAGGCTTGGTTCCCCTGCATTGTAAGAGGATCCCAAAGTCCTCTAATGCAGGAGATAAAGGACCATTGCTGTCCTAAAAATGTTCCCTGCAGAACGAGTTTTCTGTTAAAACACAAATAGGCCAGTGTGCAGAAGAGCATAGAGGCCTGGTGTGGTTTTTTTAATCTGTATAAATAAACCTTTCAAAATAGCTTCAATGTCTACAAACATGATACCTTGTCTACAGGAACAAGAGCATCCTCCACTATGATTTGTACTGGTCTTATCCACACTTGCCTGTGCTCCTTATCCTAATCAGCATAAATCGTAGGCTCTTTGGAAGTGAAGTCACCTATGTAGGAATGTTGAAAATGTTACTTTCTACCATGAGCTAGCCAGCCTTGCTAACCAATCCTTCACATCCTTCAAAATATAGGCATGCCTAAGGGATATTGTGGGGTCAGTTCCAAACCACCAGAATAAAGTGAATATTTCCATCAAGTGAGTCGTGTGAATTTGGGGATTTCTGGAGTGCATGTCAAAAGTTACTTTATGCTGTAGTCTATTGTATGCAATAGCACTATGTCTAAAAATGCAGCGTACTTAACTCTGCCTAGAAAATACCTTCTTGCTTAAAATGGTAACCATCATCTGAGCCTTATCAAGTTGTAATCTTTTTGCAATGCTATTGTCAAAGATCACAGATCACCATCCAAATATAATACTTGGATTATATCCAAGAATATCCAAGAATTTTTCAAAAACTTTGAAATATTGTGACAATTGCTGAAATGTGATCCAGAAACAAAAAGTGACCAAATACTATTGGGAAAATGGAATCGAAAGACTTGCTTGACACAGGGTTGCCACAAACCTTCAATCTGTTAAAAAAAAAAAAAAAAGACAGTATCTGTGAAGTGCAATATAGCAAGGTATGCCTGTTTAGAGTTCAGTCAATTAAGCATCTATCAGATATGAATCAATTAGCATGCACTGTCTTTTCTGCATAGCAGAGAATGACTGCTAGCTGTTGAGAAGGGCACAGCTGCCCTTTCCTTTGGATTCCTTTCATCCCCCTAGGATGTCTCTTACCCAAGTAAGAAAGATTCCTCTCACAAGTTTGGGAGAGGGTGCAGATCAGACAGGGCTTCCCTGGTGGCACAGACGGTAAAGAATTTGCCTTCAATGCAGAAGACCCAGGTTCGATCCCCGGGTGGGGAAGATCCCCTGGAGAGGGAAATGGCAACCCATTCCAGTATCTTTGCTTGGAGAATCCCATGGACAGAGGAGCCTGGTGGGCTATAGTCCGTGGGGTCATAAAAAGCCAGACACGACTGAAGCCACTTAGCATGCAGGCACGCAGATCAGACAGGACCACAGGTACAGTGTGCAGGTTGGATAGGACACAGCGGTAGGGGCTTCATTCAGACCCCCTCCCTTGTCACGTGCAGCTGGGGGTACAAGGTGGAGCTGAAATCCAATCTACACATAGCATAACAAGCCTGTGCCCTTGTGACTCAGTCCCCAAAGAAGGCATCCCATGGACTGGTAAGGGCCTGGCCTTTCTCAGGAGTAAAGGTGATGTTTTCATCTCCAGCTGCTCGCTCTTAGTTGGTTCAGAGCCCAGAGCCGAGGTGGAGAAAACGGGACATGATGGGTGGGTGCCCAGAACACCCCAGCACCTGCAGTGAAGGCTTCAGGGAAATATGTACTCAGACTGTATACAGCTGCCAGAATGACTGTGCATTTATAAAAAATGTATTCACAGGCAGTTAAACTGTCACTTGAGTACTTTGTAAAAATAATCTTCCTCCTCCTTTCTTGTGCTCACTAAAAGCTAAGCAATTTTTTTTAAGGAAATGTGATACTGATCCAGATAGAGCAAACCTCAGGTTTTATTTCATGTTTCCAATTGACTATATAGCTGAGGACTTCGGAGTAAAAACAAACAATAAAGTGGACCCACTGCAGAACAACCTTCCAGGGAACTGAGAAATACATAGTGTGGAATGAACTGGAGAGAAATTGATTTCTTGTGATTTCATCTCTTTACGTCTTCAAATCTGATAACTCCAATTCTAGGCGCCTTCTTCCCTATTCCTGAAAAATTCAGTCTCCTTGACCACAGTCATAAAAAATTAAATAATGAAGTGATGATGGGATGAGATGAAATAGCTGATTCCCTAAAGAATAAAAAACTGTTTAAAAATTGCTCTTGGTGGGGTGGCAAGTGAATTATTGTTTCTTTTATTTTCTCTATTTCTTGCACTGAATTTGACTGTAGCTAATTACTACCAAACTACATTTTTATATAAAGAGGAATCACAGTGAAGTTCTACCTTATGCTAGAGGAGGTTTGAAGAGAAAAATTCTATATAATTATGGGGACTTCCCTGGCAGTCCAGTGGTTAAGACTCCACACTCCTCATTTAGGGGCCCACGTTCGATCCCTGGTCAGGGAACTAGATCTCACATGCTGCAACTAAAGACTTGGCGCAGCCAATTAAATAAAATTTTGAAAGAAAGAAATTCCATATAATCATCATTACTTTGAAACTCCTTGAGCTTAGCCATAAAAGCATACATCTCTCAACTAGCCTAAGACAGCCAGTTTTTCCCCTAGCATGTGAAGAGATAGCTATTTGCTGTGTTGAAGACCACAAGAAATAATTAACTTTTGTGTAAGGGATGCAGGCATAAAAATCACATTTATTTTTATCTTAGTTTGTAGAAGACATATAGCTTGTATCTGCTTACATTAATGTACATAAATGTATTTTCACTATATATACACATATACATACATATACATATATTTGTTTTTTTTAAGAGTTTACTTTTGGCTGCATTGGGTCTCATTGCTCTGCACGAACTTTCCCTAGTTGTGGTGAGAGGGGGCTGCTCTCTGGTTGCAGTGCATGGGCTTCTCATTGTGGTGGCCTTGCTTGTTGCAGAGCACAGTCTTTAGGGCACTTGGGCTTCAGTAGTCATGGCACACAGGCTCAGTTGCCCCTCAGCATGTGAGATCTTCAGGACCAGAAATCAAAACGGTGTCCCCAGCATTGCAAGGCAGATCTCTAACCACAGGACCATCACTATATGTATAGTGGTCACTGGACCATCAATATGTATTCCTTCACTATATATATTAAGCAGAAGAAAGCACCCACATATGTACAGGCTAAAGCTGGCACTACAGTTTTAGTGCCATAGTACTGAAGGTTTATGTATATATTTATTTATTGGGTTGTGGTACTTGGGATCTTCAGTCTTCATTGTAGCATGCCAGATCTTTAGTTGTGGCATGTGAACGCTTAGTCACAGCACGTGGGATCTAGTTCCCTGGCCAGGGATCAAACCCAGGCCTCCTGCATTTTAAGTCTTAGCCACTGGACCATCAGGGAAGTCGCTGAACTTTTTATAATAATGTACTTCCAGACTTAAAGAATAGTTCTGAAAACATTGCATAAAATTTCTTTTTTTAAAAGTAAGTTGCAAAAAAGATGGGAAAGGAGAGCTTCCCTAGTGGCTCAGTGGTAAAGAATCTGCCTGCCAGTGCAGGAGATGCAGCTTCAGTCCCTGGTCCGGGAAGATCCCACATGCTGTGGAGCAACTAAATCCGTGCACCGCAACTAACGAGCCTGTGCTCTAGAGCCTGTGCTCTGCGACAAGAGAAGCCACCACAATAAGTCCATGCAACAGTGAAGACCCAGCACAGCCAAAAATAAATTTAAAAATTCTTAAAGCTAGGAAAAAATAAAAACCTAGTAATTTTGTACCTTAAAAAAAAAGTAAGTAATTAACTTGCAGACATCTTGGCCCTTTACACCTAAATTTTTCACCATGGGTTATTTTCTCAAAGCAAGGACATTTCTTTATATATGCGAGTCACAGCCTCAACACAGCGTACTACGAGATTGTTCCTGTGATACGTAAACTTGGTTTTTAGGCTACATTTTAGAATATTTTTCCCCGAAGGGTTACTTAGACTCCCAACTACCCAGCCAGGCGGGACCAAGACTCCTAATGTAGTTGGAAATACAATCAGGACGTTGGCAAAAGTTCCACAAGTAAACATGAAAAGGAACTCTTCACTCTGTGTTTAGAAACCGGGGAACCTGACTGACATCAGAAATCTCTTGATTTCTGACTGCCGTGGGTAAATTCTAAGTTCTTTGATCTGTGTTGTTTGACAGTCGAAAGGAAATTTCTCTTGACAAGGGACTTCTGTATCCTCCGTCTTAAGCGAAACGAATGATGCTTCAGGAAAATATCACTTGCAATAAGGAATGTTCTCACATATGACGTGCAGCTATGTCTGTATCTCCCTGGGGACACTTTGTTGCCATAAGTGGACAAAGCATGCTCCATGTAAAATCCATGTCCAAGAAACCACTAAAGAAAAATAAACCCCGACTCAGATAGTGGAGTCTGAATTTTGAGACCATGAGAGATTTTTGGGGATTGATAGTGTAGCTAAAAATAAGAGGACTGACCCAGTTTGCTGGGAGGTCAAAATGAAAACTAGATTTGTGTAACAGTATTGCTTTGTGATAATATACCTCATTTTTTCCTCTTGTTGGAACATATGGCAGCATTGACTATTTAAAGAGCTCAAGATCCAGAGCAGTCTAAATTATCTTAAATCTGACTCAGAATCAGTGAAACCTGATGACTGTTCATGCAGCACTCATATTTATGCCAGTCTACCAGAGGAGGAGAAATCTAAAAAATGTGGGAGGTGGATGAGAGGAGAAACTGCTGTTGAGGGTAGACCATCACAACAGGAGTGACAGGTAAGGTCTCACCTAGAGAAGGGAGCAAGCTTCCCCGGTGGCTCAATGGTAAAGAATCTGCCTGCAGTGCAGGAGACGCAAGAGAGGAGGGTTCAATCCCTGGATCGGGACCCTCCCCTGGAGGAAGGCACAGCAACCCACCCCAGGATTCTTGCCTGGAAAGTCCCTATGGACAGAGGAGCCTGGCGGGCTACAGTCTATGGTCTCGTGTAGAGTCAGACATGACTGAGCGATTAAACAACACGGGAACTAAGATCCTTGGAACAATTAAGCCCATGTGACACAACTAGAGAGTCCCTGTGCCCCAACAAAAGAATCTCAAGTACTGCAAAAAGACCCGGTGCAGCCAAAGAAATCAGACCAGATCAGTCGCTCAGTCGTGTCCGACTCTTTGTGACCCCATGAATCGCAGCATGCCAGGCCTCCCTGTCCATCACCAACTCCCGGAGTTCACTCAGACTCACGTCCATCGAGTCAGTGATGTCATCCAGCCATCTCATCCTCTGTCATCCCCTTCACCTCCTGCCCCCAATCCCTCCCAGCATCAGAGTCTTTTCCAATGAGTCAACTCTTCACATGAGGTGGCCAAAGTACTGGAGTTTCAGCTTTAGCATCATTCCTTCCAAAGAAATCCCAGGGCTGATCTCCTTCAGAATGGACTGGTTGGATATCCTTGCAGTCCAAGGGACTCTCAAGAGTCTTCTCCAACACCACAGTTCAAAAGCATCAATTCTTTGGCACTCAGCCTTCTTCACAGTTCAACTCTCCCATCCATACATGACCACAGGAAAAACCATAGCCTTGACTAGACGAACCTTTGTTGGCAAAGTAATGTCTCTGCTTTTGAATACGCTGTCTAGGTTGGTCATAACTTTCCTTCCAAGGAGTAAGTGTCTTTTAATTTCATGGCTGCAGTCACCATCTGTAGTGATTTTGGAGCCCAGAAAAATAAAGTCTGACACTGTTTCCACTCTTTCCCCATCTATTTTCCATGAAGTGGTGGGACCGGATGCCGTGATCTTAGTTTTCTGAATGTTGAGCTTTAAGCCAACTTTTTACTCTCCACTTTCACTTTCATCAAGAGGCTTTTTAGTTCCTCTTCACTTTCTGCCATAAGGGTGGTGTCATCTGCATATCTGAGGTTATTGATATTTCTCCCGGCAATCTTGATTCCAGCTTGTGTTTCTTCCAGTCCAGCGTGTCTCATGATGTACTCTGCATATAAGTTAAATAAACAAGGTGACAATATACAGCCTTGACGAACTCCTTTTCCTGTTTGGAACCAGTCTGTTGTTCCATGTCCAGTTCTAACAGTTGCTTCCTGACCTGCATACAAATTTCTCAAGAGGCAGGTCAGGTGGTCTGGTATTCCCATCTCTTTCAGAATTTTTCACAGTTTCTTGTGATCCACACAGTCAAAGGCTTTGGCATAGTCAATAAAGCAGAAATAGATGTTTTTCTGGAACTCTCTTGCTTTTTCCATGATCAGTGGATGTTGACAATTTGATCTCTGGTTCCTCTGCCTTTTCTAAAACCAGCTTGAACATCAGGAAGTTCACGGTTCACGTATTGCTGAAGCCTGGCTTGGAGAATTTTGAGCATTACTTTACTAGCATGTGAGATGAGTGCAATTGTGCAGTAGTTTGAGCATTCTTTGGCATTGCCTTTCTTTGGGATTGGAATGAAAACTGACCTTTTCCAGTCCTGTGGCCACTACTGAGTTTTCCAAATTTGCTGGCATATTGAGTGCAGCACTTTCACAGCATCATCTTTCAGGATTTGAAATAGCTCCACTGGAATTCCATCACCTCCACTAGCTTTGTTTGTAGTGATGCTTTCTAAGGCCCACTTGACTTCATATTCCAGGATGTCTGGCTCTAGGTCAGTGATCACACCATCATGATTATCTTGGTCGTGAAGATCTTTTTTGTACAGTTCTTCTGTGTATTCTTGCCATCTCTTCTTAATATCTTCTGCTTCTGTTAGGTCCATACCATTTCTGTCCTTTATCAAGCCCATCTTTGCATGAAATGGTCCTTTGGTATCTCTGATTTTCTTGAAGAGATCCCTAATCTTTCCCATTCTGTTGTTTTCCTCTATAAGTAAAGTAACAGTTTTAAAAGATAACAAAAAAAGATGTTATAGCTGGACACAGTTGCACAGGAGCCCCACAGTGATCTTAACCTCCCAGCCTTGCCCAGCAATCAACTGGACACCACAAAGGTTCTCCCCCAGATCGAATTTTAGACAAATTCTGCTCCATTGAACTACAGGGCAGTCCATGCTTAGAGGTAAGTTCGTTCGGTCTTAGGGGAGAGCGCAGAAAGGAAGGATGTCCTTTGGTGCCCTCTGCGTTTTTAAGTACATTCTTTTTCTCAGCATCTGAATAATAATAACCTGTTTCCTGAACACTTTCCTGCTCTGGCTCCTATGTAATTTCCTGCCTGACAAACAGTCTGGCAAAAAAAAAAAAAAAAAAAAAGGTGGGGGGAGAAATTCATAACTAGTCTTTCCTGCAGTTTTCTGGTTCAGAAAAATTTTATCATGATGGTAGCTTGAAGGCAATAGGGTGGGTTGGGTTTATGAACATGCCTTGAAGGTGCGTTGGCAGCCAGGTTTCTTCTGCGACATGGTTTCTGGGCCATACTTAGCTTTGACACCTTGCTTTGTTTTGAGGCCTGTCTTCTGTGAAGGGGATGCTGAGGCCATTGTGCAGTGATGCCTTTGTATAGATACACCTTATAGCAGTGGTCAGACTATAATGTGCTTAAGACTGGCCTGGGATCAGATGTACCATGCTAAGTGAAATAAGTCAGATAAAGACAAACTATATGATGTTACTTCTATGCGGAATTTAGAAAATGCAATGAACTAGTGAATATAACCCCAAAAAAGCAGACTTCAAAATAAGAACAAACTAGTGGTTACCATGGGGAGAGGGAAGAAGGAAGGGGCAATATAGGAGTAGGGGAGTAAAAGGTACATACTATTAGGTATAAAATAAGCTACAAGAATATACTATACATCACAGGGAATATAGCCAATATTTTATAGTAGCTGTAAATGGAGTAACCTTTAAAAATTTGAGCAAATTCCAGGAGGTAGCAAAGGACCGGGGAGCCTGGCATGCTGCAGTCCGTGGGGTCACAAAGTGTCAGACATGACTTAGCGACTGAACAACAACGTATTATACATCTGTAACTTATATAATATTGAAAATGGACTATACTTCACAGTTTTTTAAAAAATTGCCTGGGGACCATGTTAAATGTGCAGATTCTGTTTCCCTAGCTCAGGCTGGAACCTGAGATTATGATTTCAACAGGCTCTTGCGGGTTGCCCACATACCAAGATAAGAGAATTCAAAGTGAAGAAACTATGAAAACCATCTATCCAACTCCTCCTAATTTTATAGATGAGGAACGCAAAGTTTAGGGAGTTTCATAGACCATGGTCACATTGAAAGTAAAAGTGAAGTCACTTAGTCGTGTCCAACTCTTTGTGACCCCGTGGGCTGTAGCCTACCAGGCTGCTCCGACCATGGGATTTTCCAGGTAAGAATGCTGGAGTGGGTTGCCAGTGCCTTCTCCAGGGGATCTTCCCAACCCAGGGGTCGAACCCAGGTCTCTCTCATTGCAGGCAGATGCTTTACCGTCTAAGCCACGAGGGAAGCCTGGTCATGTTAAGTACCATATAGTGAACAGCATGGTAGTTACATGCTAAGCCATGAATCAGACATGCACGGACTGTGATTGGAAAATTAAATCTGATCTCATAGTCTTGGTGTGGGCAAAGTGCCTAGCACAGATGACAGCAGATTTATAGTAGAGCTTCTCAATAGGGAAAAAATTACATCCCTTTTACAAATATGCCTGCTGCATCTGTGGCAGTTGCAAAGGGTGGGGTTGGGGGAAAATGCATTGTTCAGAGGTGTGGTCCTCAGTGCTTTCAGATACATAAGTAATTATTTATTAAAATGTAAGAAATGATCACATGAGACTCTCCTGTTAGACAAGGTTGAAAAAAAATTTCCATTTGGAGGAGAGGCTGCAGATAAATGTGTCTGTTTCCACCAGAACCAGAAAATAGGAGGGAAATGCTAACAGTGATGCAAGTTCAATTCTATATGAAAGAAAAACCAGCAAGCCTAGGCATGTTCACCAGTCTCCAAATCAGACCTTTACTAGCCGTGTTTCACAGGGGAAAAGACAAGAGGTTGGACCTCCTCTGTATGACGGAGGTTCCCTCCCTGCCCCAAATGTGTTCAAAGGATGGAAAAGGTAGTTCAGTAATTACACCTGAAGCTTGTAGAAGAACTGACTTAATGTTTATAAAGTTCATTTTCATGAAACCTTAAATGTGACAGTAAAACTTTTAGGAGGAGTGAGGCAAGTGGATTAATCATTAAAAGGACTTTTTCCTATTCAGAAGCCCTTTTGTTGTAGCCACATGTTCCAGGAAACACACTCACTCAGAAGGGCAATGCAGATAGTGGAGTGCAGTTTATTACACCGGCGGGCCCAAGGCAGAGTCTCCTCTTAGCCAAGGACCCCGACCAGCATTTGTGAAAACCTTATATACCCTAAATGTATATGGTTCCCTGAAACTAGTCTGAACAAAGGAAAAAGAAAGATACAATCAAAGTTAACCGTGATCATATGCCTTAAGCCTAGGTAGTTAACAGTGGACAATTATCAATAGGCCTGTGGTCATACCCCAGTAAGCATTATAGAATGTATGATTCTGTTCGGTTACACAGATAATTAGGCTATTAATTAGGGTATTTTTTTTAGGCAACAGAGAGCCCTGGGGCTCTTCCTTCCAGGGGCCTGGTTTTCCAGTTGGTATATCATCTCCATAGATACTGGACATATAGCTCAAAGTCCACAGTCCGGCCCAAGATGGAGTCCTGCTTTCAAGATAGAGCCTGTTCTGTTTCCTTCTTCACTTTTATGAGGCCACTTCTCTCAAAATAAATTATCATCGTAGTCTACTGCTTCTCCAAGAACAAAATATGTTAGTCATTTGAAGATGAAATCAACCAGGGATCTCTTTTGATGTTGCTTTTTTTAAAAATACATATTTTAAATATCTTTAATGACAGCTATGTGGTGAGATGTTTTGTTTTTCTTATTTGCTAAAGTATGCCTGATATGGTCTTCCCAGGTGGCAGTGGTGGTAAAGAACCCACTTGCCAATGCAGAAGACGTAAGAGATGGGGATTCGATCCCTGAGTCGGGAAGATCCCCTGGAGGAGAGCATGACAGCCCACTCCAATATTCATGCCTGGAGAATCCCATAGACAGAACAGCCTGGCCAGCTACAGTCCATAGGGTCGAAAAGACTAGGACACAACTGAAGTGGCTTAGCACGCACGCACGCACATGCCTGATATATATCCTCAAAGCATTTTTGAAAGGGCAGCATACAATGGGTTTGATTGCATGTTAAATATCTGAAATTAAACTTCTTTTTGTTGTTTAAACTGCAGATTAAATATTACCATCACTGAATTTAGTTGAATATTTCCACTTTTAACTACAAGGCTCATAAGCTAGGGTATTACAGAAGATATTTGACTACAGAGGTAACTGCTGTAATTTGGGGCAGTAACAATTAGCTTTTAGGAAAATAAAGAGTCTTTTGAGAAATGTGCCTAGTCTTTTAGTTTAATATAGCAGTTGGCAAATGTAGATGCTTAAAAGCTTTGAAATCCCAATATATGCCATCAAAGTGCTGTAATAAAATAATAAATTAACTCAGATAAAAAGATTATCCATCAGGGTCACCAACATAGTAGAAGTGTGGTTTCTCTGTGATCAGTCTGACCATAAAATTCAAAGATAAAGTTTCACTCAGAATGAACAATGAGATAATTGCATTTAGTTCTGGATTTTTTTTTTTTATCATAGGAGGAATTGTTTGGTATGAATTGTGTTAACAGTTGGTAAAAACCTGAGCCCTTAATAATGTCAATAAGTCGGTGGCTGTCTTAGACATTTTATGATCACAGAATTGAATCCTATTCCCGCAAACGGTAATCCATCATTTCCACCCTCTTTTCCTCCTGTAAACACCACGCTGACTTCATTGTTCCAAGTGAGATGACCAGAGGGGGCTGTTTCTAAATCTCCTGTGTCACATTGAGATAGAAAAGTGGATTTCTACTTTGGTACCAAAAATGTCTTTCACGTCTAAGTGCTTTTCACTCTACTGAAAATGTAATGTTTCTTGAATATTTCATTCTTTCATTTTCTGAAAATGAATATAATAAACCAGGAAAATTAACCACTATGGGGCTCTCTACATTTTAGTGGCCATTTGGAGGAAATTTCCTGCCAACGGTATGAGAGATAAAAGAGAAATGAAGGAACACCATGATTTGCTGCAATCTGAAATGCTGTGCGTGTTTTATGAAGCGCAGATGTAAGATTTTCCACTGTGACAGCTCCCTTGTTGTTATTGTCACTCAGCCATGTCCAACCTCCTTGTGACCCTATGGACGGTAGCCCGCTGGGCTCCTCTGTCCATGGGATTCTCCAGGCAAGAATATTGGAGTGGGTTGCCATGCTCTCCTCCAGGGATCTTCCCAACCCAAGGGTCGAACCTAATGCTCCTGCATTGGCAGGCAGGTTCTTTACTGTCTGATGGTATGTTTTGAAAGGAGATGCAGCAGAGGAGAAAGACGGGATATTTGGGTTGAGAGCCCATGAGGAATGTTGGCAGGCAGGGCTGTGTACCCCACAGAAGAGAAGGCTGGCACAGAGCTTCATGTCTGCAAGGCCACACCCGGCAGGGCTAGGGGCTTGTTGCTTTGTTGCCTCAGAACACGTATCATGCAGCCCCTGGGAGCATTTGAGGAAGACGGATTGTTTTCAAGGCAAAACAATGAGAACTGTTCAGGAGTGGAACAAGCAGGCAGCCTGTTACTTACGCTTTTCTTGTTCTTAAACATGTTCATGGAAAGACTAGAAATTCACCAGATATGTCCTTCAGCTTGAAAGAAACTATATCTGGCTTACTAAGCCCAGTGCACTGCAAACACCCCACCGAAGCATCCTATCCATTCCTCTATGATCCCTGTCAACTAGGAGAATCTACCTGTGTCTGGAGGGAAGGACCCTTCCAGGTTTCTCACTAGGGGAAGTGGTGCACCTGGTCAGAGCATCCACCTTGGTCTAAGCCATCCTCCCAGGGCTCAAATCCCACCTTGGGCATTGCTAGCTGTGATTCTGTATAAGTGGCTTATCTACCGTGTGCCTCAGTTCTCCTGTCTATAGGGTGGAGGTGATAACAGTACCAACATCATAAATAAAATCGTGCCTAGCAGACAGCAAGCGGTAGCTGCTGCCACTGCTTCTGTTGTAATTGTTGCTGTTACTCACCCAAGACATGGCTTTTGTTTGGTTTAGATGAGCTGCTGCAGAAAGAACAGAACTACTCGGACGATGTCTTGGCCAACATAATCAGTGAACCGAGGATCAGCTACGGCAATGATGCTCTCATGCCATCTTTGACCGAAACCAAAACCACCGTGGAGCTTCTTCCCGTGAATGGCGAGTTCAGCCTGGACGACCTCCAGCCCTGGCATCCTTTCGGGGTTGACTCTGTGCCCGCCAACACGGAAAACGAAGGTAAGAAGCCCAAGAGGGAACAACAGTAGTCTGGTACATATGTAATCTCTCTCACATTCCTAAAGGGTGACTTTCTATATGAATTTTTTTTTTAATGCTTTCTCACCAAGAAGTATTTTGTTGGTTCTGGAATGAAAGCACAGTATCCAGTTAGTGTCCTTGAGACAGTGGCCTCAAATGCCCACCTTCAAAGAAAACAGGTGATGGAATTACGGAAATCGCAGTTCACTCAGTGGACAGAGAAATTTCGATGGGGCCTGTATAAATGGAGGTTTGAAAGGGACCCAAAAGGTCCTCGTCGGTTATTCATTTTAGTGCATTAAATTTCAGATTGCATTAAATGTGAAAGGCAAAGATAGAGAAACACTCAGGTCATGAAATGTAATTTTGCTTAAGAGTTAACACAGTTTGAGGTTTAGAAAGTTAAATACAAAGCATTTGTCAAAATTAAAAAGCACATTAATCTTAATGTTACTTCCTTTGATAATTCAAAGAAACAAGATTTTCTCTGTCAATAAACTGGCACAATGGATTATATATATACCTTCTTTCGCAGGGATTTCTTAGCAAAACTTTTCAAATAGTATCTATTGGGCAGAGAGAATTTTTTAGTTCTTATTCCATTACATGTTCCAGAAGTATGAAATTTCAAACAGGGGAACACCTTGATTTTGAGATACTAATAGTTTGTTTTTCAAGAACACAGGATTTTATCTGTCATTCTTCTTTGTTTAAGTGACGACTTTTGATGGCAATATTTGTAATATGGATATTTGTAGTATGGATACCTCAAAATATAGTCAGGCACTCCTCCGACTAAATATAAATCCAGTTTTAGATCTTAAGTGCACTGGAGCAACTTTCTTTAAGAACCATTGCAAAAAATCTTTAACATAGACTGCTTTCATAAGAGGGGTAATCACCACAAATTTGTTTTATTCATTTGGAAAAAGGTACCTTTTGGTAATCATATCAGATACAAACAGCAATGTTATTTATAATATAAAAATAATTAAGACTACCATTTATAAAAACAATTCTAACATGGAAAAAATATAAGGAGATTTAGTATCAGAGCTGGGTGACTTATGAAATTGTATTATTACTAGAATGCTACTTGTGTCATTTTTTTAAAGATAAATATATTTTGGTCATTTAAAATCCTCATCATTCAATCTCAAATGAGAATTGTTTGCGAAAAATGTCCAATCTCATTTTGTAAATAGAACGCACACAAGATTTCCTCTTTTTTGTTAAGATAATGGGTTGTTCAATTGACAGAAAAATAGGTAACATGTATGAGGTCTCACAAACTTTAGTAGCAAATTGCAGTCCTTTATGCCCTTTTTATACCAAATAGTGTTAAATGTGTAGTTTGTCATTTATGTCCAGGTTTTAGCTTTTAAGAGAAAAACTTAAATACATAGATTATTCTCTATTTTTATTAAAAATTACCCCTGCCACTGAGAACTTATTCATCTCCAGTGTGCTTCTAAAATTATAAAGAATTGCCTATCAATTGCTTATAATTTAAGACCTTTCACATATCTTTTAAGTATGTATTTTCCATAAATGAAATGTTCCCATTTAATATTTTCAGTTATGTATTGATTTTGGAAAAGTAGGATAAAGCGTACTTTAGAGTTTACCTAAATCATTTTTATGAACACACACACAAGTAACAGAGACTATAAATTGTAATTTATTTATGGGTAAAGTTTATGGGAAGAGATTTATAAAGCTAACAACAGAAGCTGAATTAGCAGCAGAGTGAAATTAATTCACAGATATTAACGTTGATGTTTGTTGTAATCTTCGGTATTTCCTTTAAAAATGTGAATCATGCAAAGCTTAATGAAGATAAAGATACTGTAGCCCTGTTTATGTTAACTCTTCAAATTTAGTGAAGACAAAGAAGTGCAGTGCGTAGCTCCACACAGCACAATAGAGAATAGCAAAAAGTTATAATAATCCCTGAAGGTGTTGCCTTCCCTGAATTTCAAAATTTCCCTTTCTCTGTCAAGTATTAAGAGCTTAACTGCTTCATATGTGAATATCAGCCTACATGTTTCCTTGGTTGTCTTTAATGAAGGAAATTGAACTTTGCATTTATTATATTAATAACATAAATAGTACCAACAGTTAAATAAATCTGCCTTCATATGCCCTGAGTATTTTATCTTGACCCTATATGTATTCATATACATATACATGATCGTGATTAAAAATTACATCAGTTCAGTTCAGTTCAGTCACTCAGTCGTGTCCGACTCTTTGCGGCCCCATGAATCGCAGCACGCCAGGCCTCCCTGTCCATCACCAACTCCCGGAGTTCACTCAGACTCACATCCATCGAGTCAGCGATGCCATCCAGACATCTCATCCTCTGTTGTCCCCTTCTCCTCCTGCCCCCAATCCCTCCCAGCATCAGAGTCTTTTCCAATGAGTCAATTCTTCACATGAGGTGGCCAAAGTAATGGCGTTTCAGCTTTAGCATCATTCCTTCCAAAGAAATCCCAGGGCTGATCTCCTTCAGAATGGACTGGTTGGATCTCCTTGCAGTCCAAGGGACTCTCATGAGTCTTCTCCAACACCACAGTTCAAAAGCATCAATTCTTCAGCACTCAGCTTTCTTCACGGACCAACTCTCACATCCATACATGACCACTGGAAAAACCATAGCCTTTACTAGATGGACCTTTGTTGGCTTCGTTAAAAAAGCTAATATTCTCATTAAATAAGGATGTTATTGAACAACAGCAAATTCTTGCAGAAGAATATTGGAGGCAATAATAGTTAAGATCTCAGAGTCTGAGTTCTGGTTTTCACCATCATCAGACCAACCCTCCTTTTCTAAATGTTGAAAAGTCTCCTTAAT
Source organism: Bos mutus (assembly GCF_027580195.1). Lineage (NCBI taxonomy): Eukaryota > Metazoa > Chordata > Mammalia > Artiodactyla > Bovidae > Bos > Bos mutus. The sequence continues at coordinate 9,313,067 of NC_091617.1, forward strand.
GAATCTTAAAATGAGCTGACAGTGTTTAGGGGGTTAGTAAATATAATGGACGTCAAAGTAAATGTTTCAATAAGTGTTCAGGCTTGACTACCAGTGGAAAACATAGCAGTCAAGTGTCTGCCCCCTTATGGATGTAACAAATATAGATGCAGACTGATACGGAGGTCCTAAATTAAAGTTTTTCTTCATATTATCCTTTGGTGGGCTCTGGGAAGATCCAGGTTACAGTAAGAACTGTGCAGAAATGATTTGTGTTTACATGTAAAGCTGAGTGAGGTTCTGGGCTCACATAATCATCAATACATAAATGTCCAGGGCTTCCCTGGTGGCTCAGATGGTCAAGAATCTGCCCTCGGTGTGGGAGACCCTGGTTTGACCCCTGGGTCAGAAAGATTCCCTGGAGAAGGGAATGGCAACTCACTCCAGTATTCTTATATTCTTGCCTGGAGAAGTCCATGGACAGAGGAGCATGGTGGGCTACAGTCCATGGGGTCACAAGGAGTCACATATGACTGAGCAACTAACATGAACAACAACAGAAAGTGCAGCAGGAGTTTAGGAAGCTGTGTGGGATGCAGGACAGTGTTTATTTGTATGAGTTTGCCCTGTGCATTCTGTCTAGCATCCTAGGTCCCCAACTATTAAATGCCGTTAATATCCTCCCTCCTTCTATCACAGTGGCAATCCAAAAGACCTCCACATTCCCCGCCATCCCACACTCCAGAATGCTGTGCATCAGAGTTTAAATCCCAGCTGTGTGATCTGGGCCAAGTCACAAAGTGTCTCTGACTGTTTCCTAGTTTGTAAAATGAAGTTGATAATAATAGCTAACTCAAAGGGTGTGAGCGTTAAATAAGATGGTATGAAAAGCTCTTAGTAAAGTGCTTGAAATGTAGGAAACATTCAGGGGTAGCTTTCTTTTTTTAAAAAAATCGAACCAGGACCTTATTAGAGAAGTTTTACCAGCTTGTCTCAGAGAGTCACCCTATGAGCTAAACAGTACATAGTAAGTCCCCTACATATGAACGGGAGTTTCGTTCTGAGTGCATGTTCATAAATCCAGTTCGTTCGTAAGTTCATCAGTTAGCCTAGGTACCAAACTAATACCATTGGCTATATAGTACTGTACTGTAATAGATGTATAATACATTTCACACAAATAATACATAAAAGGGGCTTCCCCGGTGGCTCAGACAGTAAAGAATCTGCCTGCAATGCAGGAGGACAGGTTCGATCCCTGAGTCAGGAAGATCCCTTGAAGAAGAGAATAGCAGTCCACTCCAGTATTCTTGCCTGGGAAATCCAGTGGCCGGAGGAGCCTGGTGGGCAACAGTCCATGGAGTCACAAAGAGTGACACACAATTCATAAAAAGTACTCTTGCCTGGAAAATCCCATGGACGGAGGAGCCTGGTAGGCTGCAGTCCATCAGGTCGCTAAGAGTCGGACACGACTGAACGACTTCACTTTCACTTTTCACTTTCATGCATTGGAGAAGGAAATGGCAACCCACTCCAGTGTTCTTGCCTGGAGAATCCCAGGGACGGGGGAGCCTGGTGGGCTGCCATCTGTGGGGTCGCACAGAGTCAGACACGACTGAAGCGACTTAGCAGCAGCACCAAACATCACTGAATTAAGTAAAACAAACAAACAAAAAAAGAAAACACATTCACCTTACAGCACAGTACCTTGAAAAGTACAGCAGTACCAGCTGCTTTTACACTTGCTTCTGGACACCCTGGGCTTGAAATAAAGATACTGTACTACTGAACTCTATCCTGTACCACACAGTAAATTACAGAAAAGCACAGCCACCTGTAGAGGATCCGCCTGCACCGTGTACTCCAGACACGTGAACTAACTTACGCGACTCAATATGCAACCGCACATTCACTTCTTTGAAAGTTTGCCACTGAAAGGTTCATATGTAGAAGACTTACGGTACCCTTAAAATTAATGAATGTAACAAACCATATAATAGTCCTAAAATCTCACTCTTTCTCCCTATATTCCTCTTCTCCCTCTCCCCAGAGCCTCGTTCCTTGCTTATCTCACCGACATGTGCTCCTATACAGGGCTATTGAAAATATCTAAAATTCTCAGAGGATTTCCTCTCATTGTTCCTGCAGTCCTTATCATCATCAGAGCTTCAAAGGCCTACCAGAATTTGTTGTTTTTCTCAAGAACAATCAGTCAGATCCACAGAGAGGGTCAGTCACCCAGGCGTTCTTTTAATTTATATTGAAAAAATAAGTGTATCACAGAACAGTTTTCCAATATTTTAAGCTCTTTGACCAGCTGCGATTTGCCTTCAGGGATTTTTATTCTGTGGTTTTTCTGAGCCACAAAACTGAAATGGCTAAACCAAAGTGAGGCTGTTGTTCCTAAAACGGTTGTTCTCACGGATCATGAAATCATCTGGCTGAAAGCTTTTGTGTGGATAGCATTTGTGTTTGTTCTGTATTTGCATGACTGCCTGAACAGGCCAGGCTGAAGATCCGGAAAATGCAGTGGCTCCTGGAAAGTCTTTGTGGCCAGCGGTCAGCTTGTCTGTATGTAACCCATACACAGAGTACTCTAATATTCCTCCAGAGGCACAGGAGGTCTTATAAGACCAGATGTGCGTGATTGCATCAAGAAATAGCCCCCTGGTCCATTTTCACTTAGCCATAATGCAGCAATGAACAAAGCACTTTTAAAATGGGGAAAATGAGATTAAATAATGTCCTTCATCAAACCTGGAAGCTAAGCCTTTTCAGGCCCCTCTTAATGTACGTGTAAAACTGGTTTCCTGTTGCCCTTCTATCACCTTGGGACTGGTGGGGAGGAGAGTTTATGCTGGGCAACGTTTAGCTTAGAATTGGTTTATTATTAATACAGTGAACACCAGAACCAACAAACTCAGAAGTCCTTGAGTTGCTATCCTTCTATTTCTCTCTTTTTGTAGGGGACTACATGATGCAAAGCTGCTACAGGCAGTGAAATAACACATTTCTGCTAAAGTTTTTATGTTTCTTATGTTTAATTTACTACACAGTCAAAGTAACATGTTTTGAACACTATTGAAGTTACTTTATACTAAAGTTACTTTCTGGCTCAAGAAGTAAATGGTCTATTTGAAAAATTAGAAATATTTATTTTGGATTGGGAATAATACACTCCTTGTCAGCGTATTTTTTTTAGAGTGATGTGATTATCTTTTTAAAAATGCATAGGTGTCTGATCACTGAACACAAGAATACCGTATTTTTTGAATATTTATTCATATTAAATCAGCCTCAATTGTTAAACTAATGTTTACGTCACTAAAATGATTGTTGTTTATCTTCCCAAAAAACAGAAAAAGTATTTATTGTTTTCAAATAATACATGCACCTTCAAAGAAAAAGGCAGAGAAATTTATAGGCGTGATCTCTCACCCAGAATAAATTAATGATAGCTTTTTGCGGTAGCATCTTTCAGGCTTTTTTCTATGCACAGTTGACGTGTTTCCATATTCCTTTGAGTAATTAAGGAATAGGGCTTCATCATTTGTAAAGGTCTTTGGCATACGTGTGCATGTTTCAGCCCTGGGAAAACCTAGATTCCTTGTGACAGAAGTGAGGTTCAGAAGAATGACATTTGCCCAGGAACACAGAAAGAACAAGTGGTGGCATTAACATGGACCCCGAGACTGACTACCAGGTCTTCAACTGAGATTTAAACCACAAACTCAACTGCTTTCCCCTGAGTTACAGTTGCTAATGAGTTAACCACTGATGAAGGTTTTGCTCTGTGATTTTGGTATCTTTTTCTTCAACTGAAGCACCATTTAGGCATCTTGTCATCAGGAAGTCCTCAAAAAGTACAATAATCCTTCCGTGAACACCATTTTATAAGGAGTAATAAAGTCCCTTATGCAACGGAAAAAGGATGAAATACAGAGAAACAGCATTGTTCACATGTATTTGTGAGTTGCAGAAGGAAGTAGGTCTTCATTTGATAGTGAACAGAGTATTAGTCATCCTCACGATAGGTGTCATAGATTAATTCATAAGTAGGATATTTAATAAATGCAATTTTATAGTATTGCAATCTGAAATGGATTTTAAAAAGTTTTTGTTTCCTCGTTACAATGAGAAGGTAAGAGTTATTATTTCTATTAATATTTTACTTATTAAAAACACAGCCTTGGATGTGGTCATTCGCCCTTGGCCACTTACACTATAAATATCAGGTTTGGCTGTCTCCGCCCCCCTTTCCCCTCTCGTGCTGCCAGGCTGCGTGATAAAGGACCAAATCACCTTTTGTATCCAAATGTCTTTGTATTCTCAGCAACATTTTTTTCTCCTGTTCTGAAGACTTGGCTTGCTGCCATTTTCTTCTCCCTCACTGTTCCTGCCAATGTGTGGCATTCAAAATTGACTTGGGCATATAATCCCATCTTTGAATGCCTGGTCTGTATGCATCCCTAAGCTGTATGGTCTTGTTGAAACTGCTGATCCAAATGACATCCCGTCCAGGACAGCTTCTCTTCCTACGTACACCACTGCTCACTTTTTCTTATTTTCCTACCTTTCTATTTCCAGGGCCACACCCAAGAGGCTTTATCCCTCCTTCATGGCTTTACCGAGCTTCCCAGGTGGCTCAGTGGTAAAGAATCCACTTGCCAATGCAGGAGACGTGGATTCGATCCCTGGGTCAGGAAGAAGGAGAATGAAATGGCAGCCCACTCTAGTATTCTTGCCTGGGATATCCCATGGACAGAGAGCCTGGGCGGGGGGGTTACAGTCCGTGGGGTCACAAAAGAGTCAGACATGACTTGGCGACTAAAGAACAACAAGCGACCTGGCTTCACTGTCCCCTTGTCCATTGATAATCCTAAAAGCTTTGTTTCTCTCCCTTGCCCATTTCTTGAAAGACCAGGGTAAGTTCAAGTTAATATTTTCTGAGAACCAGAAGCACTTTGGAAATACCAGCTAATGGTAAATAATAGTGGACACTATTGTGCCTCCTTCAGTGTTTTCTTTGGGTCAAACCCAAAATTGTGAAAGTCGACAAACACAAAAGGAAATACTCTCACTTCATACATTTCAACGGTATGTCATCTATTAAATAGAAACCAGTCTTTAAAAATACGGAGAGGAAAAAAAAAAAAACAGAGAGGGAGATAAACTCTGGCTTACCTCTGCCTCCCTCAAACTGGGAACAAATTTCATTCGCTAAATGGCAGATTATGTGGTGAAGCTTTGTTCTCCTGATAAATTCCTATTTGCATTTCCCCTGGGGATTTAACAGAGTCCTTTTGTAGTTAATTAACTGTAAAATAAGATAAGGTTGGACAGTTGTAAAAGGAGTTATCTTTAAGATTTTCCACTGGACTGGGCATCATGTATTTTATTTCTAATCAAAAGCCAAGAAACTATCTCTAAACTCACTGGGAGGAAAACCCACTCTCACCAGCCCCTCTCCTTTGATGTTGCCGCGTGTCCTGGTGAGTGCTTTTATTGGAAAACTTAAGGAGCAGGATTGGCACATCAATAGCGATAAGCCTTTTGAAGTGGTACCCCTCCCATCCTTGATGCTGGAGATTAACTGTGGTTCTTTTCTAGCTGCTCCTTTTTTTATATATGACTTGTGTATTGCACATGCTTTTTTCCCTGCGCTGTGTTCAGGAGCCACAACTTAACCATCTCGATTTGTCTTGTTTGCTTTCTGTGTGTCTTGCTTCCTGTACCCAGTCGAGCCTGTTGATGCCCGCCCTGCTGCCGACCGAGGACTGACCACTCGACCAGGTATAACCCGGGTACCCTCCTCCCCGCCGCATCCCGCGCTTACGCAGACGCAGCCCCTTTCTCCGGGGTCAGTCCTTCCGCATTGCAAGGTTGGAGAAGCAGGATGCGAAAGGACCGTGGAAACCAAACTTTAAAACTCTCCCTTGTTTTCCCTTACACTTCATTTCCCAAGTCCCTAATTAGGTGTGTTTTTTTTGTTTGTTTGTTTGTTTTAATTCTGTCTGAGCGTTCCTTTTGAAACAATGAAAAGGAGCCCTTCCAATGCTTGGGATTTTTTTTTTTTTTTTAATTCTTTTTTTAAGTGGAGAGGGTTCTAGAGACCCTATCCTTCCTGGAAAAATGGAGACCTACACAGATGTAGACTTCAGCTGGTGGCGACCTGGTTACTTCTAGGAGCGTCTCGTTTCTTCCTTTCTTATTTGGCATCTGGATGTTCCGTTTCTAACTGAACCTGGCTCAAACTTCAGTTCTTGTTAGATGTGCCTTCCTAAAAATAGCGGAATTGGAATATCTTTAGAGCCCAGAAATATTTCCGTTTTATCTTTTGTGAGTTGTATATGGTTATTCTTGATGAGTGTCTAAAACACAGCAGAAGTTCCATGCCTAACTGTCCATACAAGTCCCTTATTTTTTATGCTACTTTAAATTCCCATTAACACCAGTATGAACACTTCTCTTTTTTTGTAATTTCCCGAGCATTAAGAAGAAACGCATTTTCACCTTTGTTCTGTATTGAACCTAGGTCTCAAATGTACTTTTACACACAACAGAAACATATGCATGCCTGGTTTTGACCCCATGCACAACCTCACCCAACTGATAGCACCACTGCTTTCAGTGGATCAGAGAGAGGAGAGAAGTTAACTGGATTGGCAAATCTCGGTATATATTTTGGGAATATTTTACTCCCAAGAGTGCAACCCTACCCATATTTTCCCTTGTATCCTCATAACGTGCCCTGCAGTAATCTCGGAACAGGGCGCTAACCTCACAGGGACATGTTAATGCTAGGAGTTGTTGACCTCTGATCCCCTGTTCAGATGCAGCCAGCAGCAGGGCCAGAAGCAGGAGCCTGCCCCTCTTTCTTCCAGCTCAGGTTCAGGTTGCATCTGCCTCCAACCACCGTCATAGAGGAGAAATTCAGAGTCTGCCTGTGGCTTCTTCATGCCTCTGCAGTGTAATTAACAGGGCATCAGGGACTGTGGAGTGACAGATCTTGACAGCCGATCTCCTTGATTCTATGATCCCTTTCTGTAGGGCTTTTCAGAGACATAAATTACAGTAAGTCAGGCACAGCTTCAGCTCGCCTAACGTCTTCCTTATTGCCTGTGTCACACAAGTGAATTTCAAGGAACAGGGAATTGACACATCCCCGGCCTGCTCAGCCCACTGGTAGGACCCAAGGCTGAGGGTTGGTTCCGTTCTAACTGCGTCTGAGACCGGCTCGGGTTGGTCCTTTGCCTTGGGCCATTTTTTCATGGCACTTCCTACTTTATTTTTAAAGGAAGAGATGCTTCTCATCCACAGGCATACAGTGTGAATTAGAAGCACTGACTCAATAAGCTTTATTAAGTTGCTATATTGGGCACACAGGGCCATTATGTTCCTACTGAAATACCCAGGAAGAGGTAACACCACTGAAGAATTTTTTTTTTTTTAAACATGAAATGGACTTCTCCATACATTCTTAAATGAAAGCGATTTGTTTTAAGCGTTAGTGGATATATAGAGATGGGAAGAAGCCTTTTCTAAAGTCCCCATTGTAACATTGGCAATAGCTCCTTTTGTTATTTTACGAAGACCCCTCAGCTGCTTTGGAGGGTTGAAAGAGTTGAAGTGATAAGGTCCTTGCTCTCAGGAACTTGAAGTAGCATCGAAGAACCACACTGCATATTTAGAAAGATGAGATGGAATTAGAAAGACAGGGAAATTCAAAGCAACAGAAAGTGTAAACCATCTTGTGATGTTTGGAATGTGAGCAGGTGGGCCATTAACCGAGGGGTGTATTGCTGGAGATGGACTTCAGGATGGGTTTTGAAAGGTTTGGAGCACATCCATTTGCAAAGAGGAGAATAGTTCTATATGGATGAGAGAATGACCGGGGCCAGTCTTCCTTTCTTACACTGTTGTAAAACTTGAGTTCCGCCAGGAGAGGGCCATAGATGGGAAAGAATTCTCAGAAAGTGAGGGAGACTCTAACTCAGGTATGTTTCTGAATAACTTTATTTGCTGCGTGTGTATTAAGATATACATATGCCCTGTATTTTTTGCACTTGTAATGAGCCTTTTGGAAATGTGGATCAATTTTCCCCCTACGTTTTCTATTGAATAGCATTAGTTTTGGTTCTTCATCATCACACTTTCTGAGACCACATGCTTGAATCTACTGTGCCAAATTATATTGTTATTCTTCCTGAACTTAGAAGACCCTTCCAAGATTGTCCCATCATGTCATTCAATTGATGGCATTGTTTTTTACACAATCACTGTTGTCACTTGGAAACAAGTAGAGAAACGGCTTTTGTATAATCACAGCTAAGGAAAAGGACTTCTCCTTGACTTTCATATCTGAAATACCAGGACACAGTAACTTCTAGAATGTAGTGTCACAGAGGGAAACCATAATATCAGTAATGATTTCTGGGGACAGTGACCTTTATAGCTACTCCCCTAGCCTTACTTCCTGAGAGAAATAGACTCTGAAGGACGAGTTACAGCATTTGACCAGAATAAAGAAGACAAATAGAGACATACCTCACTTTATTGCACTTTACAGTTATTGCATTTTTTTTTCAAACTGAAGTTTTGCGGCAACCCTGAGATAAGCAAGCTCCATTTTTCCGGCAGCATTTGTTCAACTCGTGTCTCTAAGTCACTTTTTGGTAACTCTTAGGTTATTTCGAACTTCTTTATTATCATTCTATCATGGTGATCTGTGATAATCATCTTTGATGTTACTATTGCAAGAAGATTACAACTCGATGAAGGCTTAGATGATGGGTAGCCTTTTTTGGCAATAAAGTATTTTTAATTAAGGTACACACATTGTTTTTTAGAAATAGACTACAGCACAGTGGAAGCATAACCTTTATATGCACTGGGAAACCAAAAAATGTGTATGACTCACTTTATTGCAATATTAACTTTATTGCGATGGTCTGAAACTAAATCCCCAATGTCTCTGAGGTATGTTTCCACTATAATTTGACCACCCTTCTCCAGTCCTAATAAAGAAAACCAGATCCTTTGAGAAAGCATCTTCAAATGAACAGCAGGCTGTTCCTGACTCACCGTGACTTAGAGAACAAGAGTCCCAGCAGGGCTTAGAGTAGAATCAGAGCAGCTCAGGGACTGTATTGGGTAAACCTGCAAGGAAAGGTCCACGCGATTTATGTACATCTTCTTAAATCATCACATATGACTAGACACAGTTTCAGCTTTTATTATCAATGATATTTCCCTGGTGAAAGCTTATTAGTTTTTCCCCTTTAAATGAGATTTGCTTAATGAAAGGCTCTTTGGTGACTGACTATACATGCTGTATAAAAAATGAGCTCTTTTTCTGCTGAAAGTCCTGAAAGCTGTTGTGCCATAATTAATTATCTGTTGTTCTGACTTACTGCATGAATTTGAAAATTTTTTGACCATTGGAAGTATTCTTGGTATCCTTTCAGGAAGAGTGTGGGTTTTTATTTTTATTTCTTATTTATTTATTCTTAATATAAATTTATCTTAATTGGAGGCTAATTACTTTACAATATTGTATTGGTTTTGCCATACATCGAGAGTGTGGGTTTTTTAAATTTTGAGTGAAGAGCTAGCTCATTCTTTACCTTTTTATAATGTGGTTATTTTGTCTCACAAATCTCGAAGGAAAGAGTATTCAAGACAGTTTTCTTAAAAATCTCAGAAATATAGCTTTAACTGTTGCGTTGTTAGATCCTGATGACAGAAAGAAGTAAGGTATAAAGAAATGACTTTAGTTCTAAAAGGACCTCAGATTTAAAAGGGTTTGTAGAAAGAGAAAAATGTACAACGAATGAGGGATAAACAAGCATTAGTGTCACAGCCGAATAAAAATTTGTATCAGGAAGATTAGAGGTCAGAATAAGATGAAATTTATTAGAAAGTGCTGCTCATTTTAAGGCAGGAACATAAATAAGAATGGAGAGCCTTACAGTTCTTGTGACAGGGTTAGGGGTCGGGTACAGTCAGTGCGCTGAGTGGACCAGTTAAAAGATGAGAGAAGGAGAAATTGTCCCACTTTGATGGTGCTTCTGTCTTTGATATGTATATTGAAGAGAATGGTCTTTTGTTAAAAGGAGATCAAAGCCCTAGAAAGACGAAGATGAGAAAAGAAGGCACTAGTCCTTTGTAATGGGCTTCCCAGGTGGCGCAGTGGTAAAGAACCCACCTGCCAGTGCGGAAAACGCAGGAGACATGGGTTTGATCCCTGGGTCAGGAAGATTCCCTTGGAGGAGGAAATGGCAACCCACTCCAGTATTCTTGCCTGAAAAAAACCCCATGGACAGAGGAGCCTGGCAGGCCGCAGTCCATGGGATCGCAAAGAGACAGACCTGAGCACACAGTCTTTTGTAATAGCTATGTTACTATATAATAAATAACCCCATAACTTAGCAACTTAAAAATAAACATTTTGCTTCTTATAATGAATTTCAAGGATTTCAGGCATGGCTTAGCTGGATGCTTAAGGCTCAGGATCTCTCAGGAAGTTGCAATCAAGACATCTATCGTAGCTCCATGCGTCTGAGGGCTTGAGGTTTGGCTGGGCTGGTCAGGTTTTTTTCCATGATGGTTCACTCACGTGGCAGTTGGCAGGAGACCTTGGTGCCTGCCCATGTGAATCTTTTTAAAAGGACTGCTTGAGTATCCTCACAACATGGCAGCCAACTTTCCCCAGACCAAGTGATCTGAGATAGATTACAAAGGAAGCTGTCCTTTGCGATCCAGTCTCAAGTCATACACCACCACTTTTGCTACATTCTGTTCATGAGAAGCAAGTCTATATATAATCACAAGGGAATTAAGTCCCACCTCTTGATGGTAAGAGTATCTATAATTAGTGGCTATATTTTTAAACTACCACACTTCTCTACCCAAGTGTAAGTCCCTAGGACCCAGGTAAATCACAGTCTAGGAGAACCAGAGGGCAAGATCATAGAACCACTCTCACTGATCTTTGTGGACTAGCAAGACCTGGGAAGACAGGAATAAGAAAAACATAGTTCTGATGAGCAGAAGACAGCATCACAGGCCACGCCGGATGGAGATTGACATTGATCTAGGGTCTGTTTTTGAATAGGTTGTTAAATGGAAGCTCTTTGAGCAATTGGCCAAGGAATCAGTGATATGTCACAACCAGCGTGAGCTCCCTGGATCTTGTCAAATTATCCCCTTTTCTCTTTTGTATAGAGTGTGCTGTTAGACTGGCCCATCATATGCTGTGGACAGTGCTTTTCACTTTTAACAAGATGTGTGACAGGGTTCACAACACCTTGTAGACAAGATTGTAAGAGCGACAGACCAAAAGCAAGAAATTAGGTCCCATGGGAGCTGAAGGGACTTGGAGCCCAAGTAGGAGAAAAATCAGCAGGAACATGATGTCTCTTCTTGAGTTTCTGATCTGTTCAAGGCTATTGTGCAGAAAGGAGGTTCAGGCTTGTTCTGTGTTGAACAAGGAGTGGAAGTTACAAGGAAACTGATTTTGGCTTCGTGTAAGAAACACCATTCTAGTAGACAAAGCTGTCTGAAAATGCAGGCAAACAGATCTATTCCTCTCTTTTCAAGTAGAGCTGAGAGTTTACCCCTGGGTGGGAAGAGCAGAAAACAGGTGATTTTAGAAGCCATTCTCATCCTAAAATTCAAACTTTTGATATTTAAATGCTACAACATGTAAATCATATTTATACTGCACTCTTTCACTTTGGGTTTTAAAAATTACTTTGCGTTTTGTTTTTAAACTTCAAATTATCATCAGAAAAATTAAATTCATGATAATAGTGTAAGGATCATATAGTAATTTATAAAGAAGCATTAGTACATTAGAAAATCTCTTAGTCCCACAGAAACAGTTTTCAAAAATTATGTACTGCAGTTCTTTATTCAGCAGATGAACCAGTTACATTTTGTATTAATATCTGTAACTAAATCACTTAACTAAATAAATGATACGATTTTTACAGAGCTCCACTGCATAGATGCATGAGCATAATTTATTTGTAATAGGAACAAAGTCCCAAAGTAGCAGTTTTGTTCTACCAGGTAATTAATGCTCATTTTTAAAGCCTTTTATGACCTTTTCTGAAGGAAAAAGACACATTATAGGCTAAGCTGTAAGCCCCTAAACCAAGCCAGCATATTCTAGGAACAAATCCTTGCCACCCTCACAACTACCATTTAACTTCTATTTTTCCCCATTAAGAAAAAAATTATAGCATGTTAAGTTCAAATTTCTTTAATCTTTAATTTCTTTTTGTTTAAAAAAGGCAGTGCTTAAGGATTTAAATATAGGGTGTCATTTTTCTTGAAGAAAGTCGTTAATCTATTTTCGTCTAACTTTAGGCTTAGGAGGAAGTTTCTGGTAGGCTTTGTGTTGAAATGATATTGTTTATAGATAAAACAAATGGACTGGCCTGTGTGTTTTGATTATGGTACAATGCTTATGGTGTCATACAGGTTCGGGATTAACAAACATCAAGACGGAAGAGATCTCTGAAGTGAAGATGGATGCAGAATTCCGACATGATTCAGGATATGAAGTTCATCATCAAAAATTGGTAGGTGAAAAAAGAAATTATGCAAATGAACTTACAAAGCAGAAACAGACTCACAGACTTAGAGAATGAACTTGTGGGATGGACATTGCATAGGGCTATTTTTAAGATGGATAACCAACAAGGTCCTACTGCAGAGCCCAGGAAACTCTGCTCAATGTTATGTGGCAGCCTGGTTCAGAAGGGAGTTTGGGGGAGAATGGATCCATGTATGTGTATGGCTGAGTCCCTTCGCTGTTTACCTGAAACTATCACAACATTGTTAATTGGCTATATCCCAATACAAAATATAAAGTTTAAAAAATAAATAAATAAAAATTGGTAGGTGACATAATCTACCTCTTCCTGCCATTCTGTCTTGCCAAATGACTCACATTCCTCCTGGGTCAGAAATCCAGTTAAGGAAAAGATTAAAACAAAAATTACATGCTTGCCTATAGGCGCATCATGAAAATAGGAAGAAAAGAAAAAGAGGCTCTTTAAATGGTAGTTCTTAGCATATGAAATGCTTAGATAGCACCACCGACTCAATGGACATGAATTTGAGCAAATGCCAGGAGATAGTGGAGAACAGAGGAGCCTGGTGTGCTACAGTCCATGGGGTCACAGAGAGTCGGACACGACTTAGTGACTGAACAGCAACAAAAATAGGTCTAGAAAGCAGTTAAACCCACAAAGGACTTAAAATGGAATTAATTTCTAGTCTAGCAGCCATTTTAATTAACTTCCTGTCTGTTTTCTAGGACAGCAGTCTTTTGGTATGTTTGTGTGAGGGATCAAAATTTCAAATAAACAGGTGCAAATACTACTTAGGTTCACAAAACGGCATTCCTGGCCGTTTGCTTAATTTCACGTTTGGAACTCTCTCCCTGGGTTTTTTCGCCTCTCCCTTGCCCATCCTTCGGTTCCCTCCCCACCCTTTAAATTCTTCCTGAGGGGCAGGATGTTTGGGACCTCTGGAGGTGGGTAGAAGGGGTGGATGAGCACTATCCCCAGCAGTGCTGTTCAGCAGAAGACTTGGCCAGGAAAGACAGTGGCTTCCTTTTCAGATACACTCACCCTTTCCCCACCCCCAAATGTTAGAATTGGAGTAAATCAGAAAACACCCATCATTTCCTTTAAGCCCTTTACCAAAAACCTCAGGTAAACAGTCCTTCATGATGTTAGGGTTCCTCCCATCTTAAGAGTAAGTCCAGTGAGTGGCTTAAATTAATAACGGAAGTCATTTGACTGCACATTCAGTAGTGAATAAAGGTGGTAGTAAAATTCTGAAAACAGTAATAATCCTTGAGAAGGACGCTCTTAGGCACTTTATTTTTGTTTGTGTGTGTATATAAGTGTATGTGTCTTTTTCCCTTTCAAGGGGAAACTGTCTTTCCAATATTTGTGAATAAAATTTATAAATCCAAGTATTAAACTCCGACAGAAGCACCTGTAAAGTATGATGCGTGCCTCTTTTCACTGTAAATGACTGGGCAAATCCAAAACTGACTTGCAGCTCAGATTTGCATTTTAACTCCCATAACCTTTTCGATAAAAGCACACTAAACTCTTTGAAGCATGGTTTTCCTTGGAAGGTTAATCCAGTGTCAGTTATTATAGAATCAGGGCCACTCTTGATCTGGGTGATGCTGAAGAGGTTAATAAAAAAAAAAACTGGGAATTCTGCTGAAGAGCTGGATGCTGGTGGGTCAGATAGCTGAAGATTAATATGTGACTTTGCATTTTCTGGTGCCTGTGTCATGAAAACCCATCTCCGCAATTACACAAACTCCTATAACGTGACAGTGACTAATGCTGGCAGCAGCGATTATGAGAATCAGCTCCCTCTACTGAACTAGTTGATAAGATAATGTACTATAATTAGTGCAATGAATATTACAAAATTACAGTATTTTCTTAAAGACACAGGAAGATGTCCAGACTTACACACATTTCTGATTACCTCATACTTGTATCATTAGCTAATTAATGATTTGTTCTTTACAAATATGTTGAGGGAGTATATTTGTTTAGAAAGGGGCATGATTATGAACAGTTTCTAGTTTTGTTGCAGATAAACCATGAATAAAACTCTTTTCGAAATTTGCTTTGTTTGCTGCATTTCATGTTGCCTTTTCAGATTGCTAGGATGTCAGTTCTAGTTTTCACTGTCATTTACTATCTTGAGATTATATCAAAAAAATTATTTAGGGAGCTATTTTTATTAATTTATATAGCAAACATGGTATATATTCTGTAGTAATTAAACCAGATGATCTGGCATAAGAGTATCTCCATATATGAAAAATGATAAAAGTTGCCGTGTGCTTTTATAATTCCTTTCAAGTAAAGATGAAAAATAATGACTCACTTTTACAAACAGTATGAAGGAATGTAGTATAATAAATTTATCACTGAATAAATTTCTTCTTCACAGTATTCTCTAAATTCTTTTCATGTTTAACTCAAATAAACATCAAGACTAAAACATTTTTAGTTGGGTTGCCAGAGACATCATAGTAAGAAAGCACATGTCAATGTGTGGCTATTAAAATTCTTATCTTGTTGCCGACTGCTGCTTCTGTTTGAAATAAGTGCCTTATAAGCATATGATGCTTCTCAAGGTTAATTAGTGTCTTGCAGAATTATTGTGGCTTAAAGTAGGTAACAAGATGCCTGTTTTCTTCTGTTTAATGCCTTTGTCTTAGATTGCATGTTCCTGTGTATTGAAAATGTCCTTCTAAGAAAACGACGGCATCTGTAGTTTGGAGAAGTACCTAAGGCGCAGCTGTCACGCGTCAGGTCTCCCAGTTTAAACCTGCTGTGACTGGGAAGATACTGACCTCCTTTCATAATCATGAACCGTGCCTTTTCAGTTTCTGATAGATCTAAGAGCTGCCCTCCCCCACTTAACAGAATGTCCACCTATCAGAGGGTTTCAGATCCCTGCGGGCTGCTGTTTGCCTTCCTAAAGACATATTGGTGGGGAAGGGGAGGAGGGAGTGGCCATTCCAGGACTGAGGAAGGCACGTGGTGCATTATTCTACAGACTGAAGATGTCATTTTTAGTCAGTATTATTCGGCTTTTTTTCAAGTGCGCACCAAATAATTTGAGTGACCAACAATTCAAACTTACGGCATAAAACGTAGACTGGATATACTGAACTTTCCACGTTCCTCATCCATACGTCTCCCGTAGTTACAGTCCTTTTCCTTGATTTGTTTTCAAGGTGTTCTTTGCAGAAGACGTGGGTTCCAACAAAGGAGCCATCATTGGGCTCATGGTGGGCGGTGTTGTCATAGCAACAGTGATCGTCATCACTTTGGTGATGCTGAAGAAGAAACAGTACACATCCATCCATCATGGAGTGGTGGAGGTAGGTGAACCTGGCTGCCTGTTTGCAACTGGCGTAAAGGCACTCTTGCTCGGTGTTGGAATCATCCAAGTATCTCTTCTTTGGAAAAACAATCCCCATTCCTGCTCAAGTTGCAGCTGTTTTCTTGCTTCTGGTTTTTATTCCTTCTGACTTATAACTACTGTGGTCAAGGCAATAGGGATATATGCTATCTCAGCTTCTTATTTTCTATTGAAATATCAGAATAATACTAAGGATAATGCCTGGCTTAAAGACATTGTGACTGCCGTGAAACATTTTTTTAAAACAAGTTACAAATAAAAACGGAGGTGGAAGGCTGCTTTTTGTTGAAAAAAACTTTTTTTGACACATTTATTCCTGGATTTTTTTTCTTCTGACTATGCTGGGGTCTTTGTTGCGCCAGCAAGCTCAACAGTGTGTGGGCTCTCTAGTTGTGGCGTGTGGGATCTTAGTTCCCCAACCAGGGACTGAATCTGTGTCCCCTGCACTAGAAGGTGGATTCTTAACTACTGGACCACCAGGCATGTCCCTATTCCTGGACTTTTAAATAAATCATGTGACTTCTAACTCAAGCCAGGTGATAATAATAATTTTCAGTAACCAATCGTACCTTTAGAGTGTCATAGAAAATCACATTGTACCCAAGGGCTGAACAACATATACGAAGTTAGTCAAATCGTTAGCCTGCACTTTGCACCTGAAATGTCCTAGTTTCAAGGTGTTAGTACAGTGGCCCTGAAGATGGAGAGAAGACCCACAAAGTGACAATTCCATTTCCTCGAGACTCTCCCAGCAGCCCAACCTGTGGGAGATAGGAGGATGTACAACACAGAGGTAGTAAGTTACACCAGCAAAATAGATTAAGCTGCAAGATTCAAATATGACTCCTTAAACCCTTGACCTAAAATACTGTAAAATAAAATGTACAAATAAGTTCCTTATATGCATTTAAAATGCAGGTTGAGAAGAGGAGAACCTCACGGTTTATGTAGTTTTTAGGAAACTATTAAAGATAGTGAATTAATACATCTTGAGAAATTGAGAATTGCTAGAGCCAAAAAAGATCTCAAGGATCAATTAATTGATCTCATTTTATACATAAGAAAACAGACCCAGACAAAAGCAGTGTCCTTTCAGTGTCAAATTCAGTAGAGCCAAGGTCAGACAGAGCAGGGCTTCCCAGGTGGCACAGGGATAAAGAATCCACCTGCCAATAGACACACGAGACGTGAGTTCAATCCCTGGGTCATTGGGAAGACCCCCTGGAGTAGGAAATGGCAACTCACTCCAGTATTCGTGCCTGGAAAATCCCATGGACAGAGGAGCCTGGTGGGCTGCAGTGCGTGGGTTCGCAAAGAGTCAGACACGACTTAGCAACTAACCAACAAACGTGTGGGTATTATGTATAAAGTACTGGGAATTAGGACTTTAGCATGGGAATCTGAGGAGGATACTGTCCGTATCAGAGCCCCGTGATGCTGGGCAATGAAACAAGGCATCTCGGAGCTGACTGCCGTGATTGTGCTGAGACTTGCTTACAAGGTACCGATTTCCAAGGACACGTTCCCCAGATCCCACCCCAGACCTTGGGAAACAGAATTTCTGAATAGGAGGCTAGCAATCTCAGTGTAGAAAATTTTCACAGCTGAATCAAACATGCAGTCAGTTTTGAGAATCACTGATATATATTTAGTGTTAGTGCTCCTGCCTTTTATATGAAAAGTGAAAGTGTTAGTTGCTCAGTCGTGTCTGGCTCTTTGCCACCCCGTGGGCAGCCCGCCAGGCTCCTCTGTCCATGGAATTCTCCAGGCAAGAATACTGGAGTGTGTTGCCATGCCTTCTCCAGGGGATCCTCCTGACCCAGCGATCAAACCTAAGTCTCCAAATTGGGAGATTCTTTACCATCTGAGCCACCAGGGAAGCCTTTTATATAGTTATCTAAGCAAACCTTGAGCTTCCCAGGTGGCGCTAGTGGTAAAGAACCTGCCTGCCAGTGCAGGAGACATAAGAGGTGCGGGTTCAATCCCTGGGTGGGAAAGATGCCCTGGAGAAGGGCATGGCAACTCACTCCAGTATTCTTGCCTGAAGAATCCCAAGAACAGAGGAGGCTGGTGGGCTACAGTTCATGGAGTCAGAAAGAGCCAGATGCAACTTAGCATGCAGGCACATAGCTTCCTGGGGTAAAACCATTTTTTTGATTAGTTAGCAAAAAAAGGTCTCCTCAGTTTTGAACTATTAGAGCAGTTGACACTTTAACACGAATTCTGAAAAAAGTGAGTTTTTTTAAGCCAGAAAGCATCCCTGTGGGAAGAGAAGTCCTTCAGTCCTTCTCTTGTTGTTTATTTTGTTAGCTTAAGAGCATCTGGGAACCTCTAGACTGACCGCCCCACCTCCTTTGGTGTTTCTTTTCCTTATTTCTGCTCAACTCCTTCTTTTTTTAAGGAAGGATGTTGTGAAGAGCCCAGAAACCATCTCTTTCTCCCTGGAGAGGTCTTCCTTTCTCTCCAGTCCGTAGGTAACCCAAGCCTTCGTCAAGCTCTCTGTTGAGTGTTGGAAGAGATCTTCATCTAAGGCGCTGGATACCATCCCAGCCCTCAGGAAGGTGATGGTCTGGCCGATTTCAGACACTCAGAACTGCAACCCAGCCTGAGCACCTGGACTGGCTCACCTGGCGGGGTGATGCAGCATGAAAGGGGGTTTCAGCACCATTACTCTCAGAGTACGTGCCGAATCAGGTGATTGCCCCCACCCACATTTCCCTGCCTGTCTGAGTGGGCTTCTCCCCCTTAAGGACAGGGAAATAAGTTTATTGGCAGCTGGTTCAGTTCAGTTCAGTCACTCAGTCGTGTCCGACTCTTTGCGACCCCATGAGCTGCAGCACGCCAGGCCTCCCTGTCCATCACCAACTCCTGGAGTTTACCCAAACTCATGTCCATTGAGTCAGTGATGCCATCCAACCATCTCATCCTCTGTCGTCCCCTTCTCCTCCTGCATTCAACCTTTCCCAGCATCATGGTCTTTTCAAATGAATCAGTTCTTCACATCAGGTGGCAAAAGTATTGGAGTTTCTGCTTCAATATCAGTCCTTCAATGAACACCCAGGACTGATCTCCTTCAGAATGGACTGGTTGGATCTCCTTGCAGTCCAAGGGACTCTCAAGAGTCTTCTCCAACACCACAGTTCAAAAGCATCAGTTCTTTGGCGCTCAGCTTTCTTTACAGTCCAAGTCTCACATCCATACATGACTACTGGAAAAACCATAGCCTTGACTAGATGGCTGGTTAACCTGCTTCATTAATGAGTAACCTTATTTCACTAAGAACAAAAATGAGTAAATGGGTATCCCCAGATACCAGGTCCTACATCTGTCAGGACAGAATTCAGCCGTGAAGGAGAAACCCCAACAAAAGCTTTGGTCTCCAGGGATTCGCTCCTTCTCAGAGGGAAGGATTGCTGCAGAAGATCACAGAGATGGGAAAGTGAAGCACGCCTAGGGCTTTTATTCATAGAAATGTTACCAGTTGGAGGTGAGCAGTTGCTAATTTTTGTTGTGCAAAACTAAGCAGTAAATATTGATTTAATATTTACTTTCATCATGAAGCCAGACATTCAGCCTGTAAGTCATTAGTTGTGGTTTCTCACGGAGATGCCAGTGCTTCACTGGTGCCTCCAGGAGTGACAAGACAGCCCTCTGTTACTCTGTTCCCCAGATTGTGCACACCATCTCTGGTGGCTGACGATGCCAGCACGCACTGAATTACCCACCATTGTCCTGCCAGTGAGGTTCTGCAAATCCCACTGACCCCAGGTTCTGTTAGGAGAACTACACTCATGTCAGCTGACACTGAACATTTTCAAATATATCTTGGAGCTCTCTCCACTATACCTTCTGGACAGAGACTTCACCTTTAACAGGAAAAAAGTGGTATAAAGCCTCTTGATTGAAGAAATTAAAAAAAATTTTTTCGCAGATCTGATAACTGGAACACCAGAGGTCTCCTATCCCCTGCCCCCAGTCATCTCTGATCTGAGTAAAAGGGTTCCTTATTTAGCTTTTTATGGAGATACAGCAGATGACTCTTTTGAAGGACTGTGCTATCCGATTGGTGACATTATAAAACTATGTCGCTATGGGTCCTTTCTTCCTGGCAGAAATCAAGTTTTAGTGGAGGCATCTAGCAACCACTAACGGGTGTAGAGCAGTCTGGCAGTTTGGAAAGGTTAAATGGGAGGCAACAGGAAGAAAAAGTGAAGGGATGGGACTTGCCTGGTGGTCCAGAGGCTGAGATGCCACACTCCCAATGCAGGGGGCCCTGATTCAATCCCTGGACAGGCAACTAGATCCCACATGCTGCAACTAAGACCAGGGAAGCCAAACAAATATTAAAGAAAGAAAGAAAAATCGAAGGTAGACTCAAATCAGCAGGAGATTGGAAGCAAACAGCAGGAGTAGAAACTAGAAGGTCAAAGGAAAGCATCAGCATGGCAGGGGAGTTCCGGGGTGTGCCTGAAAGATTACTTGATGTAGGCAATAAGTATAACTGAGCTACTTAGGGAAATAAGGAAATGTAATTATGAAAATGACCGTGTATACAGTAGAAAACCAACATAGCGAGGTTACTAAAAGTGATAAATGATTAACTTGAAAACTTCATTGCTGTTCTCTGAGTGTGTCCTTTCCTTCCCAGGTTGCTAGTGTTCTTACACTCCCTGGTTGTTTTACGTGTTTAGTTTATCCTATCCTCTGTTCTTTGTCCACCTCTGGTACAAGCATGCTTAGTGGTGTCTGACTCTTTGCAACCCCATGGACTGTAGTCCACCAGGCTCCTCTGTCCATGGGATTTCCCAGGCAAGGAATACTGGAGTGGGTTGCCATTTCCTTCTCCAAGGGATCCTCCCGACCCAGGGATCGAACCTGCAACTCCTGCAGTGGCAGGTGGATTCTTACCACCTGGGAAGCCTTTGTCCACCTAGATGACCTGAAATGGTAAATCTTTAGAGGCTGAGATTCTCTTGTTGGGACTCAGTGCCATGCATAAAGGGTCACCCATCAACACACACCCTGCTGGTTACCCTACCTAATAAAATTAAAATAGGATGTTCACTGGCCCTCCTCCGAGCTTAAAGCACCTACATGAGAGCCAAGACTCCCCCCCAAGCAGGGGGAGTCTAGAAATTAAGGAGAGATCCAAATAGATTTTATGTCTACAGTCTAATGGTTGAGCTGTAAATTCCTCTGCATATAGTGAAGGAATAAGTGGCTTCAGAGAGTCGAGTTCAGGGAGAGACGGGTAGGAAGAGGGCATTAGCCAAACAGTAGTCAAAAGTTCTATTCAAGATGGTGTTAGCACCAGGTGGACTGAGCTCTTTGGGCTCAGCTCTCTATAATGTCCATGAAAATGAACATGTACACAGTAGAAAAACCAACATTTCAAGGTTACTAGAAGAGAGAAAAGGGTCAGTAGCAGTGGCCCATGGAAGCCAAGCTGGGGTTCAGTGTAGAGAGTGTCCCAGGGTCTCTGAAGAAGATGAAGACTTCAGATCAGTCATTGCTCCCAGAAAGTCCAAAGAAGGGGTGCTCGGAGGTGCTATGCAGGTAGGTTTTCATCTCAGCCAGTGACACCTGGTTCCTGCCTGGGGTTGGGGTGGGGAAAGAAGCAGGAAGGAGAATTCAGTCCCCTGCTCCATTGCCCTGTAATTCCTTGCCGAATAAGCACCACTGGCTCCATTTTCCCCCAGCTCCACTTGAAGGGAAGTGATACTGAGGCCCCGTGCACCCAGGGTCATGGTGGGCTGGCCCTCACCATGCTGGGTGGCCAGCAGCAGGGCCATGGCTGAGCCGTGAGTGATGGATGACTGAGCCCTGCAGGGTAGGGAGGCTCCCCCTGACTTCTTTCGGCGGTGGGTTTATCCATGGACCAGAGCACTCAGCATTCCACCTTTACCTTTCAAGGATCTGGGGATAAAAAGATGCCATCTACACTCCGTGGGTGCCATGTTGTAAAGGTAATCCCTTCTCCTGTAGCTCCAAGCCCTCTGAGACCTGGGGGCCAAGCCGCCCCGCTGCAGCACTGGGGAAGCGTGAGCCACCCTCCCAGCAGCAGCGGGTCACAAGAATTAGCAAGTAGAAAGGAGGCTGGGTCCTGGGTGTTCTGTGGAAGGACTGATGCTAAAGCTGAAACTCCAGTACTTTGGCCACCTCATGTGAAGAGTTGACTCATTGGAAAAGACTCTGATGCTGGGAGGGATTGGGGGCAGGAGGAGAAGGGGACGACAGAGGATGAGATGGCTGGATGGCATCACCAACTCGATGGATGTGAGTTTGAGTGAACTCCTGAAGTTGGTGATGGACAGGGAGGCCTCGTGTGCTGCGATTCATGGGGTCGCAAAGAGTCGGACACAACTGAGCGACTGAACTGAACTGAACTGAAGGAGGCTGGGAAAAGACAGGAAAGTTAGCTGTCTGACTCACATACTCTGAGCCTCACATTTCTGGCTGTACTCTCTTAAATAAGAGTTTGGCTTTGGCCTTCGAAGAGGAGATCAGCTATTTAATTGTTGCTCTGCCCCTGATGAATGCAGCCTGTGTGAGGGTTGATGTAGGTTCAGGTAAACTTGTATTAATACAAGTTTAATACTCCAACAATCAAGCAGCATTATGTTTTCTTCTGCACTCAGACACGTAGCAGTGCCTGATCTCTGAAGCAAGATGCTTTTTAATCTCTACATTCTTTGAAATCTCAGTTAAGAGGTGGCACAGAGGAAAAAGATGCCCACGTTCTAACAGCACAGGACTGTAGACAGGCTGTTTCTCAGCAAGCAGATTCGGAGAGTGAGGGAAATCTCTCATTACTGGTGCTGATCTTTAATGATGGCGTTTTAACTTACAAGTTCCTGGTTAATGACACAACTGCCAATTAAAGCCCAGTGACCTCATTTGTTGAAAACAGAGCAGATCAAAGGAAGAGAAAGGGCTGGGGAAACATCTCTGATTATTCTCCCAGGGACAGCAATGTGGAGCATCCGTTGGCGCGGTGTCCTCCCAGTGGAATTTTATGTCTGTTCCAGCTGCATTAAGATTAGCCAAGGCAGTCATTCCAACTCTCACCCAGACTGAAAAGCCCATGAGGTGGAGTCATAAAGTAACCTTGGGGAAACCAGCTTATTCCAGATGCTAAAGCTGAAACTCCAGTACTTTGGCCACCTCATGCAAAGAGTTGACTCATTGGAAAAGACTCTGATGTTGGGAGGGATTGGGGGCAGGAGGAGAAGGGGACGACAGGATGAGATGGCTGGATGGCATCACCGACTCAATGGACGTGAGTCTGAGTGAACTCCGGGAGTTGGTGATGGACAGGGAGGCCTGGCGTGCTGCAGTTCATGGGGTCACAAAGAGTCAGACACGACTGAGCGACTGAACTGAACTGATATATAACACTGTATTAGTTGTAAGTTTGCAACATTATGATTTGATGTATGTACATATTGTGAGGTGATTACCAAAATAAGTTTGAAAGTGAAAGTTAGTCGCTCAGTTGTGTCCAACTCTTTGCGATCCCATGAACTGTAAGCCTGGCACGATCCTCTTGGTCCATGGAATTCTCCAGGCAAGAATACTGGAGTTTAGTGAACAACTTTGATTTCACATAATTACAGTTTTTTTTCTTGTTATAAGAACTTTGAAGATCTATTCTTTTAAACAACTTTCAAATATACGATACAATATTGTTAACTGTAGCACCATGTTTCTCCTCCTGAAGCCAGTAAGGACAGATGCCAGAGGGCAGGTCTGTTGGTGCTAGGACATCATGTCGAGGGATGGAAGACAATTCCTATACCATGACTAGAGCACACCGGCTAGTGAATAATGCAGACCGAAAGAGCGGTGCCGTCACTGTGGGGGTGCAGTCAACAGTATGGAGATTCCTCAATGCACTGAACACAGAACTGTCATACAACCCAGCAACTCCACGTGTGAATATGTATCCAACAGAAATGAAATCACTATCTAGAAAGGACATCTGTACTCCTGTGTTCAGCACAGCATTATTTACAATAGCCGAGGCATGGGAACAAAGTGCCAATTAGTGGATGAATGGCTAAAGAAAATGAGATACACATGATGGAATATTGTTTAGCCATTAAAAGGAAGGAAATTCTGCCATTTGTGACAACGTGGATGAGCCTTGAGGGTATTATACTAAGCAAAATAAGTGAGACAGAGAAAAAGAAAAATACTGTAAGACTTCACTTATATGAGAAATCCAAAAAAAAAAAAAAAAAAACTGAACTCAGGAGAACAGGTTTTGCAAGGCCAAGCAAGTGGTATGGGCGGCTAATTCTCAGAAGACCCGACCTCCCCGGTGGCTTTTCAGGCAAGGGTTTTTAAAGACACAATGAGAGAGAAGGTCATAGGATGCCTGGTGTGGACATCCTTCTGTTGGTCGGTGGTGCGGTAGCCAGGTGAGATTTGGAGAATCAAGGTCACCAGCCCTCTGGTTCCAGCTAATTTAAGGTCTCCATGCTTGTAGTCAACAGGAAGTTGACTTCTTCTTGCCTGTGCTGGTTTCAGTATCTGAGGGAAAAGTTATTTTTGTTTTAAAACAGTAATAACACAATGTAAGTTTTCATGTATTCAGCAAAGAGATAAGTACTTCCTCTCTTCTGTGGACTGTGTGAGGCACAGCAGACACGCTAGAAACCTGAGCACCTTTCCCCGTGCCAGATGGACGTCTGGCTCGGCCTGCAGAGAGTAAGAGGGCCGGACGGAGAGCCTGAGAGGACAAACCAAGTTTACAGCTCAGAGGACCCACTGTATCAACAGAGGGCATCTGTTTAAATCTTTAGCCAGACATACTTTTAGAATCTTGCTGCTGCTGCTAAGTTGCTTCAGTTGTGTCCGACTCTGTGCGACCCCATAGACGGCAGCCCACCAGGCTCCCCCGTCCCTGGGATTCTCCAGGCAAGAACACTGGAGTGGGTTGCCATTTTCTTCTCCAGTGCATGAAAGTGAAAAGTGAAAGTGACGTCGCTCAGTCATATCTGACTCTTCTCGACCCCATGGACTGCAGCCTACCAGGCTCTTCCGTCCATGGGATTTTCCAGGCTAGAGTACTGGAGTAGGGTGCCATTGCCTTCTCCGTTTAGAATCTTAGTGCTCAGTTAAAAATAATAATCTGGAACAGTATGTTGTTTATCTTTTTTTTTTTTTTTTGAAATCTACTTAGGTTTAATCAAGTAGAAATTGATCATTTAGGCACTGCCAGGAATGTGTAACACTTAGTACCAAGACGAAAATATAAATGATCCTACCTTCAAGACACGTACAACCTCCTGGGGCGGGGAGAGAAAATGAACATCCCCTCCCAGAATTTCAATATAAAAGTAAAGGCAGAATGGAGTTAACAGTATGTTGGCAGATCAGACAGAGTGGAGGTACAGAAGTTTCCCTTTTGCTCTTACCAATGGAAGGTGCAGGTTTTCTGGGAGGGAGACTCCTATGCCGAAAAACCTCACAGTTGCCCGTCAAGAGTGACTGTCTCACTCTCTCCCATTCCTCAGCCTCTCAGAGCTACCCCAGTCTGTTTTTTTCCTTTGTGCCCCTCCATGGAGTTTAAACTGACACCACCGTAGTTGTTTTCTATTAGTCAATCCTAGAGCAAGATCTCCAGGTAGCACCCTCCCAAGGGGTTTGCACCGTGTTCATCTAGTCAAGGCTATGGTTTTTCCTGTGGTCATGTATGGATGTGAGAGTTGGACTGTGAAGAAGGCTGAGCGCCGAAGAATTGATCCTTTTGAACCGTGGTGTTGGAGAAGACTCTTGAGAGTCCCTTGGACTGCAAGGAGATCCAACCAGTCCATTCTGAAGGAGATCAGCCCTGGGATTTCTTTGGAAGGACTGATGCTAAAGCTGAAACTCCAGTACTTTGGCCACCTCATGTGAAGAGTTGACTCATTGGAAAAGACTCTGATGCTGGGAGGGATTGGGGGCAGGAGGAGAAGGGGACGACAGAGGATGAGATGGCTGGATGGCATCACTGACTCGGTGGACGTGAGTCTCAGTGAACTCCGGGAGTTGGCGATGGACAGGGAGGCCTGGCCTGCTGCGATTCATGGGGTTGCAAAAAGTTGGACACCACTGAGCGACTGATCTGTTCTGATCTGATCTGATCGGATTCTATGTAAATTGTATCCCTTTCCGGTCTCCTGGAGCTGGCAGCTTGGACTCCACTGCCTCATCAGGAAATGTTGTTCCTCATCTGTATTCACATTGAAGTGTCCAGAATTCTGCTGTTAGCGCACTCACTTTTATCTGAAGGAACCCATTAAAGGGAACAGACCCCAAAGAAAATATATTTGGATTTTCCCCCCTCACCTTGACTGATCAGGAAAGCCCCCTCCAAGAGCCATCTCTGCTTCTGTCTGCCTCTTTAACGTATTCAGTTCAGTTCAGTTCAGTTCAGTTGCTCAGTCATATCCGACTCTTTGCGACCCTATGAATCGCAGCACGCCAGGCTTCCCTGTCCATCACAAACTCCCGGAGTTCACTCAAACTCACGTCCATCGAGTCAGTAATGCCATCCAGCCATCTCATCCTCTGTCGTACCCTTCTCCAGGGACAAACCAAAACAAGGGTGCGGAGATACTCAGCAGTTCAGATTTTGAGTGTCAGTGAAAAGTGAAGTCGCTCAGTCGTGTCCAACTCTTTGGGCCCCCTTGGGCTGTAGCCTATCAGGCTCCTCCGTCCATGTGATTCTCCAGGTGATTCTCCACCAGGTTCCTCCGTCCATGGGATTTTCCAGGCAAGAATACTGGAGTAGGTTGCCATTTCTTTCTCCAGGGGATCTTCCCGGCCCAGGAACTGAACTCCGGTCTCCCGCATTGGGGGCAGACGCTTTAACCTCTGAGCCACAAGCATACCTGCTCTGGTAGCTCACACGGTAAAGCGTCTGCCTACAATGTAGGAGACCTGGGTTCAATCCCTGGGGCAGGAAGGTCTCCTGGAGAAGGAAATGGCAACCCACTCCAGTATTCTTGCCTGGAAAATCCCATGGACGGAGGAGCCTGGTGGGCTACAGTCCATGGGGTTGCAAAGAGTCAGACACAACTGCTTAGCTAAATCTAAAACTCTTTTTTCTAGCTTGACACCACACTTTCAAGTAAAACAGTCTTTCATGGAAGGCTTTTGTTCTTTTTCAAGCCAACAGGGGAAGAGAATAATATTTATTGCGTTAAGTGTATCCAGTTACTACTAAGGGAGGGAAGCAACCAGTGGGCGCTGCCTAAGGCAAGCCAGCCGGTCAAGGGTTTGAGCGCCACCTAGTGGCCAGATGGAGTGTCTGCGTAACTGGTGGGCTCAGGCGTTGTTTAGTGGGTCAGTGGTGTCCGACTCTTTGCGACCCCATGGACCGCACCACGCCAGGCTTCCCTGTCCCTCACTATCTCCTAGAGTTTGCTCAGACTCATGTCCGTTGAGTCAGTGGTGCCATCTTCTGTCGCCGCCTTCTCCTATGGTAGTGTTAGTCGCTCAGTCGTGTCCAACTCTTTGCAATCCCACAGACTGTAGCCCACCAGGCTCCTCTGTCCCTGGGATTCTCCAGGCAAGAACACTGGAGTGGTTGCCATGCCCTCCTCCAGAGGATCCCGACTCAAGGATCGACCCGGGTCTCCTGCATCGCAGGTGGATTCTTTACCATTTGAGCTCCAGGGAAGACCTCCTTCTCTACTCTCCATCAAAGTGGAAAAGAAAGGAAAATTTGTGGGGTTTCTGCAATCTTGGCTTAGGAAAAAAGAGTACAGTGCACCTTATCTTTCTCTGGCTTCTCCATGTGCGCTCTTAAAAGATTGTTTAAAAAAAAAATTTGTCTTCGTTCTTGCTCTGCAGGTTGACGCTGCTGTGACCCCAGAGGAGCGCCACCTCTCTAAAATGCAGCAGAACGGCTACGAAAACCCAACTTACAAGTTCTTTGAGCAGATGCAGAACTAGACCACCGCCGCAGCAGCCTCTGAAATCGGACAGCAAAACCATTGCTTCACCACCCATCGGTGTTCATTTAGAGAATAACGTGGAGAAAAGCAAACCCTTCTGTTTTATTATTTACTCATTATCGCCTTTCAACAGCTGTGCTGTAACACAAGTAGATGCCTGAACTTGAATTAATATACAAATCAGTAATGTATTCTCTATCTTCACATTTCGGTCTCTACACTACATTATTAATGGGTTTTGTGTACTGTAAAGAATTTAGCTGTATCCAACTAGTGCATGAATAGATCCTCTCCTGATTATTTATCACGTAGCCCCTTAGCCAGTTGTATATTATCCTTGTGGTTTGTGACCCAACTAAGTCCTACTTTGAAACATGCTTTAAGAAACGATGGGGGAATGCTTTCTGTGAACGTGGGGGTTTAGCTGCTTCTCTTGCCTAAGTATTCTTTTCCTGATCACTATGCATTTTAAAGTTCAACGTTTTTATGTAATCCAAATGAGTTAGAGGATTTTTTTTTCCCACAATTGCATTTTACTGTACAGATTGCTGCTCCTGCTATATGTGTGATATAGGAAGTATGAGGATAGACGTTTATTTCTTCGTGCCTGTTTTATGTGCACACATTAGGCATTGAGAATTGAAGCTTTTTTCGTCCATGTATCTTCAGATCTTTGGTAAAGAAAAGAATCCCTGTTCATTGTAAGCACTTTCACGGGTTGGGGAGGGTGGGGGTGGGAGCGCTCTGCTGGTCTCAATTTACCAAGAATTCTCCCAAAAAACTTTTCTGCAGGATGATTGTACAGGATCATTGCGTATGACCATGATAGCTTTCTACACTGTATTACATAAATAAATTAAATAAAATGACTCTGGGCAAGAGTTTTCTTTGAAGGATGAGTATGGACGTTAAATATTCAAAGTTACTTTGGATGGGGAAAAAGAGTTAGATTCAGGTTCTTTCACCCAGTCTAAAACCCTTTATTTATGATACCAAAAAAAGGTGAGAGTGGAAGGGACAAAATCAGGGAATGGGAAGGCAAGCCTGGACAAACCCTTCAAGATTTATCTTCAATTTGTATAAAATGGTGTTTTCATGTAAATAAATACGTTATTGGAAGAGCGGCATTGTGCTGTTGTGAATGCTTCCATGGTAACCACCTTCTGATCCTGAGTCATCAGAAGACTGATGAGAGCTTTCTGATGCAGGGTATCCACACCTGTTGTGTCTTAATAGTAAGTCCAAGCTGGACGCTAGGGCCAATAGGCATCTCCCAGCTTTAGTAAAATACTTCATAGACCCAACTCAGTCTTCACTTGGTCCAAACTACTTTGTTGCCATATCTTGGTCCTCAGCTTTGTCCCTGTCTTGGTCCATTCGTGCTACTATAATAAAATATTATAAGCTACTGGGTGGCTTATAAACAGAAATTTGGGGATCCGGTGGGAAGTGGGAGGGAGGTTCAAGAGGGAGGGGACACTTGTATACCTGTGGCTGATTCACGTTGATGTATGGCAGAAACTAACACAACATTGCAAAGCTATTAATCCTTTTTGTTACAAATTTATTTAAAAATAAATTTTTAAAAAGAGCTCAAAAAAATCAAATTTACTTCTCATAGTTCTGGAGGGTAGAAGTCTGAGATCAAGGTGCCGGCGTGGTCAGGTGAGAGCCCTCTTCAAGGTCGCAGAGTTCTTGTGTCCTCACGTGGTGGAAGGGGCTAGGACCTCTCTGGAGCCTCTCTTAGGAGGGCACTAATCCCATTCATGAGTTCTCCACCCTCATGACCTAATCACCTCCCAAAGGCCGTGCACCTCCCAATGCCATTGCAGTGGGCATCAGGACCTCAGTGTGAATTTTGGGAGAACACAAACATACAAACAGATTGTAACAGTTTCTGATAAGATATGAAGAGAAAAGTTCTAGGAAAATACCAGCTGATCATTATCGACTAAGCAGTATTCTCAACCCTCACACGGTTGATATTGTAGGGTGTAAGTCCTTGTTTCGAACATCGTAAGATGTTTGGTAGCATTCCTGGTCTCCATCCACTTCACACCAGTGGTGCTGTCCAGTAATGATCATCAGAAATGTCCCTGGAGGACTTCCTGGGTGGCACAGTGGATAAGAATCTGCCTGCCAATGCAGAGGACATGGGTTTGATCCCTGATCTAGGAAGATCCCACATGTTTCAGAGCAACTAAGCCCATGAGCCACAGCTATTGAGCCCATGTGCCCTAGAGCCTGTGTGAAGAGAAGCCACTGTGTTGAGAAGCCCTCATACTGCAGCTAGAGGAAGCCTGAGCAAAACAGCAAAGACTCAGTGCAACCAAAGATAAATTAATTTTTTTTAATGTCTCCAGACATTGTTAGATGTCCCTTATGAGGGACGAAACCATCCCACTTGAGAACGTCTGCTCCATGTCTATTTTAAAACAATGTCGCATATACTGTACGTGATTTTTAATTGGAAAAACCTGCGTGTGTGCTAAGTCACTTCAGTCCGACTCTGTGAGACCCCATCGACTGTAACCCGCCAGGCTCCTCTGTCTGTGGAATTCTCCAGGCAAGAATACTAGAGTGTGTTACCATTTCCTTCTCCAGGGGATCTTCCCACCCAGGAATAGAACCTGAGTCTCATGTCTCCTGCATTGGTGCAGGCTCTAGCACCACCTGGGAGAAGCCTGGGTCACTGCTATTCCAAGTGTCTAAGAACAAGCTGATCCTGGTGGTGTGCTGTGCTGCACTTGAGAACAGGGGGACATGAGAACCAACCAGCACCTTGTAGCCTTAGATGGCAGCCTTTTAAACGCTAAGCACAGAAAATTGATCAAAATTGTTTTATCAGGCCACTATGGCACTGGCACCCCACTCCAGTACTCTTGCCTGGAAAATCTCGGGGATGGAGGAGCCTGGTGGGCTGCAGACCATGGGGTCGCTAAGAGTCAGAAACGACTGAATGACTTCACTTTCACTTTTCACTTTCATGCATTGGAGAAGGAAATGGCAACCCACTCCAGTGTTCTTGCCTGGAGAATCCCAGGGATGGGGGAGCCTGGTGGGCTGCCGTCTATGGGGTCGCACAGAGTCGGACATGCCTGAAGCGACTGCAACAGCAGCAGCAACATGCAGTATGAGCAACTCAATTAAAACTCATCTGACTGTGTCTTATTTTCAGGAGAACAAAATATTCGTCTCCCTCTTGCAGTTTAGGGCAATCAGACATGACTGCTATGTGAAGATACTTAATGTGACAGTTTACATGTATAACCAACAGCTCCATTTCGTCTGACCCAAAGAGAGGTAGCGAACGCGGGGAGATCAGTGCTAAATCACTTCAGTCATGTCCACTCTTTGCGACCTTGTGGACTGTAGCCCACCGAGCTCCTCTGTCCCTGGAGTTACCCACACAAGAATACTGGAATAGGTTGCCATGTCCTCCTCTAGGGAATCTTCCCAAACCAGGGTTCGAACCCTTGTCTCTTACATCTCCTGTATTGGCAGGCAGGTTCTTTACTTCTAGAGCCACATGGGAAGCACAAGTCCTAATATAACAGTGATGAAGCAACAGTAATGAAATGAAACCAAACCTTTTCAAACATATGATGCTACTCCCAAGCCATCCTTTAATGCCCATAGTTGCATGCTTTAAGATTGATCATTTCAAAGCTAATGAAAAAAAAAAATATATATATATATATATATGTACACACAATTATGTATACATATATATAATTGTGGAGAAAAAGAATAAGGCTTTATAATCTTATTCTCAAGTTAAGATATAATGAAAGAATTCTCTGACAGTCCAGAGATTAATCAAAAGGTAATTTAACTAAAGTGCTACAAAACAGAATTATAGTGGTAGTTGTCCAGGCCAAAGTTCAATGAGATTTTCAGGAAGTTTGGCAGTCTGATGGACAAAAAACAGATTCTCAATACAGTTTTCATTCATATTTATTTATTATGGGTGAAGTTGGAAATTCTTTTGTATGTCCGATGGCCACTTTATATCTCTGAATTGTTTGTTTATGTGTTTTGTTTTAGACTTAAAGTCTACTTGGCTCTCACGATTGCAGCTCCTGCTGTTTCACTGTTAATATTTGCCTGGTAAATCTTTGCCCAAGCCTTTATTTTTAGTTTTTTCAATTGCATTTTAAGTGAGCGTCTTGTATACAGCACAGAGTTAAGTTTTCACTATGTGAGCCAAATTGAAATCTTTTAATAGACAAGTTAGGCCCATTCAGTCTTATGACATGACTGCTGTGCCTTCCACCTGACTAACTATACAACAATCAGTGGTCTTAACTCTCCTTTCCCCCTTTTCTGTCTCCCATTTTTTGGTAGTTGTCGTATTTGATCCACTTTATCAGGTGGTATTGACATGTTTTTCTCCAGCCCATGATCCCCGACCACCCATCATTTTAGTCTTAGCCCTGCAGTTGAATATGTGGGATCTCTCTGCCTGTCTTG
Organism: Bos mutus; assembly: GCF_027580195.1. Lineage (NCBI taxonomy): Eukaryota > Metazoa > Chordata > Mammalia > Artiodactyla > Bovidae > Bos > Bos mutus. The sequence continues at coordinate 9,345,454 of NC_091617.1, forward strand.
TGTTCCCAGACATCTTTAAGCTGGATGCAGCTGACCCTCCAATAAGTTCCTCATCAAGAGCACCTGTGAACAGTGTCCTGGCATCCCAGCAATTCAAAACTGATTTTCCATGACCTTGAAACTTGAAATGCAGCTTCTTCATCCTTAAGTTTCTTTCCTTTTCTTTTTTTGGCTGTACCTCGCAGCATGTGGGATCTTAGTTCCCCAGCCAGAGATGGAACCCTGTGCTCCTCTGCAGTGGCAGCTCAGAGTCTGCCTGGACCTCCAGGGAAGTTATTCTTGTTTCTTGAGAATGCTGCAGCACTCTGTCCTTATTTTGTAAGTTATATTGGAGAAACCCGAGTCCAAATTAAGCCCGTGCATTTTTCATGAGCACTCCCCGCACCCCCGCAGTGATTACAGAAGCCAGGGAATGTCATGGGAATCACTGCTTTGGATGTTGGTGGGCCTCAAGGCTCTGCCTTCAGGGTTCTCTTCTATACACAGCCACCTAGAAAATATTAGTAATAATTGGTGTGCAAAACAGTAGCTTTAACCTAGACCCTTTCCCTGCATTCCAGGCCCAGATTCCTATTTTTCTTTTAATAACATGCATTGTGATTATAAATGCAATGCCTGCTAATTATAGAAAATACAGAATACCTGAAGAAAAAAGATTCACTCATAATCCCTCCATCCAGAGGAAAGTACTGTTAACACCTTTGCATATATGCTTTTAGTAATTTGAAATCACATACATTTATCTCACTTGCCATTTTTTTGGTCATAGCTTGTAGCCCATATCCTGCTTTTTCCTTGCCTTGATATGCACATATTCTCATTTCATTTTTAAAAACCCTTAAAATAACCATTATAATGACTGCATAGGATATTAAATTCATCTTCTTCTGGAAATTTGTTACCATTATAAATAAACTTTGAACCAACATTTTCAATCACAGGCCAATGTTTTACTTACTTTGGATTTTTTTAAAGTAAAAGCCAGATTAGCATCTGATTCAAGAGAACAGACCCAACCCAGGCTCTGTCTTGGTTTCCTCATTTGTAAAATAAGATAATAAAAGTACCCCATAGAGAGGTCATGAAGATTCAACTCGTTAACAAATACGGAGTGTTTAGAACATTGTCTGATACGTTGTAAATGGATATGAGTATTAGCTACAAAGGAGTGTCCAACAAGTAGAAGGGTATTTCTTTTTTATTGGACTATAATTGATTTACAATGTTGTATTAATTTCTGCTATACAGCAACATGACTCAGTTATACACACATATACATTCTTTTTCATTATGGTTTATCCCAGCGAATTGAAGATCCTGTCTCTCAGGTCAAGGAGAGGTGATATAGACTCCATCTTTTGATGAGAAGAATATCAAAGAACTTGTGGACATGTTTCAAAACCACTATATTAGGGAAAAAAAATCTATTGGGCTAAGTAGAGGTGACAGCCATTCTCTTTTCTTGATCTTCCCCGTGTAATTAACTAGCAACAAAAGATTGGGGCAGAGAAGAGTGAGGCCTAATTCCCTTGGGTACGGCGATTTCTTTTTACATTTTCCATTCTGGACCTGTCCCCTGAACTGCAGATTCCCTGTTGCCTGCTGATCTCTTCATCTGAACATTTAACAGACATCCAACCCTCAATGCAATCAACGTCAAACTCCAGATGTCTTGCTCCTTCTTTAGTGTTTCCCTTCCCAATAAATGACACCACCATTCTTCCAGTTGCTTTGACCAACACTCACAAGCCACTGTTGAGCCACTCACCTTCTTCCCTTGTCTCATTTAGGCCTTTGATCAAATGTCATTGTTTGGATGATGTTGTGCCTGACCGTGTCAGTTAAACGCTACACTCCCTTGGGACTTCCTTGGTGATCCAATGACTAAGACTCCACACTCCCAATGCAGAGGGCACAGGTTCCATCCCTGGTCAAGGAACTAGATCCCACATGCCACAACCAAGAGTTCATATGCCACAACTAAAGATCCCCCATGCCGCAATGAAGATTGACGATCCTATGTGCTACAACTAAGACTCAGCACAGCCAAACAAATAACTTTAAAAAAATAACTACACTCCCTCCCTGCCCCTTGAATTTTCTATACCCCTTACCGCCACCATTTTTATTCTTGACACCATCTGACTCATGTTTTACTCTCTTATTTGCTGATTGTCCTTCTCTTATTCAGGGCTTCCTAGGTGGCTCAGCAGGTTAAAAATCCACCTGCTATGCAGGAGATGCAGGCAGACATGGGTTCAGTCCCTGGGTGGGGAAGATTCCCTGGAGAAGAGCATGGTGAACCACTCCTATATTTTTGCCTGGAAAATCCCATGGACAGAGGAGCCTGGTGGGTTACAGTCCATAAGGTCACAAAGAGTCAGATGCAACTGAAGTGACTGAGCATACACTTCTCTCATTCCAACAGAAACTCCCCAAAGGAGGGATTTTTTTTTTTTTTTGTCTGTCCTGTTCGCTGATGAATCCTTAGTGCCTAGCACAACATCTCACATGTGAGAGCTGTTCAATTTATTTAAATAAATGCATGAATTTATTTATTACATAAATGCATGAATCTGACTTGTCACACTTGGGCAACTAGCACAGAGAAAGTAATGAAGAGGAGAAGAAAAGGGAGGAAGGAAAAAAACTTACCCAATATTATATAAAAACTAGAGAGAAACAACAGAGTTGTATGTCTTGTTTTGCTTTCTCAAGATCCACTTATAGACTGAATAGTTTTAAATATTCTTCATAGTTTATTTGTTGTTTAGTTGCTCAGTCATGTCCAACTCTTTGTGACCCCATGGACTGCAGCATGCCAGGCTTCCCTGTTCTTCACTATCTCCCAGAGTTTGCTCAAACTCATGTCCATTGAGTTGGTGATGCCATCCAACCGTCTCATCCTCTGTCATCCTCTTCTCCTCCCACTTTCAATCCTTCCCAGCATAAGGGTCCTTTCCAATGAATCAGTTCTTTGCATCAGGTGGCCAAAAGATTGAAACTTAGCTTCAGCATCAGTCCTTCCAACAAATATTTAGTGTTGCTTTCCTTTAGGATTGACTGGTTTGATTTCCTTGCATTTCAAGGGAATCTCAAGAGTCTTCTCCAACACCTGTGGTTGTTGGAAAAGCATCAATGGTGTGTTCAAAAGCATCAATTGTTTGGCACTCAGCCATCTTTATGTTCCAACTCTCACATCCATACATGACTACTGGAAAAACTATAGCTTTGACTAGACGTACCTTTGTTGGCAATGTTTCTGCTTTTTAATACTTTGGTATAGTTTTCATAGTTTGGTCATAGTTTTCTTCCGAGGAGCAAGTGTCTTTTAATTTCATGGCTGCAGTCACCATCTGCAGTGATTTTGGAGCCCAAGATAGTAAAGTCTCTGTTTCCATTGTTTCCCCATCTATTTGCCATGAAGTGATGGGACCAGATGCTATGATCTTAGTTTTTTGAATGCTGAGTTTTAAGCCAACTTTTTCACTCTGCTCTTTCACCTTCATCAAGAGGCCCTTTGGTTCCTCTTCACTTTCTGCACAGTACATTTGCTGGGTCTACATAGCATGTCTGTATCTGTGTCTCTTTCCTGTGGTAGTTTCCTCCATGCAGATGTGAGGGAAATGGCCTGAGAGTGCCTGGCAGAGAAAATCGACTTCTCATCAGCTTGTGTGTCAAAAAGTAAGCTTCTAAATTGCCTCTGATGTTTTTATTCATTTTTCCAAACCAGAGGGTTTTATCTCCAGCCAGCAATCCTTTAACATCAAGTGATAGAGCTCCAACAATAAGAAAAGGAAAGCAATCATTTGATGAAAATTACACCTATTATTGAAGAATTTTACTTCAATTTAGAAAATATGATAAAAGCTTTGGTGAATTGCACTATGAAATATAGACACTTAATAGAAGTGAGGAAAATGACAAACTTAGAGAAATAGAAATACCTCAGGAGGACCCAACCCAAGGCATAGACAGTATAGAATCTTTAATAGCTTTAGGAATTGAGAAAACAAAATGGTCTACAAGGAGATAGGCCTAAAAACCATAAGTTCCTGGAGACCATACCTTGCCAATCTCAGTGGAGATTTATAATCACGTGTCTGGTCACTCTTGGCTCATTTCAAGCTTGGGTCATCAAAGGTCTGCATGTATGGAAGGAGAATCTTCTTCAAGCCAAAAGATAATCCAAAAAAGCACTGGACTACTTGCAGAGACATCAGCAGCATCTTCTGTGAGCATCTCTTGCCGGAAGCCAACATGTCCATAGGCTCTGACTCACGGCCTCTTCTATGAGTCTCTAAAAATTGGCATCTTTACCTCCAACACTTTATGTCTGTCTTTAAAAGATGAATGAAGTCATTCTCAGGTGCCCAAGAGACATGTCTCACTCTAGTTACTGAAGCTTTGCCCAAATGTAAGATCAAAAATGTTAATAAAGGTGGAGGGACATTAGAGATCATTATTTACATGGGGGAAGGACACCCATTGCAGGAAGGGGACCCAGGAGTGCACTCCAGATATAAATTGTCCTAGGAGACACACGTGATGACAGAGCAAGAGATGACTGGGAAGGAGCACCCAGGCAAAGAGCAGCAAGGTAAGGAAAACCAGGAGAACTGCTCAGCCATGTGGCTCACAGTCTCAGGTTTTACCATAATGGAGCTAGTTTCTGGGTAGTCTCTAGCCAATCATCTTGCTTGGACCATATTTGGTACTCAGGGTCCTTCCTGGTGGGGCAAGCATCCCCCAGTAGATCAGGGAACTTGCCCAACACATTGAGGGGAATCTCAGCAGGAGAGATGACTCCCAAGACAGAAGGAGCTGAAAAGTATCACTTGGTTTTTCCCCAGGTACCATGGAAGATGTGCATTACTCTACACAATGGTAAATGTTGGACTGCAAAGGCATTTTGCATAAATCACAGTGGCATTAAATATATTATGTATAGTTTTTAAATTATGTCAGAAGAAGACCAACTTCTAGGTGCTAATCAGTTAAAAAGTCACCTCTCAATTGGCCACACATATGGGGATTGAGGAAGCTTCCCTGGTGGCTTGGACAGTGAAGACCCTGCCTGCAATGCAGGAGGCCCAGGTTCAATTCCTGAGTCAGGAAGATTCCCTGGAGATGGAAATGACAACCCACTCCAGTATTCTTGCCTGAAGAATCCCATGCACAGAGGAGCCTGGCGGGCTGCAGTCCATGAGGTCGCAAAGAGTCAGACACGACAGCAACTGACACTTTCACACTCTTCATGGGGGCTGAAATATTATCCTACATTATCTCCACACTATGAAGTTCCCCACCCCAACCCTGACATGATTTTGCTGGGCCAAGAGAAAGAGGTTTTGTTCTCAGGTTTCACTGTGATGCACAGCAGAATGTAAGACTGTTGAAGGGGTTGAAAAGGTCAGCTTGAGACTGAGAATGATACTTTATGACAAGGAACTTTTTTTAATTATGAAAAGGAGTACGGCAAGGCTGTATATTGTCACCCTGCTTATTTAACTTATATGCAGAGGACATCATGAGAAACGCTGGACTGGAAGAAGCACAAGCTGGAATCAAGATTGCCGGGAGAAATATCAATAACCTCAGATATGCAGATGACACCACCCTTATGGCAGAAAGTGAAGAGGAACTCAAAAGCCTCTTGATGAAAGTGAAAGAGGAGAGTGAAAAAGTTGGCTTAAAGCTCAACATTCAGAAAACTAAGATCATGTCATCTGGTCCCATCACTTCATGGGAAATAGATGGGAAAACAGTGGAAACAGTGTCAGACTTTATTTTGGGGGGTTCCAAAATCACTGCAGATGGTGATTGCAGCCATGGAATTAAAAGACGCTTACTCCTTGGAAGAAAAGTTATGACCAACCTAGATGGCATATTGAAAAGCAGAGACATTACTTTGCCAACAAAGGTCTGTCTAGTCAGGGCTATGGCTTTTCCAGTGGTCATGTATGGATGTGAGAGTTGAACTGTGAAGAAAGCTGAGTGCCAAAGAATTGATGCTTTTGAACTGTGGTGTTGGAGAAAACTCTTGAGAGTCCCTTGGACTGCAAGGAGATCCAACCAGTCCATTCTGAAGGAGATCAGCCCTGGGATTTCTTTGGAGGGAATGATGCTGAAGCTGAAACTCCAGTACTTTGGCCACCTCATGCGAAGAGCTGACTCATTGGAAAAGACTCTGATGCTGGGAGGGATTGGGGGCAGGAGGAGAAGGGGACGACAGAGGATGAGATGGCTGGATGGCATCACTGACTCGATGGACGTGAGTGTCAGTGAACTCCAGGAGTTGGTGATGGGCAGGGAGGCCTGGCTTGCTGCGATTCATGGGGTCACAAAGAGTCGAACATGACTGAGCAACTGAACCGAACCAAACCGAACCACTTGACTGTCTAAAAGGTGAAAACTCATGAAGAAGTAGGTAAGGAAAGAAAATACATATCATGGTGGGATTTTCCCTCACTTTTTTGAATGAAGTTCGTGTCTCATATCAACTGAAAAAAAAAATGCACAACATGGAGAGTTGTGCGTTGTTTTATTTGGGCGAAATGAGGACTACGGACCAGAAGACAGCCTTTCAGATAGCTGAGGACTTACCTGAGAAACTAACGGGGCCGGGGGGGGGTGGTGAGAGGAGGAGACCAGGGGGGAGGGATGAGGGTCAGTATGCATGTGGTTTTGGCAAAGAGAGAGTGCATGCAATCAAGCATTTTTTTCCAGAAGGTTTCTACTAGTCTCATGAAGACAACTGCTAGTCACCAGGAGCAGATGACAACAAGAAGGATTTTAGTACTTCTCTAGATAAGAGGAGATGCAAGAATTTGGCTCATAAAGTCTTCTCCTAAAAATATCTAACTATCTGAAGACCAGTTCTGGCAGTTTTTCCCAGGACACAGAGTGCCTCTTTCCTGCTCTCCACCCTGAACTTCTTTTGGTGATGCCATCCAGCCATCTCATCTTCTGTCGCCCCTTCTCCTCCTCAGTCTTTCGCAGCATCAGGGTCTAACACATCTGGTATGGATCTGTTCCTGGCAGCCTGTTCTTCCCTAGAAGAAACAGAATTCTCTCATTTACTCAAGAGAGAGCTAGGGGGAATTTTTCCTTTAGACTGCAGACAAAATTTTAACATCAGAAAACTTTGAGGAAAAGCAAAAAAAAAAAGGTAAGAGAACACAGATGTTTTATTAAAAAAAAAAAAAAAGGCACAATAGCCTTATATAAAAGAACCCAAAATTAAAGTCCAAAACAGTTCAGTCCATTATGATACAAACTGCTCTGACACCAGCAGTCTCATTATATCTACATTTTACTAAGCTAATTTCAATGCTATCACTGTGTCATCTGACCATTCATTTTTTATTGCTTATGCTAATGGGTTTTGTGGGTGGCGGATTAGTTGCATTTTAATGCCCAGTGGCAAAAGATGAAAATATTCCAATGACAGTAATGGATGAAAAAGTACCCTGCTGCTTACAGCTTGAGACACAGAACTACATGATTTTTTGTTTTAATGTATGTTGCCTCTGCTGGTTTAATCATTTTGACAATAATAGACCTCAATTCCACAGAGACTTTCCCCAAAGAATCCAATGTCTCTTGAATAATATTTTTCTCTGTACCATCCCCTAAATCTTTTCTAAAGTTTCCTAAGAATTACAGATAAGCCAGGCAAATGTATATGGTTCACTGAACATAAATCTATTTAACTTTCACATATGAGCGGATTCATTTAAAGGAAAGAAAATAAGATAATACTAGTAAAAATAATGCTTGATTAAAGGTGGCAGAAGTTTGAGGGAAAGAGAATGAAAACTCTGGGCGTACAGACCAACCAAGGCTGGAGAATATTTACTCTGGCTGCCCAAAAGGTTAAGTTTCCCCACCTTAGTGTGATAAAATACGAGATCTTACTCGCAACCCGTATAATGTTCCCGGTAGTGGAAAGAAAGGGAAACTTAGCAGGCTCATGGCTTGGGTGGATCTTTTGTTTTTTCTCTCCCATGCAGATAGAAAGCAATGCAAAAGTTGTAGACCTTCCAAAAGTTAATGCAGCAATTATCTGCTCTCAACTACCAGTGTGGAGCCCTTTCAGGTTAAAATCTGCTGGGCCAGAGGCTCAGACTGGTCCTGCCATGTACAACCCAGAGATGTCTAATCATTTCACTGGAGTGATACTCCAGTGAATATTTAAACAATCCAGACAACAGACCACAAAACTTTCTCTCCTTTCTTTTCTGGAGTGAGGAGAGAGGAGTATGGTATGGTAAGTAGAAAGATCTTAGAGATGCCATAAGTGATTCTTATAAATAAATCTTTCCCAATGTGAATAGCACACTGATCCTTGAACTTTTCACCTTCGGCTTTTTCCTTCATTTCTTCAATCAAGAAAACCAAGGCACTTTCTGCCAACAAACCTCTGTAAGCAAGAAATATCAACATGAAACTTCTAATGGATTTTTCTTATATTCCCCAGTGAAGAACATCCCAAGAGGGATTTGTCTATTGTGGAGAACATGAAACCACTCCTGTGTTTGCATGGATGGCACTGACCCCAAACCAACAGCTAGCTCCCTGTAAGATGTCACACACATTGTGTATGTAATAACACACACACACACACACACACACGGCAAAACAAAGCTGGAGAGGGAAGCTGACAAGAACCCATGAGCTAGAAATGGAATTCCTTCAAATAAATCTTCTTGGATTCATTTTATCAGGAAAATTATTTATGCTTCTCTTTGCCTTCAGGTTGAAAGAGTCACTGTAGCTAAGCATTATGAAAATTACTTAAAGAAACCAGAGACTAGAGTTTGGAACCATCTTGAAATAAACACCCAAACTGAACATATTCTCTCCACTATATATGTATGTTATAATGTATAATGTAATGTATACATTTATATGTATATATCACATACATATATACACTCTCCATTGTGTATACATATAGATTTTCATTATAAAGGAGTGGTAATAACTAAAAAGGAGCTTAACCTCTTATTAAGTAGAGCATATGCATGGGCCTGAGCTTCTCAGATGGCGCTAGTGGTAAAGAACCCGCCTGCTAACGCAGGAGACATAAGAGATGTGGGTTCGATCCCTGGGTTGGGAAGATCCCCCGAAGAAGGGAAGGGCTACCCACTATAGTATTCTTGCTTGGGAAATTCCATGGACAGAGCAGCCTGGCAGCCTCAGTCCATGAGGTCGTGAACAGTTGGACACAACTGAAGTGATTTAACATGCACACATGCATGGGCATGTGATGGAAATTTAGGTGATTAATATAAGCCCTGATGAGAAGCTGAAGAGCTCTTAAAACAGAAACAACAAGCCAAGATTCTGAGCTCCAGGCTAAAACAATGGCATGTGGCATCACAGAGCCCAGCGCTGATGAAAAAGTGGAATCCAGCTGAAAGCACACAGGGCTAGAGAACGAGTCCTCCGTGCACACCTGTTAGGACCCGATCCGTCTCCAGAATTTGGTTTTATCTTTTCCGAGGAAGCAAAGTGAAAATCTAATGTGATAAGAAAGAAAAGAATAATAACACAGAGTGAGGTAAGTCAGAAAGAGAAAAACAAATATTGTATATTAACATTTATATGTGGAATCTAGAAAACTGGTAAGGATGAAACTATTTGCAGGGCAGGAATGGAAATGCAGGTGTAGAGGAAAGACGTGTGGACGTGGTGGGGTTGGGGGTGAGCTGGGAGATCGGGCTTGACATATACACACCACCATGGGTAAAGCCGATAGCCTGTGGGAACCTGCTGTCTAGCACAGAGAACTCAGCTCCTTGCTCTGTGATGACCTGGAGGGATGGGATGGGGGAGAGCAGTGGGAGAAAGAGCCAAGAGGGAGGGGATGGATATATGGAAACATAGAGCTGATTCACTTTGTTGTATAGCAGAAACTAACATAAAATTGTAAAGCAACCATAGCCCAAAAAACTTTTTTAAAAAAATAAGTTTTGGCATAAATTAAAAAAAAATATAATGGTACCATCAGCTAAGATACATTATTTTAAATTTGAAACAGCATGATATTCCTGATTTTTATAAATTGTGCTATGAATACATGGGGGGCTTCCCCAGTGGCTCAGCAGTAAGAAATCTGCCTGCAATGCAGGAGATGCGTGTTCGATCCCGGGCTTAGGAAGATCCCTGGAGGAAGGCATGGCTACCCACTCCAATATTCTTGCTGGGAGAATCCCATGGACAGAGGAGCCTGGGAGGCTGCGGTCCACAAGGTCACAAGGAGTTGGACATGACTGAAGTGACTAAGCAGGGGATTACATGTAAGATGTTAACTTTAGGGGAAGACGGATGCAGGGTATATTGAGTGTGCTTTTCTATTTTGGGATCTTTCTATAAATCCAAAATTATTTCAAGGTAAAAGATTTAAAAACAGTATTATATGGTACAAGATTTTTAAAAGAAGTTAGCACAGATCATTCAAACTCCAGAGTCATTATGAGCTTGTCTCTCTTTTGGATGATAATCACAATAATCCTTGTGACCACTGTTTGCACAAAGTTAAATACTCTCATGGGGACTCAATAGCTATTGCCAGTGAAAACCTCAACGTGTCCAGCCTGAGTCAATTTAGACTGAAAACACCCAAAACATGACGTTAGGAATAAGCAATCGATGAAGAACAATGAGACTTACCATATAACCCAGACACTGAGAACTGGCGTGTGTTTTATGTATTAGCAGCTTGTAAGGGGAAATAAGTTCGGCAAAAAGGGAAGGAAATAGACATCTTTCATCCCCTATACTTTTGACAACTAAAAAAAAAATCGATGGCCATCTTGATTCTACAAGAATGAAGTCACCCGCCACTGGAGTCAAATCACTGACCTTCAACACACCCTGAAAGGAGCTTGGGAGTGAAGCAATCTGTGCTCTGGGAAAACTGGCAGGACAGGCCTTCAGAGAGTTAGATATTTCCAAGACAAAAAATTCTGAGAACCTCAATTCTTACATCTTCCCATACTTAGAAAAACACTAGAGCTGCTAACTAAGATGTCTGCTCCTCATGACTGGCAGCTGTCTTCTATCAAGATGTACGCTTGGTTGCAATGTATCCTCTTCACTGAAATCATATACAATGACCTTCCCCCCTTACTGCTTTGGAACAGTTTTTCAACACCAAGAGGCTGTCTCTTGGGCCATAGTCCCCAGTAAGATACTGAATAAACTTGACTCAAAGTTTTTACATTATGCCTTTTTTTTTAAGTCCACACTTGTAATATCTTTCTGACCAGTTTGCTCTTTTTTTATTTTTTTTTTGAATCTATATTAATAGATTTATTAGAACAAGAAGTGGACAGATACACCTGGGTTCCATTTGCTCATTCCAGATTATTTCAAAGAACCTCTGAGCCATCTTCTGGAATACTAGCATTTATGTATGGTTTATAATGTCAGAAATCCACTGGCCTTTGTTTCCCTTGAGTCATCTTGCTGAATCGGTGGGTATATCCCATTGCTGTCCATTGTACACTGCGTGTGTGCTCAGTTGTGTGCAAGTCTTTGTGACCCCATGGACTGTAGCCCCCAGGCTCCTCTGTCCATGGGATTTCCCAGGCAAGAATCCTGGAGTGGGTTGCCATTTCCTCCTCCAGGGGATCTTCCAGACTCATGGATCGAACAGGTGTCTCCCGTGTTTCCTGCAGTGGCAGGCAGATTCTTTACCGCTGAGCCACCTGGAAAACCTCACTCTGGCATATTAAACTGGGTTTAATTCTATTCTAATACACAAAGGCATGCTTTTTAGCAGAAAGCAATTACTAATTGCACTGAGAAAACACTGACTTCAGCCAAAAGAAGAAAAAGCATCATTTAGTTATTTAGCTTTCAGGAGTGCCACGTTTAGAAGGTTTATCTTTGGGTTACTAAATATGTCATTTTCAGCATAAGAAATAGAGGCAGGCAACATTCAGATGAAAACATAATTAAGAAACACACTTGGTTGCTGAGTTGTTTTGTCATGAAATTAGGCACTCAGATTTCCATACTCAGAAAAAATAAATTTATTTATTTTACCACTAAATCAAATTTATTCACCACTAAAAAGTCATTTACATTTTAAAGGGATGTAAAGAAAGACTGGTGATCCAGAAAGACTATGTAACTTAATCCTGAGTCAGGTTCCCTTGATTAGAAAACAAGTCAACTCAGGTGCGTAGGGGAGGTGGAGAGGGTGAAGATCATCAAAGACCAAGCTATTGGATTTTTAACTACTCCGCATCCCTTTTTAATGCACCAATTGCAAGCAAGTATCTTGTCATGCTCAACAAAAATTGACATTGAAAAAAGCTAACCACCTCAATCTCCATTTCTCAGTGGGGTCATTGACATAAAAGCTACTGCTACTTTGGTCAAGTTTTGAACAGAATAAAGCATTAAGAAGTTTTGACTAAATATGTCTTTGAGACCTAGTATAAACAGTGGTGGTCACAAAATTTTTAAAAAACTTAGAAGAAAAGAAGGACCTGCCTCTTGAGAAACCTGTATGCAGGTCAGGAAGCAACAGTTAGAACTGGACATGGAACAACAGACTGGTTCCAAATAGGAAAAGGAATACGTCAAGGCTGTATATTGTCACCCTGCTTATTTAACTTATATGCAGAGTACATCATGAGAAATGCTGGGCTGAAGGAAGCACAAGCTGGAATCAAGATTGCTGGGGGAAATCTATCAATAACCTCAGATATGCAGATGACACCACCCTTATGGCAGAAAGTGAAGAAGAACTAAAGAGCCTCTTGATGAAAGAGGAGAGTGAAAAGGTTGGCTTAAAGCTCAACATTCAGAAAACTAAGATCATGGCATCTGGTCCCATCACTTCATGGCAAATAGATGGGGAAACAGTGGAAACAGTGGCTGACTTTATTTTTCTGGGCTCCAAAATCACTGCAGATGGTGATTGCAGCCATGAAATTAAAAGGTGCTTACTCCTTGGAAGGAAAGTTATGACCAACCTAGATAGCATATTAAAAAGCAGAGACATTACTTTGCCAACAAAGGTCTGTCTAATCAAAGCTATGATTTTTCCAGTAGCCATGTATGGATGTGAGAGTTGGACTATAAAGAAAGCTGAGCGCTGAAGAATTGATGCTTTTGAACTGTGGTGTTGGAGAAGACTCTTGAGAGTCCCTTGGACTGCAAGGAGATCCAACCAGTCCATCCAAAGGAGATCAGTCCTGGGTGTTCATTGGAAGGACTGATGTTGAAGCTGAAACTCCAATACTTTGGCCACCTGATGTGAAGAGCTGACTCATTTGCAAAGACCCTGATGCTAGGAAAGATTGAGGGCAGGAGGAGAAGGGGACAGCAGAGGATGAGATGGTTGTATGGCATCACTGACTCAATGGACATGGGTTTGGGTGGACTCCGGAGTTGGTGATGGACAGGGAGGCCTGGCATGCTGCGGTTCATGGGGTCCCAAAGAGTTGGACACAACTGAGCAACTGAACTGAACTGAACTGAAAGGAGGAAAGGAAGATGTTTCCTGATGTGTGTATGTTCATTCATCTCTCTTTGTGACCCTATCGATTGTAACCTGCCAGGCCCCTCTGTTCATAGAATTTTGCAGGGAAAAATACTGGAGTGGCTGGCCATGCTCTCCTCCAGGGGATCTTCCCAACTCAGGGATCAATCCTGCATCTCTTATGTCTCCTGCATTGACAGGTGGATTCTTTACCACTAGAGCCACCTGGGAAACCCTCCTGATGTATACTGTAAATTATAACTTTTTCCCACTCGAGTAAGAAAAGAAAGGGACCAGTCCAACTAAGCCTGGAATTTTATTACTTGTATAAAAATTGTCACCTTAATTTATGATCCTTACAACCAAAACCAAGTCCTTTCATGTTATTTTTTAAAAACTCCCTAACAGGCAATCTCTGACATTCCTCATTAGACTTATCAACTCTTGTTTCTGGAGTCCAGTTTATTTGGCTTGGAGGGATCAGCCAACTCTCTGGAGATTCCCAATAGGCCCAGTGCCAAATTCTTCTGTTTGATCTAATTGTGATTAGTTAATGGCTTCACAAAAATTTATTTTGATCCAAATCTTCCCAGGCACACAGACTTTTTAAAGAAATAATATTTTCATACTTAGAGAAGAATAACAACCAAGCTTTTAAAATATTTGATTTCCTTCCTTCTCATTCTAGCTAAAACCTTTCTTCATTCTCCATAGAGGTTTTAAAGGATATAAACAAGTATAAATCACCTGCCTGACTAACCTGAACCTTCACACACTTGGTGGACTAGAGGTGATGGGCATTTCTGATTTATATTCTACATTTCCCTTGAAGTGGTTAGTGAGTAATGAACCGGCAAAAGAGAGGCTCAAAGAGAGAAAGCCCAAGTGCAATCCCTGCTGGGTGACCTTGATTATTGTTGCTGTTCAGTCATGTCTGACTCTTTTTGACCCCATGGACTGCAGCATGTCAGGCTTCCCTGTCCTTTACCATCTTCTGGAGTTTGCTCAAACTCATGTCCATCAAGTCAGAGATGCCATCCAACCATCTCATCTCTGTTGTCCCCTTCTCCTCCTGTCTTCAGTCTTTCCCAGCATCAGGGTCTGTTCCAATAAGTCAGTTCTTCCCATCAGGCAGCCAAAGTATCGGAGCTTCAGTTTCAGCATCAATCCTTCCAATGAATATTCAGGGTTGATTTCATTTAGGGTTGACTGGTTTGATCTCCTTGCTGTCCAAGGGATTCTCAAGAGTCTTTTCCAACACCACAGTTCAAAAGCATCAATTCTCAGCCTTCTTTATGGTCCAACTCTCACATCCATACATGACTATTGGAAAAATAATAGCTTTGACTATACAGACCTTTGTTGGCAAAGCAGCATCTCTTCTTTTTCATACACTGTCTAGGTTTGCCATAGCTTTACTTCCAAGGAGCAAGAATCTTTTGATTTCATGGCTGCAGGCACCCTCTGCAGTGATTTTGGAGTCCAAGAAAATGAAATCTGTCACTGTTGCCATTAAGACCTTGATTAAGCCCTCCCTTTTGGTTGAAGGTTCAGTATCTCTCAAGCAGGGGAACTACATTCCCAGGACTTTTCTGAGAAAGAAGCCGAGAGCTGACAGGGGCAGAAGTACAGGCAGGAAGTTGATGATCAAAAAGAATCTCATAAGTGAAAAAGTCAGCTTAAAACTCAATATTATAAAAACTAGGATCATGGCACCCAGTCCCATCACTTCATGGCAAATAGAAGGGGAAAAGGTGGAAGTAGTGACAGATTTCCTCTTCTTGGGTTCTCAAATCACTGCAGATGGTGAGCACAGCCATGAAACGAGAAGATGATTGCTTCTTGGCAGGGAAGCTATGACAATCCTAGACAGAGTGTTAAAAAGCAACGAAAGACATCACTTTGTCGACAAAGGTCTGTATAGTCAGAAGTATGGTTTTTCCAGTAGTCATGTACGGATGGCAGAGATGCAGCATAAAGAAGGCTGAGCACCGAAGGACTGATGCTTTCAAAATGTGGTGCTGGAGAAGACTCTCAAGAGTCCCTTGGACTGCAAGGTGATCAAACCAGTCAATCCTAAAGGAAATCAACCCTGAATATTCATTGGAAGGTTTGATGCTGAAGCTGAAGCTCCAGTACTTTGGCTACCTAATGTGAAGAGCTGACTCATTGGAAAAGACCCTGATGCTGGAAAGATTGAAGGAAGAAGGAGAAGAGGGTGACAGAGGATGAGATGGTTGGATGGCATCACCAATTCAATAGACATGAACTTGGGCAGGCTCTGGGAGATGGTGAGGGACAGGGAAGCCTGGTGTGCTGCAGTCCTTGGGGCCGCAATCGGGCATGACTTGGCGACTGAACAACAACAACAAAGCTAGGGCCAAGCAAAACTACAGAGGCTCAAAAGTATTCGCTCTTTTCCAATATCAGATGTGATAAGTGAAAGACTTGAAAAAAGGTTCTGTAGTCAAGGCCTATGTAAATTCCACTTCTGCCGCATCATTGTGAATGTGGGATGGAAGTTATAAAGCCAGTTAGTATAACATTGTTTTTCAAAATAGTTGTCCGTCTTGATTAAAACCAAAGAAACTATGAATTATTATAGATGTACTGGTTAAAAAGATGGTCTTCCTCAAGATCACTGCTGACATTTTGGGCCAGATGATTCTATACTTGAGGGGGTGTCCCTGGCATTATAACATGTTTAGCAGTGTTCCTGTCCTCTTCCCACTAAATGCTAATGGCCCCCCTTCCCCCCTGCAGAGAATCAAAATGTCTCCATACATTGGAAAATGTGCCCTGAGGGTAAAATATCTCCTGGTTGAAAACCTCTGTTGCTTTTGTTTTTTAAGACAGGGAGCCACTTAAAAGCACATTCAATTTTTCCATGAAACTCCCAGGTCCAGATTTTTGATGCTTTGACTTAGCTTCTCATTTGAGGGCCTGTCACTTTAAGAGAGCCTTCCAAACATCTGGGAATATGTTTATTAATAATTATATGAGGCTTGAATGTTTGGAGAGGGAGGGAAGAGATTATTTCCTATTTGTGCTACATACCAGCTCCTGGCAGAGTACTAACATCGTAGTATGCTCTGGTAAGGACTTGGATGGATGATGGATGGATGGATGGATGAAAAGTGAAATGAAAAGAAATCAGCATAGGGAGATTTATTTTCCTTAGCTGTCTCTTTACATATACTATACCAAGGTACTGCAAAGAGCATCCTAATGATGGAAGGGTTAAACTGTGTGACTCTGAAAGAAAACCTCAGTGAGCTTCTGGAGTGGTGTTCCCCATTCGTGCTCAGTCATGTTCAACTCTTTGAGACCCCATGGACTATAGCCCGCCAGGCTCTTCTGTCCATGGAATTTTTCAGGCAAGAATACTGGAATGAATTGCCATTTTCTCCTCCAGGGAAGCTTCCCAGCCCAGGGATCAAACCTTTGTCTCCTGTGTCTCCTGCATTGTAGGCAGATTCTTTACCTACCATTCTATTATTATTATTGAAGTATAGTTGATTTACAGTGTTGAGTTGCTTTCAGGTGTACAGCAAAGTGATTCAGTTGAACATATACAAATATCTATTCCTTTTCAGATTCTTTCCCATATAGGTTATTATAGAATATTGAGTAGAGGTCCCTGTGCTGTACATGCGTGCTGAATCGCTTCAGTTGTGTCTGAATCTTTGTAACCCTATGGACTGTAGCCCGCCAGGCTCCTCTGTCCATGGGATTCTTCAGGCAAGAATACTGGAATGGGTTGCCTTTCCCTTATTCAGAGGATCTTCGTGACTCAGGGATCCAGCCCACATCTCTTATGTCTCCTGCATTGGCAGGCAGGTTCTTTACCACTGGCACCACCTGGTAAGCCCTTGTTGCTTATCTATTTTAGCAACCCACTCCAGTATTCTTGCCTGAAGGATCCCATGGACAGAGGAGCCTGGCAGGCTACAGTCCATGGGATCGCAAAGAGTTGGACACGACTGAGCAACTAACACTACACACTATATAGCGGTGTGTGTATGTTAATCCCCATGGAGTGGTACATTAAAGGGCCAGGAACATACTGTGATACTCTGGGTCTCTCACCCATTCTGCAATAGATAATGCCATCAGGTTGGGAATTAAACCAGCCATGGCCCTCACCAGGAAACTTAATGCACAACAGTAGGAACGTAAACACACCAAGGTGTGAGAGTCTGTCCCACCACTTGCATTTGGTCTGTACCTTCCCCCCACTGCCTGGGGACAAAGGACTTCAAGTGGGTCAGCGGTCAGTGTTACAAGGAAGCAGGCTTCTCAGGGCAAGCTCTCAGTTCAGACTGTACTTGAGGTTCCAGGCCTGCCTGAGATCTGTAAACGCACATTCCTTCTCCACAGCAGTAATTTAATCTGCCATCTCTATTGTGGTTGGCCAAGTTTGTCTAAATTACCCCTTCTGTGATTCTGAAACTTGACCTTGTGGATTTGTTTTTGGAAAATTCTTTTTGTCGTCTGAAATCAGCCAGGCTCCAATTTGAAGATCTCATCTTTAGACTATATAAATAAACTGGCTTCTGACACGATATTCACCCCCACCCAGCCACCTCCTAGGGAGGCTCTGACTTTTCTAAAAGAACAAAACTGGGCCCTGCAGAAGACTGGAGATGGGGAGTTTCTAACGTTTTGATTTTGTGGGAGGTATTTTTGTTGCTATAGAAGTAAGCAGAACATCCCCCCGGCCCCCTTCAATAATAAGTCTGGCCATCACCCCATCTCCCCTGTGAGGAAAATGACTTGTTCATAAAGCCGCTCATGGCAGGACTATTTGGCTCCCACAGATAAATGTCGTATAGGGATCTTCTGCTTCCTAGAAATCACTCTCTTCCTAACCCCAGGGAGAGATTATTCTTGACTTTTAAATGGCACCCTGTGTTCAGCAGGCCAAGCAAAGAAGAGGAGTTAATCACTCCTTTTAAGGATCAGATTAAGCACCGAGACAGAGATGGCAAAAAAGGAAGAAAGCTTTTAGAGCATTGGGAATGTTAAAAAAAATTAAACATCTAATAGTTGTCAGGGAGAAAGAAAAATTTTCCTCTACCCTTCTAGGTTTTTCTGGCTGGTTTAAGAAATAAATGAACATGATACAGCATGCTGTTGTGGTGGTTTAGTTGCTAAGTCACATCCAACTCTTTGAGACCTCGTGGACTGCAGTGCACCAGGCTTCCCTGTCCTTCACCATCTCCCAGAGTTTGCTCAAACTCATGTCCATTGAGTTGGCCATGCTATCCAGATTAACAGGAGAAAATCAAGCAAAAGTTTAGTAACAGGTATATCTAAGACTTTCCTAGTGGCTTTGTGAGAAAGAATCCGCCTGCAATCCTGGAGACATGGGTTCCATCCCTGGGTGGGGAAGATGCCCTGGAGAAGGAAATGGCAACCCACCTCCAGTATTCATACCTAGGAAATCCCATGGACAGAGGAGCCTGGTGGGCTACAGGCCATAGAGTCGCAAAGAGTCGGACATGACTTAGCGACTAAGCACACACCACACACACACACATGAGACCCGGGAAAACCAAGCATCTGGTCAAAACGACTGCAGCTCTCACCTGAAATACCATGTCAGCTAAACACAAATGAAAGTGTTGGGGTCATGGTTTGGGACCTCAAAGAAAAGGAAGGCAATTCACATGGAGATGGAAAAGCAAGTGTTTGGTAAACAAATGTTTGCTGAGCCAGGCAGGCTAATGGGACACAGAGAGAAATTCTAACAAATTTGCTAGGTTCCTGTCTACACACCTAGCTCATATCATAGCTGTGATGAACAGGTTTTCTATCCACATTCTTTAGGCAGTTAGGCGGAAGGTCAAAGATTCTTCCAGAGTCTGTTGGGACTTAAAAATAATGAGGCTCTGGGAATTTCCTCATGGTCCAGTGGTTAGGACTCAGTGATTTCACTGCCATGGGCCAGGGTTTGATCCCTGGTTGGAGAAATAAGATCCTGCAAGCCATGCAGCGAAAAAAATAATCAAAAAACAAAACAGAAAAAAATAATCAGCCTCAATCAAATTTCAGGTCAAAGAAACACATTTTGGGGGGGCAAATTTTGCTCCCCCACATATGTTGCCTCCCACACCTCCGTGCAGAAACCCATCATCTCATGACCCAGCTCCGTCTCCCATTCTTTCCATGCATAGCACACCAAAGCTCAGAGATGAGTAAGACCAGAAGGAGATCAGTCCTTGATCCTCAAAGATTTAAAATCCAGATGTGCGGTGGCAGAGAAATAAAAAGTATGCAGAAATAGCAACAAGACAGGGAAGAATATAATGGCATAAATGCCCGAACAGCTCTAACATCCCATGGAACGAGGAGACATATTCATTCTGTAGTGGCTGAAGAATGACTTTGTGGCACGTGAACAGATCTTAAAGAATGGATTGCGTGTGGGCAGAAAGAGATGAATGCATATGGAGGAGTGGGAAGGCTGTATTTCATGTGACGCAGAAAATGAGCAAATGTGGGAGAGTGCTCAGAAGGGAGGAAGAGGACAGGCAGAATTCAATCCTCACTTGGAGGGTGCATCATTTCCAAGTCCATTCAGGAGAGAAAAATCACATTCGCTGTTTTAACAGAGCGAAGGTAACATACAGATGAGTTAGCTAGGGCTTCCCTGCAGGCTCAGTGGTAAAGAATCCACCTGCCAATGCGGGAGACACGGGTTCAATCCCTGGCCCAGGAAGATCCCATATGCTGTGGAGCAATTAAGCCCATGCGCCACTACTAAGCCTGCGCTCTAGAGCGGATGCTCTACCAAGAGTAGCCCTGCTCCCTGCAACTAGAGAAAAGCCCACACAGCAATGAAGACACAGGGCAGCCAAAAAATAAATAGATAAATATTTAGAAATATTTTTTAAAAAGCATAGTTAGCTAATACAATATTCTGAACTAAGTAGGTGAAAAAGCAGTATTAGCCACGTGAAGCATATTGAAGCCTGAGGCAAAAGGAAAGGAAAACGTGTGCACCCCAATACACATGATTTCATGTATTTTTTAAGTGGTGAATTTTTCCATAACACTAAATTAGCTGAAAAATAATGAAAAATTGAAAAGTTGGTGTATTGAAATTCACAATACTATTTTTAATTTAAATGCTTTATTTATACCCAAACCCAATTTATAATAATTTTACATCACTTTAAGCTAATTCAAAATTATTCAAGGTTATCCCCTGGACAGGAGAAATGGTCAAATATGGTAATTCTATCAATAAGAATTTGAAATGAGCAAAAAATTGTATATTTTGAAAATTCAGTTTATGAGTTTATGTCTATTAAACCCAGTGGATCCCTGACTGAACCCTACTAATACCTACTAACAGCCTGCTCTTCTATCTGTGACTCTGTTCTACAAGTAAAACTTAACTGTTAACAAATGTGATAAATAAGAATTCTCTGCATGTCTCAGCAAAAAAAAAAAAAAATGTGGAGCACATTTTTCTCTTTAGCCTCAGGCTCTAAGATGCCTCAGCATGGTACTGAAATTTTGGTATTTTGTTCCCCATGGTTTTGTGCATTTAATTTTGAGTTTTGAAAAATATTGCATTAATATATAGGTTGCCTGATTTCCTGAGAATTTTGATGTCCCCTTTAATTCTATGCCTGAGGCAACTGACTCACTGACCTCACCCTAATCTTGGCCTTACGAAAATGTAGAATATATTTCTAACTGCCATATGATTCTGCGATTCCACTCCTGGGTGTGTATCCAGACAAAACTATAATTCAAAAAGATGCATGTGCCCCTGTGTTTATAGAAGTACTATGTACAAGAGCTAAGACATGGAAACAATGTAAAAGTCCATAAACAGATGAATGGATAAAGCTGTGGTACGTACATACAAAGGAATACTCCTCAGCTCTAAAAAGAATGAGGCAATGCCATCTGCAGCAACGTGGATAGAATTAGAGATTATCATGCTAAGTGATCAGATCAGATCAGATCAGTCGCTCAGTCGTGTCCGACTCTTTGCGACCCCATGAATCACAGCACGCCAGGCCTCCCTGTCCATCACCAACTCCCAGAGTTCACTCAGACTCACGTCCATCGAGTCAGTGATGCCATCCAGCCATCTCATCCTCTGTCGTCCCCTTCTCCTCCTGCCCCCAATCCCTCCCAGCATCAGGGTCTTTTCCAATGAGTCAACTCTTCGCATGAGGTGGCCAAAATACTGGAGTTTCAGCTTTAGCCTCGGTCCTTCCAATGAACACCCAGGACTGATCTCCTTTAGAATGGACTGGTTGGATCTGCTTGCAGTCCAAGGGACTCTCAGGAGTCTTCTCCAACACCACAGTTCAAAAGCATCCATTCTTCGGCGCTCAGCCTTCTTCACAGTCCAACTCTCACATCCATACATGACCACAGGAAAAACCAAAGCCTTGACTAGACGAACCTTTATTGGGAAAGTAATGTCTCTGCTTTTGAATATGCTATCTAGGTTGGTCATAACTTGCCTTTCAAGGAGTGAGCGTCTTTTAATTTCATGGCTGCAGTCACCATCTGTAGTGATTTGGGAGCCCAGAAAAATAAAGTCTGACACTGTTTCCACTGTTTCCCCATCTATTTCCCATGAAGTGGTGGGACTGGATGCTATAATCTTCGTTTTCTGAATATTGAGCTTTAAGCCAACTTTTTCACTCTCCACTTTCACTTTCATCAAGAGGCTTTTGAGTTCCTTAACACCATGTGATATCACTCATATGGGAGATCTAAAATACAACACAAATGAACTTATGAAACAGAAACAGACTCACAGACATAGAGAACAGACCTATGGTTGCCAAGGAGGAGGGGAAGTGGGGGAGGGATGATTAGAAGTTTGGGATTAGCAGAAGCAAACCTTTGTATATAGAATGGATAAACAACAAGGTCCTACTGGATACCACAGGGAACTGATTTCAAAATCCTATAATACACCACAATGGAAAAAATATGTCAATATATACATATAACTGAGTCGTTTTGCTGTAAAGCAGAAATTAAACAACATTGTAAATTAACTGTTCTGTGATTAAAATAAGAGAGAAAGAACTCTAAGAAACCACAGCTAGGTGAGCAAGTGTTGCTGGTTCCTAGGAGCAGACAGCCTGAGGGCCTCACCCAGGAAAAAGGAAGTCCCTTGTTCTTCTTCCAGTCCTGCAGTGGGTGCCCACAGGCAAGGCAGAATCCTGGTCCGGCATCACAAAGCCAATATAGAAGAGTGAGTTTGGGGCTAAAAGGAATAGCCAAATAACTGGCACATGGACGATTTCCCCTGAATTGAATCTTGAAAGATAAGTAAGATAACCATTTTTTGAGCACCATGCTAGGCTCTTTACAATATCACACAGTTAATACATGAAAGTGTTCTGAACCCAAAACTAGTTCAGTCTCACCCCAAAGCTTCTGCTCTCAGTCACAATGCCATAAGTGAAGGAGAGGACATGGCAGGCAAAGGAAAACAGAACCAGTTCAGTTCAGTCGCTCAGTCGTGTCCAACTCTTTGAGACCCATGAACTGCAACACACCAGGCCTCCCTGTCCATCACCAACTCCTGGAGCTTGCTCAAACTCATGTCCATCGAGTCGGTGATGCCATCCAACCATCTCATCCTCTGTGGTCCCCTTCTCCTCCGGCCTTCAATCTTTCCCAGCATCAGGGTCTTCTCCATGAGTCATTTCTTTGCATCGGGTGGCCAAAGTATTGGAGCTTCAGCTTCAGCATCAGTCCTTCCAATGAATGTTCACGACTGATTTCCTTTAGGATGGACTGGTTGGATCTCCTTGCAGTCCAAGGGACCCTCAAGAGTCTTCTCCAACACCACAGAATAGAGCGAGGTAAAAGGGTTGACAAATAACATGGTGTGTGTTATTGGTCTAGTTACAGAACATCTCGTTTGTGCTGGACAATTTGCCAAGTGTTTTGTATTTTATTTTTTACTTATAGGTGCTCTTCTTCGTTCCATTTTACAGATGGGAAACCAAGTCATAGAATATTAGCTAAATTTTCCCAGGGACATTCAGCTCATAGGTGAAGCAACCAGAATACAAACCTCAACTTCACAGTCTTTGCCCTTACTCACTAGCCAGACTGCCTCCTGCAGAACATAAAATGAACATGAGGCCAGAGGTATGATAGAGTCAGGTCATGGCAGCCACCTAAGGTACAGGACTTAATTCTCTGTAGGAATAGGGACTGCCGAAGCATTTTAAACAACATCAGTTTTGTGTTTTGTATGGGTCACAGTGGTCTGATCCCAGTTTGGAGGATAAATTTTAAAAGGTCAAAGATTTACACAATCTGAAGAGAAACCAGAATATAGGATGTATTTTAAATGTACACACAGGAATTAGAGAAACCAATTATAAAGCTATTGCAGTAATTCAGTGAGTAGAGCTCTAATGGAGTTGAGAATAGGGAACGTATTTAAGAGACTAGAAATATTTATAACACTAGTGATTAGACAAAGATTATGATAAACAGCATTGGAGAAGACTCTTGAGAGTCCTTGGGACTGCAAGGAGATCAAACCAGTCAATCCGAAAGGAAATCAGTCCTGAATATTCATTGGAAGGACTGATGCTGAAGCTGAAGCTCCAGTACTTTGACCACCTGATGTAAAGAAACGACTCATTGAAAAGACCCTGATGCTAGTAAAGATTGAAGGCAGGAGAAGAAGGGGACCACAGAGGATGAGATGGTTGGATGGCATCACCGACTCGATGGACATGAGTTTGAGCAAGCTCCCGGAGTTGGTGATGGACAGGGAAGTCTGGCGTGCTTCAGTCCATGGGGTCGCAAAGAGCCAGACACAACTGAGCAACTGACTGAACTGAACCGTGTGATAAACAGAGAAGAGCAATGGACTACCATGGTTTGGGGTTCTGGCCAGTAGGTTAGCATGTCATCCACTGATAGAAATATCAGTCTAGTGCAGTAGACTAGTTCCTTTCAACATTTGTTTCCCGGAGCTTTGAGCGTATGTAGAAATATCCCTGGTCAGGAAACCAGATCCCACATTCTGCAACTAAGGCTTGGTGCATCCAAAATAAATAAACTATTTTTTTTAGGAATTAATTTAGCTCAACAAATAGAATGTGTAGTAATAGACAAAGAGGCAATGAGCTACATCAAACTCCCTGGAAAATAGAGGGGCCCCAATAGACCCCAACAACCAACCTTACAGTGCTTTGGGAAGTGAGACAGGGGGCCAAGAACAAACCAAAAAACACATGCTATTTTTGTCCAAGAGAAAGAATAAAAGAACTTAGGGGGTGGTTCATTTGCTTGTTGGGGCTGACATTTGCAGTTCTGTCTGCAGCAGAAGAATATACCAGAAACTGGAGATCAGTGATTCATATCCTGGCTGCAAAGATACTGCACTAAGGCGGAGGGATTAGAATGGGTTTTAATGAGAGATAATAATCCAATCTTGCATTCACATTTGACTGTCTGAAAGGATTTTTACATGTATCATCTTATATGCTTTTCAATCAGCCAGAGATCAACACAATAAGAGAATGCAAGAGGCTCACAGGGAGCTGAGAAAGGAAGTTCCTCTCTCTCTCCTCTGCTTAGAAAACCACAAACTTGTGCTAGGAGTGATGTTGCCAGGCAACCACCAACTTCTATAAGCTTTGAGACTAGATGTTCTTGCTCTCCAGTAGGAGGAAATATCGGATTGAAGGCACAGGAGAGACGTGATGTTGGTGCTTGTTGAAGCTTGTTGCTTGTTGATGGTGGTGAACTTGCCGGTGTCCTGAGGGTCCTTGGTCACTGGGTCAGCTCCAAGGCAAGTCATGGGTCCAGACAGGCCTTACACATATCAAATTTTAGAGGGCCTTTTTTCCTTAAGCTTTTTTTTTTAAGGCTTATCTATACAGCTGAAAAAAATTAGCTTGCCTTTCAGAAATTATCAACGAATCAAACATAATTACAGCATGGCCTCTGGAGAAACTTGTGTGGTAATGTTGAAGTGATACAAGATGAAAGAGTTCAGCTTCTTTTCATATTGCTCAAGATATTTTATTACAGTAGAGAAGAACAGAGAGAGAGAGAGAGAAAACAAAAGGTCAAGGCCTCCTGGACCATGGATTATTTAAGAAAATAAGAAAAGTGAATATTAAAGCAACTCAAATCTCCATCCACAAATATTAGATTTAGCTCAGTTACATGATTATTTTCCAGTAATATTCAGTATCATCTATGTAAATAAGGAAAAAGGAGATGGTTATCTAGGGCTGTAGATTTACAAAACTGGCTGTACTGGATGGAAGGAGGAATAAGTCTTGTCAGTGTAGATCAAAGAAATGGTTATCATGATGAATTCAAACATGTAAGCTGGGTAAGAAGGAAAGTGAAATCAGAAGTGAGCTGCTGCTACTGCTAAGTCTCTTCAGTCGTGTCCGACTCTGTGCAACCCCACAGACGGCAGGCCACCAGGCTCCCCCATCCCTGGGATTCTCCAGGCAAGAACACTGGAGTGGGTTGCCATTTCCTTTTCCAATGCATGAAACTGAAAAGTGAAAGTGAAGTTGCTCAGTCGTATCCAACTCTTCACGCTCTTATGGACTGCAGCCCACCAGGCTCCTCTGTCCATGGGAGTTTCCAGAAGTGAGCAGAGACTTCTGTATCCCACCCCACCACCTTTCCTTTCACAGCTCTAAGACTCTCCTCTTTATCCATGTTGGAAAATGTTCAGAGACTTTTGGTTTGAAAAGGTGCCTGATTTATTATTCTGCCTGTAATACACATTCTCATTTGGTTCTGACTTATGGTAGCTTGTTTTCATAGCCAAATGGCATTTTTACATCCATTAAGGGTTACTCCAACACAGAGCTTGGCAAACCCTGAAGCGTTCCTCTCTTTCCTGGCTCTTTACAGTCTGAAACAGAGATCATCAATGCACTGCATTCACAGGAGATATAAAATGACTCTTGATGAAACATGCATAATAGGTTGGGGAAACAAATATCACAGAGGCAAAGGCCACTTTTCACATTATGTCTGCCTCAACTGAGAGCAGATTCTAGCAGTGAACAGTCCAGTGTTCTCCAAAACTGAGTAATTCAGGGGGCAAGTAAATAATTTCTGATCCATGCATACAGGAGTGTTCAGCTGGCTGATTTATATTACAGTGCTATTATGACTAATCTCATCAGAGGGAGACTAGACGGAGCTGAAGAAAGGAGATATAAGTAGAGCACTGAAAAATAATTCTCCAGGAGAAACAAGGCTGATGAACAAATTCATTTCGGGCAGCTTGCATTGCCTGTGATCACCAATATCTAAATAAAGTTGTTAATACTCCAGAGCAAGAATTTTGAAATAATGAACATATTTCTTAAAAGCACCTGATAATCAGGTTCGGCAAATAGACAGATGCAAACAAAGGTTTATTTAGTAATACCATATGACCCCACCATCACCAGCCACAGAGAGCCAGGAGCTTCAGTTGCCTAACTACAGCATCTAAACAGCAGGTGATGAAACACATGTTGAGAAAAAAAACAAATAAACAAAAACAAATCCATAAAGTTGCAAGATATAAAATCCAAACAAAGATCTGTTGTGTTTCTATATTCAAATAGCAAGCTATCAGAAAGAGAAAGATAATAATCTTATTTACAATTGCATCAAAAAGAGTAAAATACTTAGGAATAAAATTAATCAAGGGAGTGAAAGATATATATACTGAAAACTACAGATATTGATAAAATTAATTGAAGAAGACATAAGTAAATAGAAAGATACTCTGTGCTCATGACCTGGAAGAATGAATATTCTTAAATTGTCCATTAAAATATCCATGTTCATTGTAGCATTATTTATAGTAGCCAAGATATGGAAATAACCTAAATGTCCATTGATGGATGAATGAATTTTAAAAGTGCATATATATATAAAATATATATAGGAATATTATTCAGCCATAAAAAGAATGAAATCTTGTCATTTGCAATGTGAATGGATATCAAGAGAATTATGCTAAGTGAGGTAAGTCACACAAAGATGTATGTAAACTGTATAATTGTATGATTTCTCTTATATGTGGAAGCTTAAAAAAAAAAAAGACTTGTTAGATAAGAGAATCGGTTGGTGTTGCCAGAGGCAGGTGTTGGGAGGAAGAGGGAGAAAAAAAATACGGGAAGTTGAAGCTGTGCTTTTTTCCTAGTATGGACATTTGTAAATATTAGACACAATATCCATAGATTTTCTATCAGTGTTTGTCTTTTTTAGCTTAAAACAGTGCTATATGTATTAGATTCTGGGGATATAAATGTGAATAAATAAAGATAAGCCTTGCCCTCGAGTAGCATAGAGAATAGGAGAGAGATATGTGATAAATAATTGCAATATCAAAGATTAATTACTAACTGTAGAGGAGACCTGGAGGATTTAGGGCAGTTTCCCAGAGGAGAAGACATTTGACACTGATTTAGATGGATGTACTGAATCTGTGAAGCCTGAACTAGCATAGAATCTCCAAGCAAGTCCCTTGTGAAGAGTTGAAGTAGAGACCTCAAATGGTAGCTCTAGATAAATGTGGCATATATGACCTAGCCATAGATTCCAGGAAAAAATAATGATCTCTCGGCTCTCAGAGAATAGGAGTGATTCCTTGAGCCAAATTTAACGTTGACAATCAGGTAAGAACATCAGAATTAAAACTTGATCATCATTTCAGATATTTACTTCTGTTTGCCTTGCCAGACAACCAATATACCTGTTTATAGTCTGTTTCCTCCATGAGAACACAAGGTTTATGAGGGCAGAGATCACTGAGACAGACCAGTGTGCAGCATTTAAGAGTTGCTCAAGAAATATTCGTTGTGTGAATGAGTAGAAAAACAAATGAATAAAATACTAAGCAAGGTTTTGAGTATCTTTGTAAGATACCCACAGACAAGTTTAGACACTGCGATGACTCATGTAAAACTAGTTCTGTTGAACATTGTGACTACTACTTGAAAATCACTCAACTGTTAGCTATTGTTTTCAAGAGTGAAAGTGAAAGTCACTCAGTCATGTCCAACTCCCTGAGACCCCATGGGCTATACAGTCCATGGAATTCTCCAGGCCAGAATACTAGAGTAGGTAGCCTTCCCCTTCCCCAGGGGATCTTCCCAACCCAGATATCAAACCCAGGTCTCCCACATTGCACGTAGAGTCTTTATCAGTTGAGCCACAAGGAAAGTCCAGGAATACTGGAGTGGGTAACCTATCCCTTCTCCACTGGATCTTCCCAACCCAGGAATCGAACCAGGGTCTCCTGCATTGCAGGCAGATTCTTTACCAACTGAGCTATCAGAGAAGTTCCAAGATTAGTGTCATCAACACTATCATTTATAATATGCCAGGCACTGAATTAAGTACTACTTTACAGTCATTATAGCTTATTCTATTCCTAATCCTTTCGGTCCTTTTTCTATTCTTTTCCTGGGACAAGTAAGTAGGTAGTATCATTTTCACTTTAGAGATCATGATTGAGATTTAGAAAGGTGCAAAAATTTGCTTGAGGTCATGAAGAGAGTTGAAGAACCAGCATGGTGACTCCATCTCCAACTCCCACTGTCTCATTCACCAGAATGTGCTACCACCAGGGTCTGCTGCTGCTGCTGCCGCCAAGTCGCTTCAGTCGTGTCCGACTCTGTGCGACCCCATAGACGGCAGCCCACCAGGCTCCCCCGTCCCTGGGATTCTCCAGGCAAGAACAGTGGAGTGGGTTGCCATTTCCACCTCCAGGGTCTACCTTACCTTTAATAGCAACTGTCAAGCTGTGTGACAACTAGTTGTGTGTTATGCTCATTTCCCCCACTCAGCTATGAGCTTTCAAGGGGAAGGGGTTCTTTGTGGCAACTTTCAAAGTGGGTTTCCAACTGAATTCTGCAAGTCCAAGAACCTGAGTGTGCCTGAGGGACACCCACAGGGAAGGAGAGAAGTGGAGTGCTACAAGCCCCCTTCTCCCACCTCAGTTATTTAGTTTTCCTAGGTTTCTATGGGCTTCCCAGGTGATACAGTGGTAAACAATCTGCCTGCTAATGCAGGAGACATGGGTTTGATCCCTGGATCAGGAAGATCCCTGGAGAAGGAAATGGCAATGCACTCCAGTATTCTTGGTGAGAAAGCTCATGGACAGAGGAGCCTGGAGGGCTACAGTCCATGAGGTCACAAAGAGTTGGACATGACTGAGCAACTGATCACATATCTTAAGCTTCTATGCCATTTCCACTGAAGAAAGGATTTTTTCTTTTCCACACAGCATGTGGGATCTTAGTTCCCTGACCAGGGGTGGAACCCCTTTCCCCCACATTAGAAGCCCAGAATCTTAACCACTGGACTCCAGGTATCTTCTGGGGAAAACAAGTCAAGTTCTAGAATCTACTAGTGCCCGAGCACTCACTGTTATTGTTGTTCAGTCCCCAACTTGTGTCCAACTCTTCATGACCCCATGGACTGCAGCACACCAGGCTTCCCTGTCCCTCAACATCTTCCAGAGTTTGCCCAAGTTTATGTCCTTTGAATCAGTAATGCCACCCAACCATCTCATCCTTTGTCACCTTTTTCTCCTTTTGACTTCAGTCTTTCCCAGTATTAGGATCTTTTCCAACGAGTTGGCTCTTCTCATCAGGTGGCCAAAGTATTGGAGCTTCAGCTTCAGCATCAGTCCTTCCAGTAAATATTCAGGGTTGATTAGTTTAAGGTTGACTGGTTTGATCTCCTTGTTGTCCAAGGGACTCTGAAGAATCTTCTCCAGCACTCTAATCTGAAAGCATCAATTCTTCTGTGCTCTGCCTTCTTTATTGTCCAGCTCTCACATCCATACATGACTACTGGAAAGACCATAGCCTTGACTACACAGACCTTTGTCGGCAAAGTGATGTCTTAGCTTTTTAACACACTGTCTAGCTTGTCATAGCTTTCCTGCCAAGAAACAATCATCTTCTGATTTCAGCTCAAGAACTCGATGCTGTTAATTAAATAAAGCTAGTGTTAGAAGCAGAAGCAGAGGACAGCCTCTGAATATCAGGCATACTGAAGGAACCAGTGATCTCCACACCCTGGTCACATCGGAGTTACTTATGTGAATCAGTCTAAAATTGGACTGTCACCTTCCCACATAAAACACAGCAGAATACAGGCAGTGTGGA
Organism: Bos mutus; assembly: GCF_027580195.1. NCBI lineage: Eukaryota > Metazoa > Chordata > Mammalia > Artiodactyla > Bovidae > Bos > Bos mutus. Next base: position 9,376,132 of record NC_091617.1, read on the forward strand.
CGCAAGAGAGAAACCAGGACTTGTACCACAACCATGGATGCCAGGCCACCTGTTATACTGAAAAACAAAAGCAGGACATGAAAATGGATGAAAATAAAACCAAAAAAATCACACTGAAGCTTGCTTATATAATTGAAAAACAGTAGACCTCTTTTGGGGGTGCAAATTTAGTGTCACCCTCAGATTTCAGGCTAGGAACATGCTCAAATATAATAGAGCAATGGGAAATCACACTTTCTCCATAGCAACGACCTGAAAACTCAGCTCTATTCTCATTACCAGAGAACATTTGACAGAGAAATCTTGAGAAGTAGTTTTCCCCCAGAGCTTTATCAAGTTTCAGAAAGCAAACGTGGAGGAGAAATTGAAGAAGAACCAAGGTGTAGGAGGTGCTAAATGGGAGATAAGCAGGGATAGATCCACAAAAATTATTTCAAAAAATCAGAAATATGTAGAAAGGTTGATTAACCAAGTGCTGACTCACTCACCCACAGCCCACATCACCAAAGCAGAGAAGCTGAAAAGCAAATTACTCACTCTTGACAAGGAGGCAGCAGCCTGACCTTCCGAAAGGGACAGTGACAACAGTCTAAGCTGTCTCCTAAAAAGGCCCCACATTGACTTCTACAGATGGGCCCTTGCCCAGGAGATGTGTGCTACGCTCAGTCTCTGCAGTCGTGTCCGACTCTTGGCGATCCCATGGACTGTGTAGCCCACCAAACTCCTCTGTCTATGGAATTATCCAGGCAAGAATACTGGGATGGGTTGCCATTTTCTACTACAGGGGATCTTCCCAACGCAGGAATTGAACCCTGCATCTCTTGCATCTCCTTCATTGGCAGGCAGATTCTTTACCACTGTGCCACCTGGAAAGCCCCCATACCACACTTGGTTTTGGCCAAGAGGCCAAGAAAGAGGAGGGAACTATAAAGCTTTCTGGGGCTCTGTGCAGAGATGCTTTAACTTCCAAGAAGCACCTTTAGCACAAGCAAGGACACCAAAATGCCCCAAGGGCTGCTTCTGAGGCCAGTCTGAGGAATTCCATCAAAGCGGGGGTTAAAAGTCATTCATTCATTCAATGCATTTAAGAAACATTTATCGAACAAATAGGCACTGAGATAGATATTACAGGTACAAAACTGAATGATATGATCTAGGTATTCAGGAACTCCATTTGGGAAGGCATTGGTTGGTACTTTGATGGGGTGTCGAACAGAGAATAGGCAGTAGGGCCCTGCAGTCAGAGAGACCTGGGTTCACATTCTAGGTCTGCCACTTTCCATCTGGAGGCACACTGCTTTAATCTCCCCTTGCCTCCGTGTGGAGGGGGATCATTCTTCCTTTGCTGGGTGGTTTTCAGGACTTTAGTGCTGGTGTATAGAAGATTCTCAGCACTGACTTGAAAACATTGATTGCTTTTTCTTTTTTAAGTGAGATTTAATTTAAATTTACTATGGGCTTCCCTGATAGCTCAGTTGGTAAAGAATCTGCCTGCAATGCAGGAGATCCTGGTTCAATTCCTGGGTCCAGAAGATCCCCTGGAGAAGGGGTAGGCTACCCACTCCAGTATTCTTGGAATTCCCCTGTGGCTCAGTTGGTAAAGACTCTGCCTGCAACGTGAGATACCTGGGTTCGATCCCTGGGTTGGAAAGATCCCCTGGAGAAGGGAAAGGCTACCCACTCCAGTATTCTGGCCTGGAGAATTCCATGACTGTATAGCCCATGGGGTGGCAGAGTCTGACACGACTGAATGACTTTCACTTTGTACTTTGTACAGTGTGTTGAGAACACAGAAAAGAGTCTTGTAAGTTGTTTCTCTACACTTGGAGTTTCTGTTCTTAGTCTGTAGTTAGCAGCTGCCAAGAAACACAGAGAACAAAGGATTAAACTACCTCTATGGATATGAACCATCGCTAGTGAAAGCGGCACAGCAGGAAACAACACGTCCTCCAGGGTAATGCCAGAAAAACCAGCCACCGCTCACCAGCCTCGATCCTACTAACAAGTCTCCGAGGTGTGTTAATGTGTCTTTTGCCACATTGTTCAATTGTATCCCAGACCCGGGGCTTAAAGAGCCTCCAATTGAATTCTGCTTCAATTAAGGCAGTTGACTTCCTTTGTCACATCAAAGTGTGAAAGAAACTTCCCAGAGGGAAAGTCTCAAAAATACCCTCATTGCAAATCACTCCAGTAGAAGGTAAGAGAGGGTCTCAATAAGCCACCGTAATGAACAGCTGCCTCTGGACCTGTCAAAAGTGTCATCCTCCGATGACACTTAGCCCTGTTCCCACTCAGTTCATTATTCTCAGTCTCCGAAGGTGACAGGATTGAATTTCAAGGGCTCCCTGAAGGAGTAACGTGGGCAGGGAATAAGTAATGAGATCCCAAAGCGTTGGCTCTGTCAGGAGGTGCCAGCCCCTCTAGGAAGAGAGAGAAGGAAGCCCTGGACTGAGGGGCGAAGAAGCAGATCTCCTGGGCCAGTCTCCACTTTGCCTTCTGCCTCAGCTGCACCCCTTACAAAATGGAGCCACTTCCAATCACCTTCTCCTCTCCCCCTGGAGGATACTGGGTCTGCTGGTTGGTTGGTTCCAACAAACCAACTTTTGGGGGGAGGTTGTGCTGGGTCTTCATCGCTGCTCTAGTTAAGGTGCGTGGGGGTTACTTTCTAGATGTGGTTTATGGGCTTGTCACTGAGGTGGCTTCTCTTGTCGTGGAGCAAGAGCACTAGGTCATATGGGTTTCAGTAGTTGCCCTGCGGCTGGCTCTAGGGCTTAGTTGCTCCACCACATGTGGAATCTTCCTGGACTGGAAATCGAACCTGCGTCCTCTGCACCGGCAGGCAGATTCTTATCCACTCTGCCACCAGTGAAATCCCCAACAACCTGTGCGTGTGTGTTCAGTCTCTCAGTTGTGTCTAACTCTTTGTGACCCCATGGACTGTAGCCCACCAGGCTCCTCCATCCATGGGATTTTCCAGGCAAGAATATTGGAGTGAGTCACCATTTCCTCTCCAGGGGATCTTCCCGACCCAGGGATCGAACCAGCATCTCCAGTATTGCAGGCAGATTATTCTTTACCACTGAGCCATCAACCCCCGCCCCGCCCCCACAACACACACATACCCAACAAGCTACTTAAAATAAAAAGGATAAATTGTTGGTAGCAAATCTGGGCTTCACTAGAGAATGAAATGTAGACACAGAAGTGAGGAGCTTGTATGCTTTCTGTCCATCTCTCTGGGAGCCTGCCTCTCTCTCCCCTTCCTCCTTTCTTTCCTGCCCAATCTCTCCAGGACCCGCCCTCCCACAAGTCAAGGAAGACTTAGCATAAAGATCATGAAGTTTCAGCAGCAGGATCTCTCTCTTGTAGGGCCTCTTCCAAACAGACACCCTATTTCATTCGAGACTTTGGGTTGGTTGCTTTTTCCTGCTTTGGCCACCTGATGTGAAGAGCTGACTCATTTGAAAAGACCCTGATGCTGGAAAGGATTGACTGCGGGAGGAGAAGGGGACGACAGAGGATGAGACAGTTGGATGGCATCACTGACTCAATGGACATGGGTTTGGGTGGACTCCGGGGGTTGGTGATGGACAGGGAGGCCTGGTGTGCCACGATTCATGGGGTCGCAAAGAGTTGGACATGACTGAGCGACTGAACTGAACTGAAGAGGACCCTACGTTGTGTGTGCATCTGAAACCGGGATCTGTTCCTTCCCATGAAGCACATGCTGCTGTAGCTGACACATTCCATGCTTCATGTACCTCCACGTACATTTTATTTATGTCACACAGCCCCCAATTTAATCACCCCTACACCTGGAGCCTCAAAGAAGCTGGCTTGACAGAGGTTTTGGTTCTTAAATGAGTATTTTTAGAGCAGTTTTAGATTTACAGAGGAATTGAACAGAAAGTACAGAAAGTTCCTGTATCCCCTCCCATGCAGGTGCCCCTGTTACTAACATCTTGCATTGCTGGGATGTATTTGTTACAACTGATGAACCCATACTTATACATTGTTATTATTAACCAAAACCCATAGAATGGGAGTCAGTCACTCTTTGTGCTGGACAGACAGGTTTTGAATCCCAGTTCTAAGTTCCTGATGAGCAAACACAATGGGCTTCGAGGAGTAGGTGTTCACCCACCGGACGGTGAGGCCATGGGGCTGACTGCTGCTCAGCAGGTCTGAGAATGGTTTCTATGAGGTGGGACTGTGGCCATGGCAACGTATGTGATAGGCAGGGCGGGTGCTGGGAGAGTCTTTCCACAGGGGATCCACTACAGAAAAAGAAGCCAAATTATATATAAGAAAACGACTGGATCTTTATAAAAAAGTTTATTAATACATATACAGAGAGTGTTATCACTGCACTGTATTCTCTCGCAATGTGTTTCAAAGAACTGTTTTTCCATTTCCGTCCTAATGGGTCAGCTATTTCTAAAAATTACTCGGATTTCCACTCGAAATATTCCCCTTCTGAATGGTTGTAGTTTTGCTAGTTAAAAATCAAAGATTGATCAGCTAAAGGAAAATACTACAATTCCATGCTCAGATTTAAAGGAGAATGGTGTATTTGTGGTAAGTCGCTTCAGTGGTGTTCGACTCTGTGTGACCCCATGGACTGTAGAGCCCACCAGGCTCATCTGTCCATGGGATTCTCCAGGCAAGAATACTGGAGAGGGTTGCCATGCCCTTCTTCAGAGGATCTTGCTGACCCAGAGATCAAACCCAGGTCTCTATGTCTCCTATATTGGCAGGCGGGTTCTTTACCACTAGCACCACCAGGATGGTGGAGATAGATAATAAGGCAAAAACTGGGCATAGATAGAGATTTGAGTTGTCTCTCACTCCACCCAGCACCACAATGGCTCAGTAAAATGTGTTTACTAAGCAGAACACTTCTGGAAAAAACATCCTTTTTTTTTTTTAGTTTATTTTTTAATTGGAGGATAAAATTGCTTTACAATATTGTGTTGGTTTTTGCTATACAACAAAGCTAATCAATCATAACTGATTCAGTCATAACATACATAACCATATATATATACATATATATATATATATCCCCTCCCTCTTGAACCTCCCCCCAACCCCACCTCTTTAGATATCACAGAACACTGGACTGGGCTCCTGGTGTTATACAGAAGCTTCCCACTAGCTATCTATCTTACATGTGGTAGTATATATATCAATGTTACTTTCTCAATTTATCCCAGCCTGTCCTTCCCCAACTGTGTCCACACATGACTGATCCTTGGTGTATGTTTGCTCCCTATGGTGAACTGAAGAATGATTTCCAAAGATGTCCATGTCCTAATCCCCAGAATTTACAGCTATGTTAGGTTAAGTCTCCAAGGGAAATTTAAGACTGTAGATGAAATTAAGGCTGCCAGTCAGCTGCCCATAAAATAACGCTATCGTGGATTATCTGGGTATGCAATCACAAAAGTCATTAAAAGTGGAAGAAGGGGCAGAAAAACTCAGAGTGATGACATGAAAAAAACCTGACCAGCCTTTGCAAACTTTGAAAATGGACGTGGGACATGAGCCAAGCAATATGAGACAGTCTCCAGAAGCTGGGAAAGGCAAGAAAACAAACTCCTCTAGAGCCCTTCAGAAAGAATCCAGCCATCATGACACTCTGTCTAGACCCAATGAGACCAGATCAGACTTCTCACCTCAAGAACCATAAGATAATTTTTTTTAATCCACCTAATTTGTGATCTTTTTACAGCAGCAAAAGGAAACTAACACACTCCTCAACATTCTGCTCTTCCTCAGTTCAGTTTAGTTCAGTGGCTCAGTCATGTCCGACTCTTTACTACCCCATGGACTGCAGCACACCAGGCCTCCCCATGCACCGCCAACTCCCAGAGTTTACTCAAACTCATCCATTGAGTTGCTGATGCCACCCAACCATCTCATCTTCTGTCATCCCCTTCTTCTTCAGCCTTCAATCTTTCCCAGCATCGGGGTCTTTTCAAATGAGTCAGTTCTTCACATCAGCTGGCCAAAGTATTGGAGTTTCAGCCTCAGCATCAGTCCTTCCAATGAATACCCAGGACTGATCTCTTTTAGAATGGACTGGTTGGATCTCCTTGCAACTCCTTGGAGTCTTCTCCAACACCACAGTTCAAAAGCATCAATTCTTCTCTACTCAGCTTTCTTTACAGTTCAACTCTCACATCCATACATGACCACTGGAAAAACCATAGCTTTGACTATGTGGACCTTTGCTGGCAAAGTAATGTCTCTGCTTTTTAATATGCTGTCTAGGTTGGTCATAACTTTTCTTCCAAGGAGCAAGTGTTTTTTAATTTCATGGCTGCAGTCATGCAGCAGACATGTAGTCTGTTGTTCCTACCACTGGTTTATTCTTGGGAATTGAGGCAATCAGGTCCCTGAGAGCAGGAATGCTTCAGAGCCTGGATCCTACATCAGCTCTACAGTCTCTAGTACATTGCTCTGCACACACCAAACCTTAAGGAAATACTGACCAAGTCCTGGCTTCTCAAGTGGCACTAGTGGTAAAGAATTTGCCTGCCAAAGCAGGAAACACTTAAGAGATGCAGGTTCAATCCCTCCATTGGGAAGATCCCCTGGAGGACAGCCCTGCAGTCCACTCCAGTATTCTTGCCTGGAAAATCCCATGTACAGAGGGGCCTGGTAGGCTATAGTCCATAGGGCTGCACAGAGTCAGACATCACTGAAGCAACTTAGCAAGCAAGTGATAGCTTACAGTGAATGGTGTTGGATTCGTGATCTCCAAAGAAGATTTAGATTTAGAACCAGGGACCAGGCTTGATCACTCAAGAGCTTCTGTGTAGCAAAGTTTTGTTAAAGTATAAAAAGTGAAAGTGCAAGTTGCTCAGTCCTGTCTGACTCTTTGTGACCCCCTGGACTTTACAGTCCACGGAATTCTCCAGGCTAGAATACAGGAGTAGGTTGCCTTTCCTTTCTCCAGGGGATTTTCCCAATCCAGGGATCAAACCCAGGTCTCCCACATTGCAGGTGGATTCTTTCCCAGCTGAGCCACAAGGGAAGCCGAATAATACTTGAGTGGGTAGCCTATTCCTTCTCCAGCAGATCTTCCCAACCGAGGAATCAAACCAGGGTCTCCTGCATTTCAGGCAGATTCTTTACCAACTGAGCTATTAGGGAATCCTTAACACACTGGTCATATCAAAGATGCTCTTCCAACAACACAAGAGAAGTCTCTACACATGGACATCACCAGATGGCCAACACTGAAATCAGATTGATTATATTCTTTGCAGCCAAAGATGGAAAAGCTCTATATAGTCAGCAAAAAAAAAAAGACCAGGAGCTGACTGTGGCTCAGAACATGAACTCCTTATTGCCAAATTCAGACTGAAATTGAAGAAAGTAGAGAAAACCACTAGACCATTCAGGTATGACCTAAATCAAATCCCTTATGATTATACAGTGGAAGTGAGAAATAGATTTAAAGGACTAGATCTGATAGATAGAGTGCCTGATGAACTATGGAATGAGGTTTGTGACATTGTACAGGAGACAGGGATCAAGACCATCCCCATGGAAAAGAAAGCAAAAAAGCAAAACGGCTGTCTGTGGAGGCCTTACAAATAGCTGTGAAAAGAAGAAAAGTGAAAAGCAAAAGAGAAAAGGAAAGATATAAGCATCTGAATGCAGAGTTCCAAAGAATAGCAAGGAGAGATAAGAAAGCCTTCCTCAGCGATCAGTGCAAAGAAATAGAGGAAAACAACAGAATGGGAGAGACTAGAGATCTCCTCAAGAAAACTAGAGATACCAAGAGAACATTTCATGCAAAGATGGGCACGATAAAGGACAGAAAGGGTATGGACCTAACATAAGCAGAAAATATTAAGAAGAGGTGGCAAGAATACACAGAACTGTACAAAAAAGATCTTCATGATCAAGATAATCATGATGGTGTGATCACTCACCTAGAGCCAGACATCCTGGAATGTGAAGTCAAGTGGGCCTTAGAAAGCATCACTACAAACAAAGCTAGTGGAGATGATGGAATTCCAGTTGAGCTATTTCAAATCCTGGAAGATGATGCTGTGAAAGTGCTGCACTCAATATGCCAGCAAATTTGGAAAACTCAGCAGTGGCCACAGGACTGGAAAAGGTCAGTTTTCATTCCAATCCCAAAGAAAGGCAATGCCAAAGAATGCTCAAACTACCACACAGTTGCACGCATCTCACACGCTAGTAAAGTAATGTTCAAAATTCTCCAAGCCAGGCTTCAGCAATATGTGAACTGTGAACTTCCTGATGTTCAAGCTGGTTTTAGAAAAGGCAGAGGAACCAGAGATCAAATTGCCAACATCCGCTGGATCATGGAAAAAGCAAGAGAGTTCCAGAAAAACATCTATTTCTGCTTTATTGACTACGCCAAAGCCTTTGACTATGTGGATCACAAGAAAGTGTGGAAAATTCTGAAGGAGATGTGAATACCAGACCACCTGACCTGCCTCTTGAGAAATTTGTATGCAGGTCAGGAAGCAACAGTTAGAACTGGACATGGAACAACAGACTGGTTCCAAATAGGAAAAGGAGTATGTCTAGGCTGTATGTCGTCACCCTGCTTATTTAACTTTTATTCAGAGTACATAAAGAGAAACGCTGGACTGGAAGAAGCACAAGCTGCAATCAAGATTGCCGGGAGAAATATCAATAATCTCAGATATGCAGATGACACCACCCTTATGGTAGAAAGTGAAGAGGAACTAAAAAGCCTCTTGATGAAAGTGAAAGAGGAGAGTGAAAAAGTTGGCTTAAAGCTCAACATTCAGAAAATGAAGATCATGGCATCTGGTACCATTACTTCATGAGAAATAGATGGGGAAACGGTGGAAACAGTGGCAGACTTTATTTTTGGGGCTCCAAAATCACTGCAGATGGTGATTGCAGCCATGAAATTAAAAGATGCTTACTCCTTGGAAGGAAAGTTATGACCAACCTAGATAGCATATTGAAAAGCAGAGACATTACTTTGCCAACAAAGGTTCGTCTAGTCAAGGCTATGATTTTTCCATTGGTCATGTATGGATGTGAGAGTTGGACTGTGAAGAAGGCTGAGAGCCAAAGAATTGATGCTTTTGAACTGTGGTGTTGGAGAAGACTCTTGAGAGTCCCTTGGACTGCAAGGAGATCCAACCAGCCCATTCTGAAGGAGATCAGCCCTGGGATTTCTTTGGAAGGAATGATGTTAAAGCTGAAAGTGCAGTTTTTGGCCACCTCATACTAAGGGTTGACTCACTGGAAAAGACTCTGATGCTGGGAGGGATTGGGGGCAGGAGGAGAAGGTGACCACAGAGGGTGAGATGGCTGGATGGCATCACTGACTTGATGGACATGAGTTTGAGTGAATTCCGGGAGTTGGTGATGGACAGGGAGGCCTGGCGTGCTGTGATTCATGGGGTCGCAAAGAGTCAGACACGACTGAGCAACTGAACTGGAGCTGGAAAGTATAAAAGAGAACAGAAAAAGCTTCTCACATAGATCAGAAGGGGCCAGAGAGTGGCCCCCTTGCCAGTCTTATCAAGGCCTTATATACTTTTATCAGACCCACTCCCACAACATGCATCTTAAATTAATAAGATTAGAACTAACAATAGAAAGGTCTTCCCAGACCCACTCCCATAGTTTTAAGAAAACAAGATGAGTCAGAAGGTTCTTGTGAAGGAGAAACATATCCTCGAGCAAGATACACTGTTTTATTGATTAAGACAAGGCAATATTGAAAAAAATGTTTGTCCTTTTTTCCTCCTTGAGAGCCTTGGACCCTTCTTATTGGAGTGTTTTAATGGACCAGAACCTGGTGGTCTGGAGTCAACTGACTACAAAGTAAAGAAGAGAGAAAGAGGCTGGTATTCCTTGGTTTATGCAGAAAGCCAATAAAGCCCCCGTGCGGGGCTTGCTCTGTTCACGAAGGCCTCAGGTGCCCTCTCAATGGGGTGAACATGCAGAATGCCTTCTCGAGAGGGTCTTAGAAGCCCGGTCAGGAAAGTGAACTCAGAGAGCCTCTGTGCTCCAGGGGATCAGCCTGAAAAAGAGAGAGAGAGGGAGAGGGAGAGAGAGAGAGAAAGCAAGACACGGGGACCAAAGCTCTGATGGAGCAAAGGTGTTTTAATCAACATGGTGTGGACATATATACTGTAGTTATCCTCAGCAAAGATAAAGATTAAAATTCCAGACTTACAAAACATAGGCAATTCATATTAAACAGAGAGAGAGTTGTAAATAATCACTTTTACCATATGGTTGAGGGTACTTATCACCGTATAGAAAAACTAACGAAGAAAATGCCTGGATTCCTCAGCCCCTGGGAGAGTCTTGCCTCTCCTCTTAATTCCTGAATATTCAGAAATTAGTAAGGAATAGAGAATTTCTGACAGATCCAAAACAGCACACAGGAAGCCTCCTGTTAAATGCTTCCTGACACCCTCTCATCTCCTTGGGAGCCCCAAGACCCCATTCTCCTCCTTGGGGACCCCAGACTTCTTATCAACCTTTCTAGGGATTGACTCTCACAAGCACACCTAACTTCCATTAAAATGTAAAGGAGGGACTCCCTTGGTGGTCCAGTGATTAAGAGTCCATGCTTCCAATGCAAGGAGAGCGGGTTTAATCTCTAATCAAACTAAGAGGAACTAAGAACCTGTATTCCATGTGGTGTAGTCAAGGAAAAGAAAAATGCACACCAAGTTGAAAGGGGAATGTGAGAAGTACTAATTTCATTACTCAGCAATTTTTTTTCTGCTTCCCAAAATGTTTTAATTGGAATCTCTAAACACTGATATAAAGGGAGAAGACTGATATTGAAAAGTCTCCTTTCAAGTGACTGCTCATCCATTCTGTCGATGTGTTTGAATTTAGGAGACTATTATCTGTGACAGCTGGTATGGTGAAAATTATTAGTCCTAGCCAGCTCCAAACATGCAGGTTCCTAGTGATAGAAATTTTCTGTCTGTTGTGACATCTTTGAACTCAAAGATACACAATACTGCAGAGTATTAAAATTATAAAATATGAAATGCAACCAAAGGAAACTAATGTAATGCATAACTCTGAAAACCAAAGCATTCCTGTTGTTGTTGTTCTGTCGCTAAGTCGTGTCTGATTCTTTGCAACCTCATGGACTGTAACCCACCAGGCTCCTCTGTCCATGGAATTTTCCAGGCAAGAATACTGGAGTGGGTTGCCAATTTCTCCTTCAGGGGATCTTCCTCACCCAGGGATTGAACCCTTACAACTTTTCTAATGCTTCAATTTATGTTTTATTAAGAGAGATTATTTTGCAGCAGGCAGAATTAGCAGTCCTGATCCTAAAGTTTCCTTTGGGGTGATCCACCTTTCCTCACCCCAGGGACCCTCTCAGTGACTGTTTCTTCTCTAACCTCCCATTCTTCCATCATGTCATTTCAGCCGTTCCCTCTCCATCTTCCCTGAGTTCCAGGGATCTGACATCCACTCCTTCAGGAAGCCCACATAGCAGCTGCCATCCTAGGTCACGCTGTCCATCTCCAAGGAGCACATCATTTTAGTTGGTCTGTTATTTCTCTCTAGCCTGACTGGGTCAAGCCTTTTTAACTTTATAACCAAAGGGCCCACTAAGTAGTTCTTATAAACAAAAGCATATGATTTTCCATGAGGTGAATTCTGCTATCCTTACAGAATAAAAATGTGACTTGTCAGTTGAGGTTTTTCTTTAATAATAATATTTTTCTTTCCACTGAAACATAGAATGTATTTCTTCATTTATTTTTGCTGTGTAAGCCCACAGATAGTTGCATTAACATAGGATGTTGGTTTTAACAAAATGCTATCGAAGCACATTGGAAAGTGGTTCTGCCCATCCAATGGGGGGTGGGGAGAGGAAGGGTGGTACAAAGTGCTTTAAAGAGGGGGAGAGCACTGGGTTAGATCTAATTACATGGTATGTCTTGGGGTGATGCCCAAAAGGGCAACTCAAAATGAAATTTTCCTCTACATCAGCATCAGATAAATGGAAATGGCAATTTCTGATTATATCCAGGATTTCTTCATTTCCCTTTACAGTTTAGGCCCATTTTCTCAAAGTGTATGTAGTCTAGAGACACTGTATTAGAATAGACTCTGTATCTGTTAAAAATGTGGGTTCCTGCCCAAAGCCTCCCTGTCCAAATGAATCAGAGACTTCAGGAGTGGGACTCAAGAATGTGCATTTTTAAAACTGGCAATGCAGAGAATTCCCTGGTGGTCCAGTGGTTGTTTCTCTGAGCCTCCAAGGCAGAGGGCATGGGTTTGACCCCTGGTCAGGGAACTGAGATCCTGTATGCTGCCAACTCAGCCAACTTAAATAAAAATAAAAACAGCAATGCAACTTTTACAGCCAGCTAAGCTTAAGAACCATATCCAGAGTAAAGCAGCTTCAATATATGGATTAAGCCAAAGAGCATTCCAGGAAACATGTGTTCTTTGCAATCATCATTCCTCAGAACAAAAAAAAAAAAATAGGGGTAAAGATAAAGAGTAACTTTACAATGGAGAAACCTGACGAACACTTCTCAGCCAGATCTCCCCTGCCCATGGAATTCTCCAGGCAAGAATACTGGAGTGGGTTAGCCATTCCCTGCTCCAGGGGATCTTCCTGATCCAGGGGTTGATTCTTTACCATCTGGGGCAACTGGGAAGCCCAAATTCAACATCAACATGATAAACTGTGTCAATAGTATGTACTTGTTGATGAGATATGATGAAAACGGCACTTTACCTCTGTGGTCTTTCCCTCAAAGCCCACAACCCCTGTCTAATTAGGAGGGAAACAGCAGACAAACTTCAGCTGAGGGTTATTCTACAAAATCCTAACCAGTATTCCTCAAAACTGTTAAGGTCATCAAAAACAAGACAAATTTGAGAACTGTCACAGTCCCAAAGAGCCTCAGGAGACATGCTGACTGAATGCGATGTGGTTTCCTAGAAGAGACCCTAGAACAGAAATAAGACATTTGGGGAAAATGAAAGAAATCTAAAGAGAATGTGGGCTTTGGGTAACAATTATATACTAACAGTGGTTTGCTAATTGTGACAAATGTACTATATTAATGTAAAATGTTAATAACAGAGGAAGCTGGGGGTTATGATATACAAAAACTCTGTACTACTTTTGCAGCTTTTCTGCAAATCCAAACCCCTTCTAAAATTAAAACTTCATTTAAAAATTTTTTTAAATAGGAGCCAAGACAGAGAAGATTGATCTATGCTATTATTCTCTGCATGTCTTCTAAAGCCTACATAGCCTATCAATCAAAACTCTATCCCAGACTCTTAGACTCCCCTGGCAATCTAGGGGTTAGGATCTGGGCTTCACTGCCGTGTGCCAGAGTTTGATCCCTGGCCGCGGAACTAAGATTTCATAAGCCACATAGTGTGGCCAAAAAGCTAGCAAACGGAAACAAACTTTATTCTCCGTGGGTTAATATTACTAAGATGAGAAAGTTGTTCAAGCAATGGACGTCACAGCATATATAACCAATAGCTTTAATTCTCCTATGTTGTTTACATGCAGGGCTCCCCTGCTGTACAATTCCAGAGGATTTTCTTCACACAAAGTGGGAGTGAAAGAACATCATTTTTGTAAAATGATAGGGGAGAAAAGAATTTCCTTTACCCTCCTAAGTCCAATAGCTAGGTCTGTGAAATCAATTGACAATTGTAGATTAACAGGAGAAAAGGTTTACAAATTTATTAACTTAGAGTTACATATACAAAGATATCACAGGAAAAAAAATAAAAACTCCAAAAAAGAGTGATATATGATAGGTTATATATTATCTTAATAAGGAGGGGGTGATGTAGACCACTTAAAAGAAAGTAAATGATTTTTAGGAAAGACAAATGGACCCTTAGAGGATTAGATGGGAGATATGATAGTAAGTGACAAGGTTTGTCTGAGCATAGCTCTCACTTCTAATCTCTCCTACCATGTTCCCTGGTTGAAGAAATTCCCAGAAAAAGGCTTTAGAACAATGGCATTCCTTTTGGGCTTCCCAGTTGGCTCTAGTGATAAAGAATCTGACTGCCAATGTAGGAGATATAAGAGACTCGAGTTCGATCCCTGTTTTGGGAAGATGCCCTGGAGGAGGGTGCGACAACCCACTCCAGTATTCTTGCCTGGAGAATCCCATGGACAGAGAAGACTGAAGGGCTACAATCTGTAGTTACAGAGAGTGGGACATAACTGAAATGACTTAGCCCATGCACACATTCCTTTGGGAGGGTATATCTTTAGGCAGATAAGGGGAGTTCAGAGAAAGCCACTCCCTGCATTTGCTGTTTGGCAAGTGCCTACAGCTCAAAATAATCAATTCACTAAAGTGGCATATTTTGAGGCTGCAGGTCCAGAATTTCAGAGTACAATGTATCTCTGTAATTGTTCTAACTTCTGTCCTATTTACATTCAACAGGTGAAAATTATTAACTCCTTTAAGCTTATAGTGCGTGAAATGTATAAGAGGGATATAAGTTTAGGGGCTACAGGTCCTCCATGTTTATTTCTCAAGTGAGTCTACCAAGAATAAAACAAAATCCATCCCTCAATGGATCTGCTCCTCCCACCACTAAGCTCTATGTATGAATGAAGACTCTAATCACCTTCTCAACTGGCAAGACTTTGCTTCTCTCCATCAGCAGTCACAGGCTGTGTTCTTTTCTACTCATTCCTTTTTAGATAACTCAGTCTCTTCCAACTGAGAACCCACTTCTCACCATTCAGGTCAAAATGTGAAGGGAAGAGAGAAAAGGGAGAAAAGCCCTAAGAGTGTTTTCCCAACCCCTTGTCCATCGCCCACGTGGTATACTAGAGCAAGCGCTCATTGGCTTGCTGGCAAGTTTCTGTTGTTAAACTTACAAAGCAACTTTGTAAATTGGCTGTTAAAGTATTAAGAGCTTTAAATCATCATGATTGGGCATTTCATTCTCAGAAATTGGCAAACGTTTCCAATCGGGTCTTTTATCCCCCTCTACTACCCATCATGCCTTATTTCATGTATGTATCTATAGACCTCAGAGCCCTGCTCTTCTCGGTTCTTGTAAAGATTCCTCTGACAGGTAGAAGATGAGATTTTATTTTAGTCTTTTTGCTTTCCAGTTTTTATCCTTAAAGACCTAGCTCAGTTGTCTTGGTCAAAGTGTTTCAGTTTCAAGAAACTGAGTCCCAGAAAATAATAGCAAATGAAGCAACTGACAAACAACTAATCTCAAAAATATACAAGCAACTCCTACAGCTCAATTCCAGAAAAATAAATGACCCGATCAAAATATGGGCCAAAGAACTAAATAGACATTTCTCCAAAGAAGACATACAGATGGCTAACAAACACATGAAAAGATGCTCAACATCACTCATTATCAGAGAAATGCAAATCAAAACCACTATGAGGTACCATTCCATGCCAGTCAGAATGGCTGCAATCCAAAAGTCTACAAGCAATAAATGCTGGAGAGGGTGTGAAGAAAAGGGAATCCTCTTACACTGTTGGTGGGAATGCAAACTAGTACAGCCACTATGGAGAACAGTGGGAGATTCCTTAAAAAACTGGAAATAGAATTGCCTTATGACCCAGAAATCCCACTGCTGGGCATACACACTGAGGAAACCAGAATTGAAAGAGACACGTGTACCCCAATGTTCATCACAGCACTGTTTATAATAGCCAGGACATGGGATAGCCTAGATGTCCATCAGCAGATGAATGGATAAGAAAGCTGTGGTACATATCCACAATGGAGTATTACTCAGCCATTAAAAAGAAAACATTTGAATCAGTTCTAATGAGGTGGATGAAACTGGAGCCTATTATACAGAGTGAAGTAAGCCAGAAAGAAAAACACCAATACAGTATATTAATGCATATATATGGAATTTAGAAAGATGGTAACAATAACCCTGTATACGAGACAGCAAAAGAGACACTGATGTATAGAACAGTCTTTTGGACTCTGTGGGAAAGGGAGAGGGGGGGTGATTTGGGAGAATGGCATTGAAACATGTATAATATCATATATGAAACAAGTTGCCAGTCCAGGTTCAATGCACAATACTGGATGCTTGGGGCTGGTGCACTGGGATGACCCAGAGGGATGGTATGGGGAGGGAGCAGGGAGAGGGGTTCAGGATGGGGAACACATGTATACCTGTGGCGAATTCATGTTGATGTATGGCAAAACCAATACAATATTGTAAAGTTAAAAAAAAAAAAAAACGCTGGAAAAAGAAAAAGAAACTAAGTCCCAGTCATGATAGCTCAGAAAAAGAGAAGAGTTGGGGTAATAACTGAAAAGACAGAAGAATCTCAGATAAACCAAGGCAGAAAGTACACAGTCTGATGTTTGAGTCCATGAACCCAACAGGGCCCCACCCCTGGGAGGCACCTGATTGGTGGTTTATGGTCCAATCAGCCACAGGCTGGGGAATCTCTCTGTAAATTCAGATTTACCTCTGCTCACAGGCGCAATGTTCATACAGGCTAACACAGTGAAAGATGGCCAGCACATCTTTCTTTAAGGGTTATTGAAACTGTGCCACTCAGATTGGGACTTGAACTCACAGTCTTTTAATTGAGATCACACACCTAGTCTCGGGACTTAATGAAATTCAGGTTCTTGATGTCTCCTCACAGAAAGAATTCAGTGAATGACAAAGTGATAGGTAAGAAGTAGATTTATTTAAAGAGAAACGCATACCACAGAGAGAGTGTGGGCCATCTCAGAAGCTGAGAGCAGCCCCAGGGTATGGAGTTGTCAGTTTTTATAATGGTGGGTAATTTCATAGGCTATAGTAGGAGGAGTACTCCAGCTACTTTGGGGAAGAGGTGGGGATTTCCAAAAATTGAGACACTGCCCACTCTTTGACCTTTTATGGTTGGCTTTGGAATTGTGATGGCAACTGTGAGAATGTCATTTAACATGCTGATGGACTTCCCAGTTGGTTCTAGTGGCAAAGAAACTTCCTGCCAAAGCAGAAGGCTTAAGAGACACTGGTTTGATACCTGGGTCAGGAAGATCCCCTAGAGGAGGGCACAGCCACCCACTCCAGTATTCTTGTCTGGAGAATCCCATGGACACAGGAGCCTGCTGGGCTGCAGTTCATGGGGTCACAAAGAGTTGGACATGACTGAAGTGACTTGGCATGTACACACATGTTTATAATGAGATCCACTGATGCTCAAGGTCTAGTGGAAGTCAACTCATGTGCCATCTTGGACCCAGTTGGTTCTAATCAGTCTTTGTCATGTCCTATGGCTATTCATTCTTTTAAAAGTTGTGCCTTGCCCTCTTCCTTCCTGTTTCATTATGGCTTATTTATTGTCTTTCCCTTGGAGAAGAAAATGGCAATCCGCTCCAGTATTCTTGCCTGGAGAATTCCATGGACAGAGGAGCCTGGCGGGCTGCAGTCCATGGCGTTGCAAAGAGTCAGACACGACTGAGTGACTTTCACTAACTCACAGGATCTGGCTAGAAATTGTTACCCTATTTTTGTTTAACTATTTGCAATGAAATTCACAAAATGCATCCAAAAAACTGAGTTCTTACTTGAGTTGACAGTAGAACTTGAGTTCTACCTAAGAGGAAGGAGAGAAACTATCAAACTATAGAATCCTCCTTAATAGATTAGGGATGGTTAGAAACTGGAGTGATTTCAACAATGATTTCAACAATGATATAGCGCCTCATATGTGACAAGCAACATGGTTAGACAGTCATGATAAAGAATTTATCAAGGATCAGTCTTTTTAGGAATTCATCTTTTAATAAGAAGCTCATGATCTCACTGGAAATAAAGGATAATAACAACAGAGTTTGTAGCATGTTGTAGCTCAAGCTTCGGGGTTTTAAAAACTGAGTTCAGACTGAGGTCAGCCTGCAAATAGTCCTGGGCTCCTTGTTACCCCCTGATTTATCATGCTCACTCTTTGTGTGGTCCAGAGGAGCCACCTCCTGCTTAGGTAGCAATTGGAAGCATCATTATTTTCAAAGACAGCAAGTGGAGGGTGGAGAGAGATGTGGTCCCTAATTTCACTGTTAAAAAGATGTGTTTCTGGGTCCCTAAATGGAGAACCTAAAAACATCCCAATGAGCAATAATTACAAATGATGGCTGGATTTTCTAGTACTCTTCGTATCGCATTCCACTTCTGAGTAAGACTAATAGGATTCCTTAAGCTGGTTGTGAAATCTGAAACCTAGCATTGTTATTCTGGAAAAATACACTGCAATTTAAACCATTGGATCGCAGCAGGGCTTTTGAAACCAAGTGCATCCATTCCAGTGAGCAGAACTAAGACTGTTGATCTAAGAGAAAGCTCAACTCCACTGACCTCTCCTTCTTCACCTTGCAAGTATGCCTGCTATTTAGGAGAAACGGGAAGTTAACCCCATGAAGGGAACCATAAGTTATGGCAGCAAATTAATTGAATTCTTTACTGAAGACTTCTCGAATGCAAAATACTTCCTATACACATAGGATATATTCCTGTTTTCATTTTCATTCTGCTGTAAAGGAAATTTTGAAGAGAGTGGCTGTGAAAATTAGGGATTTCCAGTCAATCTTTTCAATGTCTAACACTCCAAAAATAATGTTCTAAGGAATTTTCATTGATGAAAACAGTTAATGTGGAAATAAACTTCCACTATCTAAGCTATAGTGTTTATAATATATTATGGCTCTCCCTCTAAGGCCCTCAGAGCTCTCTTTGTGTTTGGGTTATGAACATAGGCAGCCAGCTGCTCCTAATCCCAAAATAACAGAGTTCAGGGAAAACAAGAAATTAACAGGGCAAGAAGGCACCGTGAAAGCCTTGTCAGTAACTCTATTTATGTAATTTTTTTTGTTATTAAGTCACTCACAAGCATTTATTGCACCCTACTATTTGCCAGACATTGCAGTTTGTTACTCGGGATGTATTGGTGCACACAAAAAAAGATATGTTCCCTGCCAACAGTCCTAAAGAAGTAATAGCTAGGGAATTTCTTGGGGCTTCTGTGGTGGCTCAGATAGTAAAGAGTCTGCCCACAATGCGGGAGACCCAGGTTTGATCCCTGGGTTAAGAAGATCCCCTGGAGAAAGAAATGGCAACCCACTCCAGTACTCTTGCCTGAAAAATTCCATGGACAGAGGAGCCTGGTGGGCTACAGTCCATGGGGCTGCAAAGAGTCGGACATGACTGAGCAGACTTCACTTTCTTTCTTTCTTTCCCTGGTGGTCCAATGGTTAGGCCGCCACCCTTTCACCTCGGAGGCCCCGAGTTTCAATCCCTGGTGGGGGGAATTAAGATGCCACAAGCTGTGAGGTGCAGCCAAAAAAACAAACCTAACAGTTACATAATGCTTATAGTTTCAGGGTTGTCTTAAGCATTTTCTTATATAAAACTCATTTAATCACACGTCTAAAGTAGGTACTGTTATGATCTCCAATTTAGAGATGAGGAAACTGAGGCACTAGAGTTTTAAATGGTAATCACATAATCCCACTAGTGAATATATCATTTCAAACCAATAAAGGTCTCTGATGGAAAGTTATACCAGTGACTCATTTCAAGCAGTGGATCCTGGGACCACAGATCATTTCTTGAACAGTTCTGTGGTGAAGGGCAGACCCAAAAGATGTATTATTAGGCAAGGGGCTTTACTCCTCAAAAAAACAGCAGTCAGTTCAAGATAGAGGTATTGTCTCTCTAGAATATCTCTCTAGATTTAGAATGTTGATGCTCCATTCTGTATCTTTTTCTGCCATTGCCCGGTGATGAAATATTGCTAAGTCTTACTCTTCCTGTTTTGGGGAAAGCGTCTCCTGCAAGATTGATGTCTGAATAAAGTTTCAGTCATTTTCAGATATTATTGTAAAAAAAAGTTCTCTGTAGGAAAATGAATGTCATATCATCAGAGATGCAAACTAATACACTGAGTTTTATCCTAGAGCAATGGTGGATGGGCGTGTCTACACCTGGGAACCCAGTGGCATGCATTGGTTTAAGTGGATCAAGAGCTTTGAGCTAAGGGGAAACAGTTTCTTTCCTCATTGGAGCGCTTTGGTACCTTTGTCTCATCAGCGCTGAGTTCACATCAACCAGGCTTATTGGACCAACTCAGATGCTATTAGTTTCAACAGCAGATTCTACCTCTCCAAAGAAATGTACATAGTGTTAGGTAACAACTAGCATTGCTTTCCTTTGTTTTTATGATTTATTTTCTTTTTCTTTCTTTTTTTTTTGTGTGGTTTATTTTATTTTATTTTTTAACTTTACAATATTGTATTGGTTTTGCCATACATCAAAATGAATCCACCACAGGTATACATGTGTTCCCCATCCTGAACCCTCCTCCCTCCTGTCTCCCCACACCATCCCTCTGGGTCGTCCCAGTGCACCAGCCCCAAGCATCCAGTATTGTGCATTGACCCTGGACTGGCGACTCGTTTCGTGTATGATATTATACATGTTTCATTGCCATTCTCCCAAATCATCCCACCCTCTCCCTCTCCCACAGAGTCCAAAAGACTGTTCTATACATCAGTGTCTCTTTTGCTGTCTCGTATACAGGGTTATTGTTACCATCTTTCTAAATTCCATTTATATGTGTTAATATACTGTATTGGTGTTTTTCTTTCTGGCTTACTTCACTCTATATAATAGGCTCCAGTTTCACCCACCTCATTAGAACTGATTCAAATGTATTCTTTTTAATGACTGAGTAATACTCCATTGTATATATGTACCACAGCTTTCTTATCCATTCATCTGCTCATGGACATCTAGGTTGCTTCCATGTCCTGGCTATTATAAACAGTGCTGCAATGAATATTGGGGTACACATGTCTCTTTCAATTCTGGTTTCCTCAGTGTGTATGCCCAGCAGTGGGATTGCTGGATTATAAAGCAGTTCTATTTCCAGTTTTTTAAGGAATCTCCACACTGTTCTCCATAGTGGCTGTACTAGTTTGCATTCCCACCAACAGTGTAAGAGGGTTCCCTTTTCTCCACACCCTCTCCAGCATTTATTGCTTGTAGACTTTTGGATTGCAGCCATTCTGACTGGCGTGAAATGGTACCTCATAGTGGTTTTGATTTGCATTTCTCTGATAATGAGTGATGTTGAGCATCTTTTCATATGTTTGTTAGCCATCTGAAATGTACCATGTTCATGGATTGAAATAATCAATATAGTGAAAATGAGTATACTACCCAAAGCAATTTATAGATTCAATGCAATCCCTATCAAGCTACTAACGGTATTCTTCACAGAACTAGAACAAATAATTTCACAATTTGTATGGAAATACAAAAAACCTCGAATAGCCAAAGCAATCTTGAGAAAGAAAAATGAAACTGGAGGAATCAACCTGCCTGACTTTAGGCTCTACTACAAAGTCACAGTCATCAAGACAGTATGGTACTGGCACAAAGACATAAATATAGATCAATGGAACAAAATAGAAAGCCCAGAGATAAATCCATGCACATATGGACACCTTATCTTTGACAAAGGAGGCAAGAATATACAATGGATTAAAGACAATCTCTCTAACAAGTGGTGCTGGGAAAACTAGTCAACCACTTGTAAAAGAATGAAACTAGAGCACTTTCTAACACCATACACAAAAATAAACTCCAAATGGATTAAAGATCTAAACATAAGACCAGAAACTATAAAACTCCTAGAGGAGAACATAGGCAAAACACTCTCTGACATAGAGGATCAGCAGGATCCTCTATGACCCACCTCCCAGAATATTGGAAATAAAAGCAAAAATAAACAAAGGGGACCTAATTAAACTTAAAAGCTTCTGCACAACAAAGGAAACTATAAGCAAGGTGAAAAGACAGCCTTCAGAATGGGAGAAAATAATAGCAAATGAAGCAACTGACAAACAACTAATCTCAGAAATATACAAGCAACTCCTATAGCTCAATTCCAGAAAAATAAATGACCCAATCAAAAATGGGCCAAAGAACTAAATAGACATTTCTCCAAAGAAGACATACAGATGGCTAACAAACACATGAAAAGATGCTCAACATCACTCATTATCAGAGAAATATTTTTATGATTTCAAAAGCCATTCCTTTCTCCAGGAAATCTTCCCAACCCAGGGATCAAACATGGTTCTCCTGCACTGCAGGCAGATTCTTTACCATCTGAGCCACCAGGGAAGCCTGCTCAAAACAGAAAAAATGTCTAACTAAATTTAGGACACAATCATTTGGAAATTTATGTATTCACTAAAATGATAATAAGAAATTACATAGAAATGTTATCATTAAAATAATAGTATAAAGACTACATAGAAATACAATTTGTTACTTGAATTTATTGGGAAGTAATAGACTTTAAAGCTGTAAGAATTATGTTTATAACTAAATGAAAACCAAAGCACCCAAGACTAGAAAGTAGCAGAAAATAAAAAGAGGTCAAGATTGTATCAGACTGAAGAAATTATGACACTTCCTATATCTTTCTATGGAGAAGGCAATGGCACCCCACTCCAGTACTCTCACCTGGAAAATCCCATGGACAGAGGAGCCTGGTAGGCTGCAGTCCATGGGGTCGCGAAAAGTCAGACACGACTGAGTGACTTTACTTTCAATTTTCACATTCATGCATTGGAGAAGGAAATGGCAACCCACTCCAGTGTTCTTGCCTGGAGAATCCCAGGGACGGGGGAGCCTGGTGGGCTGCCTCGCACAGAGTCGGACACGACTGAAGCGACTTAGCAGCCGCAGCAGCATATCTTTCTAATTTTCTGTAATGGGTTTTGTCTTTTTAAATTGAAAGGAAGAAAATGAATGTTTTATGTGCTATTTCAAGATGTCAACAGCCTTGGTTTACTGCTAACTGCTCTTGTCAAAGCTCAGAAATGGGAGTCATACCATGGCTAGAGGTATAAATCCACAGAGTACTATGCCCTCCTCCATCAAGATAGAAATCCTCAAAAAAGAAAGCAAAATCTATGTGCATAGCTCCAGAGCACAGAAAAAAAATCACATCATGACTTTACTCAAGACATTCACAACCATTTCTCAGTCAGGAATGGAATAATGCATATTGGTCTCCAACATTAAATACATGTATGCTCTCTTGTTAAAAAGAAGATCTTGGAAATTGCCTCGTGGTCCAGTGGTTAGGACTCCTTGCTCCCATGACAGGGGGCCTGATTAAGATCCTTGGTCAGGAAAATAAGATCCTGCAAGCCTTGTAGTGCATCCAAGAGAAAATAAAAGATCTTATTTACATGTCTCTGTCCTCCCAGGCAGATCTTCTTTGCCAAGCCTGTGATTCAGGGCTATCTATACTCGAGTGTGGATTCAGGCTCTAACCCACTGACGCATTCCCCTCCAATACTTCACCTGCCTGGAATGACTCTGAAGGAACCAGCAATTCTGAGTCTCTGTCACACCCATATTTATTAACTTGATAGAGATAGAGATAGTTAATGTACAGTGGTTCTCAAAGTGTGGTCCCTGCCCAACCAACAGTACCAGCATCACCTGGAATCTTCCTCAGTTCAGTGTCTGACTCTTTGTGACCCCATGGACTGCATTACGCCAGGCCTCCCTGTCCATCACCAACTCCCAGAGTTCACTCAAACTTATGTCCATTGAGTCGGTGATGCCATCCAACAATCTCATCCTCTGTCGTCCCCTTGTCTTCCCACCTTCAATCTTTCCCAGCATCAGGGTCTTTTCAAATGAGTCAGTTCTTTGCATCAGGTGGCCAAAGTATTGGAGTTTCAGCTTCAGCATCAGTCCTTCCAATGAATATTCAGGACCGATTCCCTTTAGGATGGACTGGTTGGATCTGCTTGCAGTCCAAGGAACTCAAGAGTCTTCTTCAACACCACAGTTCAAAAGCATCTTCTTAGAAACGCATGTTTTTCAGGCCCTACCCCAGATCCCAACCCACTCCAGTATTCTTGCCTGAAAAATCCCCTGGACAGAGGAGCCTGGTGGGGCTATAGTCCACTGGGTCACAAAGAGTCCAACATGACGGAAGTGACTAAACACAGCTCAGCAACCCAGATGTACTGAATCAGAACCTCTGGGTGAAGCCCAGTAATCTGTTCAAACAAAACCTCCAGGTGATGCTGACATTCACATTCATGACTGAGAATGACTTTCCTGTTTCATAAGCCTGATCATAATGTATTTCTACTTAGATACCAACACAGCAGCAACAATACATTACTCAATTTTCAAATTTACCACTGTAATCACAGATTGCCCTAACATCTTATTTTTGAAATAATTAAAGAGGTATAGAAGAATTCCAAAAAATAATACAGAGATGTTTTTATGCCATCCATCTAGCTCACCTTGGTGCTAACATCTCACAGAATGATGGGACATAAATCAAAACAAGGAAATTAACTTTGGTCCATGACTCTTAAGTACATCTTCTACTTGGACTTCGCCAGTTTCTCCCCCAGTGGTCCTTTACTGTTCTAGGATCCAGTCCTGGATTCCACGTTGCATTTAATTGTCATGTCTGCTCGGCCTCTTTGTATCTCTTCCCTGGTCTTTCCTTACTTTTCATGACCTTGACATTTTTTGACAAATACTAGTCAGTTAGTTGCAGAGTACCCCTGAATTTGTGTTTGTCTGATAATTTTAATAAGATTGGAAATTATGCATTTTGGGGAAGTGAAACACAGTGGTGATGTACCTTCTTAATGCATTATACCAGCTGGTATAGTATGTTGATAATATACCATATTGCAGGTGATCCACTTGGTTAAGGTAGTATCAGCAAGGTTTCTCTGCCATAAAATTACTATGTTTCCCTTTATCATTAATCAGTATTTGGAGGAGAGCATTTCGAGACCTGGTAGCTCAGTGAGTAAAGAATTTGCCTGCAGTGCAGGAGATCCAGGTTTCAATTCCTGGGTTGGGAAGATCCCCTGGAGAAGGAGATGGCAACACAGTCCAATATTCTTTCCTGGAAAATCCCATGGAGAGAGAAGCCTTGTGGGCCACAGTCCACGGGGTCACAAGAGTTAGACATGACTTAGCAACTAAACCACCACCACCACTTCAAGACCACACAAACATCCAGTTTCTCTTTAAACTTCCATATACTGACTGTAGCATTCATTGGACAATTACATATTAAATATATATATATATACACACATATACATATATATATATATATATATATATATATATATACCCCTGATACCCATCACCTTAGTTCTGGTGGCTCTGGCTGAGATTGGCTGTGCAGGGCACGCAGACCTGGTCTGTGACATCAACATTTGAGGCACAGTTGCTTGGGACAGAGAGAGACAACCTGAGGAAACAGAGGGCCACAGAACACAGCCCTCCATGCCCGTCCCACGGCTATGTCTGATTTCCTACAGAACATTCTTGAAGGGGACGATTTTCAGCCGAGATTTTCAGAGACGTGCACTGGAAGCTGTGCTGCCCTGGGGGTTGAATGATAAAATGGAGTCCTGCAGTGAGAAGAGAGGCACCCTCATTTCTGCATGGAACACAAAAGAGAGGGCGGCAAAGGACAAGAAACCACAAGGATCTTTCTAGCAGGAGAATCATGTTCTTTCCAAGAGCAGGGGTGAACAAAAGCCTTTGGGGAAGTTGCCTTCAGTGATGTTGCCAAAGCCAAAGAAAGGAGTGGTCTTTTCCAGACAAGGGGGACGATTTCAGCTTCCCTGGTGGCTCAGCCTGCAATGCAGGAGACCCAGGTTTGATCCCTGGGTTGGGAAGATCTCCTAAGAAAGGGAATGGCTACCTACTCCAGGATTCTTGCCTGGAGAATTCCACCGACAGAGCAACCTGGCGGGCTATATAGTCCATAGGGTTGCAAACAGTCAGACACAACTGAGCAATTAGCACTGTCACTTCTCAGTGAGAAGCCAAGGGGGTGAAGAAGCCTAAAAATTGGTGTGAATAATGGGACACTATTCCATTTGTACCCAAAGACTCTGGTGGTAGCAGAGAGGAAGGGTCTGGTATATGACTATGTAATCATATGTTCAGTTCATCACATGACTAACCCAAACTCTGTTTTGAGAAAAGGCGATTATATTATCAGCTTCCCAGCTGGCACAGTGGTAAAGAATCCTCCAGCCAATGCAGAGATGTCAGAGACTGGAGTTCCATCCCTTGGTTGGGAAGATCCCCTGGAGTAGGAAATGGCAACCTGCTCCAGTATTCTTGCCTGGAATATCCAATGGACCCAGGAGCTTTCTGGGCTACAGTCCATGGAGTCACAGAGTCAGACATGACTGAGCACACAAATTATATTATCATGGGCCAGATTGGTCTTCTCAGTTACGGAGAATTACCAAAACACTGTCTAGAGGTTGGGTGATTTTTACCTTATTGTTGACTTGGAGATATACTGTAAGTTCTGTTCCCATCCCCTCCACATCCCAAGGAGCTTTGCAAAATGAATTTTTTGGTTTTTATTTCTCTCTTCTTACCACTGGCAGCTATTGTACTGATACCCACTTTCTAGTTCTTCACTCTAGCTCAGTTCTGTGGCACTGGCTAAAGTTTATTGCTTCTTAACCTTTCCTAATGCTTTTGTCTTCAAATGACTCTAGAATGATCTCAGGAGTTGAGATCACATTATCCAACCAGGCCATGAGGGAATATCCAGTATCAATTAGACATTTTTGGATCTAGTAGGAATTGATCTTACAAGATAAAGAAATTAGAAAAAAGGTGCAAAACATTTAAATACATTAAGAACCAAAGAAATACAAAATTAAGTAAAGTACTCTCTTGGGTCGGTGTTGAAGTCTTTTATTAGTAGATGGAAGAAAAAAGCAGTGATTAGGCAAACTCACGTGTGATGGTTCTCTTCCTGTGTCAGCTTGACTGCATCAGGAGTGCCCAGAAAACTGGCTAAGCATTGTTTCTGGGTATGTCTTAGAGGGTGTTTCCAGGTTACTGAAACATTTGAATCAGTAAAATAAATTGTCCTGCTCCTTGTGGGTGGGCATTTTCCAAACCATTAGGACCTGAGTAGACAAAAGATAGTAGAAAGGAGCTTTCACTCCTTTTTGGCCTGAGTGCTTGAGCTCAGACTTCGATCTTCTCTGCCTTAGACTGAGACTTGCACCATTGGTACTACTGGTACTCAGGCCATGGGATGTGAATTGAGTTATAGCACCAATTTTTCTGGTTCTCCAATTTGCATATGGCAAATCATGAGACCTACCCTCTACAATCGTATGAGACAGTTCCTCATAATATAATATACATATATATGCATACATACCTATATTATAGATATAGATATGCCCTTCAAGTCTATTAGTAGAGTTACAAGAATTTAAGTATCTTGAAATACTTATTTGTCTGATAATTGAAGTGTTTTAAAAGATAATCAAATATATAAGTTTAAATTGCTAATAGGAGTTTAAGCTTGTAAATGAAACCAAAGATCAAACCCCCTGTATCAATTTTTCTGGCTTCTGTAACAAATGACCACAAATTACATGGCTTAAAACAACAGAAATTTATTGTTTCCCACCTCTGGGGTCTAGAGGCCCAAGATACAGGTATCAGCAGGATCACATTCCTTCCGAGGTTTCTAGGAAAAATCCTTCCTGCCTCTTTCAGCTTCTGGTGGCTCCAGCTTTTCCCCTGGCTTGTGGCAGTATCCCTCCATCCTCTGCCTCTGTCTTTGTATGAACCTCTGCTCTGTGTATTCTCCGTCTCTAATAAGGACACTCTCATATTTAGGACCTGCCCTAATTCAGTATGGGTGTCCCAGGTGGCACAGTGGTAGAGTTCATTTGCCAATGCAGGAGATGCAGGAGATGTGGGTTTGATCCCTAGGTGAGGAAGATCCCCTGGAGAAGGAAATGGCAACCCCTTCCAGTACTCTTGCCTGGAGAATCCCAGGGACAGAGGAGCCTGGTGGCCTATGGTCCATGGGGTTGCAAACAGTCAGACACGACTAAGCACACACATATTATGACCTCATCTCGATCCTTACCTATTTTTCAACTGCAAAGATCCTGTTGCCCCAAAAACGTCACATTCTGAGATTCCTAGTAGACATGAATTTGGAGGGGACTATTTTATCCACTACACCTTTTAAGAGTGATTATTAAAATTTGCTAGACTGATAAGTAGAACACTAAGATTTGTAATCTGCAGATCATTAAGAACAAGGGCTTTGAAAATATTTCTTTAACAAACTGATTGTTAATTTGAAAACCAGTTTCACCCCTGAGTAATCTATTCTGTACTCACTTCTCTCCCAAGGTCACCCAGCAACTCACAGTCACACAAAAGAATTCTTTTATTAAAAAGGCTCTGGCAAGGTGGCTTTCCTCATTCTCATTTTGCTCTAATATTTCTCTTTGAAGACAGCAGCATTTCTTCCTGTCATTCATTTAAACTGACTAAGAAGTCCAGGGCAAATTGAACACCTGTCATGATAAAGCAGTTTAAGCACAGGAAAGTGAAAGTGAAAGTTGCTCAGCCCAACTCTACCTCCCTATGGACCCTTGGAATTCTCCAGGCCAGAATACTGGAGTGGGTAGCCTTTCCCTTCTCCAGGGATCTTCCCAACCCAGGGATCGAACCCAGGTCTCCCACATTGAGGGCAGATTCTTAACCAGCTGAGACACAAGGGAAGCCCAAGAATACTAGAGTGGGTAGCCTACCCCTTCTCCAGTAGATCTTCCCAACCCAGGAATTGAACCAGAGTCTCCTGCATTGCAGGTGTATTCTTTACCAACTGAAGTTTTTAGAGTCTTCAGGAAAAATAGCAAAAACTGACAAATTATGTTTTTGCCATGGTCTACTTTCCTTAAAAAATATATTTTTTCCCATGAAGCATATGGGAACTAAGTTCCCCAACCAGGGATCAAACCTGAGCCCCCTGCATTGGAAGGAGGAAATAGTATTCTTGCCAGGAAAATTCCACAGGCAGAGGAGCCTGGTGGGCTACAGTCTCCAGAGTCTCAAAGAGTCAGAGTGACTTTCACTTTCAGAGTCTTCAGAAAGTAGAATTATAAGACCAAAGTGATTTTCAGATTAGAAACATTTTAGCTAACTCCAGCAAATCTTCCAAAAGTCAATTGGTCCTGAGTAGAAATGAACTCCTTACAGATTTTTTGGATAATGGCTTTTACTCCACCACCAGCTGCTGAGGGCTCAAGGCGGGGACTGCAGGTCTAAGACCTGCCCACTGAGAACATTCGGGACCTTAATTACTCCCTAGGGACAACCTACAGCAAGAGCCTAGAAGAAATGGTGGTGAAACGTCTGTCTCCAGGGGCTGGTCTGCAACAGGGCAGGAAGGTAATGAGGAAGCTTCTATCAGAGAGATTAGACACCACACAGAAGCTCCCATCAACTCAGCTTTACAAATGCTAAGAGAAGCAGAGGCCCTAGTGGCAATAGTTCCTGGAGGTTGATTTCCCCAGGGAAATCTACAGAAAGCAGTATTTGATCTTAAGAAGTAGGCTTCTCCTTTAACATTCACCACATATGCTTTTTAAACGTATGTCCTTTTCAGACAATTATGGCACTTCTCTAGTGATATCCTCATCTGTAAGGAGATTGAATAACAAATTATTTGATTTACAGGTTTAGTTCCAAACTCTCGCTTTAGAAACACTACTGTTATTTGCTAAACAGTCCACAAACCAAATAATGAGCACTCCTGAGACTGGTACCCTCCTCCAAAGAGCTGAAATCACTTTATATTAGTTGCCAAAATAGAGTTCAGATAGGGGATGGGGAGAAGAATAAAATATAGAAAGTATAAATTTTGAACACTCTTAGTTCATCAAGAGCTTAAAATCAAGGAGAAAATATTGATGGGCCATTACAATTTCGCAAAGATTGAACAGGCATTTCCTAAAAGAAAAGAGCCAGACATCCTGGAATACGAAGTCAAATGGGCCTTAGGAAGCATCACTATGAACAAAGCTAGTGGAGGTGATGGAATTCCAGTTGAGCTATTTCAAATCCTAAAAGATGATGCTGTGAAAGTGCTGCACTCAATATGCCAACAAATTTGGACAACTCAGCAGTGGCCACAGGACTGGAAAAGGTCAGTTTTCATTCCAGTACCAAAGACAGGCCATGCCAAAGAATGTTCCAACTACCACACATTTGCACTCATCTCACACGCTAGCAAAATAATGCTCAAAATTCTCCAAGCCAGGCTTCAACAGTGCATGAACCAAGAACTTCCAGATGTTCAAGCTGGATTTAGAAAAGGCAGAGGAACCAGAGATCAAATTGCCAACATCCACTGGATCATCGAAAAAGCAAGAGAGCTCCAGAAAAACATCCACTTCTGCTTTATTGACTACGCCAAAGCATTTGCCTGTGTGGATCACAACAAACTGTGGAAAATTCTTCAAGAGACGGGAATACCAGACCACTGTACCCGCCTCCTGAGAAATCTGTATGCAGGTCAGGAAGCAACGGTTAGAACTGGACATGGAACAACAGACTGGTTCCAAATTGGGAAAGGAGTACATCAAGGCTGTATATTGTCACCCTGCCTATTTAACTTATATGCAGAGTACATCATAAGAAATGTCAGACTGGATGAAGCACAAGCTGGAATCAAAACTGCTGGGAGAAATATCAATAATCTCAGATATGCAGATGACACCACCCTTATGGCAGAAAGTGAAGAACTAAAGAGCCTCTTGATGAAAGTGAAAGAGGAGAGTGAAAAAGCTGGCTTAAAACTCAGCATTCAGAAAACTAAGATCATGACATCCAGTCCCATCACTTCATGGCAAATAGATGGGGAAACAATGGAAACAGTGAGAGACTTTATTTTCTTGGGCTCCAAAATCACTGCACATGGTGACTGCAGTCATGAAATTAAAAGACGCTTACTCCTTGGAAGAAAAGGTATGACCAACCTAGACAGCATATTGAAAAGCAGAGACATTACTTTGCTGACAAAGGTCCATATAGTCAAAGCTATGGTTTTTCCAGTAGTCATGTATGGATGTGAGAGTTGGACCATAAAGAAAGCTGAGCACCAAAGTATTGATGCTTTTGAACTGCGGTGTTGGAAAAACTCTTGAGAGTCCCTTGGACTACAAGGAGATCAAATCAGTCAATCCTAAAGGAAATCAGTCCTGAATATTCACTGGAAGGACTGATGCTGAAGCTCCAATCCTTTGGCCACCTGATGCAAAGAACTGACTCATTGGAAAAGACCCTGATCATGGGAAAAATTGAAGGCAGGAGAAGAAGGGGATGACCGACGATGAGCTGGTTGGATGGTATCAACGACTCAATGAACATGAGTTTGAGCAAGCTCCTGGAGTTGGTGATGGACAGGGAACACTGGGGTGCTGCAGTCTATGGGGTCACAGAGTTGGACACAACTGAGCAACTGAACTGAACTGAGAAGAATATGATGAAAAACACGTGATATATATTCAACATTATTAACTGTCAAAGACATCCACAACAGAAATCATTTTCAACTATCACTGGTCACAGATTTAAGGTATGAATGTAGTACTTATTGAACACTATTATATAGATTTGCATCTGCCAATCGCTTAATTATTGCAATAGTTAAATATTAGTAGTACTGTTATTATCCTCATTTTACAGCTGAAGAAACTGAGACACAGAAATCTAAGTAATTTAAGCAAAGTCATGTGGCAAGGGACTGACTTAGCCAGACTCCACGCCCAATAGTTGGCTCTCTGCCCATGTTTTTACCACCAAGCTTTACTGTCTCTCTGAATACTCACAATGGATGGAATGTTTGTGTCCCTTAAAATTAATGTGTTGAAATCCTAACCCCCAATATGATGATATGAAGGGATGGGATATTTGAGAGCCTTCACAAATGAGAATAGTGTTCTTATAAAAGGGATCCTAGACACACAGATGGCCAAGAGGTATCTGAAAAGATGCTCAACATCACTAGTTATCAGAGAAACACAGATCAAAACTACAATGAGATATCACCCCGCACTGGTCAGAATGGCCACTGTCAAAAAAAATCTACAAATGGTAATGCTGGAGAGGGTAAAGGGTAAAGGGAGTCCTCTCGTATGCTGCTGGGAATGTAAACTGATGGAGCCACTATAGAGAACAGTACAGATCCACCACATGGGCATATACTCTGACAAAAATCATAATTCCAAAAGACACATGCACCCCCATGTTCTTTGCTGTGCTATTTACAATAGTCAGGACATGGATGCAACCTAAATGTCCATCAACAGAGGAATGGATAAAGAAGATGTGGTACATATATACAATGGAATATTACTCAGCCATAAAAGGAGAAAATATTTGATTATTTGTAGAGATGTGGATGGACCCAGATAAAATATCATATAGTAACATGTATATATGGAATTGAGAAAAGTGGTATGGATGAATCTATCTGCAGGGCAGGAGGTATAGAGATGCAGATGTAGATAACCAAGAGGTGCACCAGTGGGTGGGTGGGATGAACTGGGAGACTGGGACTGATGCATGTACACTGCCACGTGTAAAACAGCCAGCTGGTGGGAACCTGCTGCACAGCACAGGGAGCTCAGCTCGGTGCTCTGTGCTGGCCTGGGTGGGGTGGAGGTGAGAAGGAGGCTCATGAGGGAGGGGTTGTATTATATATATACCTGATTCACTTCATTATACATCAGAAATTAACACAACATTGTAAAGCAACTATACCCCAATTTAAAAAAAGAGGGGGACCTCAGAAAGTTCTCCTGCCTTCTTTCTTGACATATGAGGACACAGTGAAAAGTCAGGCAGTCTGCAATCTGAAAAAGAGTTCTTACCAGAATCTGATCATGTTAGCATCCTGACCTTGGATTTCCAGCCTCTAGGTCTGTGAGACATAAGTTTCTGTTGTTTATAAGCTACCCAGTCTATGGTGTTCTGTTATAGCAGCCTGAACAGACTAATACAGTGCTGCTGGGAACGGTAAGACGCCCTCTCACATATTGTTGGTGGACAGGCAAACTGGTGTAATTGTGATAAAAGGTACAATTGATAAAGGAAGTGGTGGCTTTGTGTAAAAGTTCTGAAATATATACGGAATAAGATGTTTTTTTTAAGGGATGAAAGCCTTGATGACAATGAGCAGCGTAACTGTGGAATGGATCCCACTGGCAATTACAACACCAGGAGTGAACACAGAGAAAGGGGTCTCCACCCAGGTCTAGGTTCCTGGCAAAACTATAATCACAGGAGCACAAAAAAAGTGAAGAATTGAGGGACGTCCCTGGGGGGTCCAGTGATTAAGATTCCATGCTCCCAATACAGGGCTCACAGGTTCAATCCTTAGTCAGGAAACTAAAATCTTGAGTGCTGCACGGCACAGCAAAATAACTTTTTTTTTTTTTTAAGTGGAGGATTGAAGACATGTAACTGAGGGAGTCCCATTGGCCTCAAGATGGCCTCATCTTCTCAGTATCAGCAGAAGCAAAGTCACTGGCAGGAAGCTTTGAGAACTGAAGAGAGAGGATGCCTGACACAGTCAACATGTGACTGTGGTAGAGAATTGGAAGAGATGAACTGAAGTTTTTCTGAGATTCAGAAAGATGAACTTTAAGCACGACAATGGGAATTTTCAATGGACTTGGGTTTGGTAAAGTGTTCTGTCAGCTTCTGCATCACTCTGGACTCAGAAACAGAAGATTGAGGCAGGAATCCAAGGTTTGGAGCGGATAAGAAGTCAAGGGAAAAGGATACAAGGATTGCTGGGACCATGGGCTCTGTGCTGGGCCATTACAACGAGATTAGGGCAAACAAATAGTGCCCAGGAAAGCAGTACACAAACCCTGAGGCTTCACATTTGTGAATTGCTCCCACAGGGGGTCTTCAAGCACCTTGCTGAAAAAGTCATGGAACAAATCAAGATTCTTACAGAAGGCCAAGCATTTAGGAGAAAATGGAAGAAATTTGCTTGCTGTCTCTTAGTGCCTTTATCAGAATCTGGGAAACCGACTTTCACTTACTTGATGGAGAAAGAACATTGCTCGCTTCCTCCAATGCTAATTGCAAATATGGCCACCAACACAATGAAGATACAGGACATTTCATAGAGAACAGACGTGATTGCCAGTGGAAGCAGGGGAAGAGGTTGGTTGGGAATTTGAGGTTAGCGGATGCTATATTATATGTAGAACGGATAAGCAACAAGGTCCTACTCTATAGCACAGGGGACTATATTCAATATCCTGTAATAAACCATAATGGAAATGAATATGGAAAATAATATATATAGCTATAACTGAATCATTTTGCTGAACAGTTCAGTTCATTTCAGTCGCTCAGTCGTGTCCGACTCTTTGCGATCCCATGAACCACAGCACGGCAGGCCTCCCTCTCCATCACCATCTCCCGGAGTCCACCCAAACCCATGTCCATTGAGTTTGTGATGCCATCCAGCCATCTCATCCTCTGTCGTCCCCTTCTCCTCCTGCCCTCAGTCTTTCCCAGCATCAGAGTCTTTTCCAATGAGTCAGCTCTTCGCATGAGGTGGCTAAAGTACTGGAGTTTCAGCTTTAGCATCATTCCTTCCAAAGAAATCCCAGGGGTGATCTCCTTCAGAATGGACTGGTTGGATCTCCTTGCAGTCCAAGGGACTCTCAAGAGTCTTCTCCAACACCGCAAATCAAAAGCATCAATTCTTCAGCAATGAGCTTTCTTTTTTATAATCTAACTCTCACATCTATACATGACTACCGGAAAAACCATAGCTTTGACTAAATGGACCTTTGTTGGCAACGTAATGTCTTTACTTTTTAATAAGCTGTCTAGGTTGGTGATAGCTTTTCTTCCAAGGAGCAAACATCTTTTAATATCATGGCTGCAGTCACCATCTGCAATAATTTTGGAGCCCAAGAAAATAAAATCTGTCACTGTTTCCATTGTTTCCCCATCTATTTGCCATGAAGTGATGGGACCAGATGTCATGGTCTTAGTTTTCTGAATGTTGAGCTTTAAGACAAATTTTTCACTCTCTTTTCTCACTTTCATCAAGAGGTTCTTTAGTTCTTCATTGCCTTCTGCCATAAGGTTGATGTCATCTGCATATCTGAGGTCATTGATATTTCTCCCGGCAATCTTCATTCCAGCTTGTGTTTCATCCAGTCCAACATTTCTCATGATGTACTCTGCATATAAGTTAAATAAACAGGGTGACAATATACAGCCTTGACGTACTCCTTTCCCAATTTGGAACCAGTCTGTTGTTCCATGTCCAGTTCTAACTGTTGCTTCCTGACCTGCATACAGATTTCTCATGAGGAGGGTAATGTATCTGGTATTCTCATCTTTTGAAGAATTTTCCACAGTTTTTTGTGATCCACACAAGCAAAGACTTTGGTATAATCAATAAAGCAACAGGAGATGTTTTTCTGGAACTCTATTGCTTTTCCTATGATCCAATGAATGTTGGCAATTTGATCTCTGGTTCCTCTGCCTTTTCTAAATCCAGCTTGAACATCTGGAAGTTCTTGGTTCATGTACTGTTGAAGCCTGGCTTGGAGAATTTTGAGCATTACTTTGCTAGCGTGTGAGATGAGTGCAATTGTGTGGTAGTATGAACATTGTTTGGCATTACCTTTCTTTGGGATTGGAATGAAAGCTGACCTTTTCCAGTCCTGTGGCCACTGCTGAGTTTTCTAAATTTGTTGGCATATTGAGTGAAGCACTTTCACAGCATCATCTCTTAGGATTTGAGATAGCTCAACTGGAATTCCATCACCTCCACCAGCTTTGTTCATAGTGATGCTTCCTAAGGCCCACTTGACTTTGCATTCTAGGATGTCTGGCTGTAGGTGAGTGATCACACCATTATGGTTATCTGGGTCATGAAGATCTTTTTTTGTATAATTCTTCTGTGTATTCTTGCCACCTCTTCTTAATATCTTTTCCTTCTGTTAGGTCCATACCATTTCTGTCCTTTATTGTGCCCATCTCTGTATAAAATGTTCCCTTGATATCTCTAATTTTCTTGAAGGGATCTCTAGTCTTTCCCATTCTATTGTTTTCCTCTATTTCTCTGCATTGATCGCTGAGGAAGGCTTTCTTATCTCTCCTTGCTATTCTTTGGAACTCTGCATTCAGATGGGTGTTTCTTTCTTTTTCTCCTTTGCCTTTAGCTTCTCTTCTCTTCTCAGCTATTTGTAAGACCTCCTCTGACAACCATTTTGCCTTTTTGCATTTCTTTTTCTTGGGGATGGTCTTGATCCCTACCTCCTGTACAATGTCATGAACCTCTGTTCATAGCTTTCAGGCACTCTGTCTATCAGATCTAATCCCTTGAATCGATTTGACACTTCCACTGTATAATCATAAGGGAATTGATTTAGGTCATACCTGAATGGTCTAATGGTTTTCCCCACTTTCTTCAATTTCAGTCTGAATTTGGCAATAAGCAGTTCATGATCTGAGCCACAGTCGGCTCCTGGTCTTGTTTTTGCTGACTGTATAGAGCTCTCCATCTTTGGCTGCAAAGATACCTGGGCCTTTTTCAGTTTGGGGCTATCAGTGAAGCTGCTATACATGTCCTTTTAAGGACATGGTTTCATTTCTCTTGGGTAAAATGTGGCAGTGGAATTGGCAGGTCTTATGTAAAGCATATGTCTCCCTAATATGAATGTGCCAGACTGTTTTCAAAGTCCTTGTGCACGCTCATCCTCATGCTCAGGTATTCAGTCATGTCCAACTCTTTGCGACTACATGGACTGTAGTCCACCAGGCCCCTCTGTCCATGGAATTTTCCAGGCAAGAATACTGGAGTGGGTTGCTATGCCCTCCTTCAGGGGATCTTCCTGACCCAGGTATCAAACCTGTGTCTCTTGTGTCTCCTGCATTGGCATTCTTTACATCTGAGCCATCAAGAAAGCCCCCATACTACACTTGATCTTAGTCAAAAGGCTGAGAAATGATTTTTAAAGCAATTTTTATGTCCTAGTAAATCTTTTTCTCCACTTCTAGATTGTTTTAGAAGTTCTATTTTCTTTTCAAAGTTTTCTAGTTTTAACTTTAATATTCAGATTAATAAATTATCCAGAGTTAATCTTCATGTGTGGTAAGAGGTGAGGATCAGTTTTGTTCACACAGATACCCAACTGTTTCTGAACAACTTGTCAAAAAGACTGTCCTTTCATCAAATATTATTTTAGCACCTTTGTCAAAAACTGACCCCACAAGTGAGTGGTCTACTTTTGGACTCTCTATTTTATTCCATTGATCCTTACTTCAACACTACAGTGTCACGAATATTTTATTTTATGTCAGGAAATCAGGTAGTGTAAATCTTTCATTTTTGTTCAAAATGGTCTTGGCTATTCTAGGTATTTTGTGATGAGGCTTCAGATAAATTCACAATTCACAAACAGTTCATCAATTTCTACGAAAAAAAAGTCTAAGGAGTTTTGATTAAGGATATATAGAATCTATAGATAAATTTGGGAAGAATCGTTATCTTAACAATACTAAATCTTCCCATCCAATGGCATGGTGTATTTGTCCCTTAACTTATGTCTTCCTCCAGCAGTATTTTGTAGTTTTCAGTACACAAATCTTGCACAAAGTTTTTTCAACTTATCTTTCAGGGTATAATGTTCTATCTGCTGTTATAAATGAAATTCTTCACTTAAACTTCATTCTCCAATTATTTCCCTCTAATTTTTAGAAATATAATTGATTTTTGCTCATTGACTTCTCTCCTGCAAATGTGCAAAATTTGCATACATATTAGTCAGGAGCAGTAAGTCAACAAAAAGAAAATTAGAAAACAACTAGAAAGATTGGAAACAAATGTGTATTTTTAATCCATTAATTATTTTTAAATCTTTCTTTCTGAAAAAGTCTTATAGTCTGTAAACTATGATGTAGAGTAAACTGCAATTTGAAGTCCATTTTTTTTAAGGTGATCCTAGAAGGATAATGACTCTACTGGAGTAGGATTTATAGAATCCAGGGTTTGAAAGAACCTTAAGTGACCTAGTCCAAATTCTACATTTTCTCAACCAAATTCTTATACTACCTGGGATCAAACCCCTTCAGAGTTAAGAAATTCCTTTTGCTCCACCTGCTTCATCTTTGGTTGGCACATTAAGAATGTTCTTAATTTGAGTTCAAGGATGTCTCTCTGATGATTCTATTGACTTCTTTGAAAATGTATGATACGACATAAGGGTTGGCATTCAACTGGCACATGCATACTTGTACAATGTACCAGTTGTTAAAACATTCAAGTATGTTATTAAATAACCACACTATTTACTGAGTCCACATTCCTGCCAGTGGGCACTCCTGGGCCATTTCATAATGTGGGGACTAAATGACCCAGCAGAGGGCTTTGGGGCTCTACTCTGGAAATATGACCTGTATCCCTTCTGAGAGTTCAATGCCTCTGCTGTACTTGGCATATTTAACATCATCCTTGCTTGTACCTCTACCACATAGAAGTCTGTCACTTTGTTTTTAAAAAGCTCAAAAATCTGGTTAGTCAAAGAATGATGCATCACCTTGGAGTTTTGAGGTATTTTGCAGAATTGCAGGCACCACTTCAAATCTACTTAATCATAATCTACATTTTAATGAGACCTCCAGATGATTCATATGCAAACTTCATTTGATTTGTGCTGTCTTAGATCTTGCTTCTAGGTGGGGGCTTGTAACCTAGTAGAAATTCAAAGCAATAGCAGTAATGAGGGCTTAAAGTAGTGGATACTTAACAACCAGTACTTGACTATTTTAACAACGAGTACTTTGTATGTATCAGCTGAATGACAACCCTTGGGTTGTTTGATACATTTTAGGAGAAGTGAATAGAATCTTCAGAGAGATAGCTTTGAATTGGTAGATTAACAATGTAGAGAGGGAGGGGAGAGTTCATCAAAGGATCTAAATCCTTGAGAAGGCAAAATGTTTCAAGTGCACTAAGAGAAACTGGTCTTTGAAAGAGGGAAGAAATAGGTAGGAAGAAGCCAATACAGAAGCAGGAGTTTTGAAGGTTGGGTAACAAGACGGTAAGATGGATTTTGAGAAGATAAGGTCAGATGGATTTTGTCATTTCAGTGAAACTTTGAGGGAGTTTGTCAGCTGAAATGGGTGGGCAGGAGAATATGGAGGTTTAATCAAAAAGAAGAGGCTGATGAATTAGTCATTACAGTGGGTAGACAGCCTTATTAGAAAAATGTTGGTAGATTCCTGGACAGCTTGAGTGTGTTTAAATGTTGTACACAAGAACTTAAAGAGAAATCAGTCAGCCCATTTGGATGTTCAAGTGCTAGTCGGAGGATGGCAGGTGGTTGATTGCAGCCAGTGCTGGGATTCTGTTAGCCAGATAAATCAGAAAGTTGAAAAAATAAGGGCATGCTAAGTCGCTTCATTCATATTCAACTCGTTGTGATCTAATGAATCTGCCAGGCTCCTCTGTCCATGGGATTCTCCAGGCAAGAACACTGGAGTAGGTTGCCCTTCTTCAGGGGAAACTTCCCAACCCAGGGATCGGACCCAGGCCTCCACTGCAGGCAGATTCTTTACCATCTGAGCCACAAGGCGAGGCCATTGCAAGAATTTTCCTTACATCACTCAAGATAGATGAGGGGGCAAGTAAATACAAAAATGGGCGGGGAGATATATGAGAAAGTTGCTGTCAGGTCAGTGAAATGAAGATTTTAATGAGATTGAGAAGGCTGGAATTTACTAGAATAAGTGGGCTTGAAAATACAGGAAGTACAAGTGTGAGACTGAGAAGCTTGAATTGAAGATTTTGAAGGTTGTAACATACCAGCAAACTGGGTTCATTTCTTGGTGAGTGTCAAGCCAAAGATCAGGAGAAGGACTTATAATTGCAGTACACCCGGGAGCTTTCCCAAAGCAGTGTTTCCCCAGAAGCAAGACTGGTGAAATTTTAAGCTAATGGCTCATGTATATTCATGAACGTGCTTGGTCAGTAAATGCATATTCATGAAGGGATTTGAACAGGAAAATTTAATATAGAATTATGGCAAAAGTCAACAGAGTGCAAATTTTAGTTGACTGAAGTCACAAAAGTCAGAAAAAGTCAACATTATCATGGTGGTTGAGGACTTCAGGCTAATCCTTACCACTGAAACAGAACTGGGAGTCTATGCAACTGATTTATTATCTTTGCTGTTGTTACTTCTCTTGCTTGATAGCAGTTTGTTGCTGCCTTCTTTTGTTTCCTTAAGATCATTAATTACTGAGACTCATAAGAGGACAAACACTGTACCCAGGCTCAGATCACAAAATGGCTTAGGACAAAAATGGTTTCTCTTATGTCAACAAAGCCATGCCTGGTTCTCTTTCTCCAGGGACTCCATGCCCTATCTGCTTACAGTAATTTGTGTTGAAAGGCTTAAGTATGACATTAAGAGGTTCAAGTGGAGAAGAAGTCAAGGAACTGAGAGACCATGGTGCTGGCTGGGACACCTACAGAGACTTTATTTAATGTTTTATCATGGAAAACTTTCAGCATATACAAAGGCAGAAAGAAGGGTATAATAAACCTCCATGTATACATCACCCACCTTCAACGATTATCAGCTCATGTCCAACTTGCTTTTACCAGTGGAAGAAAACCCAAACACTACATATTGATATCTGTGAATATACCAGAATGCACCTGTAAAAAACAAGGAGTCATTAAAAAAAAAACACATATCCATGTTACATGATCACATTTAAAACAACTAACAATAACTACATAATATCTTTGTGACGCTATGGACTGTAACCTGCCAGCTCTTCTATCCATGGGATTCTCCAGGCAAGAATAGTGGAGTGGGTTGCTACGCCTGCCTCCAGGGGATCTTCCCAAGTCAGGGATTGAACCTGAGTCTCTTAGTCTCTTGCATTGGCAGGCAGGTTCTTTCCTACTAGCACCACCGGGGAAGACCACATATCATAATATCATCAAATACCCAATCTGTCACAGTAATGGTTGAAATTGCCGATCACCATGTCAAGAATTGATGTGGAGATACAGGTTGATGGAGGGACCGATTCCCAAAGCAGGAAGAGGAAGGACACAGAATTCACCAGGGACAGCAATAAAGAAGGGTGAGATTTTCAAGTCAGGTAACCTAAATCATGCAGAGAAGGCAATGGCACCCCACTCCAGTACTCTTGCCTGGAAAATCCCATGGATGGAGGAGCCTGGTGGGCTGCAGTCCATGGGGTTGCGAAGAGTCGGACATGACTGAGCGACTTCACTTTCACTTTTCACTTTTCACTTTCATGTATTGGAGAAGGAAATGGCAACCCACTCCAGTGTTCTTGCCTGGAGAATCCCAGGGACAGGGGAGCCTGGTGGGCTGCCATCTGTGGGGTCCCACAGAGTCAGACACAACTGAAGCGACTTAGCAGCAGCAGCAGTAACCTAAATCATGAGAAACTCTGGGCTGGATGAAGCACAAGCTGGAATCAAGACTGCCAGCAGAAATATCAATAACCTCAGATATGCAGATGACACCACCTTTATGGCAGAAAGTGAAGAACTAAAGAGCCTCTTGATGAAAGTGAAAGAGGAGAGTGAAAAGTTGGCTTAAAGCTCAACATTCAGAAAACTAAGATCATGGCATCTGGTCCCATCACTTCATGGCAAAAAGATGGGGAAACAGTGGAAACAGTGTCAGACTTTATTTTTCTGGGCTCCAAAATCACTGCAGATGGTGACTGCAGCCATGAAATTAAAAGATGCTTACTCCTTGGAAGGAAAGTTATGACCAGCGTAGACAGCATATTAAAAGCAGAAATATTACTTTGCCAACAAAGGTCCGTCTAGTCAAGGCTATGGTTTTTCCACTGATCATGTATGGATGTGAGAGTTGGACTATAAAGAGGGCTTAGCGCTTTTGAACTGTGGTGTTGGAGAAGACTCTTGAGAGTCCCTTGGACTGCAAGAAGATCCAACCAGTCCAGCCTAAAGGAAATCAGTCTTGAATATTCATTGGAAGGACTGATGCTAAAGCTGAAACTGCAATACTTTGGCCACGTGATGCAAAGAGCTGACTCATTTGAAAAGACCCTGATGCTGGGAAAGATTGGGGGCAGGAGGAGAAGGGGCCGACAGAGGATGAGATGGTTGGATGGCATCACTGACTCAATGGAGATGAGTTTGGGTGAACTCCGGGAGTTGGTGATGGACAGGGAGGCCTGGCGTGCTGCAGTCCATGGGGTCACGATGTCTCTGGGGTCAGACACGACTGAGCGACTGAACTGAAACTGAGCCTAAACCTCAAAAGTGCAGGAGCTTCTTTTGCTTCCAAGAAAGGTGGGAAAATGGCTTGGAAATGACAGTGAGAAGCAAAGAGGACAGCTTTGAGTCTCATAATAGTCTCACCCTGAGAATCAAAGAGTATGAGAGCAAAAATAGTCTCCACTCAAGAGATATGAAGGGAGAAGAGATTTCACAGGGAGAGCCAGGTTTCTGGTGCATTTGGGAAGTGAAAGAAACATTTATCAAAGAGATGGAATGTATGAGGATCTGCTGATTGTAGACCTGGAGGGCTTAGTGAATACTATGAAGGTGGGTGAGGGTGAGGGTACAGAGGATCAAGTCAGATTTATGGGGAGATGTTCTGGACACTGTGGGTCATGATTAGGGTGATGATACATCCCATTTTCTCAAGACTGTCTCCATTTATATCTGTCATCCTGACATGCAATTTACTATATGTCTAGGTTCAAATCATAAATTGTGTGATCTCCCTAATCATAAAGGTTGACTGAAGTGTGTTCTCCAGACAGTGGTTGAGTGAGCCAGTGTGCCCAGAATGGTGGGTTGGTCCTGAGGGCCAGCCTGTTCTAGCTCTGTGTAACCCTGTAGTGAAGACCACCCTGCAGTTCTGGGAGCTGGTACTGGGATGGTCTTTTCTCCATTGGTGAGTCCATTTGGTGTGAAGAATGCTAAACTTTTGATCCAGAAATTCTGAAGTTGAGAGTCTATCCTTAAAGCAATAATCAATACTGCAAAGATTGACATGAAGTGAAGTTAAAGTCACTCAGTTGTGTCTGAGTCTTTGCGATCCCATGGACTATACAGTCCATGGAATTCTCCAGGCCAGAATACTGGAGTGGGTAGCCTTTCCCTTCTCCAGGGGATCTTCCTGACCCAGGAATCAAACCAGGGTCTCCTGCATTGCAGGTGTATTCTTTGCTAACTGAGCTATGAGGGAAGCCCCAAAGATTACTTACCAACAAACTCTTGTTTCAGTATTATTTACAAGAAGTTGGACTCCCCAGCATAGACAGAGAATAATTAACCATCTTTAAATGAATAGCTCTAATTCTCTGCTGGGGAATAAACTGCACAGAATTCTCCATTCATGAAATGTCTGAGTCCCAAATAACTACCTACAATTCTTGGCACCTACCATCCTGACCTTTCATTTGAAACTCACATGTGACGCCATCAGGGGAGGCACTGATATCAGTGCATTTTGAATGTGTACCTTTTTTTTTTTTTTTTGAGCTTTTCCATTTCTCTTGAGCTAATTTTAATGCATATCATTTTCAGGATAATTACAAATGTATAACTTTTCAAATTTATTGGTATTAAATTGCTCAAAACATTTACTCATGATTTGTAAATTCCTTATATTTTTATTTGTTCTTTTTCTTTTACTTGATCCAGCTCTAGTTTTGTGATTCTATTATTTCTTGTTTTATATCTCATTCATTTCTACTCCCATCTTTATTTCTATGCTTATACTTACCTTATTTATTTATTTAGCTCTTGTGATAACTTTTTTCAATCTTTCTTTTTCAATGAACATATTTAAGTATATAAGTTTACCTCTAAAAGTAGATATTTGAATTCCACAAGTTTTGATAAGTAATTCAGTTCTAAATATTTTTTAATCTTCTTTTGGAAAGTCTTATGGAAGAAGTGTTTAGGACTGCAGCTTTTTAATGCAGCTTTTAGGGTTAGGTATTTTAAAAAGTGATTTTATAAGAGTACATGGTTTGTATCATATTAACTCTTCGACATTTGCTGAAATTTCTTAGTGATCCAGTAAGTGGTTAATTTTTGAAATGTCCTGTGTAATTTTTGTTGGAGGCAGAGTTCTAGGTATCTATGAGATAAAACTAGTTTATTTTGTAAGTCTTCTGATCCTTACAATTTTGATCTAATTTATTGGCTTCTGAAAGATTTATGAAAGTCTACCACTAAGACTA
Source organism: Bos mutus (assembly GCF_027580195.1). NCBI lineage: Eukaryota > Metazoa > Chordata > Mammalia > Artiodactyla > Bovidae > Bos > Bos mutus. The sequence continues at coordinate 9,420,341 of NC_091617.1, forward strand.
TGGCTTTGGTCCATGTCTCCAGGTAATTCTATGAGACTGTCAATCATTTAAGTCTGGGTATTGTTATAGGTATGCTCAGTTGCTTCAGTCATGTTCAACTCTTTGCAATCCCATGGACTGTAACCCTACAGGCTCCTTTGTCCATGGGATTCTCTAGGCAAGAATACTGGAGTGGGGTGCCATTTCCTCCTTCAGGGGATCTTCCTGACCCAGGGATAGAACTTGCATCTCCTGCATTGCAGGCAAATTCTTTACTGGGGAAGCCCTGTAGTTAAGGTCATAAATATTATATTTGCTCAATGGATTGCTTTTTCAATTATTAGAGAGTGGTCTCTTTTAATCCCTGTTATTTTTTGTCCTGTATTTGATTTTGTATGGCAATAATATTGCTCAAGAGGCAGGTCAGGAGGTCTGGTATTCGAGTACCAGACCACCTGACCTGCCTCTTGAGTAAACTTGTATGCAAGTCAGGAAGCAACAGTTAGAACTGGACATGGAACAACAGACTGGTTCCAAATAGGAAAAGGAGTACATCAAGGCTGTATATTGTCACCCTGCTTATTTAACTTATATGCAGCGTACATCATGAGAAACGCTGGGCTGGAAGAAGCACAAGTTGGAATCAAGATTGCCAGGAGAAATACCAATAACCTCAGATATGCAGATGACACCACCCTTATGGCAGAAAGTGAAGAAGAACCAAAGAGCCTCTTGATGAAAGTAAAAGAGGAGAGTGAAAAAGTTGGCTTAAAGCTCAACATTCAGAAAATGAAGATCATGGCATCCGGTCCCATCACTTCATGGCAAATAGATGGGGAAACAGTGGCAGACTTTATTTTTCTGGGCTCCAAAGTCACTGCAGATGGTGATTGCAGCCATGAAATTAAAAGATGCTTCCTCCTTGGAAGGAAAGTTATGACCAACCTAGATAGCATATTAAAAAGCAGAGACATTACTTTGTCCACAAAGGTCCATCTAGTCAAAGCTATGATTTTTCCAGTGGTCATATATGGATGTGAGAGTTGGACTATAAAGAAAGCTGAGTGCTGAAGAATTGATGCATTTGAACTGTGGTGTTGGAGAAGACTCTTGAGAGTCCCTTGGACTGTAAAGAGATCCAACCAGTCCATCCTAAAGGAGATCAGTCCTGAGTGTTCATTGGAAACACTGATGTTGAAGCTAAAACACCAATACTTTGGCCACCTGATGTGAAGAGCTGACTCATTTGAAAAGACCCTGATGCTAGGAAAGACTGAGGGCAGGAGGAGAAGGGGATGACAGAGGATGAGATGTTTGGATGGCATCACCGACTCAATGGACATGAGTTTGGCTGAACTCCAGGAGTTGGTGATGGACAGGAGGCCTGGCGTGCTGCAGTCCTTTGGGTCACAAGGAGTCAGACATGACTGAGCAACTGAACTGAACTGAATATTGCTCTATTCATTCTATTATATGGCATTAATATTGCTATATTTCTTTCTTTGAAATTTTAATGAAGCATGATTGATTCACAATGTTGTAAATGTGTTAATCTCTGCTGTACAGCAAAGCAATTCAGTTACATTATACACACACATACACACACACACACACACATATATATATATACTCTCTTTTAGGATGGATTGAGAGTCTTTTGGACCATAAGGAGATCCAACCAGTCCATCCTAAAGGCAATCAGTCCTGAATATTTATTGGAAGGACTGATGCTGAAGCTGAAGCTCCAATACTTTGGCCACATAATGGGAAGAACTGACTCATTGGAAAAGACCCTGATGCTGGAAAAGACTGAAGGCAGGAGGAGAAGGGGACGACAGAGGATAAGATGGTTGGATGGTATCACTGACTCGATGGATGTAAGTTTGAGCAAGCACTGGGAATTGGTGATGGGCAGGGAAGCCTGGCATGCTGAGTCCAAAGAGCTGGACACGACTAGGTGCAGGAGGGCTGAGAGGAGCTACTCCACATTCAAGATCAGGAAGGGCAGCTGTGAGGAGATACCCCTCGTCCAAGATAAGGAGCAGTGGCTGTGCTTTGCTGGAGCAGCTGTGAAGAGATACCCCCACGTCCAAGGTAAGAGAAACCCAAGTAAGATGGTAGGTGTTGCGAGAGACATCACAGGGCAGACACACAAATCATAATCACAGAAAACTAGCCAATCTAATCACACAGACCACAGCCTTGTCTAACTCAATGAAACTAAGCCATGCCAGGTGTGGCCATCCAAGACAGGCGGGTCATGGTGGAGAGGTCTGACAGAATGTGGTCCACTGGAGAAGGGAATGGCAAACCACTTCAGTATTCTTGCCTTGAGAACCCCATGAACAGTATGAAAAGGCAAAATGATAGGACACTGAAAGATTAACTCCCCAGGTAGGTAGGTGCCCAATATGCTACTGGAGATCACTGGAGAAATAACTCCAGAAAGAATGAAGGGATGGAGCCAAAGCAAAAACAATACCCAGTTGTGGATGTGACTGGTGATAGAAGCAAGGTCCGATGCTGTAAAGAGCAATATTGCATAGGAACCTGGAATGTCAGGTCCATGAATCAAGGCACATTGGAAGTGGTCAAACAGGAGATGGCAAGAGTGAACGTCAACATTCTAGGAATCAGAGAACTAAGATGGACTGGAATGGGTGAATTTAATTCAGATGACCATTATATCTACTACTGTGGACAGGAATCCCTCAGAAGAAATGGAGTAGCCATCAAGGTCAACAAAAGAGTCCGAAATGCAGTACTTGGATGCAATCTCAAAAACGACAGAATGATCTCTGTTCGTTTCCAAGGCAAACCATTCAATATCACAGTAATCCAAGTCTATGCCCCAACCAGTAACACTGAAGAAGCTGAAGTTGAACGGTTCTATGAAGACCTATGAGACCTTTTAGAACTAACACCCAAAAAAGATGTCCTTTTCATTATAGGGGATGGAATGCAAAAGTAGGAAGTCAAGGAACACCTGGAGTAACAGGCAAATTTGGGCTTGGAATACAGAATGAAGCAGGGCAAAGACTAATAGAGTTTTGCCAAGAGAACGCACTGGTCACAGCAAACACCCTCTTCCAACAACACAAGAGAAGACTCTACACATGGACATCACCAGAGGGTCAACACCGAAATCAGATTGATTATATTCTTTGCAGCCAAAGATGGAGAAGCTCTATACAGTCAGCAAAAACAAGACTGGAAGCTGACTGTGGCTCAGATCATGAACTCCTTATTGCCAGATTCAGACTTAAATTGAAGAAAGTAGGGAAAACCACTAGACCATTCAGGTATGACCTAAATCAAATTCCTTATGATTATACAGTGGAAGTGAGAAATAGATTTAAGGGACTAGATCTGATAGATACAGTGCCTGATGAACTATGGATGGAGGTTCATGACATTGTACAGGAGACAGGGATCAAGACCATGCCCATGGAAAAGAAATGCAAGAAAGCAAAATGGCTGTCTGGGGAGGCCTTACAAATAGCTGTGAAAAGAAGAGAAGCGAAAAGCAAAGGAGAAAAGGAAAGATATAAGCATCTGAATGCAGAGTTCCAAAGAATAGCAAGGAGAGAGAAGAAAGCCTTCCTCAGCGATCAGTGCAAAGAAATAGAGGAAAACAACAGAATGGGAGAGACTAGAGATCTCTTCAAGAAAACTAGAGATACCAAGAGAACATTTCATGCAAAGATGGGTGCGATAAAGGACAGACAGGGTATGGACCTAACATAAGCAGGAGATATTAAGAAGAGATGGCAAGAATACACAGAAGAACTGTACAAAAAAGATCTTCATGACCAAGATAATCATGATCATGTGATCACTCACCTAGAGCCAGACATCCTGAAATGTGAAGTCAGGTGGGCCTTAGAAAGCATCACTATGAACAAAGCTCATGGAGGTGATGGAATTCCAGTTGAGCTATTTCAAATCCTAAAAGATGATGCTGTGAAAGTGCTGCACTCAATATGCCAACAAATTTGGGAAACTCAGCAGTGGCCACAGGACTGGAAAAGGTCAACTTTCATTCCAATCTCAAAGTAAGGCAATGCCAAAGAATGCTCAAACTAAAGCACAATTGCATTCATCTCACATGCTAGTAAAGTAACGTTCAAAATTCTCCAAGCCAGGCTTCAGCAATACATGAACTGTGAACTTCCAGATGCTCAAGCTGGTTTTAGAAAAGGCAGAGTAACCAGAGATCAAATTGTCAACATTCACTGGATCATGGAAAAAGCAAGAGAGTTCCAGAAAAACATGTATTTCTGCTTTATTGACCATGCCAAAGCCTTTGACTATTTATTTCACAATAAAATGTGGAAAATTCTGAAAGAGATGGGAATACCAGGCCACCTGACCTGCCTCTTGAGAAATTTGTATGCAGGTCAGGAAGCAACAGTTAGAACTGGACATGGAACAACAGACTCGTTCCAAATAGGAAAAAGAGTACGTCAAAGCTGTATATTGTCACCCTGCTTATTTAACTTATACGCAGAGTACATCATGAGAAACGCTGGGCTGGAAAAAACACAAGCTGGAATCAAGATTGCCGGGAGAAATAACAATAACCTCCAATATACAGTTGACACCACAGTTGACACTTCACTTATGGCAAAAAGTGAAGAGGAACTAAAAAGCCTCTTGATGAAAGTGAAAGAGGAGAGTGAAAAAGTTGGCTTAAAGCTCAACATTCAGAAAATGAAGATCATGGCATCTGGTCCCATCACTTCATGGGAAATAGATGGGGAAACAGTGGAAACAGTGGCAGACTTTATTTTTCTGTGCTCCAAAATCACTGCAGATGGTGACTGAAGCCGTGAAATTAAAAGACGCTTACTCCTTGGAAGGAAAGTTATGACCAACCTAGATAGCATATTCAAAAGCAGAGACATTACTTTGCCAACAAAGGTCCATCTAGTCAAGGCTATGGTTTTTCCAGTGGTCATATATGGATGTGAGAGTTGGACTGTGAAGAAGGCTGAGTGCTGAAGAATTGATGCTTTTGAACTGTGGTGTTGGAGAAGACTCTTGAGAGTCCCTTGGACTGCAAGTAGATCCAACCAGTCCATCCTAAAGGAAATCAGTCCTGGGTGTTCTTTGGAAGGAATGATGCTAAAGCTGAAACTCCAGTACTTTGGCCACCTCATGCGAAGAGTCGACTCATTGGAAAGGACTGATGCTGGGAGGGATTGGGGGCAGGAGGAGAAGGGGACGACAGAGGATGAGATGGCTGGATGGCATCACTGACTTGACAGACATGAGTTTGGGTGAACTCAGGGAGTTGGTGATGGACAGGGAGGCCTGGGCATGCTGCAGTTCATGGGTTCACAAACAGTCGGACACGACTGAGTGACTGAACTGAACTGAACTGAAGCAACTGAACTGAACTGATACTTTATCACATTATTTTCCATTATGGTTTATCACAAAGTATTTACTGTAGTTCCCTGTGTTAAACAGTAGGACTTGGTTGTTATCCATCCTATATATAATAGTTTGCATCTGCTAACCCCAAACTCCCAGTCTGTCCTTTCCCCACCGTTCTCCCCCTTGGTAACCATAAGTCTGTTCTCTGTGTCTATGAATCCATTTCTGTTTCATAGAAAAGTTTATTTGGTTGATATTTGAAAAATATATCTTTTCTCCATCCCTTCTGTTTTTAAATAGTATGTAACTTTCTCTTTGTAATCTTTATATATTCACATAAATCTCTACAACAACAAAAGATACAAGGAGGTCCCTTGCACTCCACTCAGCCTGCCTCAGGGTCCACATCTTGCAGAACTATACAACTCTCTGTGTTAAATTTCTAAAATACAAATACATACATTAAATTTGTTAGTAATTATTAATAACATATTAATATGCATTAATGTTAATTAGTATTAAAATATTAACATTAATATATAATATTAACATATAAATTAACATATATCAATTTATTAATAACATGTATTAATACATATATTAAAGACATGTATTTAAATTTCTAAAATACAAATACATATACATACAAATACAAATATTTAAATTTCTAAAATACAAAAATACAAATCTTGTCTTTTGCAAGCAAAAGACAACTAGATTTGGTTTCTTTATTCAATCTGCTAATTTCAGCCATTTTAAAAGGTAAGTTTATCTTTTATTTAGAGTTATTTATATAGCTGCGATTGTTTCTTCTTTCATATTTTCTTTCTTTCTTTACTTGTTTTCTCTGCTCACTTCCCTTTTTGTTTCTTTATTTCCTCTTTCCTGCCCTTTCATTTTCTTGCTTATAGATATAACTTATTTTTATAGTCAGTAATACTGTCACCAAAATATTATATGTTTCCATACTCACAGTTTTTTCTTGTGTTCCAATGCCTTTTCTCTAAGTTCATGTTCTTCATGATGAAGGACACTTCTTAACAGCTTTTTTGTTTTTGGTTTTTTAGTTGGAAAGATATGTGTGGTAAATTCTTAATCTTAGTAAATCCATCATTCTCTGAATATAAAAGTCTAGGCTGATTATTTGCCTTTAAGACATTTAAGATACAATTCTCCTGTCTCTATCATCTATCTTTGCTGATAGTAATAATAATAAATCATGAATAGGTGATAATCCATCTTTCTGCCTGGACATTTTTAAATTTTCTTGGAGAGTTTGACTGTAATATATCCTGTTTGGACCTATTTTCATCCATCATCTTTGGTACTTAGAATACCCTTTTCATTTAAAAACTTAGGTTTATTTTCAATTCTGGGAAAGCCTTAGCTAATCTCTTTAAATATAATTTCTCCACCATCCCTTCATTTTCTTTTTCTGTACTTTCCAGTAGGAATATGGGAGCACTTTTCGATCAAATCACCATTTCTGGGTGAAGATTTCCACTAGCTAATTTTCATCTTCCATTATGTTCAATAGTTTATCCCATTTCTTAAAGTATATTTATGACTACATTTTTCATTTCCAATCCTTGTCATTAGTTATATCTCATATTCATCTATTCTTGATTTACTTGTGCTTATTTTGTTTCATAATATTTTCTCTCCCTTTTACTTTTTCATTTTGAGGAAAATGTTTCCCTTTATTTCCTCCTTAAGTATCTTAAAACACTTATCTTAGAGTCTTCTTTTCAGACCGTTCTATTATTTTTCATTTATTCTAACCACATTTACCTCATGATTTTGGCAGTTGTCTTTCTTGGCATTGTATTTCTAGATGCTTCCTGAACATTTGGTTTGCCGGCTCTTCAGATGTTGGTTTTGTTCCTGTTTTCACTCCTTTGTGGACTCACCTCACACTGTCCAGTGGTTTGACGGTTGCTGAGCCTCAGGGCAGAACCAGTTTATCTCAAGGAGGCCATTGGAGAGAATGCGGTTCAGTCACTGAGCGGGATGGCTTGTTTGAAGCAGTTCCCTTTCATGAGGGTGTGTCTTCTCGCTCTAGGTCTGTGGGGGTGCAGAAACCCTAGAGTCAAGCAACAGTCAAGCAGCAGAAATTCTGAATTACATTTTAGAGGCCAGGGATCCACATCAGCCTTTACCAATGAACTAACTCTGGCCTCTGTCTTTTTTTTTTTTTTGACTCATTGCCTTTTATTAAAATGGATATTTTATTTTATTTTTTTAATTTTATTTTATTTTTAAACTTTACATAATTGTATTTGTTTTGCCAAATATCAAAATGAATCCATCACAGGTATACACCTCTGTCTTTTGTGGATCAATTTACCTGATCAGAGCCAAACTGCCCATTCTCTCTGCTGGCTTCCAGAGCCACACTCCTGGGTCATCAGCTTGCTCTCCTCTTGCTGCTTTGTAGTCTGCATCAATTTCTTTTTCTTCTTTTTAGAGTATAATATAATAACTATGTCTTTTTACTTTTCCACTTTATCTTCATCTATTACCGCTGTATGTTTGGAATAAAAGGAAGGTCCCAAAGTGTAAATAAGGCCCCCTTGAATGGAGATTCTGTATTAATGCCAGGTCAAGAAAGTAAGAGGAAAAATACAGTTTTAATGGTTGGAATATTTTATTTAGTTTTTTGAAAGTGTTGCAAAGCATAGTAACTATGCTTTGATAAATAAGTGTTTGTAACAATGCTGTTTAGGGCTATTAGATGGATTTTAAAAGACTCTATATGCAAATAGCCCATTAAGCATTTTATTAAGTGTCTTGAGATTTTTTTTTTTCCCTTTATGAAACCTGGGACTTTTTCCAGCTTTATGTCCAGGCTCATAGTCTTTTCACTTTCTTGAGAATTGCAGCAACCAATAAGGAAAATTAAAACCTCAAAGGGCAAATATTTTGCCAAACCACTAATGGCAGGTACAGAAAGCAGCAGAAAAATAGAATATTTGAAGTCAAAGAGCAACTTATCTTTCCTAGTTCCCTTCCCGGCTGGAAGGATGATCTTATTCCTTGGGGGTTGCTAGAATCGAGAGGAATCTAATTTCCATATAGCAATTGGTTATAGGGAGGGAAAAAAATTATGCCACAGGGAATAAATTTTTTCTGAAAAACATATTTTTAGTTTTAGCTTCATGCTGTTTCTAATTCCCTCTGGGTATGATGCCTCTGACATTTCTCCAACGAAATTCATGCCGAAGTGGAAGCTTTTCTTACAGTAGGCATTTCTTACATGGAATGTAATGAAACGTTAATGTTCTAAATTTTAAAACATTAATACAATAGAAACATAAGCCCCCTCATATTGAAAGCCAAAATACAGCAGCATTTCAGGAAGGATGTTGTGAGAGAGAAAGCATCGACTTTGGAGTTGGATAGGTCTAGACTGGACCCTGTCACTGCAATTGTGCAAGAGGATGAGATGGTTGGATGGCATCACCAACTCGATAGACATATGTTTGATCAAGCTCTGGAAGTTGGTGATGGACAGTGAAGTCTGGCATGCTGCAGTCCATGGGGTTGCAAAGAGTTGGACATGACTGAGCATTGAACTGAACTGAATATAATAGAAATGGCTTCTATATAACTCAAAGTCTTGAGGACTTCTGGACTGAGTTCACCATATTGATTCCTAGCTTGTTAACATATCTGTGATGGTGATGGTGTGTGTTTAGCCTTTACTATATTAGACAAGTTCCTAATTAAATAACAAGAGACATGGAATGAAGAATAAAATCACTGTGTGACTACTGGTAGCAATTATCAAAAGGTTGGAACCATCTTAAACTTGCATTTTCCTGTAGTTTCTTTATGCTGCCAATCAGAAAGAACTTGGGCACTTTTTAAATAAGGAGATCTGTGCTTGTTGTATGCATGCATGTGAATCTAAATATATACACAGACACGTACATACACACACATATGTTGGCTGATAGAGCCTTATAAATGAACATCTTATGCTCCATTCTCTTAGGAAAACTTTCATATAATTTTTTTAACACCCATGTTTTTAGCTATTGAATTGTTATTTGTGCAAAGAATGCTATAAACTTGCTGCTGCTGCTACTCAGATGCTCAGTTGTATCTGACTCTTTGAGAGCCCATGGACTGTAGTCCACCAAGCTCCTCTGTCCATGGGATTTTCCAGGCAACAATACCTGAGTTGCGTTGCTATTTCCTACTCCAATAAACTCGCTAGCTTAGCATAAAGTGAAACATAAGCCCCTCATATTGAAAGCCAAAATACAGCAACACTTTGGGAAGAAAGTGGTTGTGAGAGAGAAAGCATCAACTTTCAATAGATCTAGACTGGACTCTGTCTCTGCCACTGACTTACAGAATAAACTTGACTTTGAAATTCTTTCCACACATTTTTTTACCTGTAAAATGAAGATGATCTCTGGCCTGAACACTTGTGCAATGTTAGCACTCTGACCAATGACACATCCAGAAACTAGGAAAAGGATATTATTAGAATAAGAAAATGAAAGGTGCATGAATATGAAAATAGTATTTCAAAGCAAGTGGCATTCAATGCAAATGAGATATCTGAAGATGTATGTGCTGTTACCTTCCTAAGAAAAGCAGTCCTATCTGATGTAGCTTAGCTTTAGCTGGTGGATTGTTGTTGTTGTGTGGTTGCTAAGTTGTGTCCAACTCTTTTGCAACTCCATGAACTGTAGCCCCTCAGGCTCCTCTGTCCCTAGGATTTCCCAGGCAAGAATACTAAAGTGAGTTGCCATTTCCTTCTCCAAGGGATCTTCCTAACCCAGGTATCAAACCCTCGAATCCTGCATTGCCTGAGTCTCCTGCATTGAAGGTGGATTCTTTACCATTAAGCTACCAGGAAAGCCAACTGGTGGATAGTAGTCATGAAATTTTGTTTCCTGAACTCCTCCGTTGTTTTCCACTTCTCAAGACACCCTGATATAATCTACTAAAATTAATCGGTGATCTGTCCCCTACCATTGCACTGGGGGGCACTTGTGGTACCTTCCAGAATTACCTCTCGAAACTATCAAACTCTCAACATATAACCAGTATCCCAGGACAGAACGTGGTATAAACCCTGTCCTACTGAGAGTTAAGTTCTGTCTCTGATCTTAAAACTTGCTTTTGTCCCTCACATTTATGCCCAATCCATTCCCCATTCAAAGTCAGAGTAACAGTTAAAATAATGATGATAACTGTCATCACAAGAGCCTACGAAGCAGGTACTGTTGTCATCAATTTTACTATACAAACATAGAAATCAAGCCCTGGTCAATCTGCCTCCAAATATGATAAGAGAATGAAATGAGCTTTCTGGCTTGTTTGGCTGCATGTTAAGTCACTTTAGTCATGTCCAATTCTTTGCAACCCATGGACAATACCCACAAGGCTCCTCTGTCCATGGGTTTCTCTAGGCACAAATCCTGGAGTGGGTTGCCATGCCCTCCTCCAGGGGATCTTCCTGACCTAGGGATGGAATCCACATTTCTTTATGTTTCCTGCACTGGCAGGTAGGTTTTTTACTGCTAGTGCCACCTGGGAAGCCCTTCTATCTTGTTTAAGTTCCTGCTAATTGGGGTGTTCCTGCTCTTAAAGCCAAAACTAGAAGATATAACACTGTTTTAAAGCTGACTTTATGTGGTTCATGTTCCCTGGAGAAGGAAATGACAACCCAATCCAGTATTCTTGCCTGTAAAATCCCATGGACAGAGGAGCGTGACAGGCTACAGTCCATGGGGTCACAAAGAGTCAGACATGACTGAGCAACTGAGTACACATGTTCCTCTTATCTTTCTTTCATAATTATTTATGGAAAAAAAAAAGCCAAAAGCCAGCTCTTGTTAACTTAAGCAGTTTTTGCAAGTCTATGGTCATGCTGAACTTTCACTTTATAAATTCTATTTCCAGAGATAATTTTTCCATTTTTCTCTAGGTCCTTGCTTTTGTATTTTTTTTTACATCTGATATTTTAAATGCTAGAGACTTATTTATATCCTGCTGCATTTGGAAATGGATGGGAGGTGACTGCTTAGAGACTGTAGACAATTTTATACTCAAGAAATCTGAAATATATGGCTTGCCTGAGAACATTGGCCAGGTCATTCCAAATATTATATATGGACATTAGTGTTTTCTTATAGCTTTCTAAAAAAGCAGGTTCTGCCAGCTTGTTTGGTAATGAGATCACCTTCTCAAGCTAGATATTTAATTTTTTTAAAGAAACATAATTTTTATAATAGTTTTGGGTTAAAAAAAAAATTAAAGATAGCAAAAAGTATTCAGAGATACACATGTCCCCCACCCAGTTTCCTCTATTATTTATATATTACATTCATCACAACTATTGAATAAATAATGATACAATTTTATTAACTAGAGTTCAGTTTTTCATTAATTTCATTCAAATAGCTTACTTCATTTTGCCCATTGATTTCCTATTTTCAATTTCAATGATTCTCCCTCAAAATTTTGTTTTATTTTTTCTGCTTGCTTTAGTCTTAAATTGCTTTTCTTTCTCTTGTTTCCTAAGGTGGGAGCTTATATCACAGATTTTTAATCTTTCTTCTTTTCTAATATATGCACTTAATGCTATAAATTTCCCTGTAAGCACTGCTTTCATTGCATCCCAAGAATTTGGATCAATTTCATGGTTTGAAGGTCTATATTGGTGTGTATATGTTTCACATAACATTGAGAAGAATGGATGTTCTATTATTTTGTTTTTTGTTCTTGTTTTTTTTATTTTATTTAACTTTACAATATTGTATTGGTTTTGCTATATATCAAAATGAATCTGCCACAGATATACATGTGTTCCCCATCCTGAACCCTCCTCCCTCCTGCCTCCCCTCCCCTCCCTCTGGGTCGTCCCAGTGCACCAGCCCCAAGCATCCAGTATCGTGCATCGAACCTGGACTGGCGACTCGTTTCATATATGATATTATACATATTTCAATGCCATTCTCCCAAATCTTTCCACCCTCTCCCTCTCCCACAGAGTCAAAAAGACTGTTCTATACATCAGTGTCTCTTTCGCTGTCTTGTATACAGGGTTATTGTTACCATCTTTCTAAATTCATATATATGCGTTAGTATACTGTATTGGTGTTTTTCTTTCTGGCTTACTTCACTCTGTATAATAGGCTCCAGTTTCATCCACCTCATTAGAACTGATTCAAATGTATTCTTTCTAATGGCTGAGTAATACTCCATTGTGTATATGTACCACAGCTTTCTTATCCATTCATCTGCTGATGGACATCTAGGTTGCTTCCATGTCCTGGCTATTATAAACAGTGCTGCGATGAACATTGGGGTACATGTGTCTCTTTCGATTCTGGTTTCCTCAGTGTGTATGCCCAGCAGTGGGATTGCTGGGTCATGAGGCAGTTCTATTTCCAGGTTTTTAAGGAATCTCCACACTGTTCTCCATAGTGGCTGTACTAGTTTGCATTCCCATCAACAGTGTAAGAGGGTTCCCTTTTCTCCACACCCTCTCCAGCATTTATTGCTTGTAGACTTTTGGATCGCAGCCATTCTGACTGGCATGAAATGGTACCTCATAGTGGTTTTGATTTGCATTTCTCTGATAATGAGTGATGTTGAGCATCTTTTTTACTTTAATTTTATTTTGTTTTTAAACTTTACAATATTGTATCGGTTCTGCCATATATTGAAATGAATCCGCCACAGGCATACATGTGTTCCCCATCCTGAACCCTCCTCCCTCCTGCCTCCCCATACCATCCCTCTGGGTCGTCCCAGTGCACCAGCCCCAAGCATCCAGTATCGTGCATCAAACCTGGACTGGCGACTCGTTTCATATATATTATACATATTTCAATGCCATTCTCCCAAAACTTCCCACCCTCTCCCTCTCCCACAGAGTCCAAAAGACTGTTCTATACATCAGTGTCTCTTTCGCTGTCTCGTATACAGGGTTTTTGTTACCATCTTTCTAAATTCCATATATATGCACTAGTATACTGTATTGGTGTTTTTCTTTCTGGCTTACTTCACTCTGTATAATAGGCTCCAGTTTCATCCACCTCATTAGAACTGATTCAAATGTATTCTTTCTAATGGCTGAGTAATACTCCATTGTGTATATGTACCACAGCTTTCTTATCCATTCATCTGCTGATGGACATCTAAGTTGCTTCCATGTCCTGGCTATTATAAACAGTGCTGCGATGAACATTGGGGTACACGTGTCTCTTTCGATTCTGGTTTCCTCAGTGTGTATGCCCAGCAGTGGGATTGCTGGGTCATGAGGCAGTTCTATTTCCAGGTTTTTAAGGAATCTCCACACTGTTCTCCATAGTGGCTGTACTAGTTTGCATTCCCACCAACAGTGTAAGAGGGTTCCCTTTTCTCCACACCCTCTCCAGCATTTATTGCTTGTAGACTTTTGGATCGCAGCCATTCTGACTGGTGTGACATGGTACCTCATAGTGGTTTTGATTTGCATTTCTCTGATAATGAGTGATGTTGAGCATCTTTTCATGTGTTTGTTAGCCATCTGTATGTCTTCTTTGGAGAAATGTCTATTTAGTTCTTTGGCCCATTTTTTGATTGGGTCATTTATTTTTCTGGAGTTGAGCTGTAGGAGTTGCTTGTATATTTTTGAGATTAATTGTTTGTCAGTTGCTTCATTTGCTATTATTTTCTCCCATTCTGAAGGCTGTCTTTTCACCTTGCTTATAGTTTCCTTTGTTGTGCAGAAGCTTTTAAGTTTAATTAGGTCCCATTTGTTTATTTTTGCTTTTATTTCCAATATTCTGGGAGGTGGGTCATAGAGGATCCTGCTGTGATGTATGTCGGAGAGTGTTTTGCCTGTGTTCTCCTCTAGGAGTTTTATAGTTTCTGGTCTTATGTTTAGATCTTTAATCCATTTTGAGTTTATTTTTATGTATGGTGTTAGAAAGTGTTCTAGTTTCATTCTTTTACAAGTGGTTGACCAGTTTTCCCAGCACCACTTGTTAAAGAGATTGTCTTTAATCCATTGTATATTCTTGCCTCCTTTGTCAAAGATAAGGTGTCCATATGTGCATGGATTTATCTCTGGGCTTTCTATTTTGTCCCATTGATCTATATTTCTGTCTTTGTGCCAGTACCATACTGTTTTGATGACTGTGGCTTTGTAGTAGAACTTGAAGTCAGGCAGGTTGATTCCTCCAGTTCCATTCTTCTTTCTCAAGATAGTTTTGGCTATTCGAGGTTTTTTGTATTTCCATACAAATTGTGAAATTATTTGTTCTAGTTCTGTGAAGAATACCGTTAGTAGCTTGATAGGGATTGCATTGAATCTATAAATTGCTTTGGGTAGTATACTCATTTTCACTATATTGATTCTTCCAATCCATGAACATGGTATATTTCTCCATCTATTAGTGTCCTCTTTGAATTCTTTCACCAGTGTTTTGTAGTTTTCTATATATAGGTCTTTAGTTTCTTTAGGTAGATATATTCCTAAGTATTTTATTCTTTTCTTTGCAATGGTGAATGGAATTGTTTCCTTAATTTCTCTTTCTATTTTCTCATTATTGGTGTATTGGAATGCAAGGGATTTCTGTGTGTTGATTTTATATCCTGCAACTTTACTATATTAATTGGTTAGTTCTAGTAATATTCTGGTGGAGTCTTTAGGGTTTTCTATGTAGAGGATCATGTCATCTGCAAACAGTGAGAGTTTTGCTTCTTCTTTTCCAATTTGGATTCCTTACATTTCTTTTTCTGCTCTGATTGCTGTGGCCAAAACTTCCAAAACTATGTTGAATAGTAACGGTGAATGTGGGCACCCTTGTCTTGTTCCTGACTTTAGAGGAAATGCTTTCAATTTTTCACCATTGAGGATAATGTTTGCTGTGGGTTTGTCATATATAGCTTTTATTATTTTATTATTTTATTATGTTGAGGTATGTTCCTTCTATTCCTGCTTTCTGAAGAGTTTTTATCATAAATGGATGTTAAATTTTGTCAAAGGCTTTCTCTGCATCTATTGAGATAATCATATGGTTTCTATTTTTCAATTTGTTAATGTGGTGTATTACATTGATTGATTTGCGGATATTGAAGAATCCTTGCATCCCTGGGATAAAGCCCACTTGGTCATGGTGTATGATCTTTTTAATGTGTTGTTGGATTCTGATTGCTAGAATTTTGTTAAGGATTTTTGCATCTATGTTCATCAATGATGTTGGCCTGTAGTTTTCTTTTTGTGTGGGATCTTTGTCAGGTTTTGGTATTAGGGTGATGGTGGCCTCATAGAATGAGTTTGGAAGTTTACCTTCCTCTGCAATTTTCTGGAGGAATTTAAGTAGGATAGGTGTTAGCTCTTCTCTAAATTTTTGGTAGAATTCAGCTGTGAAGCCGTCTGGACCTGGGCTTTTGTTTGCTGGAAGATTTTTGATTACAGTTTCAATTTCCGTGCTTGTGATGGGTCTGTTAAGATTTTCTATTTCTTCCTGGTCCAGTTTTGGAAAGTTGTACTTTTCTAAGAATTTGTCCATTTCTTCCACGTTGTGCATTTTATTGGCATTTAATTGCTGATAGTAGTC
The DNA here is from genome assembly GCF_027580195.1 of Bos mutus. NCBI lineage: Eukaryota > Metazoa > Chordata > Mammalia > Artiodactyla > Bovidae > Bos > Bos mutus. The sequence continues at coordinate 9,436,276 of NC_091617.1, forward strand.
TCTTATGATCCTTTGTATTTCTGTGTTGCCTGTTGTGATCTCTCCATTTTCATTTCTAATTTTATTGATTTGATTTTTCTCCCTTTGTTTCTTGATGAGCCTGGCTAATGGTTTGTCAATTTTATTTATCCTTTCAAAGAACCAGCTTTTGGCTTTGTTGATTTTTGCTATGGTCTCTTTTGCATTTATTTCTGCCCTAATTTTTAAGATTTCTTTCCTTCTACTAACCCTAGGGTTCTTCATTTCTTCCTTTTCTAGTTGCTTTAGGTGTAGAGTTAGATTATTTATTTGACTTTTTTCTTGTTTCTTGATGTATGCCTGTATTGCCATGAACTTTCCCCTTAGGACTGCTTTTACAGTGTCCCACAGGTTTTGGATTGTTGTGTTTTCATTTTCATTTGTTTCTATGCAAATTTTGATTTCTTTTTTGATTTCTTCTGTGATTTGTTGGTTATTCAGCAGCGTGTTGTTCAGCCTCCATATGTTGGAATTTTTAATAGTTTTTCTCCTGTAATTGAGATCTAATTTTACTGCATTGTGGTCAGAAAAGATGCTTGGAATGATTTCCATTTTTCTGAATTTACCAAGGCTAGATTTATGGCCCAGGATGTGATCTATCCTGGAGAAGGTTTCGTGTGCACTTGAGAAAAAAGGTGAAATTCATTGTTTTGGGATGAAATGTCCTATAGCTATCAATTAGGTTTAACTGGTCTATTGTATCGTTTAACGTTTGTGTTTCCTTGTTAATTTTCTGTTTAGTTGATCTATCCATAGTTGTGAGTGGGGTATTAAAGTCTCCCACTATTATTGTGTTATTGTTAATTTCTCCTTTCATACTTGTTAGTATTTGTCTTACATATTGCGGTGCTCCTATGTTGGGTGTATACATGTTTATAATTGTTATATCTTCTTCTTGGATTGATCCTTTGATTATTATGTAGTGACCTTCTTTGTCTCTTTTCACAGCCTTTGTTTTAAAGTCTATTTTATCTGATATGAGTATTGCTACTCCTACTTTCTTTTGGTCCCTATTTGCATGGAAAATCTTTTTCCAGCCCTTCACTTTCAGTCTGTATGTGTCCCCTGTTTTGAGGTGGGTCTCTTGTAGACAACATATATAAGGGTCTTGTTTTTGTATTCATTCAGCCAGTCTTTGTCTTTTGGTTGGGGCATTCAACCCATTTACATTTAAGGTAATTATTGATAAGTATGATCCCTTTGCCATTTACTTTATTATTTGGGGTTCGAATTTATACACCCTTTTTGTGTTTCCTGTCTAGAGAATATCCTTTAGTATTTGTTGGAGAGATGGTTTAGTGGTGCTGAATTCTCTCAGCTTTTGCTTGTCTGTAAAGCTTTTGATTTATCCTTCATATTTGAATGAGATCCTTGCTGGGTACAATAATCTGGGCTGTAGGTTATTTTCTTTCATCACTTTAAGCATGTCTTGCCATTCCTTCCTGGCTTGGAGAGTTTCTATTGAAAGATCAGCTGTTATCCTTATAGGAATATCCTTATAGGAATCCCCTTGTGTGTTATTTGTTGTTTTTCCCTTGCTGCTTTTAATATTTGTTCTTTGTGTTTGATCTTTGTTAATTTGATTAATATGTGTCTTGGGGTGTTTCGCCTTGGGTTTATCCTGTTTGGGACTCTCTGGGTTTCTTGGACTTGGGTGATTATTTCCTTCCCCATTTTAGGGAAGTTTTCAACTATTATCTCCTCAAGTATTTTCTCATGGTCTTTCTTTTTGTCTTCTTCTGAGACCCCTATGATTCAAATGTTGTAGCGTTTAATATTGTCCTCTGAGATTGTCCTCATTTCTTTTAATTCGTTTTTCTTTTTTCCTCTCTGATTCATTTATTTCTACCATTCTATCTTCTAATTCACTAATCCTATCTTCTCCCTCTGTTATTCTACTATTTGTTGCCTCCAGAGTGTTTTTGATCTCATTTATTGCATTATTCATTATATATTGACTCTTTTTTTATTTCTTCTAGGTCCTTGTTAAACCTTTCTTGCATCTTCTCAATCCTTGTCTCCAGGCTATTTATCTGTGATTCCATTTTGATTTCAAGATTTTGGATCAATTTCACTATCATTATTCAGAATACTTTATCAGGTAGATTCCTTACCTCTTCCTCTTTTGTTTGGTTTGGTGGGCATTTATCCTGTTCCTTTACCTGCTGGGTATTCCTCTGTCTCTTCATCTTGTTTAAATTGCTGAGTTTTGGGTGTCCTTTCTGTATTCTGGCAGTTTGTGGAGTTCTCTTTATTGTGGCTTTTCCTTGCTGTGTGTGGGTTTGTACAGGTGGCTTGTCAAGGTTTCTTGGTTAGGGAAGCTTGTGTCGGTGTTCTGGTGGGTGGAGCTGGATTTCTTCTCTCTGGAGTGCAATGAAGTATCCAGTAATGAGTTATGAGATGTCTATGGTTATGGGGTGACTTTGGGCAGCCTGTATATTGGAGCTCAGGGCTGTGTTCCTGTGTTGCTGGAGAATTTGCTTGGTATGTCTTGCCCTGGAACTTGTTGGCCCTTGTGTGGTGCTTGGTTTCAGTGTAGGTATGGAGGCATTTGATGAGCTCCTGTCATTTAATGTTCCCTGGAGTCAGGGTTTGGACTTAAGCCTCCTGCTTCCAATTATCGGTCTTATTTTTACAGTAGTCTCAAAACTTCTCCTTCTATACAGCACCATTGATAAAACATCTAGGTTAAAGATGAAAAGTTTCGCCACCGTGAGGGTCACCCAGAGAGGTTCACAGCATTACATGGAGAAGAGAAGAGGGAGGAGGGAGTTAGAGGTGACCCGAATGAGATGAGGCGGAATCAATAGAGGAGAGAGTGGGCTAACCAGTAATCACTTCCTTATGTGCACTCCACAACTGGACTGCTCAGAGATGTTCACGGAGTTATACAGAGAAGAGAAGAGGGAGGAAGGAGACAGAGGTGGCCAGGAGGATAAAAGGAGGGAATGAAAAGGAGAGAGACAGATCCAGCCAGTAATCAGTTCCCTAAGTGTTCTCCACTGTCTGGAACACACAGAAACTCACAGAGTTGGGTAGAGTAGAGAAGGGTTAGGGAGGAGACACAGGCGACCTGGTGGAAAAAAAGAAGAGTCCGAAGGGGGAGAGAGCAGTCAAGCCAGTAATCTCGCTCCCTAGTAAAAAATGGGTACTGAAGATTGGGTTCTTTTTAAAGGTACAAAATTGGTAACAAATACCTAAAAGCAAAAATTAAAAATCTAGAGTGGAGTTTGGAATTTCAAAAATACAATGTTAAAGAAAAGAAGAAGGAAAAGAAAGAGAGAAAAAGAAAAAGAAAACTAAATTTAACAAAGTCACAAAAATTATAAAGAAAATATAGGTACAAAATTGATAACAAATACCAAAAAGCAAAAGTTAAAAAATCTAGAGTAGAGCTTGCAATTTCAAAAATACAATGTTAAAGAAAAGAAGAAGAAAAAGAAAGAGAAAAAAACAAAAACAAAATCACAAAAAATATTAAAAAGATATAGGTACAAAATTGATAACAAATACCAAAAAGCATAAATTAAAAATCTAGAGTAGAGTTTGGAATTTCAGAATACAATGGTAAAGAAAAGATGAAGAGAAAGAAAGAGAGAAAAAAAAAGTCACAAAAATTATAAAAAAATATAGGTACAAAATTGATAACAAATACCAAAAAGTTAAAATTAAAAATCTATAGCAGAGTTTGGAATTTCAAAAATACAATGTTAAAGAAAAGAAGAAGAAAAAAAAACAAGGTCACAAAAGTTATAAAAAATATATATATGAAGTTTGATTTTTTTTTTTAAAAGGGTCTTTTTTTTTTTTTGCAAAGTAATAGTAGGTTATAAAAGTGAAAATTAAAGGAGTAATAGAGGGCTTAAAAATTTTTTTAAATTAAAAAAAAAGAAAGAAACAATGACCGTAAAAATAGTAAAAATATATATAGGACTTTCTCTGATGTTGTTGTGGTTATTGTGGGTTCAGTTCATTTTCTGCTAGTTCCTTGTTCCGGCTTATATTTCTCAAAATCTATAGGCCCCTTCCTATGTAGTCGGTACTAACCACGGGGTTTTAATCTATTGCCTGTTGCTTCCAAGGCGGTTCCCTCTGTTATAGCTTCTGTTTGCTGGTCTCTTCAGTGTCTGATTTCCACCCTGATACCAAGGGGGCGGTGGTGGACACCTTTTTTTTTTTTAAGGCTCACTTGTTCAGTCATGCTGTGGGGAGGGAGGGACGCTGCAAATAAATAAGACTGGAGTGTGCTTGCAGTGCCTCAGCCACACTGGGCCTGCCCCTGCTCATGGTGCGTGTAGCCTTCCTGCCCACACTGCTCAGGCTCTAGATTGCTCTGCCGGGAACTGTCCGCGGCCGGCCATGGGCTGCTTGCACCTCCCAGGTCTAAGCCGCTCAGGTTCAGGCACTCGGGTAGTCCTCAGAGGTGCAGACTTGGTTGGGCCTGCGTTTTGTGCCCTTCCCAGGTCCGAGCAGCTCAGATAAGAAAGACAAGACATATACTTGTCTTTCAACGATGAGGTGTTTGGCGAGCACGGTTGCTGCGACTTATCGCCTCCCCGCCCCTGGGTTATCTGGGTGTACAACCAGCGCACCTTCTCAGGCGGATGTTGACTGTCCAGAACCCCAAGAAGTTTTAGTTAGCAAAGAAGCCTGCTTACAGTTTTGTAGATAATGTCTCTCTGGGGCTGCAATTGTCCCCTTCCGGCTCTGGCTACCTGTCACCGGAGGGGGACGGTCTGCAGCCGGCTATCTCTGTTCAGTCCTTTGTTCTGTGCACGGGCCTGGTGGTGTCTTAGGTTAGGGCTGGCTTTTCGTGTGGTAGATATCCTACAGTCTGGTTTGCTAGCCCAAATTATTTCGCTCAGGTAGCGCTCGGGGTATTCAGGCCAGATCCTTACTCTAAGCGATGCAGCCCGCGCTGCGCCTCCCTGCCCAGCCCCCGCTTGCTAATGGTGGATGCAGGCGTCTGTGCTGCTTCTCTGCTGGGGGAGTTACCGTAGGGCTCGTAATCTGTGGGTTTTAATTGTTTATTTATTTTTCCTCCCTGTTATGTTGCCCTCTGTGCTTCCAAGGCTCGGCACAGACTCAGCAGTGAGAATGTTTCCTGGTGTTTGGAAACTTCTCTCTTTTTAAGACTCCCTTCCCGGTATGGAGCGCTATCCCTCCCTATTTTGTCCCTTTTTTTGTCTTTTATATTTTTTCCTACCTCCTTTCGAAGACAATGGGTTGCTTTTCTGGGTGCCTGATGTCCTCTGCCGGCATTCAGAAGTTGTTTTGTGGAATTTACTCGGTGTTTAAATGTTCTTTTGATGAATTTGTGGGGGAGAAAGTGTTCTCCCCATCCTATTCTTCTGCCATCTTAGCTCCTCTCCTGTTATGTTATTTTGGATGAAGAATTCTGTGTCGATTAGATCCGATTGATTAATGGAGCTGTTCAGGTTAACTATATTCTTTTGTTTCTTCTTCTTCTTTTTTTTTGGCTGTACTACATCTTCCCTGCTGTGTTCAGGATCTCTCTAGATGTGGCAAGTGGGGACTACTCTTTAGTTGCCGTGTGTGCTTCTCATTGTGGTGGCTTCCCTGATTGCAGAGCACGGCCTCTAGGGCTCATGGTCTCAGTAGCTGCAGTGCACGGGCTTAGCTGCCCCGTAGCCTGTGGAATCTTCCCGGACCATGGATCAAACCTGTGTCCCGTGCATTTACAGGCAGATTCTTAACCGCTGGACCACCATGGAAGTCAAAGTATTCTTGTACATATCCTAGCTGGTTTTCTGCCTACTTGAAACATCAATTACTTAGAGAGGAGTGTTGAAGTCTCCGTCTGTAATTGTGGATTTGTGTATTTCTCTTTCCCATTCTATTCATTTTTGCCACATGTTGAGATAAATTCTTGTCCACTAAAGAGTCTCCTTTATTACGGAGAATGCTCTGGGCATGTTTCCTAGCAGTTATTCTTTCTCTCTGCCAAGGCCGGGGAAGGGATCTTTCTTGGCTGTTTTATCATGAGAACCTGATGAGATTCTCGGAAAAAACCTTTGAAAGTATGGGAATTCCCTCTTAGACTAGACCCCAGGAGTTTTAACTCTCAAGCTCCTCCACATGAAGTCTCAAGCAGTTCATCAAGATTACTAGTTAAGTGTGTTCCCACCAGTTTATAGCTCCACTAACTCCTATTTGAGTGGAACTGAGCAGATATTGGTTTTCTGAATTCACTTGTCTTGCCAGGTTTCAGATGGTGGTTCATCTTGCAACTTCAACTCTCTGATGGGTCCAAGAAAAATTATAGAGTTTCAATATTTTTTGGCTTTTTCTTATTGTGAGGACAGGAGTGGTAACTGACAACTGCTTTACATTTTGGAGCTGGAATCAGAAGTCTTCCAGATATTGTAATTTTTATATTTTTCTAAACTCAAGAAAACGTAGTGAATGTGATATAATGTTTCCACTGTAATGATTTATTCCACATGTGGGTCAAAATATTTTCAACTTGCCCTAGTATCATATCCAAAAATAAGCATAAACACATCATATCAGAATGCACAGTTTCAGGCCAAGAATTTCATGCTACCAGTGATTTGTGCACGTGACTGTCACGTTTAGATTTGCCATAGCCACCCCAAGGCTATAGTTTTTCCCTTTCTCTCTCTTCTTTCTTCTATACTCAATGTTAAGTACCATTTACCAAGAAAGTTTTTATAACAGCTCTTATAGTCATGAAATATTTTATGTGTTTTGTTAAACTTTTTCCAACTGTGATATAAAACATTATTGTTGTATCCTTTGTTTCATTTTCTGTGAACTCAGAAACTTAAAACTCCCAAACTTAAAACTCAAACAGACCCTGGAATTTTAGAGTTGAAGGAATCAGAACTGATACTAAGGTGCAAAATTTACCAAGGCACCACAAAACCCAGTGATTGGGGTAAATAATATTTTAATGCAATATTTTTTTAAGTGTATGCATAAAAAATTCTGTGATGAACAAAATATAGGTTTTAAATTACATCAGGAGCAATATATTATCTTGTCTAGACATTGCAAATCCTTCATACATGGGCCAAACATGGAACCAAGACTTCACTTGCTCACAGCACAAATGCATATGAGACAGGTTACAGTCTTCAGACTCCGGAGTTACAGGAAATAATTTCAATGCAATAGATGAGCAGTTTTCCTTTTGCTACCAAAGGATACTGCTGGTCTCAGAGCTCTTCAGACAAGAGTCATCCTGACTGGGCACCTTGGCCTAATCTGCTTGAGAATAGAGGGTACATTACCCTCCACCAAGAGGACCCTTGAGTTTTTCTCCTGACTTCGCTGTCCTCTCCTACCACCAGAAGATCTATAGAATCTGTAGACAATAGAACCAGGATCCACCCACCTCCTCCCAAGCCAATCTAAGGACTGAACCATCAATCCTAATTTCCTTTGTTAGAATGCATTTCTTCCTAGGACAATTGATGGTAGGCATATCTCCTTTGTTCAACAAAAGCCTTGCCCACTGGGCTTTGAATTGGTCACAGTGCCTCCGTAAGAAATATCAGAACACATTAGTACAATACCAGAATACCTCTACAAATATGGATGATTCTGCTGTTATAATAGCCCCACTAGCAGGAGATCAATAGCACAGTCCAGGCTGAATTCCATCTGACCAGTCTAGTTCCCTCTTCCTGTGCGATGAAGATCAGGCCTCGTATGGATTCTACCAGTATTAAGTCTCAGTTCCTGATTCCTTATGAACAGCTTCTCAAATAACAGAAACAACAATAAAAACAGCAGCATCAATAACAACAACACTCACACAGATCTTCATAAAAAACAGTGGCCGATCAAAGGCATGTGTGCATGCAGAGCTGTGTCCAACTCTTTGTGACCCCATGGACTGAAGCCCGCCAGGCTCCTCTGTCTATGGAAGTTTCTAGGCAAGAATACTGGAGTGGGTTGCCATTTCCTCCTCCAGAGGATATTCCTGACCCAGGGATTGAACATACACCTCTTGCGTCTTTTGCATTGGCAGGCAGATTCTTTGCCACTGAGCCACCTGGGAAGCCCCATTAAGATGCACTCTAATGCGATATGACTGGTGTGCTTATAAGGGAGACTGGGGCACAGACATACACAGAGTGAAGGCCATGTGAGGACGCATGGAGACGAAGGCCAAAGAGAGAAGCCTCTGAACGAACTAACCTAGATTCAGCACTGTTGGTGTCTAGAGCTGTGAGAAAACAAATTTATGTTGTTTAAGCCACCCAGTCTGTGGTACCTTGCTACAGCAGTCCTTAGGAAAATAATATATTTTTGCTTGTATTGTTTGTGTAATTTTACACTTTCATGAAATCCCCAAATCTTCGGAATCTCATTTTAATTTATTATGAATCGGTTTTGTCTTACAAAGGGATGAGAAATGCTTCTTTTGTATATCAGAGCACAGAGCAGACATGTAATTAATTATTTGCTGAAACCTTGGGATACTGCAAAAACTCCCAGAAAGATCACTGAAAAAATTCTGGGTGAAGAAAATGCTTCAACACACACCCACCAGACAAACTGGCAAGTGTGTTGCTGTTAATACTAAACCCAAATTTGAAAAAGGAGATTTATTTTGACAGAATTTTGCTTCATAAAGACTATTTTCCTTTATACATTTTATTCTGTGACTAGGAATCAACATTTCCTCTCCCTCTTTTTTCTATGCTCTGTTTTTCTCTGGTTATTAATAGTGTCCCGCTCCAAGGGGTTTGTCTCTCTGCCTCCTCTGTGGGATGAAGGTACTTCTCAGATGCTTTCTAGAATCAGCTGTGTCTTCCTACCTGCCTAGCCAAGGAATCCCATTCAAGGTCCATTTGTAACCAAGTCCTGGTCAAGGCCATGGGGACCCAGGTCCTCTCTGTGCCTTTAAAACCCATTTCATAGTTTCATTAGGGGAAACACTAAAACTTCTCCCCCTGGCCAGACAAGATAGTAGCCATTTTCATGAGTTATCTAACAATAGGAGGTTCTGGTAAGGAATATAGAACTAACAAGCTACCGCCAATCAGAGGAATTCGGGAAAGGTCAAAAGGACAGAGGAGACTTTAGTCCAAATGTCCTTTTAACCTCCCAGAATCCTCCTCGGTGGAATCCATCTTGGCTGAGCGATGCATGCACCACCAAGAAGGACCTTGAGTCAAAGTGACGGCCAGAGACAAACCGGAAACATTACCATAAAACCCAAGACTGTGGGCCTCATGGCAGAGCAATTCTCCTGAGTTCTCTTACCCTCCTGTTCTCCACCCAGGCGCCCTGGCCGAAAAACGTCTCTTGCTTTGTCAGTATGTGTGTCTCCTTGGACAATTCATTTCCTAGTGTTAGACAAGAGCCCCCTCTTGGGCCCTGGAAAGGGTCCCCCTTCCTGCAATAGTTTCAGTGACTGCTTCTGAAACACTTATGGGAGCACTGGGAGAGTGACTTCCCCCATTTCTTCATCTCAGGACTGATACCTTCCCCTTAAGAACCCAGCCTGATGCCCCTCTCTGGGCAAAATGACCCTTAACAATGGAGTACTTCAGCATTTTAAGCTGTCAATGGCCATGAAGACTGCACAATTCTGATTTTCTCCAGCTGAATTCCAAATAAATGTCCTCCATGTTCATCATTATTACCAGTTCACAGATTTAAAACAGAAATAGCAACTCTGAGTTGCTGTGCTTAGTTACAGCTTGAACCCTGACGACATCACGTAGTCTTGTCTTGAATTTCCTTTGATTTTGCAAAAAAAAACCCTTTTCTTCACCTGGGGCATCCAGTATCTTGACGTGGAAAATTGAATTTTAGACAGATTTCATTTCCTCTTTTTAGGCAGAAGAAAAACAGAAACAAAATTTAAAAACCAAGAGTAGTCGTTCTTTGAAATAAGGTAAAATGCAGCCTATTATTATCTTAATTAGAATAATCACTTTTCACATCAAGTTGTAACAACAGGAAATGGTCCAAAATGAGATTCTCCTTGAAAAGCATGGTCCTGTGGAGGCAGGTTTCATAACAAAAAACATTTGTGTAACCTCAGCTCAAGCTCTTCCCACTCGTGCATATCTCAATATGCTCTGCAGGGAGTGCTAATGAATACATCTGTTTGCATCCCTCCATAGCTGAGTAATATCTGAAAACAGATCTGTATTTTCCCATTTCAGAAAAACACCCAGTAAGTGGTTGTGGACAAAGTGTTTTAGTTACTTACGTAAGTTCCTTTACCTTGCCATTTCAACTAATACCACACAGAAGAGGCCCTACGCAGCTGCTGAAACTCAGGGACTTATTGTTTACTCTGGAGCCTAAAGTGCCCAAGCAGATATTTTGATTTTAACTTCTGTTAATTTTCAGACACTCTGAGCAGTTACACTCCTTTTAATACACATTGCCCTTGCACTGGACGTACTCTGTTCTCTGTCCTGCCTTCCAAGAAGGAGAGAGACAGTCCACCTGCCCATTGCTGGAAGTTTAGCCTCAAGGGGTCCATGCAGAGAGCCTAGAAGCCAGAGGAAAGGCTGTTATCCGCTCCCTCAACACACCATGGCAGTTCAGATCACGGGGAAGATTTACCTGTGGTGTTTTCGCAAAAAGCAGCAGTTTCCACAGCTTCCAAACTCATTACAGACTTATTTGCTTACTTTTTCACCAACTCTTCTAAAATCAGATCAATGCATTCACTTAGCCACTGATTCCAAGAACTGAGTTCTAATGTTTTGCCTTGTTCCCCATTCCCGTTTTAGCAGCTCCCCTCCAGCATACAGGCTTCCTCTTGATTCAACCATATTATTAGATGTGTTCTCCTCCCTCTACTGTTTTATGCCAGATGTTTGCGATACCTTTGCCATAGTGACATCAACTGGAAAAAGCTGGAACTGGAATTTCTGAGTATCACAGAAACCCCCAAATGAATCATTTCCTACACTACTGGCTTTTACATTTTTCAAAATGTAGATTTCTAAGTATATTCATCATACAATTAACATCCCATTAATACTTAATACTTTTGGATAAGCTTTATTGAAATAGTTATTCATTTATTAGGCAATAAAGCTTTTGAAACCAGATTACATGTAAGGCATCAACAATGCAAGACAGCTACAAATACTCATTATTCTTGGATGCTCTACCTCCTGGACAGAGGAGGACAACTAGACAAAACCCACTTACGATACAACTGGACAAAACCCATAAAATGTAGGGTGTATCAAATGCCATTAAAAGAATACTGGAAAAGCTTAGAGGAAGAAAATCAGTATCTTAGCTGAAATTTGAAGACTAAGAATTTTCAAAATAATGCTAATTATTAAAATAAGCAATGCTATATTATTTTTAACTCTTACCAGGAATCTGAATTTTTGTTCTGGGACTAAGCTTGTTTTCAATCTTCACTAGGTAGAACCAACAGAGAAGGCAATGGCACCCCACTCCAGTACTCTTGCCTGGAAAATCCCATGGACGGAGGAGCCTGGTAGGCTGCAGTCCATGGGGTCGCTAAGAGTCAGACCCGACTGAGCGACTTCACTTTCACTTTTCACTTTCATGCATTGGAGAAGGAAATGGCAACCGACTCCAATGCTCAGTGAACTCTGAGCATTGGTCCCCGTGTTTCTGTCTGGTGGTTCTTTCCTCATCCTTGGGTAATGTCCTCACTTATTTGCACAGATCAGCTGAAGACTCCCAGGGAACCCCTTACCCCTCTTCCAAGCTCCATCTCTGTGCAGCCCTCTTCCCTCTGGGACCACACTCTGCACACCCTACCGGTCTTGACCTCCCAGTGGGGTCTCTCCGAGTTCCTCTGCCTCATGCTGCTCCTTGGACTCCTGCTCCAGGGCTTAAGCTGGGGCAATCACAGGGCTTACCTCCAGTATTTCCCCTTCTTAGGATCCCTGTTCTGTGCTGCTTGATGCCCAAGGTCTGGAAAATGTTGTCTCACTTTTTCTTTTTATGGTTTTACACTTGTTTAAGGAAGTCCTGTGTCTTAGCCCATTCAGGCTGCCATAACATAATACCACAGACTGGCTTATAAACAACAGAAATTTACAAGATTAGGGTGCCAGTGTGGTCAAATGAGGACCCTCCTTTGAGCTGCAGACAGAGAGAGATCTATATATCTATGAAAAAGTGAAAGTGTCAGCCATTCAGTTGTGTCCAGCTCTGCGACCCCATGGACTATAGCCCGCCAGACTCTTCTGTCCATGGGATTCTCCAGGCAGGAATACTGGAGTGGGTTGCCATTCACTTCTCCAGGGATCGAACCCAAGTCTCCTGCATTGCAGCAGCAAAGGCCCAGTGCAACCAAAAATAAATAAATAAATGATTTTTTAAAAAAAGATGCTTGCCACTGAGTAAGCCGAGAGTTGAAACAGCAATAAAAAAGATAGAAGCAAATAAAAGAAATTTAGACCATAGGTAAAAACCATAAAAATTTAAAAACTTATGTTGAAAAAAGATCTATTAAGAAACAGTATTCACATTTCTTATCAATTAATTGCAGTCCATGGGGTCGCTAAGAGTCGGACACAACTGAGCGACTTCACTTTCACTTTTCACTTTCATGCATTGGAGAAGGAAATGGCAACCCACTCCAGTGTTCTTGCCTGGAGAATCCCAGGGACGGGGGAGCCTGGTGGGCTGCCGTCTATGGGGTCCCACAGAGTTGGACACGACTGAAGTGACTTAGCAGCAAAGTGTGACTTCGTGTTTCCCTGAAGTCTGATAACGCTGAGCAGTTTTTCATATACTTATTGGCTATTTATACATCTTTTGTGAAGTGTCTGTTCAAATACTTTGACCATATATTACTGGATGATCTTATTAAGAGATCCATACATTTTTTGAAATAAGAACTTTGTAAGGTTTAAGTGTAGTGCTTGTATTTTTTCTACTGTTTTGTCTTTTTTTTAAATAGTGTCTTTCAAAGAAGAGAGGTTTCAAAAGATGTTGATGGTCTATTTTACTATTTTGTTTATGATTTTGCTTGTCTTATCTATGAAATCTTTGACTATCCCAAGGTCATGAAAATTTTGTTTTAGAAGTTTGAGAGGTTTCAAGATTTGGGAACAGTGACAGACTTTATTTTCTTGGGCTCCAAAATCACTGCAGACAGTGACTGCGGCCATGAAATTAAGATGCATGCTCCCTGGAAGAAAAGTTATGACAAACCTACACAGCATATTAAAAAACAGAGACATTACTTTGCCGAAAGATTCATGTAGTCAAAGCTATGGGTTTTCCAGTAGTCATGAATAGATGTGAGAGTTGGACCATGAACAAAGTTGAGCGCTGAAAAATTGATGCACTCAAACTGTGGTGTTGGATAAGACTCTTGAGCATCTCTTGGACGGCAAGGAGATCCAACCAGTTAATTCTAAAGGAAATCAATCCTGAATATTCATTGGAAGGACTGATGCTGAAGCTGAAGCCAATCCTTTGGCCACCTGATGCAAAGAGCCAACTCACTGGAAAAGACCCTGATGCTAGGAAAGATAGAAGGCAAGAGAAGAAGGGGACGACAGAGGACGAGATGGTTGGATGGCACTGCCACATCAATCGAGTTTGAGCAAGTTCCAGGAGATGGTGAAGGACAGGGAAACCTGGTGTGCTGCAGTCCATGGGGTCACAAAGAGTTGGACACAACTGAGCAACTGAACAAGATTTTTTATTTTCAAATCGAGGTACAGCCAATTGACAACATTGTATCAGTTTCAAGAAGTTTGAGACTTTTTATGTTTAGGTTGATCCATCTTGAGCCATCCAATTTTTATGTGACATGAAGTAAGGATACAGGTTCACTTTTCTCCATAAATATATAGTTGTCATAACATTTATTGAGAAGGCTATCTCTTCCCTGTTCAGGAACCTTGTTACCTTTATCAAAACTCAATTAGCCATGTATGTGGAAGTCTATTTCTGGTTCACTAATCCGTATCTATCCTGATCTCATTGTATCTTGCAGTATAACAATAGCAAACCTTTCTATAGATAGATCAAGTTCTCTAATATTTTTTTCAAATCATTTTGGATATTCTGGGTCATTTGTATTTACATATTATTTACATATATATTTTATGATGTTTACAAAGAAAACCATCAGAATTTTGAGTTGATTATGCATTAGAGACAATTAACATTTACAAAATTGTCTTCCAATTCACAATAATGATATATATCTACTTTTTTAGTCTTACACAAATTTTGCTGTTTCCCTAATTACTTCATGCTTTTAATTTCAATATCCAATTATTTGTTGCTAGCATGCAACTGAGTTTTGTATACTGATCTTGTATCTTACCTCACTAAACTCACTAATTCTAGTTTTTGTTTTTTTTTTTAAATCTATTTAGGATTTTCATTACATTTGATGTCTTCTGCAGTTTCATTTCCTACAATACATATGCTTCTTCTCTTTCTTGCCTTATTTCCAGGTAGGGTCTTAAGTATAGTGTTGACTAGAAATGGTGAGAGCAAGTATTTCTTTCGTTGTTGTTGTTTAGTCACTAAGTCTTGCCTGACTCTCTACGACCCCATGCCCTGTAGCCTGCCAGGCTCCTCGGTCCGTGAGATTTTTCAGGCAAGAATACTGGAGTGGGTTGCCATTTCCTCCTCTAGGGGATCTTTCTGATGCAGGGGTCAAAGCCAAGTATCTTGCATTGCCTGCAAATTCTTTACTGCTGAGCTACTGGGGAAGCTCAGAATTCTTTTGCCTTTCCCCAAATCTTAGATTTCCCAGGTAACTCAGCTGGTAAAGAATCCACCTGCAATGCAGGAGATCCCAGTTCGATTCCTGGGTCAGGAAGATCCACTGGAGAAGGGATAAACTACCCACTCCAGTATTCTTGGGCTTCCCTGGTGGCTCAGCTGGTAAAGAATCCGTCTGCAGTGTGGGAAACCTGGGTTCAATCCCTGGGTTGGGAAGATCTCCTGCAGAAGGGAAAGGCTACCCACTCCAGTATTCTGGCCTGGAATACTTGATGTTTGGGCTTCCCTGGTGGCTCAGATGTAAAGAATCTGCCTGCAATGCAGGAGATCCGGCTTTGATCCCTGGGTCAGAAAGCTCCCCTGGAGAAGGGAATGGCAATCCACTCCAGTGTTCTTGCCTGGAGAATTCCATGGACAGACCATGGGGTTGCAAAGAGTCAGACATGACTAAGCGACTGAGCAAGCAAGCAAATCTTAGATGGAGAACAAACCATTGTGCATGATGCTAACTGGCTAACTGTAGGTTTTTCATGCTCTGTATTGTTAAGGAAGTTCCCTTCTAGTTCTAGCGTGCCCAGAGGTTTTGTCATGAATGGATGTTGAGTTTTAACACATACTTTTCCTGCCATCTACTAAGATAATGTTTTTTTTCCTCTGTATTCTGTTAATTTGGTGAGTTAATTGAATCTTTAAATTCTAATTTAATAAAAGCTTTAATTGTAAAATACACATAAAATTTATCATCTTACCCACACATAAGTGTACAATTCAGTAGTATTAAGTATATTCATTGTTGTGTGGCCAATCTCTAGAACTTTTGTCATCTTGTAAAACAAACTTTCTACCCACTAAAAAATTCATTTCCTCCTCCCTCCACTAATTCACTTTTTATAAAACTTTCAGTTTCTAATTGGAAATAAAAGGACTTCCCTGATAGTTCAGTTGATAAAGAATCTGCCTGCAATGCAAGAGACCCTGGTTCAATTCCTGGGCTGGGAAGATCTGCTGGAGAAGGGATAGGCTACCCACTCCAGTATTCTTGGCCTTCCCTTGTGGCTCAGCTGGTAAAGAATCAGCCTGCAATGGGTTCAATTCCTGGGTTGGGAAGATACCCTGGAGAAAGGAAAGGCAGTATTCTGGCCTGGAGAATTCCACAGACTATAATCCATGGGGTTGCAAAAAGTCAGACACAGCTGAGTGACTTTCACTTTCACTACAGAAAGCTTTAAAGGCAATGTTCTAAATCAGTTTGCTTGTAGTAAAAAAAAAAAAAAAAAAAGCCTTTTAAATAGGTGATTAGCTTGCAAATTAAGCTTTACAGTTAGTTGTACACACAAAAAAATTAGTGTCTTGGGAGAACAAATATACCTGATGATTTTCATCACTTCAAACTAGATAAAACTAGATTGTGCGAAAAGCAATTTATTCTACTCAAACCATTTTTTTTTTTTTTCCAAACCATTTCTTTTAAAGCAGTTCAGTTAAAATGTGATCATTGCTTGACCATAAACAAAAGTGAAAGTAAGGTTTTTCTCCTTTCCCCTTTGATTCCTCTACACTCTGCTCCTGGCTGAAGTATCCACAGCCAACACAAAGAAGCAATTTTTCATAATTTAAAACAAACAAAAAGGAAACCTAGCAAACTTGACTAAGTATTTCTAACAATCATCAACTTGCCTTTTGACAAGTACTCAGTGTTACTATTTCTTCTGTTGCTATTCTGAAACAGCTCAGCTTTGTTTACGGGGTTTTCATTTATTTTCTTAAAAAGACTAAACTCTCTAACACCTATTTTTAGTTCAGTGGAATCTGTTCTTCCCAAATTGATATTAATAGTTTTTAAATAAAGTATATGGGAATCACATGTATAATACACCAGATGTGAACTGTCACATTTTCATCTAACCAAATATCCTAGGAATTTGAGACTATCTGTATGCTTGGGAAAAAACTTCTAAAAAACACAGAAATATACTGTATAATAGTTTTATTTTTCTCATTTTACTATTTTTACATTTTATGCACAAATATTTTTTATCTGAGTAAAAATAGAAAATAACTGTCTTATGTAAAATTACAAAAAAAAAAAAAAAAAAGAAATACATAATTGTTATTATGACAGTATAAGTGTCTTTATTTAAAGAGTAAAAATGTATGCAAAAATCCTCCTCCCTCTTACAAAAGATTGAGAATATTTTTTTCTGGCAGCAAGTGAAATATTACTGAAATATCAATATTTTTATACCCTCTAGATATGAAGACATTAAGTTAGTCACAGGTTATTTTGAAATTATGAAATTTAAAACATTTTTGTGCTATTTCAAAGATACATTAGTTCTTTTTAAAAGGCAGTAGCATAAAATGATGAATATGAAAAACAGCAGACCTCACCAAAAATATTTGGAGGCACAACCCTTTAAAGAAATATCATACTTGAATTTCACCATTTATCAGGGGCAAAAAAAAAAACACACAATCTTTCCTAATTAACTGACATGGACTGTCACAAAAATAAATGTGATGAGTCAATTCAAGTGACAATCAACCACACAGCAATTTTCCCTGATCTGTTTGATTTTCTGATGCCAACACAAATTCCTAAACTTCAGGCTAGCCAGATATGTATGAAAATTGGCTCAATGAGAATCTCATGTGGAAAAAGTTTTAAAACAAAAATGAACGTTTCATTATTTTTATACTTATATGGTATAGAAATGACCAATAATTTTATCTTTCTTCCTCTGATATACTATAAATTTTCCTATGGAAAATTTATTCATAAAATCAGAGCAAAGAATGAATAGCATAAATTATATTTTCTTTCAAAATACAAGTTATCTTTCAATAAAAAAAAAGACTACTTGGCTTCTGATAACTGCAACCTCAATAAGCACAATAGACACAGTTTATAAGCTGAGACAAAGTAACGGAAGTTTCTTGAATCAACTGGGGAAATTAGTCTCTGCTTATGGTGCATAAAGTGATGGAGAGAGGCAAAGAAGAAAAAAGAAACAGCATCAGATTGTGTTTGAGAACTCACTGTTCAAATGGTAACAAGGAATAAAAGAAAAACTGCAAAAGGAAGAAAGTGAAAAGAATTTTTGTTAAGGTATCTGAGGAACACAGGGGAAAATAAAAAAGAAATAATAGATTGGTTTTTAGAGATCTAGGAGAATTCCTTGCTTTAAAATACATACACATATAGTTGAGATATATATAACGGAAATCTGTTATCTTGGCTAAAACTTTAACATAATGTCTCCCTCAAAGTATTTTAAGTCTAAAGTCAATGATTTTAAGCTCTTGATAATATAACAGAAAAGTAGACTTTATCATTATTATTTTAAAACTGTAACTGACTTGTCAACTTCCTAGACCATAAGAGGATGGTGAAAAACCCTCTTTTCAGCTACCTGTTATCTGAACTAGAACATCTGTATCATATTGCTATTCTACTCAGATATTCTTGCAATCACAGCATCCAAGCTGAACTAATAGTCTGTCAGTCTATTCTGTGTTTATAAAAAGGTAAAAATGGAAATTACAGATTTTATTCTTTCTACTGCTTGTTTCTTAAAGGACTTTGACATGATGCAATAATAAAGGGAATTGACGTAATATGTTGTAGTCCCACAGTGTAACACTTAATATTATGATCTGAAGTTATCAGAAAAGGAGGTCATACACACCTCCCCCTCCTCCCTCTTCCTAAGATCCCTGCCTCCTGTGGTTCTTTCCAAACCACTATTTAGTGCTGGGGGGCAGCAACTATCAACAATGCCTCCTTGCATTACTGTAGCCCTTTCCTCCTAGTTAGTTAAATGCACTAAATGAGCTCTTATAAAGCTGTTTAGGGGATGGATTTAAAGGAGATGGTGAGGGAGAAAGTACATAAAGTAATATTTGAGAATCAGTCTTCTGCTATAAGAAGATTAAAGTATCTCATATCATGATTTGTGCATAATACTTTAAAACAAACGCCAAGAAAAAAAAAGTAAGGAAGCAAAGCAAGTAAGAAAAAGACATTTCTAGCCATTTCTGTTCAGTGTTGGCTTGTAGTAGGAAAAGTGTTTCATGTATGTAAGAATTATTTAATTTTTAAAGGATTTCTAAGCAAGTTTTGAAATATCCCTTTTGAATATTATGTCTTTGTTTATATGTGTGTACATATGTGTGTGTGTGTGTGTGTATATAAGATGGTCAACTGGACATGTATACAGATATTTGTACACTCACATATGTAATATTCAAAGGAAAAAATTAAATAAATGGGAAATTTTAAGAGAAGACTGCCTGTACTGGAGGTCAAATTTTCCTTTTAGAACTATTTGCAAGTAATTTACTCATGTCTTGAAAGATCAAGTACTGCTGACTGATTTAAAGTCTTCATCAGAAACACAAGACTATGAAAGCTGTTTTGTATAATAAACCAGCACTATAGGATAATTAATTTTTTAAAAAAGGGAGCCATAACAAACCAAACTAAACCAAAATTTTATTTCTGGTTGAGGTATACTTTTTCAGATTTTTAAATCTCTGACAGGAAAAGCAGAGATCATCTGAGAATTTTTTAATAGTTGGTTTATTAGGATTTAATGTCTCTCTTATAATAATTTAAATTCTTGGCCTGACATTATGAATAATCTATACAGTAAATCCTTAAAATTGGCTTTTGAGTAAAGCCAGATTTAAACCTGGATCTCTTTCTTCAGCACTGCTCTTCTGCCAGTCTTTTTTACTGTCTTTTGCTTGCAAATACATAAATTATTTTAATAACATGATACTCTTAGTAATTTTATTAATATTAGAATTTTATTGGATATGATTACTTTAGCTCTGCTTGATTAGATGAAACAGGCATACATGCTTCAGCTGTGAAAAATTCCATTTTCTGGTTTTTATGTAAAGCAACATCTAAAGCAGCAGAGAGGGGAAACAGTTATATTTTCAAAAATATTAATAGTTAAGCCAGACTGTTTCCTGGAGATACTTCATTTATTTTTCATCCTCAGATGCTACTGGCTGTTTTTGGTAGGGCTAGACATTAATACTGACCAGTTTAGCTTTTCTGACTGTTAACAAACTATCCCACAATGAACCAGCCTAGAGACATTGTGGTGATTGTTTAACATACACATATTCTAAAATATATGCTCAAAGTAAAAAGATCCAAATTCACAAGAGTATGAAATATTTATAAAAAAAATCATGCATCAGATTGTACAGTCTAGAAATAAAAGAAGATTCAAATTCAGTAATAAAGGGAAGAGCAATGCTTGCTCTAACATTTTAAGAAAGACCTTGGACTCCCAGAAGGTCCTGGGTTCAGTTATCCTTTTCTGTCTGCAGGGACGCAGTAGCCAGGGCTACCGCTGTGACCGGCTGGGCGATTCCGTGCAGCTGCATCTTTGCGAGTTTCTTCTGTTCACACTCTGTGACCAAACGGTTCAACTCTGCTGCACTGTATCCAATAAGAGTCTTCAAGTCACAGACAAACTTGTAGACAAACCTCTTGCCTTGAACTTTACAAATCATGTCCCCATCGTAATAATACCTTCAAAAAGAGAAAACTGCATTACGACCATATAAAAATATTTTAAAAATGTGGACTTCTTACAATACTTCACAGATTATTCCATAAATAGAAGCCTAGTATTATATCTATCACAACAGCAACTAACAATGAGGTTATATAGAAATATTTAACGCTGTTATCCAAAGAAACTTTAAAATATTCACTAAAATTTCAATGCTAAGTACTCTAAAATTTTATATATTAAATCTTCAAAACATATTCTCAAAAATTATGCTGAAACACTGAATTTAAAAATAAACATTATAAGCAAAACCAAAAAACCTGAGGAGCAGTAACAGAATCCAAGAACAAGGAGTCTGAATCAGAATGCCAAGATTCAAAACCTCACGTCTTTCCTGTGACCACAGGAAAGCCACATTTGTTTGCTCTAAGCTTGTATCCCTCATTTATAAAATGAGATTTAAAAAAGTATGGACCCTAATAGAATTATTGAAGATTAAAAGGATTATCTCTGTGTGCTTAGCACACAATGACTGGCACATATAGCCTACTATAAAATAGAAGCTATGGTGATAATTAAGAACCCATATGGTATGTATAAAAAGTTTTAATATACATATTCTCTGGTTGTTGGAATGTCCATTTTTCTGTCTGGTACAAATGTGTTATTACATATCTATGCCTTCATCTTTATCATTTTAATATATTAAAAGCTCTCCTTCCAGAGAAATTCTCCAAACCAATAGGGGAGCCTCAAAACCGTAAGCAAAAGGGTTTAAAAAAAAAAAAAAATAGGACCAGAAAAACAGAGAAGAGGACTTCATAAAGAAATAATGTTTCTAAAGCTACACAGGCAAACTTGGGGAAATCACTCTAGAAGCCTGGTTTATGGGTATAAAACAGACTGCAATTATACTTACTTTGGAAAAGACTTTGTTTACCCCTATGCACTGCCTGGCAAACTACAGTCCGTGGGGTGGCAGAGAGTCTGACACGACTGAGCAACTAACACTCAAACACACACGTGCACTGCCAATTCCAATTAACAGGAAAAAAGGTAAGTCAAAACTTCTGGGCTGGCAGATTTTGGAGACTTTATCTTAAAACTGTGCTGCCCACTTGTATGCATTTGCACTCATCTGATGAAGAGCTGTTACAAAACAAACTACATGCAAAAGTACAGGTGGTATAAACTACCACACTTAGTAGGACTTTGTTATAGAAGTAACTCAGTGTAACCAAAAATCCATTAACGAAAAAACTACATGCAGTAAACTGTCATCTTTGCCTAATTCCAGAACAGCTGAAGTATAATGGTTATGTCCACTTTCCCAGTAAGGGATGTAACACATTGGGCAGTCTTGTGTCTCTTTGTCAACTACATTAATATAGACTTATAACTCAGCCCACAAACTACCAACAGCTTGTCATCCAGTTAAAATACTGTAGGCATTTTGAGTTAAGTGAACAGCTCAGTGACTTACTACAAAGTGAACATTCATTCACCTGTTAACTGTGACTCCGGTCAGGACACAGACACTGTATGCACCCCACAGCTCCTCCACAGCCCCTCTCAATCATCACCCCTCCCTTGCTCTAGAAGGTTACACAATCCTAGTTCATGATAGTAATTTCATTGCTGCTTTTCTATTCTTATCACCCAAACATGTATCTGTAAGTGCTGTAATTTAGTTTTGTTGTTATTTGCACACTACTATATAAATTCAGTATACACTCTTTTGGGTCTGGATTTTTTTCACTGAATATTATGTTTGAGGTTCACCCATATCAGTGCATTTTCATGGATACACAGTATTCTATAGTATATAACAGTTTACTTATTCACTGTACCGTTGCAAGATATTTGGGTGGTTTCTGATTTTTGCATGCTTGCATGCTCAGTCACTTCAGTTGTGTCCGTCTCTTGGCCAACTCCAGGGACTACAGCCCGCCAGGTTACTCTATCCATGGGATTTCCCAGGCAAGAATACTGGAGCAGGTTGCCATTTCCTATGAGGGGATTTTCCCACCCCAGGGATCAAACCTGTGTCTCCTGCATTGCAGGCAGATTCTTTACCACTGAGTCACTGGGGAAGCCCCTTCTGATTTGGGGATGCTATAAATAAGGCTGCTATAAGCATCCATATGAATATATATATACATTTTTTGTCTGGTAAATCCTTAGAAGATAAACTGCTAGGTTACTGGTCACAGTTTACACTCCTACCAAAAGTGTAGAAGCATTCCTACTGCTACATATCCTCACCAACACTTGGTACAAGCAATTATTTTCATTTTAGCCACTCTTGGACGTGTTGTGGTGCAGCCGCTAAGTTGTGTTCAACTCTTCGCGACACCATGGACTGCAGCATGCCAGGCTTCCCTGTCCCTCTCTATCCCCTGGAACTTGCTCAAACTCATGTCCATGGAGTCTGTGACGGCATCTAATTATCTCATCTTTGGTTGTCTCCTTCTCCTCCTGCCCTCAGCATCAAGATCTTTTCCAACGAGTCAGCTCTTTGCATCAGGTGGCCAAAGGATTGGAGCTTCAGCATCAGTCCTTCCAAGGAACACCCAGGATTGGTCTCCTTTAGGATGGACTGGTTGGATCTTCCTGCAGTCCAAGGGACTCTCAAGAATCTTCTCCAACACCACAGTTCAAAAACATCATTCCTTTGGTGCTCAGCTTTCTTTATGCTCCAACTCTCACATCCATACAAGACTACTGGAAAACCACAGCTTTGACCAGATGGACATTTGTCAGCAAACTGGCCATTTGGATAATTTCTAAATTTTTCCTAATTTCCTATGGATCTCTAAGAGTTCTTTATTCCAGGTAAGAGTCTTACATGAGATATATGAGGCTTGACTTTCACTCTCTTGATGGTTTCTAATGGCCAAAAGTTCTTAATTTAAATGTAGTTCAATTTATTGATCTTTTCCATTAGGTTAGTGCTTCTGGTTCTGTTTAATGTCTTTTCTCATCTACTAAAGTCAAGAAGGCATTTCTAGATGCTTCCCTATTTTACTTCCACAATTCAGAGCTACAAGTTACACAAAATTGATTTTCAGTATGCTATAAAGAAGGGGGTCAATATGGATAGTCAGCTGTCCCAGCACTACTGACTGAAATGTAGGTCTCTTGCCTACTGCCATCTTTAAATCAAATGCTCCTATATTTTTGTTCTATTCAGGTTATCAATTCTAATCTTGGGTCTTCTGTCTATCCCAAGCAAATGGCACACTGTTTTACTGTTACAGTGAGTCTCTATACCCCATAGAGCAAGTCTGTCCAGTTTGTTAATCTTCTTCAGGTGTCCTGGTTCTCACGACACTTCATCAGTTCAGTTCAGTCACTCAGTCGTTTCCGACTCTTTGTGACCCCATGGACTGCCGCATACCAGGCCTCCCTGTCCATCATCACTTTACATTCACATATAAATTCTATAATCATCTTGTCAACTTATATGAAAATACTTATTCAGGCAGCTACTGCATTGAAACTTAGGCCAACTGCAGACAAGTGACATCTTAATTATTAATTCTAATAATTCATCTGTAATTTTGAGGGGACTTGTGTGTACACAATCACATCAACTGTCAAAAATGACAGTTTCAATTCTGATTACACAGAAAGGATCTTTTAGATAATTAGCAAAGTGTTTGACACT
The DNA here is from genome assembly GCF_027580195.1 of Bos mutus. Lineage (NCBI taxonomy): Eukaryota > Metazoa > Chordata > Mammalia > Artiodactyla > Bovidae > Bos > Bos mutus. The sequence goes on from NC_091617.1 coordinate 9,460,210, forward strand.
GAGTAATAAGTACACTGAAAATAAAGCATTTTAGTTACTTATATATGCTAAGGAAAACAAATTGTCATTGTGGAAAAGAAAAATTATCATGATAAACTAGGTAATAGTACTTGAATGCCATGATCCTGTAACAAGGAATACTGATTTAACCAGTATTCCACATAATTATATAATTACAATGGGATGAGGGGGTAGAAAGGTTGCATGTGTTAATGATGAGAGGTAAATCACACTCTGTGTGAAATTCACAGAACTGCTTTATCAAATTCACTTTTCCCCCAAAACAGACATAATTCCTACTTCTCAGATACTTAAGTGCATATATTGAATTTCTATCACTGTAGTAAGCATAAATTCTGACAGTAATTGCATCAAAACTCTCATACCATTTATGAGAAATTATAAATTATTTTATTTCAACTCAATTGATGAAAAAGTTTGAATATTCAGATTTAGGCTGACTGGGGGGAAGGAAAAACAGAGAAATGGGTTAACATTTTGCATTTAATTATAAAAACTGACAATATCTACGTATTTACTAGAGTTTACAGACACTCAATGCACCTATGCCAAATGAAAGCATCTCTGTTAATAAAAAAACCAGAAACCTCAAAGATTAAATATGCTGGTTTTAAACAGTGGTGTATGTTTTTAATCATATAAAAACAAATAATCTAGAATCATCTTTTAAAAAATTCTACGTATCTCAAATTACTACTAAAAACCTTTTTAAGAAGTAATTTTTAACATAAATGTGAACATTTTTATTTTATTTACATAAAGAAAACATAAGTCAAGTATTTTAACATCATTACATAACAATGTTTATACAAATAAGCCATTTTTTAGAAACGACTGATACTTTTAAAATGCTTACCTTAATGCACGACTAAGTTTCTCATAGTTCATTGTAGGTTTGTTTTTACGTTGTCCCCATTTCTGTGCAACCAGTTCGGGCTGATTTAGCTTAAATTCTCCTTCATCACCAACCCAAGAAATGCAGTCTCGGCATCCTTGTCAGTAAGAAGTTCTAGCAAAAACTGCCACAGTTGGATCTGGCCATTGTTTCCTAGAAATTGACAAGAATGACAAGCACTGACCATAATGCTATGGATTTTCAGAGGGCAAAAGAGAACAAACAGGTCCTCTGGTTTGTATCTCAGCCACATGAAAAACATAAACTTCTTTTTACAAACGCTATCTAAGTATTTTCAGAGAAAAAGTCCAGGGGGCAGTCCTCAGATGGTGGAAGAATAGGACAGGGAGACCACTTTCTCCCCCACAAATTCATCGAAAGAACATTGGAACGCTGAGAAAATTCCACAAAACAACTTCTGAACGCTGGCAGAGGACATCAAGCGCCCAGAAAGGCAGCCCATTGTCTTTGAAAGGAGGTAGGACAAAATATAAAAGATAAAAAGAGAGACAAAAGAGTTAGGGATGGAGACCCATCCCAAGAAGGGAGTCTTAAAAGAGAAGTTTCCAAACACCAGGAAACCCTCTCCCCCACGGGTTTGTGGGGAGTTTTGGAATCTCAGAGGACAACATAACTGGGAGGAAAAATAAATAAATAAATAAAACTCACAGATTACATGTCTAACAGCAATTCCCAGGGAGAAGTAGCCCAGAGGCTGGCATCCGCCACTAGCAAGTAGGGGCTGAATAGGGAGAAGCAGGCTGCATTGCTCAGGGTAAGGACCGGGCCTGAATGCCCTGGGGGCAATCTGAGGGAGCTAACATGAGATAGCAACCCAGATTGTGAAATAGCCAGAGAGAGAGAGAGAGAGAAAAAACAGAGAGAGAGAACTTTCCCTGGAAAAACTCTAACCTAAGGCACTGCCAGCCTGTTCACAGAACAAAGGACTGAGAGAATACCAGAGGAGAGCTAGCTGGCTGTGGACCAGCCCACCCCCTGCTGGAGACAGGGAGGCAGGCGGGTGCCAGCCAGAGCTGGAAGGCAAGGGGCAAACTCAGCCCCAGAGTCGGCATCCTCTACCAAACTGCGAGCAGGCTCCCAGTTGCTAACCAAGACTTCCTGGGATTCTGGATGGTTGACATCCGCAGGGAGGGTCACAGCCAGAGATCAGCTCCCCAGAGGAGACACACTGCAAACCTGAGAGGCTGGGATGGGGGAGGTGATAAGACGCAGGTCCCACCTGGGGAGAGTGTGCTTGCCAAGCACCTGGCCGCCTGAGCTGCTTGGACTTGGGAAGGGCACAAAACACAGGCCCAACTGAGTCTGCGCCTTTGTGGAGTACCCAAGACCCTGAACCTGGGCTCAGACCTGGGAAGTGCACGCAACCCAGGGCCCGCTTTAGACAGTTCCCCTGCAAAGCAACCTAGAGCCTGAGCAGTGTAGACTGGGAAAGCATACACGCCGTGAGAGGGGGCAAACTCAGTGTGGCTGAGGCACTGTGAGCACTCCACACACGCAAGTGTTACTTATTTGCAGCGTCCCTCCCTTCCCACAGCACGACTGAACAAGGGAGCCTAAAAAAGTGTCCACCACCGCCCCCTTGTGTCAGGGCGGAAATTAGACAGTGAAGAGACCAGCAAACAGAAGACGCTAAAATAAACTGAGGGAACCGCTTTGGAAGTGACAGATGCAATAGATTAAAACCTGTAGTTAGCACTGACTGCACTGGAAGGGGCCTATAGATCTTGAGAAGTATAAGCTGAACAAGGAACGATCTGAAACTGAACTGGTCCACACTGCCTGCAACAGCTCCAGAGAAATTCCTAGATATATTTTTACTATTATCATTTTTTAAATTAAAAAAAATGTTTTTTATTTTTATGTTCTCTATTATGCCTTTAATTTTCATTTTTATAACCTACTATTACCTTACAAAAAAAACCCCCCTATTTTTAAAGCAAACTTCATATGTATTTTTTATAATTTTTGAGATTTTGTTTTTTTAATATTGTATTTTTGAGAGTCTAACCTCTACTCTAGATTTTTAATCTTTGCTTTTTGGTATTTGTTATCAATTTTATACCTTTAAGAACCCAATCTTCAGTACCCATTTTTACTTGGGAACGAGATTACTGGCTTGACTGCTCTCTCCCCCTTTTGACTCTCCTTTTTCTCCCCCAGGTCACCTCTATCTCCTCCCTCCCCCTTCTCTTCTCTACCCAACTCTGTGAGTCTCTTTGTGTGTGCCAGATGGTGGAGAACACCTAGGGAACTGATTACTGGCTGGATCTGTCTCTCTCCTTTTAAGTCCCCCCTTTATCCTCTTGGCCACCTCTGTCTCCTTCCTCCCTCTTCTCTTCTCTGTATAACTCCGTGAACATCTCTGAGCGGTCCAGACTGTGGAGCGCACATAAGGAAGTGATTACTGGCTAGCTTGCTCTCTCCTCTTTTGATTCCCCCCCTTCTCCTCCATATAATTGGTCACCTCTAACTCCCTCCTCCCTCTTCTCTTCTCCATATAATTCTGTGAACCTTTCTGGGTGTCCCTCACTGTGGAGAATCTTTTCATCATTAACCTAGATGTTTTACCATCAGTGCTGTATAAATGAAGAAGTCTTGAGGCTACTGTAAGAATAAGACTGAAAACCAGAGGCAGGAGGCTTAAGTCCAAAACCTGAGAACATCAGAGAACTCCTGACTCCAGGGAACATTAATCAATAAGAGTTCATCCAAAAGCCTCCATACCTCCACGGAAACCAAGCACCACCCAAGAGCCAACAAGTTCCAGAGCAAGTCATACCATGCAAATTCTCCAGCAATGCAGGAACATAGCCCTAAGCTTCAATATACAGGCTGCCCAAAGTCACACCAAACCCATAGACATCTCAAAACTCACTACTGGACACTTCACTGCACTCCAGAAAGAAGAAATCCAGCTCCACCCACCAGAACACCGACACAAGCTTCCCTAACCAGAAAACCTTGACAAGCCACTCGTCCAAACCCACCCACAGGGAGGAACCTCCACAATAAAGAGGAACCACAAATTGCCAGAATACAGAAAGGCCACCCCAAACACAGCAATCTAAACAAGATGAAAAGGCAGAGGAATACTCAGCAGGTAAAGGAACAGGATAAATGCCCACCAAACCAAACAAAAGAGGAGGAGATAGGGAGTCTACCTGAAAAAGAATTCAGAATAATGATGGTAAAAATGATCCAAAATCTTGAAAACAAAATGGAGTTACAGATAAATAGCCTGGAGACAAGGACTGAGAAGATGCAAGAAATGTTTAACAAGGACCTAGAAGAAATAAAAAAGAGTCAATCAATAATGAATAATGCAATAAATGAGATCAAAAACACTCTGGAGGGAACCAACAGTAGAATAATGGAGGCAGAAGACAGGATAAGTGAGGTAGAAGATAGAATGGTAGAAATAAATGAAGCAGAGAGGAAAAAAGAAAAAAAGAATTAAAAGAAATGAGGACAACCTCAGAGACCTCTGGGACAATGTCAAACGCCCCAACACTCAAATCATAGGAGTCCCAGAAGAGAAAAAGTCCATATTCACATTTTTATACAGTGAAATAAAACAAAATATACATAATTTGACAAATTTTATAAATATCAGATGACAATGCAAAAATACCTGTTCTGTTTCCAGGCGAACTCCTATCTTCTCCTGAAATTCTCGGAGCTCTTTGTACTTTAGCTGCCTTTGCACTACTATTTATAGCTTTAATGGCAGTTGGTGTAGCAGACTGAACTGATGCTGGAATAATTTGCACAGCTGCAAAGCAAGACAAGGGGAAAATTTTTTTTTTTTCCTTTCAATACAGAGAAAAAACTACTGAAAGAAAATAAAATGCAAGTAGTTTAACTGATGCCTCTCTAATTACTCAACGAAAGTTCAGAGGTTAAGGTATAATGTCTGCATTACTATCTATGAATCTTAAGTGAATAAAAGTTGGTTTCCTTATTTTGGAAAAACTTATTGATGTATATACAGTAGATAAAGTTTAAAAAAATCTATTTTTTAAAAATATTTGTTCGTAAGAGATGGTTTATCAAATTTTGGAGAATGAGGACAAATGAGAATTCATGTTCCACTGCTGACAGGAGTACAAACATACCACCATTTTGAGAAAAACTTTAGTAATATCCAGTGAAGTCGAAAGGGTAGAATCCCATGAAATCACAACCAGAGAATCTCACACACTTTCTTACAGATGCTCATTCAATGATGTTCACAAAGTTTTTAAAATGATAAATAGCAGTGAAAATAAAATCGAGCTACAGGATATCAACATAGGTCTCATAAATGTAAATCAAAAAAGCAAACTACAAAAGGATAGACACAGTATTATCACCATCTTTACCCAAAAGTTTATACATGTATAAAATAATGCCCTAAAGTGTTTATGGTTACAAAAGTTCATAAAAATATAAAATATGCATAGAATAAGAAACCTCAAGTTCAGGACAGTCATTTAAAATGGGATCTACAACAGGTAAACTTAACATATAAAGTTTTATCTCTTATGGTGTATGCAGATGTTGGTTATACTTTATGTCTTTGTATATCTAAAATACTTCATACAAAATTTAAAAATTAGCTTTTCTTTTTACTACCTTGCAATACTAAATGGAACATTTCTTACTGATAAATCAACCCTATATTATGGGCACATGAATACTCACGTTGATCAATTGTAACTATCTCATTCATCTGTTGTTCTTGGCTTGCCAATACATCTGAAGAACACACATAAAAATTTTTTGTTTTCATTTAAACCACAAATGCAAACTCCAATTCAGTAAAATTCAATTAAAAAAAAAAAACACCCTCCATGATTAAAACAAAAACCAAGCAAACAAAAAAGCAAAACATCAAATAATTGAAACTTATTGGCCTAAGAACCTAAAAAATACTTAACAGTCATTTTACAGGAATAGATATTTTTAAGAGAAGCAACAGAAAGAAAGCTCCAATTCAATGTTCAGAAAAGTTGTTCAGAGAACCAGGGTTTGAAAATGTCTATTATAAATCTATTTATTTAGGCTTTATGTAAAACAGGAAATATTCAAGATCAGATCACCAGAGTGAAATTATTTAGATACATTTTCTTCATTAAAAAAGGCTCTTTCAAGATGACTGGAGAGATCATTTAAAAAAATTGTTTTAACATTAAAATAGAAGCCAAATTTTCAGTGGAATTACAGCTGTTCTCTTTGTCACAAATGAACTAAGTAACTTAACACGTCTACAAATACAGGTCTCAAATGAGGTACAGTGAAGGGAACTCCCCGTGGTCGTCCAGTGGTTAGGACTTCACTCTCTCACTGTCAAGGGCCCAGGTTCAGTCTCTGGATGGGGAACTAAGATCCCACAAGCTGCGCAGTGCAGCCAAAAAAACCCAAAAACAAACAAAACCACCCATGAGTTACAGTGTAAAACGTCCTAATATAACCATTTGGAGAACTATTCATTACTCATCCCTTGCTATTTCCTACTGAAATGTTATTCTTCACCTTTCAGATAAGAGTTACACTTGCCAGTCTATATCCCTTCAGCCTTTTTAGTGCCCATCACAGACTTGGATGTTTCTCTCTCCAACTGACGTTGTACCCACCAGCAGTCATCTGTGTACTGAGCTGAGTCCTGGGGCCTGGGCTCCTAACACAGTTCTACTGAGAATGCCACACCAGGCTCCAACGCCAGGCACAGAGCTGAAGAGGACTGGCAAACTAAAGAGAGATCCGACTCCTACTTGTCAGATGGGAGCTTTCTTTGGGGATCCCGAATTTGGGAATGTAAACAATTATATGAGACTAGCCTCAGATCTGGGTTCTGGTCTTAGCACTAACTTATCGGCTGTATGACAATGGTAAATTATTCAACTAACCTGAACACTTATTTCTTCATAATGCAATGAGATACCCCCACCTACCACTTCATGAGGCTGTTGTGAGGATTAAAGGAAAATATTTTTAAGAAGCACAATACCTGAAATATAGTTAACTTTCAGTAAGTTGAAGACACTATTCTTTTATCCAGATTCATAGTTCTGACTATTCTCAAGGACAACTGTTCTGAAGAAAAACTCATGCTTTATATTTGTGGTATATTCCCCCAAAATTTTATAAAAGTACCTTGAAAGGGCAAAGTGCTATTGAAATGAAACTGTTCAACCCTTGACTGTGACTGAACACAGTACCCTAGCTTAAAAAGAGGCAAAGAAGAGTCACCACTACACAGCACAGGCATTACCAACCTGTTAAAATCAGCCGCTCAGCCCTGATTTTTGGACTGGAGTTTGGTTTGTTTCCTGGGAACTCTCAAGATATTAACAGAAGGCAGAACACAGAAACAGAGGGGCTTTTGAAAGGCTGGTCCAAGACCACACAGACACTCTAAATATCAAATTCCTTCTCCAGCCCTCAAACCCTGGTCCCGCATAAAGGAAGCAGAGCCCTAAGGGGAAAAGCTCTACGGTGTATGGAGCAAGTTTATGCAAACTCTGAACACTGAAGGTATAAGGCAATTCTTTGTCCCAAAGAAAACACTCAGCAAACTGAGTTTTGTGCCTCTGGCCACAGAAGACATATTCACACCAAGAAGGACACCTTAGAGAGCTGGGACTCCTGGAACATTTCCTAATTATCCTCTCCATGTATGGTAGGACTTGGATCAAGTTTCACTAGAAGGGAAACTGCAGGAGGCTGGTGGCCCGGGTGGGAAAACTAACACAAATACTTAAAAGAGGTCTGTCTGTTCAGTACTGCTTCTCCTTGATAAATCACTCAGGAACAGATAGTAAATGCTAGGTTACTAAGGACATGCTACAGACTTCACTCTACAAGAGGGGCCAGAGAGCTAGACTGTGCCCCAAGGAGCCTGTTCTGAGAAGCTTCTGCTGCTGCTAAGTCGCTTCAGTTGTGTCCAACTCTGTGTGACCCCATAGACGGCAGCCCACCAGGCTCCCCCGTCCCTGGGATTCTCCAGGCAAGAACACTGGAGTGGGTTGCCATTTCCTTCTTCAATGCATGAAAGTGAAAAGTGAAAGTGAAGTCACTCAGTCGTGCCCGACTCTTCTCGACCCCATGGACTGAAGCCTACGAGGCTCCTCCATCCATGGGATTTTCCAGGCAAAAGTACTGGAGTGGGGTGCCATTGCCTTCTCCTCTGAGAAGCTAGGCTTGTGAATTACAGAAAGTCGATCAAACATAGCCTTACACATCACCCTACCCACTCCCAGATTCTGAGAGTTAGATTTCCAAACCCAATGGAATTTCCTTGCCAGGCAGAGCAAATAATCATGGCCAGATAAGCAAGGAATTCCTTAAGATATTTATGTAGGCCATGGGGCTGTTACTTTTGTAAACAAAACAATTTCAAAGCAGAGCTCTTCTGTAGAAGACCCATTCTACTGCAGGCAAATAGAAAGATATGTAAGATTTCTCACAGGCCCCTGTGCTGGGAAAAGCCTCTGAGTGAGCTTTAACATTTGAGAAGCCCTAGGAGAGCCACAGAGAAACAACAAAGTGCCGATCTGGGATAGACAGCAAAAATCATGAACTTGAGAAAAACCAAACTGCAGTCTAAACACTGTCCTTGTTTTATTCTTGAGAGTTCCTACAAGAAAATGTTTCTGTAAACATGACTCACATGTTAAAAACCTGAAATATTTCAGAATTTACCTTACTCATCTAAAAAGCTCTACGGAGAAGAAAACCTGTGACACCAAGGATAAACTTTCAACTAGAACATTCAACTTATTTATCTAATAGGAACTGAAACTAGAAATAAACCCTGTAAATGTAATTAATCTACTAAGTCTTTTCAATACTTTTCCTCCTAATATTTAAGAGAACCAACACAGGAGAGATACTGCCAATAAAACAATGAAGGAAAGACTCCCCATTGAGCTTATTTCTTATTCAACAGCAGATGAAATCCTAAGCATTAAATGACTGAAAAATCCCTCCACCAGAACTGTTCCCTAATTGCGTACACAGTAGGATAAAATGCTACCATTTATACTTTCATCCACAGTGATTATAAAAACAAAGTCAGCATGTCCTAGTCACACATTCTGAAAAATTTGTTCTTTGGTCAGCGTTTCTGATTTATATAACAATGTCAAGGAATGGGTTACTACTAACATTTTAACAGTCACTGAAATATAACATGGATTAAAATTCAAACAAAATAATTTACATATATTTGAGCTCTTTTGTTGGACAGCTTTAATCATCAAAATAATGTCTGTTGAGCAACATGGAAATACTGAAACCAGTGGCTTCTAATTCAAGATGGTGGGTTGCATACTTAAGTCTACTTCCCCTTTCTCCCTTAAAATCCCATTCGACTAAAAGAAATTTTAAAAGATTTAATCCCTATAATGAAGAGGATGAGAGAGAAGCCATCTGTGAACAAATAATCGTAAACTTCTAAAAGATGAGCATCGGTGAAAGAACTGACTGATGAACCAGAAGTCAACAACTAGAATATACGAACAGAGCTAACTGCAAGGCACAGAATCTTACTTGGATAGAACAGAACTTGGAGTCTAGTGTTAGTCTGCCTGGGTTTGGATCCTGGGTCTGCCACACCCTAGTTCTATAACCTTGTGGGGGCTCTCTAAGCCTCAGATTCCTATCTGAAGAAATAAGGAAAGTAATGATCTCTGGCTTTAGTTTAAGATTAAATGAGATAATACATATAAATTCTCAGCACATCACAGCCTTACACAATAAATGTTAACTATTACTGCTGTTAGCAATGAACAATTAAGATGAAAACAAAGTTATAAAGAAATACAAGTAAACTTAAGTTATAATGCAAAAAAGATAATAGTTTCAATTTTATACATTTTCGAAGAAGTTCCAGATGACTCCAGAGAATTTCTCCCCGAGGAACTCGCTGAAAAAAATCTTCTTGGCTGAGACTACAGAGTTCTCTTCCAGAAATATTCAGTGTAGTGAGGTCTATATCAGTCATGCTGAATTCCTTCATTACCCAAACCACCCAATGCAGGACTTGGTCCGTGGACCATTGTATGGGATCTAAAGACAAAAATATTACCATTAGCCTAGTTGCATCTTAGATATTACAATTTACAGTTAACTTGTCAACACACACAAAAACACACAGATAAAATCCAGACAGGTTTCCCCTCCCCCCACCCAAGTAAGTAAACTCATTATATGAAATAAAAAGATGCTTACACTCCATTTTCTTCTTAGCTCCTTTTCAACTCCTTAATCTAAAATTTGATGGGTTCACGTGTTTCTACATCAGTTAGTTTGGAATTTTATTAAGAAAAAACAAAATGCACAACTGCTCTCCAGTGAGCCAAATGGAAGAATAAAATACATGATTACTTTGCAGGAAATGCCCCCTCACCAAGTTAATATTCAGTTTTTTCCATTTCTGCAATGTTTATTTCTTATAATTCAGTTTTGTGTCTCCAACAGCTATTTGTATTGAAATCCACCAATGAGCCCCTGATGACCAAATTTAGTAGATACTACTCAGCCAGCATTCTTTGACTTTCTCAGCAGCATCGAGACTTGTGACCATCTAAAACTCCTCCTCAATTTCAATGGCACTAGATATGTACTGGAGAAGGAAATGGCAACCCACTCCAGTGTTCTTGCCTGGAGAATCCCAGGGATGGGGGAGCCTGGTGGGCTGCCGTCTATGGGGTCGCACAGAGTCGGACACAACTGAAGTGACTTAGCAGTTAGCAGCAGCACATATGTACAGTTCTTATTTTTCTTCTATCTGGTAAGCTATTTCATGTCTCCCCAACGTCCTGTTCCTCAACCCTGAATGTGGACAAGGTTCAGCACTGTGTTATCATTCCTTTTTCTCTCTTCACCAGAGATTACACCTACTTGTATGACTTTAATACAAACTCAGTGTGACTTTGTCCCAGATAACACCTTTATCTCCAGTCCAAATCTTGTGCCCCTGAAACTACTTTCTGGTGACCCTCAACTGAATATGTACTCTTGAAAATCAAGCACTATCAACACTTTCCCTTGAAAAATCTTTCCAGTACCAGACTTTCCTACCTTCCCCACAAAGGTTTAGAAGGCATGGACTGTCTTTCTTACGCACTACTGAAAGCCCAGCATTTACCATGGTGCCTAGCTCAGGAAATATGAAGATGTAACCAATTCTTATCAATATTATTATTGCCTAGTCACCCTAGCTTGAGAAGTTAGATAAATATTCGACTCTCCCCTCTCTATCCTCATGCAATCCATCAACCAGCTGATCAGTCCTATCACTATTTTGATTCATCTCCTTTCTGCTCCCACAGCAATCACCTGGTCTAGGCTAACCTAAATGTTATTACCTAGCACATGACATTTTCACATTTTCACATTACCTGCCACATTCATTTTCAATTGTCACCTGCATCAATCAAAATCAATTCTATAATGCTACAGAATAACTCCTCACCCACTGTATCTTCTCACTACTCAGCACACTCCCACCTGTCAGCTTTGCACAAACAGCTCCTGTCTCGAATGTCCGGAAGTTTCCTTGTCTACAATAAACTCTCCCAATTTTCCCCCAGATCACTATGATCCCTTTGAGATTCTAGTAGTATGTTTCTTTTATACCAGTTATTGACAACTTAAAACATGTCACCTTTATGGAAACTACTTCTTTTCATTTACTGTTTCTCTCTTTAACTAAATTATGAATGCCCTAAGGGCAGGATTTTTTTAAAAATGTATATCATTGTATTCCCAGCACCATCATCTATTAATAGTCCAAAAAAAAGATACACAGAAAATCTATTTGTTTCCTAAAAGTTCTATATTTAAAATGGATAACTTATTCACCATAGTGTTTTCTATGTCAAGCCTAAATATTATTCTACCGAACATAATTATTACATATTTTATTACCATAGGGTATCCCAAGACGCTCTTGCTCTTTCCTATAACCTTCCAGCGCAGCCGCCCATCGCGTCACTTGTTCTGACGTTTCATCTGAGATGGTCGTGATGTGCTTTGTGCCATCAAGAGTTATCACTTGAGCCTCCTCAACAAGATGTGCTTCTGCTTCCGCATGGTGAGCATCTGGATCAATAACTACTTCAACCGTTTCCGCAGGTTTAACAATTTCCAGGATATTTAGCTTTGGTTCAATTCCTTAACAATTAAAAAAAAAGTATATCTAAGTGAAAACACGAAAGTAACACAGCAAAATTTAGTTTAGTTTATGTGTTCTCAAGTAGTAGAGCAAAACTCCACGTTAAATATTTTTAGCATTATGTCTAGAGAACTTGAACAGATTTCTATTAAATGACAAAAACAACAATTGAACAGAACTTGGGTAGATCACAGGACAGTACTGTATCAGTATTAATTTCCTGATTTTGATAACTGTGGTCCTGTAAAAAAATTTCTTTGTTTTGGAAAACACACACACTAATGTATTTAGAGACAGAAAAAAAATCATGTCTACATCTTATTCTTAACCAGGTCAAAAAAATAATGTGGGGATGAGGAAGAGACAGAATAAAGCAATGTAATAATAAAAGTTAACATTTGGGGAATCCGGGAATTCTATTATTATACTTGGAATTTTTCTATAAATCTAAAATAATTTAAGACCACCACCACCATGCATACAAACACACACACCTTACCTACAGAGAAAAAGAACCAACATGTAACAGGAAATTAAAACTACACTAGGAAGAGTATAAATGAGTAGCTACTCATCTTTAAAAGTTAAAAAGTCTTTCTAAGCTAACTAAAATTATTTACTGACTCCTTGTCTTTTTAGAAGACAAAGTACATGTTTTAAAACCAGTCCTTTATGAAATAATCATAGTTACTAATGGTAAGATGACAGTTCTAAGAAACTATCATACAACATAACGGCTACTGTTTGCTGACTGATTTAGTTATAATCTACATCAAAATTTAATCAAAGTGTACTTGAAAGAAAAAATAAAACTCAATTTCATTATTGTGAAGTTCAATCTCAAAAGCTGTATTACAGAAAAATATACTGCTTTCATTCATTAGGTGGTGTAAACAGAAGTTGCTTTTTTCAAATGTTCATGAGAAAAAAAGATAGCAAGTTTTGAAAAAAAAAATTTTCCTAAAAATTATTTGTTAATTCCCCCATCAAATTTCATCAAGTCAACTCTTCTTAAACACACTTGCACTGAGAGGTCACTAAGCTTTTAAAGATAAAAAATAAAGACTGATTTTTCTTTCCTGTTTCCAACAATAGGAAAATTCTGGGGAAATTAAGGATCATAAGTAGGTAATTATGACTTTCATAATGTGGAAAAAAACTTTGATTTGTGAAACATAACTGTAAACAATATAATGTGTTCCACCTGATTCACCGGAAACGACTGTGATGCTGGCAAAGAGAGAAGGCAAAAAGAGAAGGGGGCAGCAGAGGATGAGACGGTTACAAAGCATCACTAACTCAATGGATATGAATTTGAGCAAACTCCAGGAGACAGTGGAGGACAGAGGAGCCTGGCATACTGCAGTCCACGGGGCTGCAAAGAGTCAAACATGACTAAGCAACTGAACAACAACAAATAACATGTTCAGAGATTAAAATTAGTCTAAAACTCTGGTCAGAAATCCCAATAAGCCCATTTAAAAAACTAAAATCCAATCTACCAAAAATGGTTTCCCAATTTTCTAACTTGTGTATTTGCAAAGATCAGTAAAATACTGTGTGGATATGGTTGACTGGGTCACCCCACAGCCTTTGCAAATTCCTCTCTGTGTGCTAAACTGCAGAGACTAGACTTCCGTGCAGGAATACAGATGTGACTTAGGTTCCAGAAGTACTGGCATGAGCGTTCTACTTGGCAATGAGTTAAGAGGGGACAAGCAATCCATCATTGGCTGATGTGGATCACTGTAAAGGGAGCATAGTTCCAAGTCAACAGCTATAGTGATGCCTTTCAGATCTGGCATTTTCCAGATCCCAGCATAGCAGCAGCTTCCGTGGCAGTTCAGTTCTGCAGTGTGGCTGAGGCATTTCAACTAGAAAGTCAACTAGCACATGTTCTTCCAGCCCTCCCTGGGATTCTGTTATTTACTATCCTATAATATATCCTTTCCTGATTAAAGCAGGCAGAATGTGTTATACAATTTGCTTCATCCTGACAGATAAAACAATGAAAAGCATGAATATTTAACTATAAAATCACATTAACTAACTTAGACAATCATCTAAAACTTTTAAAACTGAGTTCCCATATTAGAAAAACACGAGTTAAATTTTTAAATGACAACACTAAAATTAACTTACCTTGGTAAGAAATTACCTGTACACTAAGCTGTACAGTTCCATCTGTCTTTACTCCTTGGTCAAATAAACTTCGTTCTGGATCCAGCTAAACATGGGTAAAAGGATTAAGATTATTTTAGCTCAGTCATCTGGTTTAATATAAATGGATGTGCCAAATAGGACTTAATTACTGAGGTATACTAATTAAATTGCAAGAACACACTTAATTATTCAAGTTGTCATATCATTTAATTCTCTGCCAAAACTGAAAAGGATTTCACCACTGTGGGTAGCAATTAGGGACAACACAAACAGGACTTGTTTAAATAGTGGTTTTCTCTAGCTCTGGAGTCTAGTTTAGAATTTTAAATAATGCCAAAAGGCAAATATTATTTCTGCAGAAGTATTTCTGGTAGAAGATAATGCAAGTTATCTGCCATGAAGGGTTTTTTATTAGTGGGGACAATTTATACAAATTTATTTATATACTTCTTGCCAAATCTCTTCATAACCAAGGATACACATTTAAGATCAGGGTTAATTCAATTTCTGATCATGAAGTTAATAAAGTTAAAGGACTTACAACCATACTATCTGACCTAGCTATGAATATCTTTAGTCATAGTTCTACATCCTTTCGGTACCTTTCAGTATCAGTGCTTTTGAATGCATTTCACACAAATGGCAAAAAGAACTTCTGACTTCTGGGCATTTTATCAAGTTTAAAAACATGTTTCTGTTAAATTATTTTGAATAAGGTGTATTTCTGTGTATACATACAGCTGGAGATACAAAGTCCTCCCACTTTTATTCCTAGAATTCAGCCAATATAGGAATCATGGTACAAACGTATTTTCTAAAATGAAAAACGCCACACATATAAAGCCTAAAGTCTTAAGTGACTGCATCTAACTTAAATAGAGACAAGACAAACTGTGTAACCCTGCAGATAGACTGGTCAAACGTGGCAGCTGCACTCCTTAATACAACAGTCTCTGTGTGACATTTTGCTAAAAATTCTCCTGAGAATTCTCCCCTCTCTAGTAGACACTGGTAATGGTATTATCGACTAGAAGCTAAAGCCTGTGTAACTCTGAAACAGGATTCCCAGGTACTGAGCATACTAGCTGACACAAGAGCTGGCGCAAGGACAAAACTCAAGCATGGTATTTGATCTTGGGTCATATTCCTTAGAGAAGCGCAACTCAATTTTGTTCATCAGCTTTAAAGTCAGCACTTATCTGAAAACATAAAAGCATTTGTATTTGTATTACACAAGTGGAAAGCATTCTGACTCCAACTATATTTGCTTTAAATGATATGGAGAAACAGAAGTTGCTATCCTCATATTCTTTTTGAAGAGAGGAAGGGAGACAGGAAGAAATGAAAAATGCCCTAGATCCAGAGCTAGTTCTGAATTCTTCAATACTATAATTTATGCATATTCCCATTTATTCAGCCAATATCCACTTATTTATTTATTGGTGGTAAGGAAGGTTTGCTTTATTTGGGATGCTGGCAATCGGTGGGGAGCAGACTCCTATCCAAAGGCTGACAGTCAGTGGACAAGAGCTTTTATAGATGCAAGGAGAGGGCTACATGCAAAAACAGTACAGTCAGCTCTGATAGTCATCTTGAAACTGGACATTGGTGGTGTGACCAGTATCATCTTGGTTGTTTTAAGTACAGTTAATCTTAGTTCCAGGGTCAGTAGGTTCCCATTTTCTTAAGGTCAATTCTTGGAATTGTGGCAGCTTATGGTGTGGCTACAGTCTGGTTATCATGTAGTTAAACTTCTTCCACCTGGTGGGGGTTTTAGTATCTATAAGACAGCTCATAGGATATGATAGCCCTTGAGAAAGAACTAAAGGTCCTTGACTTTGCTTAGTGACTAAATTATTTTTGTTTTGTCATGACTGTTTTCCTTTGTTTCTGCATTTTCTCCTTCTCTGATTAAACTTATTCTTTGGCTAAAGTTTTTTCCACGGACAAAAAGGCAGGCTGAGGACATGGGAGGCAAGGCCCGGTGCATTGTTATTCAGGCGCTCAGCCCTGTGCCACTCTTTGTTACCCCATGGACTGCAGCACGCCAGGCCTCCCTGTCCTTCACTATCTCCCAGAATTTGCTCAAACTTGTGTCCATTGAGTTGATGATGCCATCCAACCATCATCCTCTGTCGCCCTCTTCTCCTCCTGCCTTCAATCTTTCCAAGCATCAAGGTATTTCCAATGAATCAGCTCTTTGCATCAGGTGGCCAAAGTATTAGAGTTTTAGCTTCAGCGTCAGTCCTTCCAATGAATATTCAGGGTCAGTTTCCTTTAGGATTGACTGGTTTGATTTCCTTGCTGTCCAAGGGATTCTCAGGAATCTGCTCCAGCACAATCCCCTGGGGGCCTAGTGGTTAGGATTTAGCTCTGTCACTGCTATGGCCCAGGTTTGATCCCTTCAACCAATATTTATTGAGATCCCATGATAGCTTGGCTACTTTGCAGGTTAAAACTTTCATTTTAGATAGGTCAGGTATTATAAGAGCAGCAACAAATGTCAGAGCTAAAAGACAAGAGATTGAGTCCAAATTCCCCTTAATTTTACACGTAAGAAAAAACAAGGTAAGTCTAGTGACACTGAATTATGCAAGGAAAACTTTCCTAAAATGTCAGCCTCAAACAAGTGAAGACAGTTCTATAGTTACAGTAGGCCTCGGTTCAAATTCCAATGCACCCCACTACACTGGGCAAAATTATTTAATTTAAATCTCAGTTGCTACATCTGCAGATTATGATTAAGAATATGCCAACTTCAAAGACCGCTGTCAAGAATGAGATAATTTAGAAATGTCTTACAACCATATAACTCTAGTTCACCAATTTATTTTCTGGCTGCACCTCACAGCATGCAGAACTTCCCTGACGAGGGAACATCCCCTGCAGTGGAGGTGTGGAGTCTTAACCACTGGACCACCAGGTAAGCCCTGGTTCAGTTATTTTTAATGGCTGCCTTGAATTCTAATCAACAGAATTTATTTATCTCATTCCCTATTTTTGGATCATTTGAGATATTTTTAGTTTATGTACAATGTACGCCTTTGCTCACTGAGGGGAGTACTTAAAAAAATTCCTTGAGGAAAGCTGCTAAATATTTCACATTCAACATTAAGACACTAAATACTAAGTTACCTTCCAAAAAGATTATGTTAATTCACCCCTATGAATTATGTTATGAATTATGTTAATTCACAGCTGAGAAAAGAAAAACCTTAAATCACAATATTATTAGACTCACATATATTCTCTTTAGAAGAGCAACTTCCCTCCTCTCCTCCCCTAATATTTATTAGACTTACTGCGGAAAAAAAGTATGGTTAGATGGCAACTAAAATTCACAAATTTCATCAAAACATTTCAAGTTATTCTACATCAGTATTTTATTTAAAAACAGAGGAGATATATGATTTGAATTTTTAAAAAACTAAAGCAGAAGTTCTGATTTGTGGAATAGCTATAATAAAAAGCAGAGCGGGGAGGAGTGAAGAATAAACCAAACCAAACATTTGAAAAGATGACATGATATATGTAAGACAGCATTAGAAAAACAAAATAAATCTCTAGTACTTATTCATATGTTCAAGAAAGGTCTGAAGAAACTATTTGAGCAACCCTATATAGGCAACTTGGAGAAGGCAATGGCACCCCACTCCAGTACCTCTTGCTTGGAAAATCCCATGGACGGGGGAGCCTGTTAGGCTGCAATCCATGGGGTCACTAAGAGTCGGACACGACTGAGCGACTTCACTTTCACTTTTCACTTTCATGCATTGGAGAAGGAATGGCAGCCCACTCCAGTGTTCTTGCCTGGAGAATCCCAGGGTTGGGGGAGCCTGGTGGGCTGCCATCTATGGGGTCGCACAGAGTCGGAAACGACTGAAGTGACTTAGCATAGCATATAGGCAACTACTTTTTATACATAAAAATACTCCCTTTCTTGAAAGAATACCATAAAACATGACTATAAATATGCTGCAAACCACAGGTAAACTCCTATTGCAACAATCTCCAAGAAATATACATATAGTGGTAAATTTTTATCCAAAACTTACTGCTGGAGCAAACAAAGATGGAAGGGAATATAAAATCATTTGGTCAAAAATCTAAAAAAGGAGGAAACGAATGTACAAACAAGTTAAAAGTTAGTTAGAAACAGGATGTGAGGGCACAGTTCTTCAACTTTCAAGGTCAATGTGCAGAAGCTACGTTTAAGCTCTGATTAAACTGTATTTAAACTTCCCACTTTACATTTGTCCAGGTAAAAAAGCAAAGTTTGATTTATTACTCAATCTTTTAAAAATAATTCTAAGTGGAAGAAATGTTTCTGAAAGAACTCTATTTCTAAATGCTTACATTTTATAAAAATATAGGCCAAATGGAGAGAAAGGGGAGATAAAGGCTATAGTTAGAAAAGGCCAACAGTAATAACAAAGCCATTTCTAATGCAGACGTAAATGCTGAAATATAAATCTCAAAAAAGAAAATAATAATACCTGGATATCTTGCAGGCAAATTTCGTGAGCATCCAAAGAACACTGCAGTCTTGGTTCTAGTAGTTTCTTTAAATTGCCTATTGGCTCATTGATGTCTATGGCCTGACTTACACATTCAGCTGGAGTGTAGGTCTGTTCTACAATGCTGAAGAATACAGTGTTAGAGGACCCAATGTTAAAGAATGTAATGGTTAACAATTACCTTCTTACCCTGGATATTAACCCAACAATATGTTCAAAACAAAATTCAATTCCAAAACACATTTCTGGTCTTTGAAACTCATTTCTGCACAGACACCTTTTATAGTGGTAGGCTCATCATCAACTAGTGTTGCCAAACTTAATAACGAATCACATTACACAAAGAAATGCAAGCTTGAAATTTAAGGCACCTTTGCAAATAGACCACATCATACACACACATATACGCACGTACTTGTGTGTGTGTGTGCATACTAATATTGCTTACACTAAAATATTTAAGGGGAAATGTCTGCATTTATATTTCCAAGTTATTTTGAAGAATTTCAGGCTCAGAAAGGAATATAAAAAGTCTCCTCAAAACTTGTATGGTATCTCTACTTCCCAAAATCAACACAATAATACAAGTCATAAGATATGAAAATACAGGTTATATAAAATATTTTCCATCTAATCTGAAAACTACTGGTTATAATCAGTCTAGATTCACCTTAAAAAGTTATATTCTTCCTTTAAAACTTTCTACGTGCTCTTCTGCATTTTTACTTCATATTCTGCTAAGTCACTTCAGTCGTGTCCCACTCTGTGCGACCCCATAGACGGCAGCCCACCAGGCTCCTCCATCCCTGGGATTCTCTAGGCAAGAACACTGAACTGGGTTGCCATTTCCTTCTCCAACTTCATATTCTAAGTTCTACAAAAAACCGTTAAGTTCCTTAAGAGTAAAATCTTTGGTAAGTAATTTTATATATCTTTTGTGAATCCTTACTTGAGGCCAAATGGAAAGTAGATACCAGTAAGTATTTGCTGAATTGGTAAATCTACAATTCAATCAAGTTTCACATGTTTAATTTAAATATGGTTTAAATCTCACTTATAGTTGTCAAAAAGTGTGTCCTTAAAAATTTGTCATTACATTTTCACATAAATTCCAAGTATAATTCAATAAATACATAATATTCAGTGAATATATGTAGCCTAAATTCCTAAAACTTAAAATTTATAAAAGAGACCACTCATGACTGAAAAAAAATTATATTAAAATAATAAACATTATTATTACTATTTGTTAAGGTAAATTTGTTAAGGGTCTTTTGGCTATGTAAATATTTTCACAAACTCTTCAGCTATAGCAGAGTGGGCTATATATATATATTTTTTTGGTAACAATAATCTTTACAAGAGTCAGATGTCACTTTAACACAGATTTTTAAGGACCCATTTTACATAGGATCAACATTTAAAACATTTTTTAACATTCTGTTGCCATCATTTAAACCTTGGGAGATCCATATAAAAAAATCTGATTACCAATTTCCCTTGAGAAAATGTGGATGATCTCACATCACTGGATCAACATTCCTGCATAGCACTCTGCTACAGCTAGAAACTCTAACTGCTCGTTTCACATAGCTACTCCCCAAGTCAACAGTAACTACAATCACAGTAACTACCAACCTCTTACGGGAGACATCAACAAAGGTTTTCTCTACGAAGTCAAACAGTAAAAACTTTACACTCTGTGGATCATTTATACATACATGTGTGTACAAAAACATAAATATACTCATGTCAGGCTTCAAGACAGCTCAAATGATCCTCACCTTCTAATATTTACAGCTTTTTACAGTTCCCTCCCAAACTGTCCCAAGGCTGGACTGTGTGACCAAAGGACTACGGCAGAGTGACACAAGTACTGCTTCTTAGATTAACTTATTTAAAAAGACACTGGTGAATGCTCCCTCGGACCATTTGCTTCAGGGAAAGCCAGCCGCATGTGGCGAGCAGCCCTACATAGAAGCCCATATGCTGAGGAAGTGAATGGTCCTGTCACCGGTCTTATGAGTGATTTTAGAAACAGATATGCTACCATCAGCCAACACTTCAGATGACTGTAGCCCAGACAGACAGCTTAACTGCAAGCTCTTGAGAGTCTCTGAGCCAGAACCAAGCAGCTAACTGACTGGATGAGGGGCTTCTGACTCTGAGAAACTCTGTGCAAGAATAACTGTTGGGTGTTTTAAGCTGTGAAGTTCTGGAGTAACGTGTTACATAAATGAGTGTATGTATGTATGTATATACAGCCTATTGTTTCTTCTGCTGGAGAAAATAGCATAATCAAACATGCTGAAAAGCTCCATTCAAAACTTAATGTCTCCTGTGCAGTCACATCAAGGTATTTTAGACCTTTTTGGCCAGGAAAATGTTTCCATGCCAGGGCATGATGGGCGAGGACAGGGTGGGGGGTTACTAAAACGAGGTTTGTATTTTGAGCCAGAGCAAGACATCTTGCCTGAGCAGATGAAGTGGCCTGAGTAACCATGGCTTCATGAGTAATCATGGCCACAGGGCAGAAGAGCTGCTAATTAACTGGCACAAAAATCTCAATTATGCAAGACAGAAAAGTTGCAAAAGATCTATTGCACAAGATTGTGCCTACAGCTGACAATACTGTATGGTACACTTAAAAATTTACTGAGGGCAGATACTGTGTTAAATGTTCTTACCACAATAAAATAGTAATTTTTAAACAATTTAGGTCTTTCATCTCAGCTGCACGCTCAACTTTAAGCAAGCTACTCAACCTTAGTAATCTGTCTATTCCCACTGGAGTTCTACTGAAGCTCTGCAGCACTCTTCAGCCCCTTTTACTTTTACTACATTATCTCAGCTCTTGCTTTCCAGAGTAAACTAGGACCATTAGTGATTACCTTCCTTGTCCTTGACTCCCAAATCCCTCTTTTCAGTCATATTCTCTCCTTGGATCCTGAACTCATTACCACTGCCCACCTTCCTTAATGGAGTAAGCAGTATTCTATTACTATTCCAAAAACTAACACCTTTCACTTCTCTATATGCTTAGTACTATGATGGCTCATGACCAACCTAGACAGCATATTAAAAAGCAGAGACATTACTTTGCCGACAAAGGTTCGTCTAGTCAAAGCTATGGTTTTTCCAGTAGTTGTGTATGGATGTGAGAGCTGGACTATAAAGAAAGCTGAGCACCGAAGAACTGATGCTTTTGAACTGTGGTGCTGGAGGAGACTCTTGAGAGTCCTTCAGTCCAAGGACTGCGAGGAGATCAAACCAGTCAATCCTAAAGGAAATCAGTACTGAATATTCACTGGAAGGACGGATGCTGAAGCTGAAGCTCCAATACTCTGGCCAACTGATGCAAGGACCTGACTCACTGGACAAGACCCTGATGTTGGGAAAGATTGAGGGCAGGAGGAGAAGGGGACAACAGAGGACGAGATGGTTGGATAGCATCACTGACTCAATGGACATGAGTTTCAGCAAGCTCTGGGAGTTGGTGATGGACAGGGAGGCCTGGCTTGCTGCAGTCCATAGGGTCGCAAAGAGTCAGACAGGATTAAGCAACTGAATTGCCTGCCTGCCTGCCTGATGATGGCTCATACAGCTGTGTGTTTCTTCAAATATAAGGTAGTCTCTACCAGGGCAGATTAGAGTCTCATTTATTGATGTACTCCTGATAGTTACTATTTGTTGAACTAGTTCTGGCTGTGAATTAAACTCTTGCTGAAATAAAAGAAATCAGCACTGACAAAAGGAAAAAGAATCCAACAGTGTCCGAAGGGTAGAAACCACCACAATCAATTGCTTGACCATTATTACCTATGCTTACTACCATCTTTAGTTTAAAACTATCTTTTCCTTCCAGCTACAAAGCCATTAAGTCAGAGGAAAAAGGCAATACATTATCCCTCAAAATGCTGGGGTCAGTTGGGAAGATTAAAAAAAAAAGGTCCTCAAAGAACTTGGCTATTCTTATTTTAATTAGGCATGTTGATAATATAAAAAATAGTAAATTAAAAAAATACCAACCTTTCTTCTGTGCACTCTGCTTTCTCTGTTCCATCAATCTCGATTTCTATCAGCTCCTCTGCTTCTCTTTTCGTCATGGCTGAAGTATTTCAAAAGTTCAGCCCTACAAGAGTTAAATTTTAAGACATTCTGAAACGCATAAGCAGACACGTTACACAAGAAGTAAAGACCCAATTCAAATAAAACCCGAGGGTAAGCAGAAGAGGAGGAAGCAATCTTCACATATAAAAGAAAATCCACAAGCAATATTTATAAACCAGTTTTTGTTTAAATGGTGTTTACCAGTCTGACATGACATCAATATCATTCCCTTGGATTTACTGGGATGTTTTTGACCCTAGTCTCAGTCAACAAATTAATTAAGATTACTTCAAAATCAAGTGAAAGGCATGTCGACGGTTATTACAGCAGTTCGGTCTTAATAACAGATTTAAACCTGCACCTTAAAAATCAACATGGGAATTCCCAGTGGTTAGGACTCTGCACTTCCACTGCAGTGGGCGTGGGTTTGATCCCTGGTGAGGGAACTAAGATAATCACATGCCACACAGCATGGCGGGGGTGAGGGGGATCAACATGGAGTTGAAAAATTTACAACTGTCCAGCTAAAAAGCTGTAGTTTATTAGCAGAGTTTACTGTAAACCACTATTGACAGAGTAAGCTAAATTAAAAATTAGCTAATTAAAAATTAACCCAAGCTATGATTTATGTTACAAATTACATACCTTATACATGCCAGTACAATATTCTCAAATGGCAAAATAAAGTAACAAAATCACAGATATGTGAATTATTGCCCTGATTACACACTAGAATTATTTATGATTATTTTTCAGATGTGGTTTTATACCTTTTAATCAAACTATTACATCAGTTTTTAATTCTCACACATAAAAATTTTACTTACATTAAACTTCCATTGATTTTTGTACCATTGATACATTATGTGCCATTCTGTACCATTTGCACTACCAATACTAAAACGTTATAATTTTATAAAATGCTAAGTAATGTATAAAATAGCTGCATATGTTGGCATTCCTTTATGGCCATTTCCAAGGTGTTTATGATGTAAGTTGCAGGTTGTTACTACTTCACTTTGCACGCATGCTCAGTCGGTCAGTTGTGTCTGACTATTAGAGACCCCACGGACTGTAGCCTGCCAGACTCCTCTGTCCATGGTATTCCCCAGGCAGGAATATTGGGGTGGGTTGCCATTTCTTCCTCCAGGGGATCTTCTGACCCAGGGATTGAACTCACATCTCTTGTATCTCCTGCACTGGCAGACAAGATTCTTTACCACTGCACTTCTTGGGACGTTTACTAATCAGCTGACCTTATAATAGAGATCATCCTCGATTATCCAGGTGAGTCCAGTGAAATCACAAGAATCATTAGAGAGGAAGAATCTAAAGAGATCCAGAGAGATTCAAAGTGAGGACGACTGACTGGCTGTGATTGGCTTTGAAGATGAAAAAAAAAGAGCCACAATCCAAGAAAGACAAGCAGTCTCTAAAATCTGGAAAAAGAAAGGAGACAGGCCTTCCCCCAGAGCCTCCAGAAGAAATACAACTCTGCCAACACCTGATTTTAGCCAAGAATGACCCATTTCAGACTTCTGACTTCAGGAACGTATGATAGTAAGTTGGTGTTTTCAAGCCACTAAGTTTGTAGTAATTTGTTACTGTAGTTCTAGGAAACTAGTAAGTCTTCTTTCCCACTTTAGAGAGGGTTGTAACTCTCCTCAGGTCCAAAAATCTCCAACTATTGGGGAGCTGGTTTTCTGATAACTTAGTCTCTAAATTCTGGCATCTGAATCTAGACTTTCCGGTATAAAAATGATCTGATTTCTCCCTCACTATAAAGGCTCCTCTCACAGCTCCTCCATGACAAGAAAGAAGAATAATAAGAGGATGGGGCTCCCCACTGGAACAGATACACATCATGCACATCCAGCAGAATGCCTAGGCCCCAGCAGGTTTTGTTTGGGATGACAGAAGAATGAAGGGCTTTTGTTCTTCTTTCTTGCTGACCACAGCCTAGTCAGTCTTTCCTTTCTTCATAAAGCCTATTTCTTAATTGATACTATGTGTTAAAACTGGAATTCAACATGAGCACTAAAGCAAAACACCGGTGGCAGTAACCCAGTAGGGACCTTATAGAACAGCATAAGCTCACCTGGGAAGGCGTATTTGTTGACAGATGTATACACAGAACTTTGAACAGTGCCGCTCCTTTTGTAGGCACTGTATTAAAGTGTGTTTAATAAGTGAATGTTATAAAAACCAAAGGGGCTTCCCTGGTGGCTCAGCTGGTAAAGAATCTGCCTGCAATGCGGGAGACTTGGGTTCGATCTCTGGGTTGGGAACATCCCCTGGAGAAGGGAAGAGCTTACCCACTCCAGTATTCTGGCCTGGAGAATTCCATAGACTGCAAAGACAGCCCATGGGGTTGCAAAGAGTTGGACACAACTGAGCAACTTTCATCTATGAGCAGATCCTTGGGGCTCCTGTATTTCAAACAGTTGCCATTTTTGGACTTCCCTATATCTCAGTTGGTAAAGAATCCACCTGCAATGGAGGAGACTGAGTTCGATTCCTGCGTTAGGAAGATCTGCTGGAGAAGGGATAGGCTACCCACTCCAGTATTCTTGGGCTTCCCTTGTGGCTCAGCTGGTAAAGAATCTGCCTGTAATGTGGGAGACCTGGGTTCAATCCCTGGGTAGGGAAGATCCAGGGATCCAAATTGCTAACATCCAGTGGATCACAGAAAAAGCAAGCGAATTCCAGAAAAACACCTACTTCTGCTTTATTGATTATGTCAAAGCCTTTGACTGTGTAGATCACAACAAACTGTGGAAAATTCTGAAAGAGATCGGAATACCAGACCACCTTACCTGCCCCCTGAGAAATCTGTATGTAAGACAAAAAGCAAGTTACAACTGGACATGGAACAACAGACTGGTTCCAAATTGGGAAAGGGGTACATCAAGGCTACATATTGTCACCCTGCCTATTTAACTTATATGCAGAGTACATCATGCAAAATGCTGGGCTGGGTGAAGCACAAGCTGGAATCAAGACTGCCAGGAGAAATATCAATAACCTCAAATACACAGATAATACCACTCTTATGGTAGAAAGTGAAGAGGAACTAAAGAGCCTCTTGATGAAAAAGCTGGCTTAAAACTCAATTCAAAAAACAAAGACTGGCATCCGATCCCATCATTTCATGGCAAACAGATGGGGAAACGATGGAAACAGTGACAAACTTTATTTTCTTGGGCTCCAAAATCACTGCACATGGTGACTGCAGTCATAAAATTAAAAGATGCTTGCTCCTTGGAAGAAAAGCTATGACCAACCTAGACAGCAAAGACATTACTTTTATGACAAAGGTCCGTCTAGTCAAAGCTATGGTTTTTCCCGTAGTCATGTGAGTGTTGGACTATAAAGAAAGCTGAGTGCCAAAGAATTGATGCTTTTGAACTGTGGTGTTGGAGAAGACTCTTGAGAATCCCTTGGACTGCAAGGCAATCAAACCAGTCAGTCCTAAAGGAAATCAGTCCTGAATATTCATTGGAAGGACAGATGCTGAAGCTGAAGCTCCAATGCTTTGAACACCTGATGCAAAGAGCTGACTCACTGGAAAAGACCCTGATGCTGGGAAAGACTGAAGGCAAGAAGAGAGGGAACAACAGAGGAAAAGATGGTTGGATGCCATCACCGACTCAACAGACATGAGTTTGAGTAAACTTCAGGAGTTGGTGATGGACAGCGAGGTCTAGTGGGCTGCAGTCCATGAGGTCGCAGCGAGTCGGACACAAATGAGTGACTGAACAGACTGATGAGAACCATTTCACACCGTATAATTGACTCCAGAAATCTAGACGACTTACATGTGAAAGGTAAAGCTATAAAACTAACAGAAGAAAGTGGTGGAATTTTGTGGATAAAAAAGGATTCATTTCTTGAAAAAGCATTCATTTCTTAAAATTCCAAAAACATATATCATAAGGAAAAAAACCTGATAATTTCATTACATAAAAGTTAAGATTTATGTTCGACAGACAGGATATAGTGTAGAAAAAGACATTTCCAAAATCCATATATGATAAGGAAATAGTTACTGGAATACACAGTGAACAAGTTGATAATAATCCCCCCAAGTCAGGACAAAGTAGAAAAGTAGGTAAAGAAGGAAACTCACCTAAAGAGAAACCAAAATGGCTAAGGACACGAGGAGATGCTCACGTTCAAGCTATTCACCTTATTCTGTGTGTGTGTGGCAAAGATCAGAATGCTGAATACTGAAAAGAGCAGCAGGGACCTTGGAGCACAGGGATCCTGCCTCTGCTGATTGAAGACAGACAGGACTGACTACTCTGGAGAAACAGCTAGCAGCACTTGCTCAAATAAAGGGATTATACCTATGACCCAGCAATCTTGCCCTTAGATAAGCATTCCAGAGACATTCTCACAGTGATTGATAATAGTATGTTAAAGGTAGCTTTGCTGGAGACAGCTGAAAGCAGGAGCCAATACACGAACCTGTGATGAGAGTACTGCAGATGCAAGAAAATGTGAAACACACTATGGAACCTTAGTATCAGTCAGAAACAAAGAGATAATGAACACACAAAGGATAAAAACCTTACAAAAAAAAGTGAGAAATGGACTAAGGCTTATATTATAGCAGGACAGCATTTAAAAGGGTCATTTGTTTTATTTTTCAGGGTCCACGCGCAAGTCCACTCCCATTTCCATAATCAACTTTTAAAACGAGTGAATTTTCTAGGGACTTCAGAAAAATAGAAAAGAAATTTAGGAATTTCCCTGGTGGTCCAGTGATTACAGTTCCATGCTTCCAATGTAGGGGGCATGGTTTCCATCCCTAGTCAGGGAACTAATATCCCACAGGTCATGCAGCATGACCAACAAAATTCAAATAAACACTTAAAACAACAACAAAAAAGAAAGCACCGTAAGCAGATAGGTTAGGAGGTCCCCAGAAAAGAAGAATCAGGCATGGCTTTTGACAAACAGAAGCCATTTTTGTCCTAAGCCATTTTGAGATCTAAGCCTAACCACAATGCTTACCCTTGAATACAGCTCAGTAATAATGTTCTTAAGGAATAACAATAGCAAAGATAGTAAATCAGTATAAAAACTCCAGGTTCTGTTTCCATGGTAAAGATTAGCCTGAAGCACTTTCTTGAGCTGCTCTGCAGAATTTAAACCCTCCTCTAGTGGCAACCACTAGATCAACTGTAACCCAAAGGATGATAATATTGATCTTTTCTGACCTTTGTGACTTCAATCAACTAAAGCTTGGTTGCTGTCAACCTCTGCCCCAATCCTATCTTGAACTCTCCTCTTCAAGCTCCTTCATAAATATGCATGTACCCTTAGCTTAAGACTTTTCCCAATTTTGCTGCTTTGGGAAAGATCCCACAGTGTTCTTCTTGCTCTAAGTAATAAATCTCTTCTCCTGCTCTTTGGCTTGATTGTGTCTTTTGTCTTACACCCACTAAAAGATGAATCCAGTTTTCTGTACCTACCAGAGAAATGGCCCTAAAGGGCTTTGATCAACAAGGATACTTGGCACACCTCTTGACAGAAACACTAAGACAGAGAGTTGTTAAAAAAAATTTATACTGTGATCTTTCAAAAAAGTTAGAGATCAGTCTCCAAAAGGTGCCAAAGGTGGGGGAGGGGGTGTTGGGGTATGAATCCAATACACTTTTGGAAAACACTGTGTTACTTAAGTCTCTGAATTGATCTTCTTTCTCAATTCTCTAAATTAAGCCTAAAGAAGCAATGGAGACATTTGGCAAGCTGTCCAAATCTTTGCTGTCATTGCTCGAGTGGGTCTTAGCTCTTCTCCTGGAGCCAACTGCCCAGGATTCTACGTCAAAACTTAAGAAAATGGAGAAGACAGCATTACCTGGAGACTTTCCACACAGGAAAATGTCCCTTGACACTGGTTTTTCCTGGATTAAACCTAACCTGCTTTCAGAACACTTCACAAAACGAATACAAATTTATATTTAACTAAAAATTCCAGGAAAGGCTAGTATTCTTTAAAATAGTTATATTTACCACTATCTTTTAAAGCCACAGATAAACTTGAGGATTATTCTCCATTGGAGCACGTTATTAGTTAAGAGTTCAGAATAATTTTTCATAGTGAAGGACAATAAGTAAATGAAGGATAAATAAATACAAGTGTAATCTGGGAGTTTTTCTCAAGTTAAAAAATACTATTAAATAGTCTGAGAAAAAAGACATTTTTGGTTTTTAAAGATAAAAGTCAATAGCTAAGAAAAAGTAAACACAGACATCTGTGTGTACATATGCAGAGAGAAAGCAAGTATGGACAAAGTGTGGCAAACTTGGCGTCTCTGGGGGGTGAACGTGTACCTTGTACAATTTCAGTGCATAATTTTTTGAATTTTCCTTTAGACTTGAAGTTTTATAAATAAAAGCTGGAGGGAGGTAAGTCAACAGTTTTAATTGTTCAGCCTCCACCTGCTGCTCCTCCATTAAACACCTAGCTCATTATTTAGATTCTTATTTTAAGATGATACAAGCCTCCTGTCACTGCTCCTGTAGACACAATCCAGGTAAAACTGACATAAGTCCATCTAGCGTCAGAATTTGTCTCAAAATAATTAAGGCTGGAAAGCTTGGATCAAATCCCAAGAGAGAGATAACTCATTGTTCCCTCCACTTTCGAACTAGTTGACCCAGTTTCTTTTGACATTAAGACAATACCTAAGAACGTTATCCCTGCCCAGTTCTTTGCTTACGTGGACCCTTCTAAACCTTTGCCGCCTCCAAGACTCAGAACTACCGCGAGTCTTTCTAAATCACTAATCTCTTGCAGTGCAACATTAGGCGTGGTCCTCCCTGCCGTTAACCTAATCAAACCGGGATTCCTAAACACAAAGACGTTGTTGGCTTATCTTCCAGCCTGCAAAAACACACTTAAAAAGCTGACAAGCCACACTAACCCATCATTTTCTCGTCTCACTTCCTCGTTTTTAAAAGAAACCCAATGGACTCCACAGACATTAAACAGATGGCTTTAACGCAACTGTAAAACAATTCTAGAAAGACCACTGGACCCGAAGGGAGAGCGCATCGCTGAGTTGGCAAGAAGATCGATATGGCATCGTGCTGTGAGATCCCAGGGGCGTCGGGATCAGGTCCCGACCGCGGCGGCTGCGAAGCACGGCGGACAGCCGAGAAGAGGCACAGGGAGGGGAGGGGGCGGCGAGAGGTGACAGGAACTACCCGGGCCCCGGGGGCGCGCGGCCTCGCGGAGCCCCGCGCCGCGCGCCCCCCGCCCCTCCCCGCACAGCCTCCCCCGCCCCTCCCCACCCGGCTCCCTCAAGTCTCCACGAACGGAAATGGGAGTCACAGCGCCGGGGACCAGCGGAAACAAAACACAGAGGCGGCCGCGGGGGGGCCGCGGTGGGGGAGAAGGCCCCGGAACGAAGCCGGCCCGCGCGGGCCCGCGCTCTCTTCCTCCCCCGCGGCCGCACTCACCCGCTCCGGATTCGGCCCCGTCGCCCCCGCCCGCACTCCAGAGCCGGCTGAGAAGCGCAGCGGCGCGGGCTCCACGTGCAGCGTCTCTCCCGGTAAGACCCGCAGCTCCCGCGACTCGAAGTGGGAGGCCCCTGGGCCCTTCCCGCGAAAACGGCGCAGAGAAACTACAACAACCCCCCCTCCACCTCCCAGGCACCCCCGGGTTCGGGACTACAACTCCCAGCAGGTTGCGCGAAACGGACGCCTAAGGCAACGGAGGCTCACGAGGCACAAGGGAGCAGCAACGCCCCAGTTCGCTTTGTTTTACACTGTCACTTTGCACAATCGTATACCTCAACAACCCCCCCTCTCCCCCGTCAATCAAGGAATAGGACGCTGACTCGGGGCCCGGGGGACTGAACTAGGGGACAGGCCAGTCCAAGGGCGCATGCGTAAACCACACGATTTCCGAGAGGGAAAAAGAGAGCGGGTCAAGTTGGGCGAAGGAAAGATGGCGGAGGCGTCACTAGAGGACCCGGAAGCACTTACCCTCCACTTCCTCCTCCTGTTTGGCTTCTGTCTCACCTACAGCCGTCCGGTCGCAGAGTGTCTCCGAGACGCTTCCTGTCCGGTGAGTGTCGACCGTCTGAAACGGCGGCCCATAATGCATTGCGATGGCGGGTAGGCGGGTGGGGGCGGAGCCAGGGCCGGAAGTAGAACGGGGCGGTGGCGGCGGTGGCTGGCGGTTCGGCAGTGAGTGCAAGGTGACTGGGAGGGTAACTGGACTAACGTGGCCTCTTGGGACTTGGGTTTGGGTTTCTTCACGAGGTCTGGGATGCCCTTTTCCCTCTAAGACTTTGGAAAAGAGAGCAGTCTTATATCCCGGGGCGCCTTCACGGCCTGGCCCGGGGTCATTTTCGACCTCGGCGCCTTTCGGCCTTGAAGTTTGCTGTAGATTCAATAAGTAGCCAGAAAATCCCGCTCTGAGGGCCAGCCTGGCTCACAGGGTGGCGCGGGCTGCAGGGAGGGTGGCGCGGGCTGCAGGGAGGCCGGCGCTTCGTGGACTTGCAGCCCGTCTGGGGCAGCCCAAGGTCATGTCCGCGGGGCCGGTCTGCAGCCAGGCTTGCGCATCCCGGACGCGTGGGAGGTGGTTCTGAACTATTTAGGAATAGAACTTGAGAGAAAAAGACAATGGTCATCTTAAAAGTTTGGACGCCACCTAAAGATGTTGGTAGTGCTGAAATTTGGTTAAGCAGCTTTTGTTTTACATCACGGTTTCCTGGAGGAGAGCACTAACCTTGGACTGGCCAGTCGTCACTGTAAACGGGAGAGCCATGCTCCCTCTCAGCACAGGGCCGCTTCTTCTGCTGTGTTCTTTTCTAGCTGTTGCTTTCCCCAATTTCTTTGCGTATGTCCAATCCCTGTCATAGCTGGCGTGCGTGGCCTCGCATAGTACTTGAATAGAGGGCTTAATCATAGTTGATACTTTATATTACCTATTTGGATTCCCTGGTGGCTCAGACGGTAAAACGTCTGCCCGCAATGCGGGAGACCCGGATTTGATCCCCGGGTCGTGAAGATCTCTGGAAAAGGAAATGGCAACCCACTCCAGTTCTCTTGCCTAGAAAATTCCGTGGATGGAGGAGCCTGGTGGGCTACAGTCCATGAGGTAGTAAAGAGTAGGACACGTCAATACCTATTTGTGTAACAACATGTATGTTTCTCAATAGATATTCAATCTTTGGGGAAAAAACTGAAACAGAGGAAAAGGAACAAGTTTTGATAGTGAGATTATGTGTTCATTTTTTAGATAAATTGAGTTCGAGAGCAAGATAAGACTTCTGAAAGGATGAGAGATGATGATGTATAGGTTTGGAATTCAGGAAGAAGACCACGCACAATTAGGTGTGATTTGGGGATCATTAATAAACTGTCTTGCATATTGTCTTACTATCTGTGAAGGAGGCTTAAGAATACTTTGCTCTGTTTCTTAACAGGATTGCTGTAAGGGTACCAGGAGAGAATATGTATGGAAGTACTTGGCAGAATACCTAGGTCTGAACAGATGTTAGGGTGACCCTATTGGAAAGTGTTGTTTGTGTTTATGTTGCCAAAAGGGAAAATATACACTGAGTTGCACAATTTTAAAAATGTATCTGTGTCCTGTCAGATTCTGTTGTGTAACCTGGGATCAGGTACTTACCTCTAAGCCACAGTTTCTGTATGTGTGAAGTGAGAATGATATTAAGTAGCACCTTGGGTGTTAGTCACTCAGTTGTGTCCCCGACTCTTTGTGACTCCATAGACTATAGCCCACAGGCTCCTCTCTCCATGGGATTCTTCAGGCAAGAATACTGGAGGGGGTTGCCATTCCCTTCTCCAGGGGATCTTCCCCACCCAGGGATGGAACCTGGGTCTCCTGCATTGCAGGCAGATTCTTTACACCTGAGCCACCAGGGAAGTAGCACCTTAAGGTCATTCAAATAGTTTTCTTTCATCCTGTAGGTGAAGGATATTTGGTAGATTGTAGGATTGATTTTGATAGTCTTTTTATGTGCGATTTCATGAGCTTCCCGGCACTATTGACGTTTTGAACCAAATATTTCTTTGTTGTGGGGAGGGTGCTATTATTGTTGTTACAGGATTTTGGCAGCCTGCTGGGTTTTACCCACTAGAGGCTAGTAACATTCGCCCTGTCAGGACAACCAAAAATGTCTTCAAACATTGCCAGGTATTTCCTGTGGGACATCCCCGCCGCGATTAGAGAACTGCAGTGCCACTCTTCAGTCTTCTAGCTTAATGCTTTCCAACTCTCACTAGTAAAGGGCCACTTTCCCCCTGGCCCTTGTGGATTCTTTGAAGAATCCAGTAAAAGTGAATTACTGGAAAATGTAGTAGATGAAAGACAAAACATGGAGACACAAAATACGAACTCTTAATTGCTTCCTTTGTGGCTCAGCTGGTAAAGACTCCACCTGCAGTGCGGGAGACCTGGGTTTGGAAGATCCTGGAGAAGGGAAAGGCTACCCACTCCAGTATTCTGGCCTGGGGAATTCCATGGACTGTGTAGTCCATGGGGCCGCAAAGAGTTGGACGTGACTGAGCGACTTTCACTTTCACTATTGAATTCTGCAGGTATGAATTACTCTGTCAGATTGCTGTAAAAGTTTCTAAATGCTTATTCCCAATTTTGATACTATAGTGGAGCACTAACACTGTACTACTGAGAGTCCTCAGACCACACTTGGAGCAGTAGTGTTAAATTTAACAGTTTGGTGTGACGGTGCTTGTTTAAGTCATTTGGGGAGCTGGGGAATCATGTTAGCGTGTTAGGTTCAGAAGTTTGACCAGGCTATATCGAAGTGTGACTCTATCATTCCAACATGGCTTGGTCAGCCCTTTATTAATCTGGGGCAGTTTCTTCTAATTTTTCTATGATCTCCTTATTCTTTTTCTTTTGGAATTCCTGTTTGCATATAATGAGGTTGTACTGCTTGATTTTCCCTCTCTTGTTGGTGGACTCCCTTGTGTGTTTTGTTTTTTTGGACTCCCTTGCTGTTTTTTCTTGCTGGTTCTTTTGGACTCAGATCTGGTTTTTACAGTATTCATGAATGCCTGGAATCCTGCAGCTGTACCAGGCGGAGCAGTTTCTCTCCCTGTGGGCCTGTGAAATGCAAACTGAGGTTGAGGCAGCTGTCTCCAGGCTTCCTGTTCATATCCCTTTTTGCCTTGTGAGGGAGTCAGGGGAACCTGGTAGGCTAATTTTGGAACCAGTATTACTGTTTCTCTGCTGAGGGTGGGCGGTCAAGACTAAAAAGTTCGTGGAGAAGAAACACCCCATCCCTGATTTTGTGCTTTCTTTCTGCATCTGACCTAGTGGAGTGCATGCAGGCCTGAGTGATTCTGAATTCTAGATCCCAGGGCCTTTTACTTGAGCAGCAGAACACTTGCAGTGAGGGGTAGAGAGGGAAAAGGATCTTTGGTCAGGTGACTATTCTTAGTATTCACTGAGTTCTGTAGCACTTAGTAGAATTGGGTACCCACTGTAACACTTTTACAGGGCTTTTACAATTATGTCAATCTTAATGTATCTTCACATGCTGGTTCTTGTTTCCAATAACAGGATCACCATGATTCTTCAGAGACTCTTCAGGTTGTCCTCTGCTGTTCAGTCTGCAATCTCAGTCTCTTGGAGGAGGAACATTGGTATTACAGCAGTGGCATTTAATAAGGAGCTTGATCCTGTGCAGAAACTCTTTGTGGACAAGATTAGAGAATATAGAACTAAGCGACAGTAAGTGGGTAGATCACAGACCTTGGTGTTAATGTGCATATTCAAACCTTGGTGTTAATGTGCATATTCAAAGTATGTACGTTTTGAGATGGTAAAGAATTACTTGGCGTTTCAAAGTGTCTAAGACCTTCACTGAGTTGATCCCTGTGGTACAGGTTCACTAGCTGCTCCAAAAGAAAAAGATGAGGACCTTGATATATTTTTTTTTAAGTCCCAAATTTTATATTATGAATTCCCAGGGAGGATTGCATTAAATCTAGTGCCATTTTAGATATATCCCCATTGTAATGTCATTTATTATAAACTGGAGTCAATTCATACAGGTATACCATACAAGATCCATACAATTCATACAAGATCCATACCAGGATCTTAGAAATCATTTAGGAACCGTATTTGAGAAAATTAAGCCCCTTGGACAATGATTATCCTAAGGTCATAAAACTAATTATGGGGAAAATATACTCAGAATATTCTCTCAATTTAGTGATCTTGGGACCACTAAATTGATTTGGGGAGAAATGTATAAGCACAGCATTTTTTTCTTTAACGTTACTTCCATAGTTAATATATTTCTGGGACTGTCAAAAGACAGAAGACTCTGAAATGGCATAAAGCAAATCCAGGGAAAACCTAATTACAGAACCGCAAAGTTTTGAAGGTGATTAATGACCTTAGCCATCATCAGATTTAACCCCAAAATCTTTGGGAAAGTGATACAGATTAGTTCAGAGTTTTATTTAGTTGTCTACCATATGCAGAGCACTGGACTATTGAGAATGGTGGGCTACAAAGAAAGAAGCCACTTGGCATTTCCATAATATTCTTTAAGTCTAAGAGGGTAGAAAGTTTGTAAGCAAGTAAATATAATAGAAGGTAAAATAGATTAAGTGATAAGGTACTGACACATTCAGTGTTTGGGGAACTTATTGGAAGGAATCCTCTTTTCTAGCTGGTACATTTGAAAGGTGGCATGGAAGAGTAATGTTTCCAAAAGCTTGTGGATCCAAGAACTGGACAATGATCGTCAATCATCAAGTGTCCAGTTAGAAGGCTCTGTCTAGAACTGTGCTATATATTTCTGTGGCTGTTATCCACATGTGACTATTCAAATTCTAATTGAGTATAAATAAAAATTCAATTCCTCATTTGCCTTTTAGCCACATTTCTGGTGCTCAATACCAGATATGGCTAGTGGTTACCATGTTAGACAGCACAGACACAGAGTATTCTGTTATCATAGAAAGTTTCTGTTGTACATACTGATATAGAAGAAAACTGAGTCCATGACAAGAAACATCATTAACAAGTTCTTAGAGCTGGCTTAGTATTTTTTTGTGGAAATAACAAATAAGATCCTATGCCTTATCATAGGCATAGGTGAAAATACTAGCCTTGATGGAATTTTCACTTATAATTTTTTTATTATATTGTTCATTGTTAAACGGGCAGTAACATTATGACAAACAAGAATTTGTGCAAATAGTTAATTAGGTCTAATTGGCCCATTGCTGGTCTGTGAAGTGAAAATCGCTCAGTTGTGTCCAACTCTTCTACCCTATGGACTATATAGCCTGCCAGGCTTGTCTGTCCATGGGGATTCTCCAGGCAGGAATACTTTAGTGGGTATCCCTTCTCCAGGGGATCTTCCCAACCCAGGGATCAAACCCAGGTCTCCCACATTGCCGGCAGACTCTACCATCTGAGCCGCCAGGGAAGCCCAGCTGATCCATGATGCTGTGTTTATCTTTACAAAGCACAGCTCTTTAATTTTGTCATTTTATTGCTTAGCAAACAAAATACAGACTCCCAGACTATACATTCTGGGCCTCCTGTGATCTGGGTCCTGCTAGCTTTTCCATCTAGGCTGCTTAGCATTTCCCACATACAGCCAATGCTTTCCCACCTTCTCATCCTTGCTTTTGAGTCTTAGAATGTCTCAAATTACAGTCTGACCCAAATGCATGGTTTCTCACAAATGCCACCTTTTTAAAATGCAATCTGCCTGTTGAGCTTAGCAAAAGTGACCCCTCACCTCCAGTAGCTTTTTGTTAAACTGACTGCCTCTCGGCATAAATGTTTATAAGTGCTACTTTTTCTTTCTTGTAAATGGTAAAACCTCTGAGGATAGGAAGTAATTTGCTTCTTTGATAGGCTGCTGTTACAGACTTAAACCCTTCAGTGGTGTTTGATTTAAAGCACAGTGATAGTAGATAACTGCGTGTTCACGGTGTGCCAGGCACTGGCCCACGAGTGGTACATGTACACAGTCTCTGAATTCCCTCAGCACCGTCAGGTAGGATTTTGGAGTTGTCGGTGTAGAAACTAGAGTTTAGAGTGCTTCATGCCTTGCTCAAGTTCACACAGTAACTAGATTGTAGAACTGACAATAAAACAAACAGTTATTCACCCCAAGCGCATAGACTTAGCCTTTACACCTTATTGCTGCTCAGACGCTGAGAAATTCTGACTTTTCATAACACTGATACTGACAGACCTTGAATGTTGTTTGAAGTTGCCTCATTTGTGTGAACCCTCATCATATTTAAAATTGTTTGATTTTACATTTACATTCAAATTGAAATACTTGTTACCTTTCAGAAAAGTCTGCTCTTGTCTACGCTCGGAAGATCTGTGAAACTTAATTTTGTTTCTGTAAACTAATGTTTAAAATACACTTTCACTTGGTCATGTACACTACAGGACATCTGGAGGACCTGTTGATGCTGGCCCAGAATATCAGCAAGACCTAGACCGGGAGCTTTTTAAACTTAAGCAAATGTATGGTAAAGCAGACATGAATACGTTCCCTAACTTCACGTTTGAAGGTAAGTCTTTGTAATCACAGGTTCATTGTTGTGGGAGATCATTTTAAGTAGAGAATATTTACATGGGTTGTTTGGAGGATTAAATGACAATTACACGTGAATGTAATTTGAGCAAGCTCCGGGAGTTGGTGCTGGATAGGGAAGCATGGCGTGCTGCGGTCCATGGGGTCGCAAAGAGCTGGGCATGACTGAGCAACTGAACTGAACATGTGAAGGTATTAGGACAGTGGCATGTGTGGCAAGCACTGTGGTAAATGCCACTGGAAGAGATCACATAGCATAGAGGTTAAACGGTGGGGACCTAAAATCAAACGCCTGACAGTATCATTATGGGCTCTGGGATTCTGGATAGTTAACTGGTCCTTGTTTCTAATCTGACATTTGGGTAAGATCATACTGTCGTCTTAGTTGTAGTTAAATGACGTAATATATGTAAATTCATAGAGCCTGGTTCATTTTAAGTCCTAAATAAATCTTAAGTTATATTTACGTGTAGATGTTTCTTTAAAAAATTGGAAGATGGATGAGATAAATATTAAAGTTTTTTAGAAAATATGCTTTATTGCAATATGACTAAGTTTGAACCTTTCTTTCCTCTTTTTAGACCCCAAGTTCGAAGTTGTCGAGAAACCACAATCCTGAAGAAGTAATGTAAAATTGATCTGGTAATTTGTCCTAGATTAGTTGTACAGCTGGCCACAAGTAACAGAATAAACATTTCATAGCTGTCAAATGTTCTTTTAATTCTGATTTCAAATAAATTATTTGGTGATGTTAGGTATACAGCTGAGTGTATTGAATTCTGTTTTTTTTCCTTAATCGATTGATTTTACTTTATATTTATTTATTTGCTGTCCCGGATCTTAGTTGTGGCATGAGATCTCTTCGTTACAGCATGTGGGATCTAGTTCCCTGCCAGGGACTGAACCCAGGCCCCCTGCATTGGGAGCTTGGAGCCTTAGCCACTGGACCACCAGGGAAGTCCCCGAGTTCTTTGTTTTTAGATCCTCCTCTTTGGTTATATGAAAACAGAAGGAGACCTTGGATTAACTGAGTACCATTTGCCCCGAACTTGGCAGATTCTTCTCAGAGTGTTGAGGTGTCCTGTTTATTTTGGAGACTTACTGCTGGAGAGGAGCCACCCTGACTGAACGAAGGAGTGTTCTCAGTGGGGGATGTCACACCTGCTCCCAGAATATGAAGAAACGGTTCAGAAATCATTGATGATAGCTTTTTCAGGGAACTCGGGTGTGACTGTGAATATGTCCAGGGACTGACTTTATGTTTTAATTTCCATCTCCTGTCTTAAATGTTTTTATTATCCCAATAACTCACCTCTCTCCTCTCCCCTTAAAGTGTAATGGTCACTGTATCTATTACAAGGCTATGCAGATAGATCAAGGAATGCTGGGGGTGGAGGAGAGGAGGGTTCTACAAAGGAATTTCCTTGAAAATAGATTAAAGCTGTATGGTGGTGTTTGCCCAGTGGGTGGAATATCAAGTAGATGTGCCAGATAAGTGGGAGAGCAGGTGCATCAAAATTTCAGTAAGTAGACAGTTCTATTTTTTAGTTTTCTTTTTTTTAAAAAAGGCAACTGTGCCTTTTTAAATCTGACACTCTCTCGTGTCAATAAATACGTCTCTTTAGTAAAACTTTAGAGATTGTTGTAAGTGAAGTCGAAAAAAACAGTCTTACTAGGTTATCTCACTTCGAAAGGAATAGATTTTTACTATGGCATACCGTATTAGCTGAAATCTAAACCTGGTGAAAGTGTAAGTGTTAGT
Source organism: Bos mutus (assembly GCF_027580195.1). Lineage (NCBI taxonomy): Eukaryota > Metazoa > Chordata > Mammalia > Artiodactyla > Bovidae > Bos > Bos mutus. The sequence continues at coordinate 9,499,457 of NC_091617.1, forward strand.
TGCACAGTCGTGTCTGACTCTGTGACCCCATGGACTATAGCCAGCCAGGCTCCTCCATCCATGGAATTCTCCAGGTAAGAATACTGGAGTGAGTAGCCATTCTCTTCTCCAGGGGATCTTCCTCACCCAGGGATCAAACGTGGGTCCTCCTGCATTGCAGGTGGGTTCTTCACCGTCTAGGCCACCAGGGGAGCCCCGGTGCTCTTAAAAGGACAAATTTGAGTTGAGGAAAGGTATGGGAACCAGAAATGGACATGTGCCTGCCTGTTACGTGTCTGTCTAGTGCTACTGTTAACCAAAGAGGGCTTCTGTTGTAGGCAGTTTTCACTTAACTCCATTTAGTGTAGGATTTTCTGCCTCTGACTGTTGCTACCCTTGGTGTGGCAGCATAGTGCTGACTCTGGTTAGATGCTTAATGTATGAGTTCTTGGAGCGCTGTGTGGGCTAGAAGCTTTCGTCATGCAGATTACCTTAAATGGGAGGTCCACTCCAACCCGTCTCTTCCAGATTCCCCTCCACTCCCACTTCAGCCATACAGTCCACAGTCTCTTGTTTCAGATGTTTGCTTTCAGTGTTTGACAGGAAGGCTCAAGACCATCTACTTTCCAAGCTGCCTACTTGACCACCGAAAACAGATCCTTACTTTGAGACACAGTGGGAAGACAGGTACCTCACCATTTCCTCTGCTCTATTCCTTGATACCTTTTCCCTTTGCTCAAATAGCTATTTGGCAGGTGCCTTCAATTGTTGCAGTTTTGGTTCTCTTTAAAATTCTCTTTACTTGCCTTGGAGTGAGTTAAGGAATAGAACTCACAGCTTTGACAAAGACAATTTGGACAATTCATTCTCTGTCTCAGGCTTCCCTTGTGGCTCAGATGGTAAGGAATCCGTCCTATATAACTGTATTAAATGGAGATCAAGAAGTGCCATAAGAAAACCAATCAAAGGCTATGGAAATTCAGAGAAGAAAGAAACTTCTTCCAGCAAGGAGAGTTTTCACAGAGAAGGTGGAATTTGAACTGAGTCCTGAAGAGTAACTAGAATTTACATACCTTGTGGTTAGGAGAATCAGCAGCTCTCCAAGTCAAGGAGAAACAAAGGGTTGTTAAGGTAAAACGACCTTAATTCAGTTTAATGGGTACGTAAGGCAACTAAAGAGGAACGGTGGAGGGTGTAACTGAACAGGGAGGGGTGATGATACGACAACGTGGGTGGGGGTGGATTGGGGGACCTCTGAATTTAAATTGGTGACCAACTGATGGCTCAGACCATGAAGAATCTGATTGCAACTCGGGAGACCTGGGTCTGATCCCTGGGTCAGGAAGATCCCCTGGAGAAGGAAATGGCAACCCACTGCAGTATTCTTGTCTGGAAAATTTCATGGACAGAGGAACCTGGTGGGCTATAAGTCCATGGGGTCAAAAAAAGTGGGACATAACTGAGTGATTTAACAGTTGGAATTTCAGGCTAAGATGATTAGACCTTGGTCAGACTAAGTAAAGGAAAAGAGTGAAAGCTTTTAGTAATGGGATGGGTCAAAATCGAGAAGGGAGTTGACAGTGTTCAAGGGAGTAATCCGAGGGTAACTGGTGGTGTGGGGGAGTGGGAGACTAGGGAACAAAGAAACCTTCAGAATGGTGAGAGTGGAATTGCTCCTAGGAGAGGGGTGATCGAGGGGGAAAATACCAGAAGACAAAAGGTATGAGATAGTAGGAGGAGATAAAAGTAGTTAAAAATGTGCCAATGAATGATGGAGTCTCTGAATAAACAGATTAAAAATAATGATTAAAGATAGAGTGGTAGTAATATAAATGTATTTATAATGGTCAGCTTCAATCTTGAAAAAAAGATTAAAGATTTGAGTATCTGTGGTGAGGGGATAAAATGACTTTTTTTTTTTTTTTAATGGATTTGTAGCATTTTTAAAAACCTTTTTGGCTGCACCATGTGGCTTGTAGGATCTTAGTTCCCTGACCAGGGATTGAACCCAGGGCCCTTGGCAGTGAATGCTCCAAGTCCTAACCACGGGACCACCAGGGAATTCCCCACCATGACTCTAACCTGGGCAGGAGGACAAAGCGTCACAGGCTGTGAGACTAGACAGGAGTGGATGGGCCAGAGATTACTGAGAATGAAAGGAAGGTGTCCTTGGAGAGGAGAATGTGAGAATGTAAAAGGAAGGAATGCTAGAACAGAGAAAAAACATCTTGTGTAGAACATTCTGGATCAGATGGACCTGGGTCACATTGACTCTGCCTCTTCAGTTGGTTTTGTAAACTTGGCAGTCATTGACTCAGTTTATCTCGGTCTCCTCATCTGTAAAATGAGGACATTGCCCTCTTTATACAATCGAGGTGAATGAGATTTTGTATACCCTCACCTCTATCCACCCCACCCTCCACAACATTATATATAAAGTGTTTAATAAATAGTTTCGGCACTTTATTTTCAGAGCATTTTTTTTAGCACTGGAGAAGCTGGTAGGTTCCCAGACTGAGAGACAAGATTCTCATCTTGAGCAGCTAAAGCTTTGGCCTTGTAGCTACAAACAGTAAGAGGGAGTAGTTTCCTGGGTTTCACTGAACAACAATAAGTGGATGACTCTTCCCCTGCACCATTAAATGGGCTAAAAAATTGAACACTTCTGCTATTTTTAATGTAGACTAATCAGACAAAACCAACTGTGAGATGAAGGAAGCTCTTTGCAAGGCTGTATTGAAAAACAATTGTTCCAGATTTAGTTAGGTTAAACTCCCCACTAAAAATAAATCTAGTTACAACAGTCAATGATATAATTAAAACAAAAGTTGCTATTAGATTCTAGAGCCCTAACCTTTATACAACACAATTTTACTTTATGGAAACAAAAAGTGCTCTAAGAATTATAATGATAAATGTTTTGTTTTTAATGCTTGTCCACTGGCAGTTGGAAAACTCTGCATTTGGGCCAGATCCTGACTGCTTGCTGTTTATCAAGTCACTCAGTTCAATTGCTCAGTTGTGTCCAACTCTTTGCAACGCCAAGGAGTGCAGCACACCAGGCTTCCCTGTCCATCACCAACTCCTAGAGCTTGCTCAAACTCATGTCCATCAAGTCAGTGATGCCATTCAACCATCTCATCCTCTGTCATCTCTTCTCCTGCCCTCAATCTTTCCCAGCATCAGGGTCTTTTCCAGTGAGTCAGTTCTTCGCATCATATGGCCAAAGTATTGCAGCTTCAGCTTCAACATCAGTCCTTCCAATGAATATTCAGGACTGACTTCTTTTAGGATTGACTGGTTTGATTTCCTTGCAGTCCGAGGGACTCTCTCAAGAGTCTTCTCCAACACCACAGTGCAAAAGTATAAATTCTTTGGCACTCTCCCTTCTTTATGGTCCAACTCTCACATCCATACATATGATGTACGTATACATGTGATGTATGATGTATGTATGGAAAAACCATAGCTTCAACTAGACAGACCTTTGTCAGCAAAGTAATATCTCTGCTTTTTAATATGCTATCTAGGTTTATCATAGCTTTTCTTCCAAGGAGCAAGTGTCTTTTAATTTCAGGCCTGCAGTCACCATCTGCAGTGATTTTGGCGCCCAAGAAAGTAAAATCTGTCACTGTTTCCATTGTTTCCCCATCTATTTGCCATGAAATGATGGGACCGGATGCCAAGGTCTTTGTTTTTTGAGTGTTAAGTTTTAAGCCAGTTTTCACTTTCCCTTTCATCAAGGGGCTCTTTAGTCCTGTTCGCTTTCTGCCTTAAGAGTGGTGTCATTCTTTTCCATTAGCATATCTGAGGTTATTGATATTGCTACCCTCAATAGCTTACTGTTTATGAAATAACACAAATGAGACCATTTTTAAGAATTATTGTTCATGCTCCAATGGCATGAAAAATGGCACAGCTGAGGACAGTCCAGGCAGTTGTAGCAAGGACCTTATGGCCTTGTATGGTTTGATCTATCTACTTCTTGGCCCTTTACAGAAAATGTTGGAAGGGTGAGAATTCTGGTGAGAATCACTGAATGTCACAGACCAGTGACGTGTCCAGGCATATATTCGGCTCTACGTGAGTACTTAATCCAGTTGTCAGTCCGGTGAATCCTAGGGACTTGCTAAGGTCACAAAGAGCTGGACTCAAGCAACTTAGCACACACTGGGCAAAAAGAGTGGACTCCTTTAAAAGCTGCTTGAAAAGTGAAAGTATTAGTTGCTCAGTCATGTCCGACTCTTTGGGATCCCATTGGCTGTAGCTCCTCTGTCCATGGAATTTTCCAGGCAAGAATACTGGAGTGGGTTGCCATTCCCTTCTCCAGGGGATCTTCCTCACCCAGGGACTGAACTGAGATCTCCAGCACTGCAGGCAGATTCTTTACCATCTGAGTCACCAGGTCTGTTGTCCAAAAGCAGCTTAACCATGTTCAAAGTTGTCAATGGTAGTAAGAGATCTAGATTTGCCTAGAACTGGGAACGCCCTAGCCATACTGTTTTTTCAATGATTTGAATAATCAAAATAAGTTCTAGATGATTATGTTATTAACACAATCTAATTGCTCTCCTATTACACGGATCATTGGAATTTTCACTTTGTAACACTAGCTGGAGATCTTCCTGATCCATCAGTTGAGAAACCAGATGATCAGACCCATTTTTTCATTTCATTTCTCCTGTGTTTTCTATGTATCAAGTGTGGCACAGGGTGCCAGGAACCACAGGGAGCTCAAGCTGTTTCATCTCATTTTACTGGTTAGACAATTGCTCCTCCCCTCCATATCCCTGACTTTGCCATAAGAAGGACTGGCAGAGCACTGGCCATAACAGCAAGGGACTTGGCTGAATGCAGAATTTCACTGCTTGGTTTTTAGAGACAGATGTGAAGTCACCACGCAGTGACAGGTATCAACAGGGTTATGTGCATCGGCTCCAGTGGCAAGTTCTGATGTCAAGGTCACTGATCCCCTTCAAAGGAGTCTCAGGGGAAGGAAATGGCAACAACCAGCTCTGGGGGTGAAATAAGACACTTGGGTTTGTGTTTGACTCTCAAAATGATGTTTAATGAAGAAGTCAAGGACACATACCAGGTGAGTGAGCTCTGGTAGTAGGTATTTTTCTTCATGTTGCTTGTGGTTCTCAGAAATGAAAGTAAACACAGAGTGAAATCCTTGGGTATGAGACCCATTCTGCCACCGTTCTGTGACTAGATCAGTGATAAACGAGCAGCAGAATAAAGATTAGACAAGAGGAAAAGGAGGATTCTGGCAGGAATGAGACCAGAGGCTCCTTCTGTGTCTGTCAGAGTATTTTTCTGAACCCTCCAAATCACACTCTCACAGAGGGTGCATGTAGCTGATATTTTCATACTCTGTGGATTCATTTCACAACCAGAATGATACATTTTAGTAACTTTTGCTAGAAGTTAGGATATTTAACATTTCACAAGCCCCAGAATATTACAAAGTATTTTGATTCCTTTACCTCTGTCAAGACACAAGAAGCCAGATTTGTATTTTAGGTGCTGACAGAACTATTTGTATAAAAATTTCAAGTGATTTAGTAGTCATACAGATTATAATGCAATACCAATTTCATATCCTCATGTACCTCTTTGCAAATGTAAGACAAAGCTGTTTTATAATCGTTTAATAACTTGTGCAACAACTGTGGTTTTGGTGTATCGCCAAGGTAGGAGTCTTTTAAATTATAAAGGATTTTGTGTGCTTGAAATCCTAGGAAAAGAAAGAAAGAATCAAGTTTAAATATGATGTATTAACTCATATATTAAGAAATATAGAAATCTTACGAGTATAGATATACCCATTATGAGAATCTTGCAGGTACAAACCAAATATATTTAATCCAATCTATTTTATGGGCAGTTAAATAAATATTAGGAGACAAATCTCTGAAACTCTACCTAAAGAGTAAAGAAATAGGAATGGGAATCTGAGCAGGAGAAATCTTGTTTGCTAGGAGGATGCTACTTGCACACTCCTACACATTCTACAATGCACAGGACAGCCCCCCACAACAAAGAATTATGTGATATTACAAAAATTAATTAGACAAGCCTTAGAAGAAACTGTTGTTTCTTATATAAATTCTTGTCTAGGAATTAGAAGAACATGTCGGTAGTGCCAAGTTTGAGAAACCCTGCTCTAGGGCAGAACTCAAACTGGAGACTAGTCCTCAGCTAACGAAGGCAACAGAGAGGAAGACCAAGAAAAAGAGTGAGGCCTCTGTTCTTCCAACTCAGCCACCAAGTATCTCTTCCTGTTTCGTGGGATGAGATTATTTTATTCCACACTCGAGTATTTTTCTACAAATTATAGGAGCAAATATGGAGTTCCATGTTGGTTGTCTTCTATGGAACAACAGGCCTCGGTATTGTAAACCACAAAATAAAGTGACTTCCAAGATAGATTCTGGAGTAGACAATTTTTAAAATCTCTGGTAGAAAAAACTCTGTGGGTTAGTATGTAGGTCTCAAAGGTTAGTGTCTATCTGAGTCACTGAAGTGTTTAAAAAACTGATGTCCATGCCTCACCCCAAGCTCTACTGAAAGGAAACCTAAGCGAATCCCTGCAGAATGTACTAAGGAATTTAGGGAAGCAGCGCTCCACTTGTCAAGGAATTCAACTTCAAAAACATGGGAAACCTTTCTCCTCCCACTGTATTCCTGAAAGCTAGTCCAGAAGGCTGAATAGCCATCCAAAGAGCTATAAAATCTGAGCAATGATCATATTGACTGCTTCTCTGGAGTGCTTACTAATCAAAAGTACTGTTGCTACTGCTAAGTCGCTTCAGTCATGTCCGACTCTGTGCGACCCCATAGACGGCAGCCCACCAGGCTCCCCCGTCCCTGGGATTCTCCAGGCAAGAACACTGGAGTGGGTTGCCATTTCCTTCTCCAATGCATGAAACTGAAAAGTGAAAGTGAAGTCACTCAGTCGTGTCTGACCCTCAGCGACCCCATGGACTGCAGCCCTCCAGGCTCCTCCGTCCATGGGATTTTCCAGGCAAGAGTACTGGAGTGGGTTGCCATTACACAAGAGTCCAAACGTCCAAATTATGTTCCCTTAACCATCTGAGTTCGATAATTCTTGCATCTTTTCAAGGATTTCTGAAATGTTCCTTTCTGCAAAAGCAGAGGATGTTCCATACCCCTTAAATTTCCAAGAGCTTTGAGTAACTACAGGAGAGTACGGACCCACAGGTCTTCTGGGAAGCCATATGCTCGGTCAAGCTGACAAGGATAAAGGTACGTGGGTCCCAGCTTGGCCATTGTCATCCTGTGACAAGCGTGTCCTAATTTCCTCATCTTTAAAATGGAGCTGACAATGCCAGATCTAATAATGCTAAGAAGGCTGACTAACAATAGAAAACACCAGGACAGAAAATAATGGGATGGGAGAGCCCCACTGCTCTACAAATGCAGCCATCCTGGGCCGGGGATGTGAGCTAACATTTATTTAGTTCCTTCTAAAGACCAACGGTAGACATGGATACAAGGTATATTAAATGCAGAAATCCATCAATTCCATACAATTAATTCATTTCCCTGCTGGACTCCCTAAATACATTTGTTCTATAAATATGCCTTAAAAATACTCACATTTTCACTCATGGTAGTGGCTTTGGATGCAGAACTACTCTTCCTGTTTGTGGAATATAAAAAAGAACATTTACTACATTATTGCTTCCAATTCTAAAATACATATCCTCTTTCAGTTAATATTACCTCCATATATTTTTCTCAACAGGAAGAAGAATATGTATCTTAGCCAGGTATAAAAAGCCCAGCACTCCTAACTGAATTTCTTATATTTATAGATGATATTCACAGAGAAAAGCATGCAACAATATATCAGTATGTGTGAAGCCCTGTGAATCTACTTGTAGCCTCAGGCTAGATACTAACCAAGTTTTCAGAATATGCAAACCAGAGACTTACTAACTTTTAACTCACCAACTCATCAAGATTTAACATTTTGAAAGCTTGATCATTACAACCTCAAATTTCATTTTTTCCATGGGAAAAAAGTTTTACACAGTGACTATTATTTCAGTTATCTATTACGGGATGCATTATATTCCCACCAAATACTCATAGGTTCAAGTCCCAATTCCCCCCAGTACCTCAGAATGTGACTGTACTTGGAGACACGGTCTTTAAAAACGTAATTAAATTAACTAAACTAATTAGAGTGGGCTCTAATCCAATATGTCTGATATCTCTATAAGAAGAGGAAATTTAGACATAAACATGGATGGAGGGAAGACCATGTGAAGACCGGGAGAGCACTATCTTTAAGCCAAGGAAAGAGGTCTGGGCTTCTAGATCCCAGAACTATGAGAAAATAAATTTCTATTGTTTAAGCCACCAGTCTATGGCACTTTTAAGGCAGCTCTAGCAAGCTAATGAAACATCCAATTCATTATCCAATACATTTCAAGGGAGATGGATTTGACAAATAGACATATCTAGGAATAAAGATATCTTCTCCCAGATTACTGTCTGGGTTAATAGACACACACTGTGATTGGATGAAAGATAATAACCTTCCTCACCATAGTGTGGTCAGCCTTTCTCCATATATAAGACAATGCCTCTCCTCCGATCATAACCTTCCCTACAATTACTTTCCATCTTAATAAAAGCAGGAATCTTCACAATTGCCTGGGGTTTGTGGCTATATCACCCAGCTACTCTGCTTTCTCAAGGTCACCCCTGAACTAACTATTGCTAACTCAAACCTCACCCTGGACTTGTCCTGGGATGTTATGGGCCTCAGAGACCAGCATTGAGGAGCAAGTCTAGGAACAGAAAATTAATGGCATTTGAAGCCATGGTGGCTGAGGAGAGAAGAAGGCCCATACGCTCCAGGTTGGGTCTGCCATTTCCATGCATACAAGGAGGACAGGGACAAACCAACCGGTTGCATGTAAACTGGAGACTGTGGTGACCTCATACAGATCTCACGCACCAGTGGCTCCTAAATTTCTAACTCTAGTTAAGAAGAGTGAAAGTCCTAATCCCTCAGTTGTGTCTGATTCTTTGCCACCCCATGGACTCCAGGCTCCTCTGTCCATGGAATTCTCCACATAAGAATACTGGAGTGGGTTTCTGCTCTCTTCTTGAGGGGATCTGACTCAGGGATCAAACCTGGGTGTTCTGTATTGCAGGCAGATTCTTTATCCTCTGAGCCACCAGGGAAGCCCTGATTAACTCCAGTTAAGAAGCTTCCTTAACCCCAGATTCATGTGCTCAGTTACTCACTAATTATCTCTACTTGGAAGTGTAATAAACATCTCAAATATTAAAATTGCAAAGCACTCCTGAGGTGTCCACCTACCCTCAACCCCACTCTCCAACATGCTCCTCCCAAAACCTTTCACACTTTAGTAAACCTGTCACACTTCATCCTTTCCAGAGGCTTGAAGTCATGTCTGATTTCTTTCTTCTTCTCACAGCCCACATCCAATCAGCAAATTGTTCAAAACAGATTCAGAATACCATCACTGACTGACTACAGCCTTGTCTAACTCAATGAACCTATGAGCCATGCCATGTAGGGCCACCCAAGAAGGACAGGTCATGGTGGAGAGTTCTGACAAAACGTGGTCCACTGGAGAAGGGAATGGGAAACCACTTCAGTATTCTTGCCTTAAAAACCCCATGAACAGTATGAAAAGGCAAAATGATAGGAAACTGAAAGATGAACTCTCCAGGTCAGTAGGTGCCCAATATGCTACAGGAGAACAGTGGAGAAATAACTCCAGAAAGAATGAAGAGACGGAGCCAAAGCAAAAACAATACCCAGTTGTAGATGTGAATGGTGATAGAAGTAAAGTTTGATGCTATAACAAACAATATTGCATAGGAACCTGGAATGTTAGGTCCGTGAATCAAGGTTCATTGGAAGTGGTCAAACAGATGACAAGAGTGAACATTGACATTTTAGGAATCAGCGAACTAAAATGGACTGGAATGGGTGGATTTAACTCAGATGACCATTATATCTACTACTGTGGGCAGGAATCCCTTAGAAAAAATGGAGTAGCCCTCATAGTCAACAAAAGAGTAGGAAATGCAGTACTTGAATGTAATCTCAAAACGACAGAATGATCACTGCTCGTTTCCAAGGCAAACCATTCAATATCACAGTAATCCAAGTCTACGCCCCAACCAGTAAAGCTGAATAAGCTGAAGTTGAATGGTTCTATGAAGACCTATAAGACCTTCTAGAACTAACACCCAAAAAAGATGTCCTTTTCATTATAGGGGACTGGAATGCAAAAGTAGGAGGTCAAGAGATGCATGGAGTAACAGGCAAATTTGGCCTTGGAATACAAAATGAAGCAGGGCAAAGGCTAACAGTATTTTGCCAAGAGGATGCACTGGTCATAGCAAACACTCTCTTCCAACAACACAAGAGAAGACTCTACACATGGACATCACCAGATGATCAATACCAAAATCAGATTGATTATATTCTTTGCAGCCAAAGATGGAGAAGCTCTATACAGTCAGCAAAAACAAGACCGGGAGCTGACTGTGGCTCAGATTATGAACTCCTTACTGCTAAATTCAGATTTAAATTGAAGAAAGTAGAGAAAACCACTAGACCATTCAGGTATGATCTAAATCAAATCCCTTATGATTACACAGTGGAAATGAGAAATAGATTTAAGGGACTAGAGCTGATAGACAGAGTGCCTGCAGAAATATGGACGTAGGTTTGTGACATTGTATAGGAAGCAGTGATCAAGACCATCCCCAAGAAAAAGAAATGCAAAAAAGGCAAAATGATTGTCTGAGAAGGCCTTACAAATAGCTGAGAAAAGAAGAGAAGCGAAAAGCAAAGGAGAAAAGGAAAGATATACTCATTTGAATGCAGAGTTCCAAAGAATAGCAAGGAGAGATAAGAAAGCCTTCCTCAGTGATCAATGCAAAGAAGGAGAGGAAAACAACAGAATGGGAAAGACTAGAGATCTCTTCAAGAAAATTAGAGATACCAAGGGAAAATTTCATGCAAAGATGGGCACAATAAAGGACAGAAATGGTATGAACCTAACAGAAGCAGGAGATATTAAGAAGCGGTGGCAACAATACACAGAAGAACTATATAAAAAAGGTTTTCATGACCCAGATAACCACGATGGTGTGATCACCCACCTAGGGCCTGGAATGAGACATCCTGGAATGAGAAGTCAAGTGGGCCTTAGGAAGCTTCACTGCAAACAAAGCCAGTGGAGGTGATGGAATTCCAGTTGAGCTATTTCAAATCCTAAGAGATGATGCTGTGAAAGTGCTGCATTCAATATGTCAGCAAATTAGGAAAACTCAGCAGTGGCCACAGGACTGGAAAAGGTCAGTTTTCATTCCAGTCCCAAAGAAAGGCAATGCCAAAGAATGTTCAAACTATCGCACAATTGAACTCATCTCACATGCTAGTAAAGTAATGCTCAAAATTCTCCAAGCCAGGCTTCAACAGTATGTGAACTGTGAACTTCCTGTTGTTCAAGCTGGATTTAGAAAAGGCAGAGGAACCAGAGATCAAATTGCCGACATCCGGTGGATCATGGAAAAAGCAATAGAGTTCCAGAAAAACATCTATTTTTGCTTTATTGACTATGCCAAAGCCTTTGACTGTGGATCACAACAAACTGTGGAAAATTCTGAAAGAGATGGGAATACCAGACCACCTGACCTGCCCCCTGAGAAATCTGTATACAAGACAAGAAGCAACAGTTAGAACTGGACATGGAACAACAGCCTGGTTCCAAATTGGGAAAGGAGTATGTCAAAACTGTATATTGTCATCCTGTTTATTTAACTTATATTCAGAGTGAAGTGAAAGTGAAGTCGCTCAGTTGTGTCTGACTCTTTGCGACCCCATGGACTATAGCCCACCAGGCTCCTCCGTCCATGGGATTTTCCAGGCAAGAATACTGGAGAGGGTTGCCATTTCCTTCTCCAGAATGTATATTCAGAGTACATCATGTGAAATGCTGGTCTGGATGAAGCACAAGCTATAATCAAGACTGCCGGGAGAATTATCACTAACCTCAGATGTGCAGATGACACCACTCTTATGACAGAAAGTAAAGAAGAACTAAACAGCCTCTTGATGAAAGTGAAAGAGGAGAGTGAAAAAGCTGGCTTAAGACTCAACATTCAGAAAATGAAGACCACGACATCTGGTCCCATCACTTCATGGCAAATAGATGGGGAAACAGTGGAAACAGTGGCTGACTTTATTTTGGGGGGTCCCCAAATCACTGCAGATGGTAACTGCAGCCATGAAATTAAAAGATGCTTGCTGCTTGGAAGAAAAGCTAGGACCAACCTCATAGCATATTAAAAAGCAGAGACATTACTTTGCCAACAAAGGTCTGTACAGTCAAAGCTATGGTTTTTCCAGAAGTCATGTATGGATGTGAGAGCTGTACCATAAAGCTGAGCACCAAAGAATTGATGATTTTGAACTATGGTATTGGAGAAGACTCTTGAGAGTCCCTTGGACTGCAAGGAGATACAAACAGTCCATCCTAAAGGAAATCAGTCTTGAATATTCATTGGAAGAACTAATGCTGAAGCTGAAACTCCAATACTTTGGCCACCTGATGGGAAGAACTGACTCATTGGGAAAGACCCTGATGCTGGGAAAGATTGAAGGCAGGAGAAGGGGATGACAGAGGATGAGATGGTTGGATGGCATCACCAACTTGATGGACAGGAGTTTGAGTAAGCTCTTGGAGTTGGTGATGGACAGGGAAGCCTGGCGCACTGCAATCCATGGCGTCGCAAAGAGTCAGACATTACTGAGTTACCGAACTGACTGACCATCACTTCTTGACCTTGTCGATGCCATCATTTTGGGAGTGTCCTTAATCTGCTCTTGTCTAGATTATTTAGTAATTAACTAACTGGCCTCTCTGCTTCCTCCACGCTTTGTCACCTTTACAGTTTATTCTCAACAGAGCAGCTAGTGTGAGTTTTAAGAATTAAGTATGCTACCTCTCTGCTCAAGGTTCTCCAGTGATGTCCCATCTTACTCAGAGCCAAAGCCAAACTTCTGCCGGGAAGAGCTGGCGTGTAATCTGTAATCTGCCCCCACTACACTAATGTGCTCACGCATGTCTTCCTCGAGTTGTTCTCACTCTGTTCCAACCACACTGATCCCCTTATTGTTCCTCAGGTACGCCAGGCATGCCCAGCCTTTCCCCTTGATCTCTCCTTTCTGCTTGAACACGCGTCTGTCTCATGGTTATCTGCCTGGCTCCCTCCCTCCTTCAGACCTTTCTCAGATGTCCCCTCATCAGCGAGGCCCTCCCTAACCACCTATTTACAAGGACAATCTCCACTCCTCCCCTCCGCATTCTCTGTTCTCTTGCCTGCTTTATTTTTCTCCATTATACTTATCACAGTCTGACATACTGCTGAGCTCATATACTTATTTACTTTCCGCCTTCCTCTACTAGAATGTAAGCTCCATGGGACAGAGGGGTTTTTTGGTCTAGTTTTTTCACTGCTGTGTTACCAGTCCCTAGGACAAGACTGGACACATAATTGGTATCCAATTAAATGTAAAATTGACTACTACAGAAAATTTTACTTGAACATTTTAAATTTAGAGAAACATAGAGAAAAAAGCTTTTTCACGTAGTACTGTGCAAATGCCTAAGAAGTCAAATTAGTGACTCTATTTCTTCTCTGGTGGCTCAGACAGTAAAGAATCCGCCTGCAGCGTGGGAGGCCTGGGTTTGATTCCTGGGTTGGGAAGATCACCTGAAGAAGGGAATGGCAACCCACTCCAATATTATTGCCTGGAGAATCCCAGGGACAGAGAAACCTGGCAGGCTACAGTCCATGCAGTCGCAGAGAGTCAGACACGACTGAGTGACTAAGCACAGTGCATTTCTCTTCTAGATAATTAAACATCATTGACAAGTAGGCATGAGGTGGGATGTGTTTCTTGATGAATCCAAGTCACTGCCCAAAGAATTAAACCCTCACAAATAACCCAACTTCCCACTTTTGACTTTAAACAGATGATTAACAAAAAAGCAGTTGATATGGGGGAAAGTATGCATTAAGAAAGTATACTTACTGGAAAGATGTTTCTTCTACAAAAGAATAAGTAAATACCATTAATATAAGAATTAATAGGGTATGATACAGATTCATATAAAAATGAGTTTGGAATTAATTACTTGTTTTCAATTTTGATTCTCACTTGCTGACATTTATACCTTCTAAATGGAGGGTTGGCAAACTTTTTCTGTAAAGGCCCACAAGGTAAATATTTTAGGCTCTGTGGGCAAAGAGGTAAAACCAAGGATATTAAGTAGGTACTAATATAACAAAAGAGAAACAAATTTCCAAAAATTTTTATCAATGAACTAAGAAATCATAATAAAACGGAATCACTTTGCTGTACACCTGAAACTAATGTAATATTGTCAATCGACTGTACTCCAATATAAGATGAAAAGTAAAAAAAAAAAAGCACATGCATTTTTTTTGCCAAGCACTTACAGATTTTTTTCAAGTAACTTTCAATAAACCCACTGAAATAAAAAAATAATAATCAAAATCTAGTAATACAGGTCTGCTAATTAGAAGCATGGAATTCTTTTGGGGGGATATTTTTCTTAATTGGTGTTCAACAGTAATGCCCTGTTATCAGATAGATTGCAAACTTTATTTGCAAAAAGTATTCTTAGCTTGTGGTCCATAGAAAAATCAAGTGGCAGACCAGATCTGGTCCATGAGTCACAGTTTGCCAACCCCTTCTGATATGCAAGTTCAAGAAAACAACTCTCCTAGAGAGGTTTTCTGCTAGATGAACATGAGAGTAACATTCCTAGCTAATGAATTAATAATATTCATATAAAATCTTCAAGTAATTCATTATTTTAAGAAAAACTGTTTACTAAATTTTTAATAAAAACACTCGGACAGACATTTTTTGCAGGTAGAGATAAGAGATGACAAGAATTTTAAAGAGCAATCTAATCTGTCTGTACTTCCATGGACGACCAGCAGGGGAACTCAGCCGGATTACATTACACTGGACTGGATTGAAACACAGTACAAAAGAACGGCTATTTATTAACTCACAGAGCAGTTATTTTTAATAACAGGCAATATCCTTGAAACCACACTCATGAAAACATTTTACAATACATATTTATAGTATCATTAGAAACTCCCTTTAAATTTATTTTGGTATAAAAAAAAGTTTAAACCTAATTTCCAAAAGTAGTGTTCACCACAAAATGGCTAGGAGTAAAGAAATGCATTAAGAGAATAAAGCACTTAAAAATCTCATCCATTTACCTCAAACTTACTGTATGACCAAATAGGAGCTCCAAGAGACCTAAATCCGAAGAAATCAAAACCTCAGAAGCAACTATAATACTATAGCTTTCTAGTTTTTACTGAACAATTCTCTTCTAAATACATTTGTACTAAATGTGACATTTAACATTCCATTGTTCTACACTGATA
The DNA here is from genome assembly GCF_027580195.1 of Bos mutus. Classification (NCBI taxonomy): domain Eukaryota; kingdom Metazoa; phylum Chordata; class Mammalia; order Artiodactyla; family Bovidae; genus Bos; species Bos mutus. The sequence goes on from NC_091617.1 coordinate 9,514,967, forward strand.
AAACATTTCACAGATTTATTCCAGTGAAATTTTTATCATAAAACTAGAAATTAATTTACATCTTAAGAAGCACAATTCCTAACTTAAAAGGATCTTAAATACATGTACATGTGCTATAAATACCCACCCACGTTGCATCTCTTGGTATTGCTGCACTATGCCACTCCAGGGTGCCTCGCGTATTCTGTGGTGTTTCCTGAAATGTTGCGGTGAGACAGCTCTGTCTTTTCCTCCCTATGTTTGCCACAATGCTTCATGACTCACCTGAGTGTCATCTTGAACATTTCCTACTGCAGGAAAGTTAACCAAAAATATTCTCCAGAGTTTGTTAGAGCCCCTTAGGAGAAACAGTGTCTCGGAAGAAAACTCAATATCCGCAGAAGTTTTCTAGCAAAGTGAAATTTACTTACTTGAAAAGTAGCCTTTCCTCTGAGCATAGCACACGCCAAGCCCACAGACAGAAATCACCAAGGCCACAATGACTACAGCTGCTATGATGCCACTTATGTTGAGATCATCTGGAATGCAAAAGAATCCATTCATGAACTCGTGTCACAAAGATGGACTGATGTAGTCATTCAGTTGCAAAAGCTCAAAAAGCTCCCCTTTGTAGACACACCATAAACAACAGATGGTTTCATGCTCTTTAAGTCTGGTCAACTAACTCACTTACAGGACACGGTTCAAAATTGGCTGGAAATATTAACAGAGCTAAGTTTTATAAGAATCTGTTATATTTGAAAAAGTTCTATGATCCAGAAATAAAATACAAACATATGGCATTCTCTGGCATGCATTTGGAGACACAATAATCCATATGATTAAATATCAGGTTACAAGTGAACTTTAAAGTTCAGTGAGTTCAAGTATTCTCAATACTACCCACCTTATGCCTCACTAAATAGAAAATGTAGTAACACGTATGAAAATAGTGTGTTCTTTCTTTTTAAAAAAAAGGCTGCGATAAAAGGAAGGTATCATTATTCGGGCCGAAAGGAAAGCAGCCACGTGCTCAGTGTGAAGTAGGATCTTGTGGAGCTGTACAGTGAAGCAGCCTGGGAGTAACCAGCAAACCTACGATTCACTTTCTTCTACACTTTACAAAGCACTGATTTAGAATAGTCAACAGATCTGGTTTTGGTGACAAGTTCTTGGTGAGAATTCAAAAAGAAAATTGGAAATGAGACTTCATGAATTATGAATTTCCATAGGTGTGAATTCCAAACCAAGACTGTGAAACATCTAGGATCAAGGGATGAACCTTAAACAAAGTAATTCTAACTTTTGAGTCAGCTTATACCAGAAAGTGTAGGTAATGTGGAAATCATGTTCAAATTAAAGTGATGCTTCTAGGACTGCAAGGAGAGCCAACCAGTCCATCCTAAAGGAAATCAGTCCTGAATATTCATCAGAAAGATGATGCTGAAGCTGAAACTCCAAATTGTGGCTACCTGATGCGAAGAAGTGACTCACTGGAAAAGATCCTGATGCTGGGAAAGATTGAAGGCAGGAGGAGAAGGGGATGACAGAGGATGAGATGGTTGGACCAACTCGATGGACATGAGTTTGAGTAAGTTCTGGGAGTTGGTGATGGACAGGGAAGCCTGGCATGCTGCAGTCCATGGGGTCGCAAAGAGAACCGAACTGAACTGAACTGGGAAAACATAAAATTCTAAATTTTATGTATTTATTTACTGCATGCTAGGAAAAAACCAACTAGTATGTCAAAACTATGACTTCATAGATAGTATTTCTTAAGATGAGGCTAAATTGATATTAAATACGAGCATTAAAAGAAAAGAAAAAGGATGAATTTTTCTAATAACTCTAAAGCAGCATTGAGAGGGATATTTTCTGATAATTTAAGGAAATGCTCACGTCTAACTATAAACATTTAGCTTGTGAGTCAGTTAGGTGGATAGTATGTATACCTGAATTTCAAAAAGAGCTGGAATTCAAACTTGTGGAAATTAGAGTATAGTACTGAATAGCTTTACTTTAGGATATCCTGAAGTCTAATAAGAATGTTTTCTTAAAAAAAAATGATGCTAAGAGTTAACCGTACATAAACAGTATGACTTACTGCCTACACATCTGCATACCTCAAAAAGCACTGAATAAATGAACTTCTGACCCCACAAAGCTGAAGACAACTTCCTGAGTCAGGGGGAGCCCTCAGTACTCTGCTTTAGAGTGCAGCCCTCCGGAGTGACCTTTAACCCTCTGGGTGCTATCTCCAGTTCATCCCTATTACACAACCATTTTCAAACAAATGACTTTCATACAAGAAAGAATTAAAATATTTTATTACAAGTAAGACTGATAAAAACTATCAGGGTCATTCTGAAATTCATGCAATCTGAAAAGATTCTTGAATCTGAATTTTATTGGACTCTAAGAAACTTATTTTATGTAATTTATATGAATTATGTTTTACAGCAAACTAGATCCATAACTATATTCAACATGTCTTGGGAGTTCCCGGCTGGCCTAGTGGTTAGGACTTGCACTTTCATTGCTGTGTCCCAGGTTCAGTCTCTGGTTGGGGAACTGAGATCCTGCAAGCCACAAGACACAGTCAAAAGACCCCAAAAAATAACAAAAAAGAGTCTTTTTAGCCTGCAATAAGTATAAACATAGTATTTAGGGGGACTGAAAAAATTAACAATTAAAATAGCCAATACTTAACAGAGCTCATAATTCACCAATGCCATCCTAACACTTTTGAATATTATTTTAATCTTCATACCAACCTTATGAGGACAGTATTTCACTATTTCCATTTTGGGGAGACTGAGGCACAGAGGTTAATTAACTTATTCAAGAGCATGCAGTTCATAAGTGGCAAAGCTGGAATTCAGATCCCTACTCCCAGTCCTTGACCCTGAGCACTTAACAACACTCTTGAGCTTTTGTTTGAAAGAGGATTGCTCAGCTGAGCATATTATTTCAATAATTATTCCAAAATCTGTAAAATACAATGATAAATATCCTTGGCTTGTTTGGAAGGTGGATTAAAACAGCATCTTTGCTTTTTTGTAACATTATGTCAAGCTGATTTTAAACATTCCCTCTGGTTTATCCTTCACATGACATAGCCTTTACCTATCTCTCGCTCCCTCCACTCTTAAATAACTGTGCATTCTAACTGCAAACTCTTTGTTCGTCCTAATATTTCATGCTTACCTACTTGCATTCGTTTCCCAGGACACCTGCGATGTCCAACAGAATTACGGGCTTCGCAGGAATATTCTCCACTGTCCATTTTTGAAACAGTATTAAATTGCTATTCATGGAAGAAAAAAATATATCTTTAAGCAATAACTCTATCAGTAGACTCCTAAAAGAACCTCATGTAATATATGTGCCTAGAAACAGTGAGAGTTTTGACCTCTTTGAGGCCTTTTCCTCTCTTCTCTACCCACTGTCCACATCCCTCTTCTTTCTGCATCTTTCAGCATGGTGGGATAGAAAGCTTTCTCTTGTGCATTCTCACTTTATGGAATCGTCAGTCCCAAGGACCAGGCTCCTTTAAAGATAGTCACCATGAACTCAAAGCCAAGGTTTATGTGTAAATAATAAGTTAGACTGAAACCAAAAATGATCTTCCAGCACATGATAACTGGGGATTCAAAGGAAGCCGCTGTCATCCATATGCTGGAGGCTGTTTTGCTCATTTCTCAGAAAATAACCCATCTTGGCTCTACCCTGGTGCACCCCTTTGACATCACAGATATTTCAAGGGTTGGGGCTGAGGAAAGCGAATCTATATCATTTCAGACTCGCCTTGGGGCTTTTCATCACCTGCTTTGAGAAGAAATAAATTTGCGAAGTAAATATAGCCAAGTGTGAAAGCAGATTTTCTGCCCAGTTTCTCAGTGTAAAATCACTCGGACCTGCTGACTTAAGGCTGCTGACTCAGAAAGGGCCAGGGCGTCCTTCCTTATTGAGCAATCACACCCACTGACATGCTGATCCTTCAGTCACTTTACCGATATGCTTTATTAGTCACCAGAAGATCTAGGTTTTAAATGTTACTGTACACTTGCAGATTGAAGGGAGGAAAAGAAACATTATACTCTCTTAAAATTCATTAGAATTTTTATTACCATGCCTTCAAAACTTTCTCACAATGATTGTGGCAGTGATCCTGCACTGCTAAAAATGCAGCATTTTTAAACTGACACATTACTTTGAATGAAAAAAAAAGTTTCAGATTTAATGATCTTCTTTTACTCCCACCTCGACCCTAAAAAGTCAGAGACGAGACAGTAAAATACCTTTATTTGTAAATGTCATTAACTCGAAAGAGCTTTTTTTAAAAATAGGTTTCCATCAATATTCCTCAGAAAAGCTTTTTGATCCATCAATCTGGACTAAAGCTAAAGTATTAGATATTCAAGTCACAGAGTTTTTGATGAGCTAGTCATGGCAGAGTTTAACGACAGACATCCTAGCACATGCTGGCAACAGGCACTGTTCTCACATGGCTGGCACCGAGGTCAGGACACCCCCATTTTCGATTTTTTAAAAAAGTTTTTATTATAGTACAGGTGATTTACAATGTTGTGCTAGTCTCTAGTGTTCAATTATACATACATATAAATCTCTACCCTTTTTCAGAATCTTTTCCCTTATAGTTGATTACAAGATGTTGAATCCAGTTCCCTGTACTATACATTAGGACCTTGTTGTTTATCTATTTGATGTATAGTAGCTTTGTATCTGCTGATCCCAAACTCCTAATTTATCCTTCCCTTTCCCCTTAGGTAACCATAAGGTCCCTTTCTATCTCTGTGAGTCTGTTTCTGTTATAAGTTCATTTGTATCGTGTTTTAGATTCCACATATAAATGATGTCATACAATATTTGTCTTTATTTCACTTAGTATGATAATCTCTAGGTCCATCCATGTTGTTGCAAATGGCATTATTTCACACACACGTATATGTACACACATCACATGTACTTTATCCATTCATCTGTTGATGGACATTTTGGTTGCTTCTACATTTTGATTACTGTAAACAGTGCTTTATAAACACTGAGGTGCATGTATCTTTTCAAATTAGTTTTCTCGGGAAAACTATATGCCCCGTGACACTGCTGGGTCATATGGTAGCTCTATTTTTAGTTTGTTAAGGAATCTCCATACTGTTTTCCATAGTGAATGAACCAGTTTACATTTCCGCCAATGGTGTAGGAGAATTCCCTTTCCCAAGAGAGTTTTCATGCATTTAGTGTAAATGCATATAGTATAAATATGAGACTGCACGTGGTACCTTTCCAGGCCTGATCCGTCATCATGACCATCTCAGTCATGCCTCAGGCCCTTGGTGCCAAGCTCCGTGTGCCCAGCTCCCCAGTCCTCTGTTTTGTCTTCTCGTCCCCTATGGCGGCGTTTCCCATCACTTCTCTGTGTGAGTGGCTCCATCCTTCCTGCTCCCCTTGCCTCTCTCTACTTAATGAGCAATGGTATCAGCCCTCTACTCACATTATTTTAGTTCTAATAATTTCTTTTTCCCAAATGCAAGACAGTTATTAGGCCAATGCTTAAAATGACCTTACCAGAGTTCCAGATTTTGGATTCATTGTGTATGAGCTGTTGGTGATTTGGGAGCCAAGTTTTGGATTCTCTGACAAAGGGACGCCATTCTTAAACCATGTATATTCAGGAGCTGGGTTGCCTTCTTTGTCCTGACATCGCAGCTCTACCACAGTTCCACGCAGAGCAGAATTGGGCACTTCACATGATGGAACTGCCGGAGCCACTGAAGGTTGGACGTCAAATGGCATTGGTTATTTACAAGCTGAAGAAGTATATTAACAGCCCGGTGAAGATGGACTTATTGGACATCTGTGATAGAGACTGGCTATTATTCAAGAGACCCACTTCCTTTCTTCACTAGCACACAGCCAGGCCACACTTGCCAGACCCCTCGCAGCCAGATGGGGTCACATGCATGAGTTCTAGCCAATGGAATACATGCTATTCCCAGCCTTGACCTAGAAAAACTTCCTGTATGATTCGCCATTCCTTCCTTCTAAAATGGAGCAGGACCCTATGGTCCTTGCCCCTGCCCCCATCCTCCCCTCATGTCCTTTGCCTGCCTTTTTTTTTTTTTTTTTTTTAGTAATTGAAGGAGAATTGCTCTACAATATTGGTTTGATTTTTGCCATGCATCAACACTGGGGCTTCCCTGGTGGCGCTAGTGGTGAAGTACTTGTCTGCCAATGCAGCAGAAGTTAGAGACACTGGTTCGATCCCTGAGTTGGGAAGATCCCTGGAGGAGGACAAGGCAATCCACTCCAGTATTCTTGCCTGGAGAATCCCCTGGACAGAGGAGCTTGGTGGGCTACAGTCCATAGGGTTACAAAGAATTGGACATGACTGAAGTGACTTAGCACGCATGCATACATCAACACGAAATAGCCATAGGTATATATATGTTCCCTCCCTCTAGGTTGTTACAGAGCCCCAGTTTGAGTTACCTGAATCATACACTCTGCCTGCCTTTTGTCTGTGGAAAAAATTTAGTCAAAGAGTAAGTTTAATCAGAGAAGTGAGAAAATGCAGAAACAAAGGAAAACAGTCAAAAGAGACCAAATAACAACAGTTTAGTCATTAAGCATAGTCGAGGACCTTCATTCCTTCTGAAGGGCTATAGATAATATTCTGAGCCATAGCCTGTCTTATAGATACTGAAATCCCAGATGGAGAAGCTAACTCATGATGCCCAGACTGTAGCTGCCACAATTCTGAGAATTGGCCTCAAAGAAATGGAAACAAACTATCCTGGAACTGAAGATTGTACCTAAAACTATCAAGATGGTGTGGATCAGACTACCAATGACCAATCTCAAGATGACTGTCAGAGCTGACTGTGCTGTTTCTGCATGTAACACCCTCCTCTGTATATAAAAGCTCTTACCCCTTGATTGCTGGGGGGTGAGGGCAGTTGGGGTCTGGACAGGGCTGCCCCCTGCCCCTGTCCCCAGCATTGCCAATACCCAAAATAAAGCACACTTTTCTTTCCACCAGGGCTTCCCTTGTGACTCAGCTGGTAAAGAATCCACCTGCAATGTGGGAGACCTGGGTTCAATCCCTGGGTTGGGAAGATGCCCTGGAGAAGGGAAAGGCTACCCATTCCAGTATTCTGGCCTGGAGAAATCCATAGACTGTATAGTCCATGGGGTCGCAAAGAGTCAGACAAGACTGAACGACTTTCACTTCACATCACTTCCTTTCCAGCAACCTGGCCTCTTGAATGGCTTTTGAGGGGCAAGCAGTGGGACCTGGGTTTGGTAATACTCCTACCCCTCCCACTACCAGCTAGGTGTCATGACCCATGGTGACCTCAGAAAGCTATGTATTGAAGATGTTAGTCTTGCATTAGCTTGGACCTCTACTGATTTGGAATCTCCCTGCAATGTGGGAGACCTGGGTTCCATCCCTGACTTTGGGAAGATCCCCTGGAGAAGGGAATGGCAACCCACACCAACCCAACCCACATTCTTGCTTGAAGAATTCCATGGACAGAGGAGCTTGACAGGATATAGTCCATGGAGATGCAAAGACTATTATTATCTATTATTTATCTATTATCTATCTATCTATATTACCTATTATCTGTCTATTATCTATTACAACTATTATCTCTGTCCCCAACCATTTAGACTTGACTCACATGAGGGAAGAAACTTCTATCATGTAAGCCACTCACTGAGAGTTCAAGGCTTACCTGTTACAATAGGAAGCACAACATTAGCTACTACAACAATTATTCTTTTTTAGATAAACAATCTCTACTTTCCCTCTCACCAATGGTTTTAATGTATTATTATCAACTATATTCAAAGTCAAAGCTGAGAATATTTTCAGGACCAGTATTCAAACAAAAATCCTTTTCAGGCCAAGAAAGAAAATACCTGTGTTAGTGTTATTCTAGGGTTCTATCCTATTCCTGGATTTACGGAAAGTCTGGTTTAAAGTCAAGTCAAATTTGTAAAGTAAACCAGACGTTTCTTAAATCCAGGAAAACCCAGAGCTGTCTGTGTAGGCAGAATTCAACACGGTCCCCCAAGTTCCCAGGCCCTGGTGTGTATACACTTTCTCTCAGTTATTCAAACCAAACACAAATGTAGGTCCTACTCTGAAGGGGTCTTAGAGTTGTAATTAAGGTTGCAAATCTGTCTTTAAGGGAAGGGAGATTGCATAGATGGTTCTGCCCTAAGCACATGACCTCTTGATTTTTTAAATTAGTTTTTATTGGGGCACAGTTGCTTTATAATGTTGTGTCAGTTTCTACTGTTCAGCAAAGTGAGTCAGCTATCAGCTCAGTTCAGTCGCTCAGTCATGTCCGACTCTTTGCGACCCCATGGACTGCAGCACCCCACGCTTTCCTGCCCTTCACTACCTCACAGAGTTGCTCAAACTCATGTCCATTGAGTGACTGATGCCATCCAACCATCTCATCCTCTGTAGCCTCCTTCTCCTCCTGCCCTCAATTTGCCAAACATCAGGCTCTTTTCCAATGGGTCAGTTCTTAAATCAGCTATGCATATATACATATATCCCCTATTTTTCAGATTTCCTTCCCTTTAGGTCATCACAGAGCATTGAGCAGAGTTCCCTGAGCTATGCAGTAGGTTCTCATTCATTATTTTCAATTTCTTTCTTTTTCACTTGTGCTTTGCAGCATGTGGGATCTTAGTTCCCCAATCAGGGACGGAACCCTTGCTCCCTGTGGTGGAAGTGCAGCGTCTTAACCACTAGACCACCAGGGACCAGTCCCACATGATCTCTTTGAAAAAGCAGTTTTCTCTGGTTAGTCACAGAAGGGAAATCAGACATTCAAACACAAGAAGGAGTCCATGCTTTTGTTAGGTTGTAGATGGACAGGCCAAGGAACGTGGCGGCTGTAGAACTGAGTGTGGCCCCAGCTGACAGCCAGCATGGAATGGGGACTTCAGTTCTACAACTATGTGTTCACCAACCAGGTGGTTTAGTGACTCTGCAGTGTCCGACTCTTTGTGACCCCACACTGTAGCCTGTCAGGCTCCTCTGTCCATGGGATTTTCCACACAAGAATACTGGAGTGGGTTGCCATTTCCTTCTCCAGGGGATCTTCCCCACCCAGGGATTGAACCTGGGTCTCCTGCATTGCGGCGGATTCTTTACCAACTGAACTACCAGGGAAGCCCAATCATAAGGAAGTGAAATCTGCCAATGAGCATGAACGAGGTTGGCAGCAGAGTTTTCTCCAGAACCTCCAGTCAAGAATTGAGCCCAGCTGACTCCTTGATTTCAGCCTTGTGATAGATACCCTGGGTAGACAACCCAGCCATGGTGCTAGGCTTCTGATCTACAGAACCTTGAGCTAATAAACAGGTGGGTTTTTAAAAATGTTTGTATTTACTTATTTGGCTGAGCGGAGTCTTAGTTGTAGCATGTGGGATCTTTAATCTTCATTACGGCACACAAACTCTTAATTGCAGCATGTGGGATCTAGTACCCTGACTAGGGCCCCCTGCATTGGGAGCATGGAGTCTTAGTGACTGGTATACCAGGGAAGTCCCAGATGGGTGGTATTTTAAACTGCTAAGTTTGTAATCATTTATTATGTAGCAACAGAAAACTAATACACCAGCTGAATCTCCTGCAAGATTTTCTGAATTAAATTTCTTCTGTAACAGTACATCATTAGTATTTTAGAAACAGCCTACATATAATAGAAAAAGGAAGAGGAGTTACTTTATTCTCTTTGCTTGACAGTTTATAGTGACATCTAAGAGAAGAATGGATCAGTTCCTCCACCAGTGATCATCATGGGCAGTTACTGTCTATCAGTGCATCTTAGAGTAACTAATTGTACTGGCTTTGCATTTAACCTTATCAGGATCCAAATATTGGTCCAGACACTAGTTGTGCAGCCCTGGAAAATCACTTAACATCTATATATTCATCCATAAAAAACAGGTTGTCCGTGGTAAAATTACACACTTGAAAGAGCCTAACACATACTAGCTGCACAATAAATGCTAATTTCTTTTCTTACCAGAATAACTTCTATACTTCCCCAGCCTATAGTTTCTAAAAAGTCTATTTTATTGAAGTATACTTGATTTACAATGTTGTGTTAATTTCTGCTGTGCAGCAAAGTGATTCAGATACATACACATATAATCACTGTTTTTCATATTATTTTCCAATATGGTTTATCACAGAAGACTGAATATAGCTCCCTGAGCTATAGAGTAGGACCTTGTTCATTAGATATATGATAGTTTGCATTTGCTAACTCCAATACATTTTTGTTTTATTGGTTTTCTATCATCTCACTTGAGACTATTTTATATAATAAGAGAATCACTACATATGCTGAAAGTGACTGAAAAATAAACTCTTGAGGAAAATGCTTCTATGTACAGTGTAGGATCCCCTGGAGAGGGAAATGGCAAACTGCTCCAGTGTTCTTGCCTGAAAAATCCCATGGACAGAGGAGCCTGGTGGGCTACAGTCCATGGGGTGGCAAAGAGTCAGACACGACTGATCACGCATGCACACAGTGTAGGATCATTAAGATTTACCCCAGTCTTAACTGGAAAGAGACTTTGTCACAATGAAGTAGTAATAGTAAAATGTCAGCAGCCAGTGAGGTGAAGAGGCTGCTACCGGGAAGGTGGTGCTGGAGGTCCACCTTTATAACTTTACTCCCTGGGGCCCTGAGTTGCCTCACTGCTCTGGAGCTGGGTGAGGGGATGAGGGCGGGAACAGTAACCACACACACACAAGCACATCACCTAATACTTCTAGAGTGACCGTATCCTCTTCCAGGTTTTGACCTTGTTCCGATGGGGCACTAACTTCACAACGATATTTCCCGGCATCATTTCTTGTAACATTTTTGATCCGTATGCTGAAATCTATCATCTCAGCTCGATCCTTAAAATCACCTTTTAGAAAAAGAAGACAATGATGTTAATAATGAGGCAATAACTTTCTATACACTACCTTCTTCTAATCACTTTGTTCAGTAATCACTGCATTTATTTTCCTATTAATAAACTCAATTTAAAACCTTAAAATTGTTTATGAGTGCTGCTATTTCTAATTTCTTTTCTTTTTTTTTTTTTTTTAGAATCTTATACTGTCACAAAAGAACACTCAGTTCTAACCACTGGATTATTTTGAACTAAATCCCAGCATCATTGCATTGTATCTATCATTATCAACACTTTAAAAGCTCACTACATATAAAACAAGAAGATCAGGGAGTATAAAGAAATGTGCAACAAAAAATTTTATACAGAAAACACTGGATAAAGGTGGTCATATTTACCTTCCCCTAAGTGCCAACCAGGAGTTGGTGACGGACAGGGAGGCCTGGCATGCTGCAATTCATGGGGTCGCAAAGAGTCGGACATGACTGAGCGACTGATCTGATCTGAAGTGCCAACCCCCTAAGCTTCTCAGTGATGACCTAGCTTTCTGGATCACCCGGAAATAGGGTAAAGTTATTACTAAAATTGAGCAGCGACCCTCCATCCCAACCCCACACCATCTTTTCTTCCATTCTGTCAAGAATTTAATCTACCGGACTGGCAAAAACAACTGTTATCTTACATCCTCTAGGAGTGAGATGAAAAATGAACAGTCCAGAGCCTCCATGGAGTTCACCCACTTCTATTCTGTCCTCTGTTTTTGCTGTTCTGTTTTGGGTCTTGGTTTCTCCTGGTTTTACATCACACTTGGAGAAAGCAATGGCAGCCCACTCCAGTACTCTTGCCTGGAAAATCCCATGGACAGAGGAGCCTGGTAGGCTACAGTCCATGGGGTCCCAAAGAGTCGGACACGACTGAGTGACTTCACTTTCACTCTGCTGGTTTCACATCACACTTACAGAAACACATTCTCAGTCACTAGCCACGTCCTGTTCTCGTTGGTGAATCAAAGGGTCTGGGGTATATGGCGCTCTCTTTCTCTCACCTCATTGAGTCTACAACTTCTTACCTTGAAGAGCCTGTTGATAGTAGACAAAGGAAACACCGCGCCCCAATTTCTTCCACTCCAATCTGGAGGAAACGGTCTTCTTTGGGTATTTACAGGCTAAAATAGCCTCTAGAAACAACAACAAAAAATATTTGTTTTCTAACTGTTCCTCTGAGATTATATTTTACTTAATAGATTTTAAACAGCCTTATTCTTTTATCCACTCATTAATTCATTTATTCATAAATTTCCTCATCAGGTACCAAGCTGGCTTAATTTAAAGATGAAGGGAAAGCTCTGAAATTCTTTAGCAAAATAATTTTGTGTCACTACGCTACTTTTGCTAGTTCTTGAGCCTCAGTTCCCATCTGTAAAATAAGACAATACCTCATAGAGTTGTTGAGTCTTCATATACAAATGGGCTTCCCTGGTGGTTCACACAGTAAAGAATCCTCCTGCAATGCAGGAGGCCTGGGTTCGATCCCTGAGTTTCAGAAGATTCCCCAGAGAAGGGAAAGGCTACCCACTCCAGTATTTCTGCCTAGACAATTCCATGGACAGAGGAGTCTCACGGGCTACAGTTCACCGGGTCGCAAAGAGTCAGACAACTGAGCAACATGTTTTCACTAATACAATAATAGATGCAAAGCACACAGGCCTGGATGTAGTAAGTCCTTTACAGAAAGGGCTATGATTAATTAACTCTTTCTCTCCCATCTTGGTCTTCAAAGAGTTTAGAGCCCAGGAGATGAGGCAAATAAGATGATGGAGTTCCGGTGATGAGTGCCAGGATAGAGGTCAGTAGTAGATGCTTCACACCTACTGCCTGAGAAAGGCACATATGGCCCAGGCCAGGTCACGGTATGGAGCTTCAGATGGCCCCTCAGCACGCTACCTTCTCACCCAGCACCCTTTGATAGTCTTCTCTGTGAGTACATGAATACCAACCCAACATGGTCTCCAAATAAATCCACCTCACCTTCACCTCAATCCAGAAAAAATATAAAAAGATTTAATCCAGGCCTCAGGTCTAACCGCCTCAATGTAGCTCCCCAGGGTCACATTACCACAGGCAATTTACTGCACTTACGTCATAAAGGAATTCCAGGAACTACCCAAGGCGCCCTCTCTTTTAGCTGTCCGAACAAGACGACAGGGAGGAAAAAACCAGTGCCCGCCTACCAACTGCTTCAAGTTGCCAAATGGAAACCTCTAGTCCTGTGCATTTTTAAAGGATGTTTCAACCAGGCTCTCCAGAGTGTCAACTTCATAATTCTTTTTGTTTTTTTTTTTTAATTTTTATTTTACATTGGGATATAGCTTACCATATTGTGTTAGTTTCAGGCACACACAAAGCGATTCAGTTACACATGTATATGTATCTATTCTTTTTCAGATTCTTTTCCCATATAGGTTATTACAAAGTATTAAGCAGCATTCTCCTCAATTTCTTATTTCTGAAACGTTTTTCCTTCACAGTATATTATAGTTTGACCTAAAAAACACTATATTTAACTAGAAGAGAAACTATACTAAAAAATCCTTTCTATATCTCTGATACCATTAAAAATTATTTCAAGATGTTAAATGATATGATAGATTAAAAAAGCATACTTGTATTTACATGACATATTCTATTAAAAATATACAAATAGATATGAACAAAAAACCTACATGAATATGCATGAAAATATTAACCCAGCAATGATTTTTATGTGACAGAAGTATGATTTTTCTGTTACATGTAGTTTCTACATTTTTTCTTGTTCCACACACATTGCTAGAAACATAGAAATAGAATAACAGGTCATGGCAAATAAAAAGTAGGACAGAGAAAAGAAAGAGGAGAAAACAATCTGAAAGATGTGTTTAAGGATGTCTAAAGTTTTAAAAGCAGGTTTTATATCACAAACAGACATCATTTTAGAGACATGTTTACAACCACGCTACACAGACGAATGTGTGCCGAGGGACTTGTCTGAGGAAACACAGCTCTGTTCTGTTGATTAAGGAGAATGGGCGGTGGCCTTCCGGAGTCTTGAGTTTTAGATAGGTTTCCTTCCCGTATTTTGTTGAGTTTCCAACAATTAAACACACACCCACATTCATTTTTAGCACACACTCCTAGGTCTTAGGAATACGTTTATACTCAAATAATCACATTGTTTCACGTATCTAACTGGACACACACACACCCCTTTTGGTGAATTCTTCCTGATTTCTATATTCATTACTCTATGAAAAACCTCTGTAGAAATTATGTTAAATAGTGTAACCAAGTTTTCTTAAGTGCAGTAACTCTATTCCAGCTTCAATCACATTGACCATATAAAATATGGAGAAATGGAATTTGTCCAAAGTATACTGAGTACTTGCTTCCCAGGTGGCTCAGTGGTAAAGAATCCGCCTGCCAATGCAGGAGATGCAGGTTTGATGCCTGGTTTGGGAAGACCCTCTGGAGAATGAAAAGGCAACCCATTCCAGTATTCTTGCTGGGAAATTCCATGGACAAAAGGTGGGCTACAGTCCACGGGGTCGCAAAAGAGTCAGACAGGACTTAGCAACTAAGGAACAACAATAATGAGTACTTACTGTGTGTCTGCCATTGTTCTTGAGCTATAGCAGTGAAATCAAAGATCCCTGCCCTTTGGGATCTTACAATTTGCAGGGGGTCAGACACACAACAAACATCACAAAGTGAGTTATACAGTACATGAAGAGGTCATTAGTGCTATGTAAATAGGGTAGATCAAAGTCCGGGGAGTTTGGGAATGCTGGGGGAAGGGAATGTAATTTTTAAATAAATACAGTAGTAAGAGCTTGCCTCATTTAGAAGGTGATATTTGACCAAAGACTTAAAAGAGGGAATTTGGATTTTTCAACTCCCTAGAATCTGAATTTCACCTTGTGGTTCTTCGGGAGTGTTACAAGCATGGAAACACTTTGACCTCCAAAGCTGTGAGAAACAGTACATCTGCTAGAAGCATGGGGCCAACATCTGAGGATAAAGAACTCAATGGACTTAGAAGCTATAGTTTTTCCTGAAGTCATGTATGGATGTGAGACTGGACCATAAAGAAAGCTGAGCGTCAAAGAATTGATGCTTTTGAACTGTGGTGCTGGAGATGACTCTTGAAAGTTCCTTGGACTGCAAGGAGATCAAACCAATCAATCCTAAAGGAAATCAGTCCTGAATATTCATTGGAAGGACTGATGCTGAAGCTCCAATACTTTGACCACCTGATGCAAAGAGCTGACTCACTAGAAAAGACTCTGATGTTGGGAAAGATTGAAGGCAGGAGGAGAAAGGGACGACAGAGGATGAGATGGTTGGACGGCATCACCGACTTGATGGACAGGAGTCTGAGCAAGTTCCAGGAGTTGGTGTGGACAGGGAGGCCTGGTGTGCTGCAGTCCATGGGGTCTCAAAGAATCGGACACGACTGAGTGACTGAACTGAACTGAGCTAGACTTAGAAGCTAACTACTACAAACTTTCTTCTCTCTTTTCAGCCAAAATTCAACTCACGACCAGCATGCTCTTCTTTCTGTATATAGCCCTCTGGCTCATTATGCCATATTATGTGCTCAGTTGCTTGGTCGTGTCCAGCTCTTTGCAACTCCATGGACTGTAGCCCACCAGGCAACTCTGTCCATAGCATTTTCCAGGCAAGAATGCTGGAGTGGCTTGCCATCTCCTACTCTAGGGGATCTTCCCCACCCAGAGATCGAACCCACATCTCTTATGTCTTCTGCATTGGCAGATGGAGGCTTTACAACTAGCGCCACATGGGAAACCCAAGATGTCATAATATAGTAGTTTAAGGCACAGGCTTTGGAATCAGACCTTTGCCATAAACTAGATGTGTTGCTACTGGGCAAATTATTTAACTTTTTATAAAAAGATATAGTTGTGTTCATATCTGTAAAATGAGAAGAGCAATATTATTCATCTTGCAAAGCTGTCATAGAGATTAAATGAGATAATATATTTACACATTTGGGTGCATATGGTCCATGCTCCATAAATGGTCATTATTCCTTTCATTCATGAGGTACTTCTCTTACTTACAGTTGTAAGCTTGCCCTGGCATGACAAAAATCCATACTTAACACCATCATATATTTGCTACCAAATTACTCAGATTTGAACTGAAGTGTTACCTGTGTTTGAGACAGCAAAGAAAATAATGTAGATATAAATCATACTTTTCCCAAACAAGGCATATTGAAATATAAAAATGCACCAAGTTTTTCTATTAAGATGATTATTACATTGCCAAAAATACCTGTGTTGGTTTGGATTGAGAAAAGGTAATTCTTTGTTTGGAAAAGGCATTCTTTTCAACATGTAGCAAAATAATCATTTTTAGGAATCACACAGAATCATTGTGAATATTCATTTTTCTAGTTGCTGTATTGTCGACTATTGTTTGATTTTCACTTCTATGCTCAAGTTAGAAATCATCAAAATCTTACATAATGCAAGAATAGAATTGGTACTACCAAAGTAATTCTGACAAATTGCCATAAATTACTTCTGTGGAGAAAAGCATGCTATTAAATTCTGACTTACAGTTGAACACTCTCTGCATAAGGCTGCTCATATATGAGCATTACATATATGTCTTTTAAGACATGCCTCAAAAGAGAGATCAGACATTTGAAATCAGTTTCTTAAATGTTTATCATGTAAAGAAGTATCACACTTAAGAAATAGTAATTTTTCAGGTTGCCCAGCATTATTAATGTGTTCTAGGTAAAAAGATCCTTCAGAAAAGTAGTAGAGAGTCAAAACTAAAGTAAATTGATAAAAACTCCTATAACTCTTTTTGGACAAGAAAGCTTGGCGTGCTACAGTCCATGGGGTCGAAAAGAGTCAAACACAACTGAGCGACTGAACAGCAATAATTGTTTTTGTTGTTGTTATTGGATCCTTAGGGGCTTCCCTGGTGACTCAGTGGCAAAGAATCCACCTGCCAATGCAAGAGATGTGGTGGATCTGATCTCTGGGTCAGGAAGATCCCCTGGAGAAGGAAACAGCAAACCCCTCCAGTATTCTTGCCTGGGGAATCCCACAGACAAAGGAGCTTGGCGAACTAATCCATGGGTCAAAAAGAGTCAGACATGACTGAAGTGACTGAGCATGTACACATTAGATCCTTAAAGTTTAAAAAAAAATTGTTATAAAATACACATAACTTAAAATTTACCTTAATGATTTTTACTGTACAGTTCAATAGTGTTCAATATATTCACATTGATGTGTAAGCAATCTCCAGAACTCTTTTATCTTGTAAAATTGAAACTTTATATCTGTTAAATACCAACTCCTCCCTTACAAATATTTTAAGAAGCTAAAATAAATTTAAAAAATGATATCCTTAATAGGTTATATTAATGTTATCTTTTCATACTGTTCATGGCAAATAGATGGGGAAACAGTGGAAACAGTGGCTGACTATTTTTCTGGGCTCCAAAATCACTGCAGATGGTGACTGCAGCCATGAAATTAAAAGACGCTTACTCCTTGGAAGGAAAGTTATGACCAACCTAGACAGCATATTGAAAAGCAGAGACGTTACTTTGTCAACAAAGGTCTGTCTAATCAAGGCTATGGTTTTTCCAGTGGTCATGTATGGATGTGAGAGTTGGACTGTGAAGAAAGCTGAGCACCAAAGAATTGATGCTTTTGAAATGTGGTGTTGGAGAAGACTCTTGAGAGTCCCTTGGACTGCAAGGAGATTCAACCAGTGCATCCTAAAGGAGATCAGTCCTGGGTGTTCATTGATAGGACTGATGATGAAGCTGAAACTCCAATACTTTGGCCACCTGATTCGAAGAACTACTCATTTGAAAAGACCCTGATGCTGGGAGGGATTGAGGGCAGGAGGAGAAGGGGCCGACAGAGGATGAGATGGTTGGATGGCATCACCAACTCAATGGACATGGGTTTGGGTGAACTCCGGGAGTTGGTGATGGACAGGGAGGCCTGGCGTGCTGCGGTTCATGGGGTTGCAAAGAGTCAGACACGACTGAGAGACTCAACTGAACTGAAGTTTAATTGCAGTGTTAATTTCCATTGACTAAATCTAGCTAACCTTGCAACTTTCCAAGATTTCCATCTCTTTTTTTGCAAATTAGATTTTTTTTGCTGCAAATACTTTATGTAATAAGAGACCTTCTTTGTACATCAAGCCTTTCATGGAATGTCCAAAATTTCCACTGAGGAGGTGGAGAAAGACTTCTCAAGGTAGAAAGAGCAGGGAGCAGCATTTCAGCAGAGGAGCTAGTGTGAAGTGAGTTTCTGACAAATAAGACACGCATGTCATCCCGTGAGTTCTTCAAACAATACAGCTCGTGAAAAGGAGCAAGGCACTCTACCTTGATACTCTATTGCTGTGACCACTTGATGATCTTTTGAGGCAGAGAATCCATAGGCCTTATGATCTGAAAGATGAAAACAAATAGGATAATTAAAATAGTGCAAAGTCCATCAAATGTCTGAATGGGATGCAGTATGAAGGAAAACTGGCCTAAAGTTTGGTGACGGTTTCCCACAATTCATAATACTTCAGTTTTAAAGTATCAAAATCTGAAAAACCTAGCACAGGGAGCTCAGCTTGGTGCTCTGTGATCACCTTGTGGAGTGGGAGGGAGGCTTAGGAGGGAGGGGATGTATAGTATACACATAGCTGATTCACATGTGGAACAGCAGAAACTAACACAACATTGTAAAGCAATTATCCTCCAATTAAAAATAAATTAAAAAAAAAAAAAACAGGAAAAGCCAAGGCAAACTATATATGTGTTTTCCATTTTCTACAATTCGGTTTAGCCCTGTAAGCATTTCCCAAAGCAAAACTCATTAATCTTTTTGCATTCCTCCCCTGACCCCTGCTGTCCCCACAGACAACACACTCTTGCAAGTTCAATTCTTAAAAAAGTGTTTGTGTCCTTAATTCAACCTAATATGTGATCTAGCACTGTCAAAGATATCATTGTTCCCTGTGAATAAAAGCTAACTATTTTTACTGCCCTATGTAAGGCTATAAATTGTTTTCTGAGCTTAACCCCGACTATACCTAAATATAAAGTCCTTTAACATATTTTTGCCTATGAAATGTATAAATAATATAAAATGCTTGTAAACTTTGTATATAAAACTCTGATGAAAAATGCAAACAGAATATATTCGATTTCCTCCTAAACACTGCAATAACTTTTCCAGGACTGGTCCGTAAGTTGAAATGACTGATGGATTATGAAGTCTGATAAGTGATGTGACGATGATGATAATGGTGATGACATCATCATCATCATCATCCCTGTAAACTTACAGAGAAGTTTTCATTTTAAAAGGTGTTTTCATAAATTCTTTTACTTGATAAAATTCAATAGTGGAAGTGATTTAGCGTGGTACACATGATCCAGGCTTAAATAACAAAGTAGCTGAGCCAGGAGCTAAAAACTTTCTA
Source organism: Bos mutus (assembly GCF_027580195.1). Lineage (NCBI taxonomy): Eukaryota > Metazoa > Chordata > Mammalia > Artiodactyla > Bovidae > Bos > Bos mutus. The sequence goes on from NC_091617.1 coordinate 9,534,436, forward strand.
ATTCAATCTCTGATATGCTCATTTTGTATTATTTCACTTCACAGATGTCATTCTATGGCCCAGTTTCATGACCACGTTGAAAAATAATTTCAATCACTTTCTATTAGTATGCAATTCTGAAATTTAAATGCTACAAGGACAAGATTATTTATCTGTTGTATTCTCTGATGTAGTCCAAATACCTAGAACAATGCCTGGAATAAAGCAAAGCACAATAAATATTTATTGAACAAATGAATGAGACAACTTCTTATTGTTTACTAATGAGAAGAATCAAGTAAATGAAGTTAGAGCAAAATTAATACTAATGAAGGGTTCCAGAAAACAAGTTACTCTTTTGCGAAGGTGTCAAAAATATTCTATAGACTGATGTTAATTATTTTAATGCAAAGCATTCTTGCTGGTCATCATGGGTAAACAATTGAGGCAAAGCAGGCCAACTGCTGTCTACCCAAAAATTATACATGAAATAATCTAGGATGAAATTAAATTTATCATCAAGTCTAAGGAAGGTTATTTCTTGACGACTTATTTCTATAATATCCTAGAAATGCTAGTTCTCTGCTCATTCTACCATCTGTTTTCTGTCTTCATATAATTTACTTACACTATTTTTGCCAAGTAAAAAATGACTCCTCTGTTGCCATATTCAATGGACACTTAACGGTTTTTACCTTACTTGATCTCTCCAGGCCATCTGATTCTTTTGACTTCCTTGAATTCTGTGATTCACTCCTAGTCTTCCTTCTGTCTCCCCATGGGGTCTTCTTTCTCTTTGTTCTGCCCATCCATCCATGCATTTATCCATTCATCAATTTATCCATCCATTCATCCAGAAACTGCTTTCCTGACTCAGCTAACTCCTTTCTACACAATCTTTCATACTCTTGATTTTAAAATTTATTTTTTATACTCTTATTGACTGAACTACCATTTATTTGCTGAAAAATCTGTACCTCTGGCTATAATCTCTCTACTGAGATTAAATTCAAAAAGTCCTCTTTCTCTTGGGTATCTATGTCTCCCATTTCCTACAGGCACCAAAAACTCATGGCAAAACAGAACTTTGCCTGCCCTCAAAAACTTTGCTTTATTCCTATGAAATCTCAATGCAGTGAAAGGTATCACACTCCACATGGTTACTGTGCCAGAAAATTGAGCACTGCCCATGAGGTATCCACCCTCTCATTCAATTACTCACCAGTTTTCAACTGCAGACTGAGAACTGCATGGCATTCAGGACAATATTTTGATATATTTGCCCTTTCCCTTCTTAGTCCTTCCCCACCTTCATGCTGTCAAGTGTTATTTGCCTCAGGGAGGGGATGTGGGTAGCCAAAACCAGAGACAGAAAACCAGGGTATTCCTGCCTTTCCATATTTAGAAACGCTGACCATGAGGAAAATGGAAACGACTCACAGCTTAGGCAAACATTTGAGAGAAACCATCATGAATAAAATATATCTTCTCCCTGGACTTGGGGTACAGAGGAGGAAGTGAGTTGGAGGACACAGGCCTTAGTGAGCTCTTGAGAAAGAACAATAACTAACATTTATGAAGCACTTGGGCTTCCCAGGTGGCAAAGTGCTAAAGAATCTGCCTGCCAATGCAGGAGACAAAGGAGACTCAGGTTTGATCCCTAGGTCGTAGGAAATGGGGAGTAGGATATGGCAACCCGCTCCAGTATTCTTGCCTGGAGAATTCCATCAGCAGAGGAGCCTGGTGGGCTGCCATCCAGGGGTCACAAAGGGGCGGACATGACTGAGCACACGCATAGTAGTGTGGGGCACTTGGATGTTAGGCACCGTTCCCAGGGCTTTACGAGTATTAACTTACTTAACTCACACAACAATTATTTATGGTAGGGTGCCATCTTTATACACATTTTTCAGGTGAGAAACTGAGGCACCGAGTAGGTGAGAGACTTGGGCACAGTTATATAAGTAGTAAGTGGTAGAGCTGGGATTTGAACCTATCTCAATGATACCCAAAGTCCACATTACTTATTACTCTTCCACACTGGGCCCCAAAGCACATTTCCCCCAAGCTGAACTATGAGGAAGGGTTGCAGATTAATAAAGATGCCTGTTGGACAATTCCACCAATCTAATGAAGATGGGATAGGTTAAAAATTGGTGCTTAAGATCAAAGCAAGGATTGGCTCAGAAGAATAACACGAAGGTGGAAGCTAAGGGGCTATGACTAGAGGGGGAGGATATCAAGGTAATTTCAGAGGGACGACTCTAGACAAGAGCTGCTCAAAGCTGAAGTACTGACATTTGAGATTGGATCATTCTTTGTTGTGGAAAAGTATCCTCTGCAGTATCAGTGGCTTCTACCTACTAGATTTCAGGAGTATCCCTACTCTCCCACCTCAAGTTCTGACAACCAAAAATGTTTCTAGACATTGCCAAATGTCCCCTGCAGATGGAATGGGCAAGTCATACTGGGTTGAGAACCACAGCTCTAGACTTACAGTTAAGGCTGGTTTGATGACCCAGGAATAAACTTAAGGGGGGCAAGAAACCATGAGTTCAAGGGTTTTGAAAGTTCCTGTGAGATCAGAATTTCTTAACTATGAAATAATTTATTACACTTCTAGGAAGGAGAGAATAATTTTTCACATGGCATGGCATCTTTGAATCATTCATCTATTGTAGATTGACATGTAAATGAATCTTCTACTGTGCTAGCTTTTATCCTTCCTGAAGAATACGTGCGATACTGGATAATTTATTTTTTTCCTTTTTGTCTCTTCTCTTGGAAGCCTGAAGAGCAAATCTAATTGTGAAATTAAAAATCTCAAAAATCTACAAATCTCAAATGTCTAGTTCTACTTAACTGTTCAGCATCGTTAAACTATTCAGGTTCTACATATCCCTGAAATGTAAACATTTTCACTAAGGAAACTGGCAAATTTATGTGAAGAATGCAGGCCTGAACTGCTCCTTTTTATTGATACTTGAGAAAATTTATCCGCATAAACCAGTTAACCCATCTGGCTCAGTCTTAGGGAGGGATTGAGACCACCAAAGAATAATTTCAAAATTACTCCTTTTCTTGTGTATTTCAAAAACCATAAATGGGTCTAAGAACTCTTTTAAAACACTCTATTTCCCCTTTTCCACATACTTCTGTCACATACCAGTATATGTCCTGCAGTCCTCCGACCCTCTCCCCACCCCTCACATCTTTCTTTTCCAGCTTCTCCTCTCCTTCCTCAATTTTATTTTGCAGAGTCCAAAGGGAGGGTTTGGAAAATTTCAGGGCGCAGAGGAAGGGGAGAGTAAGCTGGCCAAGCCAGTATCCTCTTAAATGAGCTGGAGGAAAGACAGGGCCTCATGGGTTCTTGTGAATTACACCTACGCTTAAATGACATGATGGCTGAATGTTTTTGGCAGTTGATTCTGATTCTAAACCATCATTCTGTGAAACTTTTCAAATATACTTTGAAAAAGTTTCTTTTCCCCTTTAGTAATGTGTAAATTAGCACCTTCAGAGAAAGTCCAGTTATGACTGGCATTTCTTGTGATTTTTGAACTGTTTTAGTACACCTCTTAGACAAAACAATGAAGATTCATATTCCCTAGAAACCAGTTGAAAGGGCAATGTTGGCAAAATAGGAAAAGGTAATCTTTGTTCCCTTCACATCATGTCTGTGAGCTTTTCAACCACCACACTGCCTACTGAGAATGTTTATTTTCTTTAGGAGTCTTGGATCTTCTTTCATTTGAGGCAAACATTAGTCTAATCTGAGACTGGAAGATCTAGGACTGGGCTCAATTATCTTACCGCTTTCTCCCAGTTTTCTACTTGCTAAAACCTCCTTTGAGAATTATTTCTTCAATTTTCAAAACTTGCTTTTAAAGTTCTATGAAAAAGAACAGCTGTTAACGTCAATAATTTTAATTCTCTCATAACTTTTCTATGTATATATCTGAATAGGAGAAAAAAATGTCCCAAGAAAGAAAAATGAAGGAGTGGTTGCACTGGAAAAGCTATGAATGCAAAAAAATTATAAAGAGGTTTAGGTCTATGATATTAATGAAGATAGTATTTCTTGGTAGCTGAATATTTCTTTCTATAATTTGAAGGATCTTCTTCTTGCTCCAGTTCTATTTACTTCAAGGTTTGCCTTTCATTAAGCAAAAATATTTTTTAAAGTATGGTCACTTATGTTGAGCTTACACAGAAAGTTCTAAATTTTGAAAAGATAATTTCCAGTCTAAGTCCTCAAATTCAGTTTTATTTCCCTAACTTACACACAATAACTCTATGGATGAAAACAAAATGTTCTGTATAAACATTTCACTGGAAGATTTTAGGAATAGGCTCTGTTGGCTGCTTTCTTGAACTGATTTTTTTTTTCCTTCACTTATCGTGAGTAAGTTAAGTATAAAAATAAACAAAAAACTGTCATGTAGGTCCACTGGTTGAGGTCAACAATTGTTTTAAACTTAGCTACAAAACATCTCTCACAGTTATGGATGTGTTCCAGAGCTGCTGGCCGAAGTTCATAAAGTAAGGTTAAGCGATGATTGTTTCCATAACTGCTAAACTCCAAGTCAAGTAATTCCTTTCAGTCAAATAAAATATTTTTGTTTCTTTTCTCCACCCGACTGTAAGAATGAAAGTTCTTATACTGTCTATCACCCACCTAGAATAGTTTAGCTTGACTAAGAATAAATATGTATTTACACCACCACAATTTAAAAGTTTACTATAAAAATGTTATTTCAATTAACACTTTTCAGTGGAGGGACTCAGCCCATACATACACATGTTTCTATTACTGCTCAACTGAAACTATCACAGCATTGTCAATCTGCTATACCCCAATAGAAAATGTTTTTGGTACTAAAAATAAATAAATAAAAAAATTTAAAGAGACACAGACGTAAATAATAGGCTTTTGGACTCTGTGGGAGAAGGCAAGGGTGGGATGATTTGAAGAACAGCATTGAAACATGTATATTATCATATATGAAATAGATCGCCAATCCAGGTTCAATGCATGAGACAGGGTGCTCAGGGCTGGTGCACTGGGATGACCCTGAGGGATGGGATGGGGAGGGAGGTGGGAGAGAGGGTCATGATGGGGAACACATGTACACCTGTGGCTGATTCATGTCAATGTATGGCAAAAACCATCATGGTATTATAAAGTAATTAGCCTCCAATTAAAATTTTTTTTTAAAGTGACATAGGAAAAAAAAATTAAAAATTTTTTAAATTACTACTTTTCATTAAAAACATGATTGGGAAAAACTGACATATTACAGAGGCTTTGTTTCTTTTAAAAGTACATTACAGAGAATACCATACATAGAACCAAGTAATAAATATTGTGGGTGTAAGTTATTTTCAAAAATAAAAATTAATAGTCATATGGCTTTGAAAATCACTTATATACAATTATTAGAGTGAAAAAAAATTTTTTTTTCATTTTGTGACCATGCCATGAGGCACACAGGATCTTGGTTCCCTGACCAGGGATCAGACCCACATCCCACTGCAGGGGAAGCTTAGAGTCTTCACCACTGGACTGCCAGGGAAGTCCCTAGAGCAACAAATGTGAGATCCACAGGGCTAGCAGCAACAATAATACCATCCAATATTTATTACAGATAAATATTTATATGGACAGAAAGTAACCTGAGGTAGAAATAAGGATATGTTAGACAATATACTCATCTCTCTCACCATCTGTCATTCAACCATAACAGGTCACAGAAGGGGAGGGAGAGAAGAGAGCGGGAGGAGGGAGAAGGAAAAGGGAAACAGACACACACACGAACATGTCCTTCTAGTCTCCAACCGTTCCGGCCCTTCCTCTTAATGAGACATTGGCATCCTATTTTCCAAGAAAGAGAAACTACACCAAAATGCAAGGAGAAATAAAGCGATGTTTCTGACTTGGGAGTTACCGGGTGGCTGAAGTCCTGGTGAGTTAATGATGACCTAAAGAATTCCAGGGTGATTTTGACAATGAATAAATTTTCCCCTTAAGAACCTAGCATCTAACAAAGATGTGACTCCATTATGTGAATATCTTTCTTTGACAGATGTGACAACTGAGAGAGGTTAAGGACCTTGCTCAAGGTCATGACACTAGAAAGCAGGGAAGCTGAGATGTGCGCCTATTTACAGCCAGTTTTGTCTGAGTCCACAGGCCTCCTCCCACCCCACCCTTCACCCCCCATCCTCACATCAGTGCAAGGCACTGGGAGAGATCAGTATCAAACATGATATAGTCAGACACGCTGCAGACAATTTCACACGCATTATCAATATTTAGGGTTGTTAAAACATTATTCAGGGAATATATAACAAATTTCCATTTTAACAGAGAAAGTATTAATTGGCAAATGTTTATGATGAGTGAATGAATTTGAACAAACTCTGCTTATCTGTTATATACTGCACAAAAGTTTTATGCCTCCTCCCCTTTTCCAATTTTTTAATCATTTGAGTAAAAGAACAAGATGACACCACCCTTATGGCAGAAAGTGAAGAAGAACTAAACAGCTTCTCGATGAAAGTGAAGGAAGAGAGTGAAAAAGTTCGCTTAAAGATCAACATTCAGAAAACTAAGATCATGGCATCCGGTCCCATCACTTCATGGCAAATAGATGGGGAAACAGTAGAAAGAGTGGCTGACTTTATTTTTCTGGGCTCTAAAATCACTGCAGATGGTGATTGCAGCCATGAAATTAAAAGATACTTACTCCTTAGAAGGAAAGTTATGACCAACCTAGACAGCAAATTAAAAAGCAGAGACATTACTTTGCCAACAAAGGTCTGTCTAGTCAAGGGTATGGTTTTTCCAGTGGTCATGTATGGATGTGAGAGTTGGACTATAAAGAAAGCTGAGCACTGAAGAATTAATGCTTTTGAACTGTGGTGTTGGAAAAGACTCTTGAGAGTCGCTTGGACTGCAAGAAGATTCAACCAGTCCATCCTAAAGATCAGTCCTGGGTGTTCACTAGAAGGACTGATGATGAAGCTGAAACTCCAGTACTTTGGCCACCTCATGCGGAGAGCTGACTCATTTGAAAAGACCCTGATGCTGTGAAAGACTGAGGGCAGGAGGAGAAGGGGCTGACAGAGGATGAGATGGTTGGATGGCATCACTGACTTGATGGACATGGGTTTGGGTGAACTCCGGGAGTTAGTGATGGACATGGAGGCCTGGCATGCTTTGGTTCATGGAGTTGCAAAGAGTCGGACACGATTGAGTGACTGAACTGAAAAGAAGGAGAATTGGTGTCTTGGAACTGAGTATCAGTTGTTTTCATAATATTATACACATTAGTAAATTTAGGGAAACTTTCACAGCATTCAGTGACCCAAACAACCGGACAATTAAATTTTTTCATGTGATATCCACAATGAAGCAAATAAATTAACTTCTTACAATAAAATAAGTTCTTGGAAATTTCAAAGTCTTCAAATGCTTAATAGTGATCAACAGCATTGGAAAGCCATCAGTGGGTGAATTTCTCACCAGATACTCCACACTAGGACATGAAAGAAGTCCTTCAACCATTCTGAGATTTTTCTTTGATATTCCTAAAGTGACAACCTCATCCAAACACAATTCATTAACCAGTGGCACTGATTATACATTTTAGATAGATAACAGCAGTCCACTCAAATCCAGTAGACCCTCAAGATAAGATGAAGAACTGCTGTCTTCCAATATTGATGTTAATAAGAATCACATACTCAAAGCAAGGCATAAATATCAACCATTCAATGTTTTAATTGGTTCTCCCTAAGATTAAGGTGCCAGGAAGTAATGGTCCTAACACTATGTGAGTGCAAAATAAGAAATCATTACTAAAGATGTCACAGGCACAAGGAATAAAGGTCAGGATAATAAAATGGGAGATAGTTCAGTTCAGTTGCTCAGTCGTGTCCAACTCTTTGTGACCCCATGGACTGAAGCACGCCAGGCTTCTTTATCACCAATTCTTGGAGCTTACTCAAACTCATGGCCATAGAGTCAGTGATGCCATCCAACCATCTCATCCTCTGTCATCCCTTCTCCTCCTGCCTTCAATCCTTCCCAGCACCAGGTTCTTTTCCAATGAGTCAGTTCTTCACATCAGGTGGCCAAAGTATTGGAGTTTCAGCATCAGTCTTTCCAATGAATATTCAAGACTGATTTCCTCTAGGATTGATTGGTTGGATCTCCTTGCAGTCCAAGGGACTCTCAAGAGTCTTCTCCAACACTACAGTTCAAAAGCATCAATTCTTTGGTGCTTAGCTTTGTTTATAGTCCAACTCTCACATCCACACATGACTCTTGGAAAAACCATAGCTTTGACTAGACGGACCTTTGTTGGCAAAATAATGTCTCTGCTTTTAAATATGCCTGAAATTAAAAGATACTTGCTCCTTGGAAGAAAAACTATGACAATTCTAGACAGTGTATTAAAAAGCAGAGACATCATTAAGCTTCAATATAGTTTTTTAAGATTAAAAGTTCAATACTGCCACCAGCATTTGATAGTTACATTTTTCAGAAGCAATGAACACACTAATTCTCAAATAAATAACTTTTGAGAAGAGGCAATATAAATCATTTCCCCAGAATTTTGATCAGCTCTGTTCAAAGAGCTAAAACCAAGTTTCTGGATCTGGATTTTGAACTCTGGTTCTGAATCTCTACAGTGTGCTAACCTGTATAGAAAGTTCCAACAGCTGACAATACAGATTACTCAGTGACTGTCTGGGTCAGGGGACAATGAAATGGTCATTCTAGAGTAATGTGATGTTTATCGGTCCACTTAAGTGATGCATGTGAGAAGATAGCTCTCTACCATCTACTAAGCTCTCTATCCCCTATTCTATACAGATGTTTGTTTTAAACTTTCTTTATACTTCAAGAGTTTTATCTCTCTACCTTACTGAGTGAATTTCAAAAGTCACTAACAATAGTGTAAAACAAAAAGTTCATTTTTTGAAAGCATGAACATACAGCTATGAGTATAAATTGTTTTACAAAATATGTTCAGTTATGTCCAACTATTTGTAACCCCATGGACCATAGCCCACCAGGCCCCTCCGTCCATGGAATTCTCCAGGCAAGAATACTGGAATGGGTTGCCATTTCTTTCTCCAGGGGGTTTTCCCAACCCAGGGATCAAACCCAGGTCTCCCACCTTGTAGGCAGGCTCTTTAGAATCTGAGCCACCAGGGAAGCCGTGTTTTACAGAGACTAGCATTGAAAGTATCAAAAAGATCTCTAACATCACCCATTTGTTAAAAGTATAATCAGCAAATGAAGTTATCTTTGCATTTCTCAAAAGAAGCTAGAGCACCGCTGATTTTTTTTATCTTTTTCTGAATTAGAAGACTTATAAAAATATAATGAAGAGATACACAACAGGAGACAGGCCGACCATGAGTTTAATAACGTTTAAGCTTTGGAATCCTCCCTTGCCTGGACACCTCCTAAGGCCCTGGACGTGGACAGGACCCAGGAATTTGTGTGCATTTTGTAAAATTTCCAAGGAAAATGCTGTTTTTTGGTAAAATTTTTCTTAATGAGAACTCAAATTATTCATTCTTGAACACAATTATGGACGGCTCCTTATTAATGAATTTATTTATTTTTCTTTCTAATTTGACCACCCATGGTAGAGAAGGTGGGGCTTTCCGGGTGGTGCTAGTGGTAAAGAACCCACCTACAAGGGCAGGAGAAGTGAGAGACGTGGGTTCGATCCCTGGGTCAGAAAGATCCCCTGGAGGAGGGCATGGCAACCCACTCCAGTATTCTTGCCTAGAGAATCCCATGGACAGAGGAACCTGGTGGGCTACAGTCCATAGGGTGGCAAAGAGTCGGACACTACTGAAGCAACTTAGCACACACACAATACAGACAATGGTCTCCAGAGTCCACTTTCTGATAGCTCAACCTTTAAAATACTAAGATTCTATGTGACCAATTAAATTGTAATTTCTTTCTCAAATTTTAATTCTTAAAATATGAGAGTGGTATAGATTTTATTTTTCAACTCTCCTGATGGATGATTCATAAAAGTTTTAGCCCTTACACTTCACACATGTGTTATTAATTAAATTCTATTACCATAAATGCTTCCAGGAGAGATTTGAAAACTAAGGGAAAACTTCCCAGTTTATTGTTGCTTCATGTTTCCTTTGATTAATCTTCAGGAAGCCAAAGGAACAAGAACCACTTATTTTGAAGTGCAGAACTGGGAAACAATGGCTTGGCATTGCTTAACTGTCATATCTTACTACTGTCAGGCAAGACTGCTTTGGGTTAGCTACTGTGATTTCTAGGGTACTCAAGTCCAAGATAAAGTCAGTTCTCTGACTCATTCTTTTATTTCAAAACCGATCCTACACATCTGTGAGCTAACAGCAAAACATACTTTTTAGGGCCCGTCAAACAGGCCAAGTGAAAGAAGTGATTTAAAGAACATCTGTGTTATGGGCTGAATGTTTGTTTCTCCCCACAATTAAATGTTGAAATCCTAACCCCTAATGTGATGGTATTAAGAGGTAGGGTGTGGGGGAGGTGATTAGGTCATGAGGATGGAACCCTCATGAATAGGATTAGTGTCCTCATAAAAAGGGACCCCAGAGAGCACCCTCACACTCTCCACCATGTGCATATACAAGGAGTTTGCAGTCTCCACTATTCAAAACACCCCCAAAGTGAAAACAAACCAAATGTCCATCAACTGATGAATGGATAAACAAAATGAGGTTTCTCCATACAATGGCATATTATTTGACAATGTAAAAGAATGCCATACCGATAACATGCTAAAATACGGATAAACTTTGAAAATATTATGATAAGTGAAAGAAGTCAGTCACAAAGATCACATATTATATGATTCCATTTTTATGAAATAGGCAAATCCAGTGACAGAAAACAGCATGTAGTGGCCAGGGGCTGGGGAAGGTGGAAATGGAGAGTGACTGTTTAGCTATGAGGTTCTTTTGGAGATAATGGAGCTATTTTGGAATTGGATAGTGGTGACAGTTGCACATATCTGTGACTATGCTAAAAAAAAACCCATTGAATTATCTACCTTAAAAGGGTGAATTGTATGATATGTGCATTATATCTCAATAAAGCTGTTTAAAAAAAACAAAACAAAAGAAGAATTTGGCAGTCTGCAACCAGGGAACAGGCTCTCACAGATGCCACGTCTTCCAGCACATTGATCTTGGACTTCTAGCCAAGAACTGTGAGACATGAATGTTTGTGGCTATCCAGTCTGTGGTATTTTAGGGACAGCAGCTCAACATAACCAAGACAATCTGCATACATTTGAGTCAGCGGGGCCTACACAGCTGCACCCTGGAATGGTCAGAAAATGAGTATGTCCTATTAGAAATCCAATTTTTGATATTTATTCAGATCAAGTATTAAAAAGGTAAACAAAGGTATTTGTGTCCAAATACGGTATGTAAAAGTCTATCTGCCATAACATATTTCAGATGAAATGACTTTGACATCCTATGCAGCATGAGGAAGACTGAGTCTGTGGCAGAATCAGCCAAATATATATTTTTAACTATATAAAGTCAGCCTTGGGGGCTTCTCAGGTGGCACAGTAGGAAAGAATCTGTCTGCCAGGGCTGGAGACGCAGGAGACATGGGCTCGATCCCTGGGTTGGGAAGAGTCCCTGAAGAAGGAAATGGCAGCCTGCTCCAGTATTCTTGACTGGGAAGACAGAGGCACCTGCCAGGCTGCAGGCCATGGGGTTTCAAAGAGTTGGACATGATTGAGCAACTGAGCAGGCACGCACGCAGAGTCAGTCTTAGCATTTCAAGTTTTTGATGAGGAAGTATTAGAACTGACTTCGCACCTCTGAGTATAAACAGCTGAAGAGTATTGTACTGCCAACAATGCCACCTTCCACGGATTGGCTTTTTGACTGAATATTATCTACAATCAAACAGAAAGCAATATTAAAGTCCAGATGGATGAGGAAAGGGTAGTCTGAGCGACTGAACTGAACTGAACTGAAGTCTTTGTGCCAGATGCAAACAGAATCATTTTTTGTCTTCAGGAAGTCAGAACTGGCAGAAAGGAAATGAGGTTTAGCTAGGCTTAAAACCACCAGGCTATGAATGACTAGTCACATGGCCTTGGGAAAGCTACAGCCTTGACCTTATAAACCTTAGTTCCCATTTAGGTAAAATGAAAATAATAATGCCTTCCTTATTGGTTGCAAAGATTAAATTAAACCAAGTATCTGACCGCTTAGCCTTGAACATGGCCCAGGGTCCATTCTCTACAAACATTTGTTTTTCCTCTCCCTCTCCTCACTCCACATTGTTTTTTATCCCAAGTGGTGATGCAAATTCAGTGTTTCACAAATGATTCCATAGTAATCATATATTAGGATGGACTGTAAGAATAGAAAATGAATCCTTATGGTTATTAGTTTTTCTTCCTTTTCATTTACTTATTTATTTTGGACGTGCTGTGCAGCTTGTGGGATCTCAGTCCCCCAACTGGGGATTGAACCCAGGCCACAGCAATCAAAGTGCCGAATCCTAACCACTAGACCACCAGGAAACGCCCACTTTTCTTCCTTTTAAAATGACCAGCTTGACTTCATTACAGTGGCTGCTTAGAGAAGGAAGCCCGAAGATTCAGTTCTTGCTTTGACACTTTTGGGACAGGTACAGCCTCTGTGAACAGTGTTTTGTCATTTGTAAAACATGATTTTTGATGACGCCTTCCCTACCTACCTTCATCTGACACAGTTCACCATACCCTTCTCCCTTGTATCATTTCCAGTCCAAGACAACACACCTGTCTGGTTTTCCTTCTCATGGGTCTTACCCTGGGACATCTTCTCTTCTCTGTCTATACTTCCTTCCTTAATGATGTGATCCAAACTCATGGCATTAAATGCTCCCAGATGTTAACTCCCAAACACATATCTCTGGTTTAGGTGTCTCTGATGAACTCTGGACTCAAATCTAAACGCCTATTCAATCTTGAAGCTCTAACAGACATTTCAAACACTATGTACAAGTCTCATCTTTTTTTCTAAATCGGCTCCACCTTCCCTACCTCAAATGATATTCTGGTTATTGTGGCCAAAAATCTCGCAGCTCTACTTAATGGTCCCACTGCCCAAAGTCCATACCATATCCAATTTGTCAGCTAACCTACAAGCTCTAGCTTCAAAATGCATCCAGAAACTGGCCCTTCTCACTACTTCCATTGTACCATGTGGTATGAGCACCACTGTCTCTTGCCTGGATCACTGCAGTAGACTCCTGACCAACCTTCTACTCTGTCCGACCCCCTGTAGAATTTAATCTCAACACGTCCATTAAGATGATGCTTTAAAATGCTAAATCAGATTGGGGCACCTTAGATTAGTTCATTTCACCAGATAAAGGTAAAAGTCCTATACAATTTGGCCTCATTGCCTTTCAGACTTTCCTTAACACTTTCCTAAACATTTGCTCTAGGGACAAAGGCCTCCTTCTTCATCCTAAAACAGGCCAGGCTCTGACTATTTTCTCTGCCTGAAAGCCTCTTCCTTCAGATGCCTAATAAGTGTCTCACTTCTTCAAGTTTATTCTCAAGATACCTCCCTGATGAGGTCTACTCTGATGACCCTAATAATATCACAACCTCACCTTCACCTGACCTGTTCCTTTCCAAACTCCCAATTCCTTTATCTTGTTTTGATTTCTTTTTTTTCCATTTCAGCTGTCATTCTAACATGGCATATAATGTGCTTATGTATTGAGGGGAAGGGGCTTCCCAGATGACACCTGTGGTAAAGAACCTGCTGGCCAATGCAGGGACACATGACAGATGTGAGTTCGATCCCTGGGTCGGGAAGATCACTTGGAGGAGGACATGGAAACCCACTCCAGTATTCTTGCCTGGAAAATCCCATGGACAGAGGGAGCCTGGTGGGCTGCAGTCTGTAAGGTCATAAAACGTCGGACACAACTGAAGTGACTTAGCACAGCACACACATTGAGGACAGGGGCCTTTATGTCTTTATCAATATGCTAAGAGACAACAATAATGCTTGGTGTATAGTAGATACTCAATAAATATTTGCCAAATGAAGAAAGGAAGTTAACTTTGGGGGAAATGAAAATGGAATATAAAGAGCTATGCTTAATTTCTTAAATTAAGGAAGAGATGCACAAGACTAAACAATGAAAAAATTTGAAGCCACCAATTTGAAAATAAAACTCTTAGTTTATTACAACATCACTGTGGGGAGTCAATTTTAATATAATATAGCAACAAAAAGGGGCTTCCCTAGTGTCTCAGATGGTAAAGAATCCACCAGCAATGCAGGAGACCTGGGTTCAATCCCTGGGTTGGGAAGATCCCCTGGAGAAGGGCATGGCAACCAACTCCAGTATTCTTGCCTGGAGAATCCCCATGGACAGAGGAGCCTGGCGGGCTACAGTTCATGGGGTCACACAGAGTCAGACATGACTGAGCAACTAAGCACAGCACAGCAGCAACAAAAAATTAAACATACGAATATATTTGATGCTAAAAATGATAGAAATCAACTCCTAAAATATCTGAGTAGTTACTTTAAATGTGATTTTAAATTCCATAAATCACCATTCTTGTAAACATATCTCTGTCACTTAAAAGTAAAAATAAATTTAATAAAAAATTCTAATGTTAATAATTACATAGATAAATTTTATTTTTAAAACAAAATTATTTGCTTTTTAAAAGTTTTTATGCACAATTTAAAACAGCACTGTGATGGTTAATTTTGTGTCAACTTGGCTAGGCCACAATGCACAGATATGTGGTCAAACATTATTCTGGATGTTTTCATGACAGTGTTTTGGATGAGATTAACATTCAAGTAGGTAGAATTTGAGTAAAGCAGATTCCCCTCCATAGTGTGGGTGGGCCTCAACTAATCAGTAGAAGTTCAGAATAGAACAAAAGACTGACCTTCCCCAAGCAAGAGGGAATTCTTCCTACAGGCAGCCTTGGAACTTAAACTGCAGCATTGGCTCTTCCTGGGTCTCCAGCTTGCTGGACCACTGTGCAGATTTTGGATTTGCTTGCCTTCTTCATCACATGAGCCAGTTCCTTAAAATAAATCAATCTACCTATTTATCTGGGCTTTCCCAGGTGGTACTAGTGGTAAAGAAGCTACCTGCCAATGCAGGAAACATAAGAGGTGTGGATTTGATCCCTGGGTTGGGAAGATCCCCTAGAGGAGAACATGGCAACCCACTCCAGTACTCTTGCCTGGATAATCCCATGGACAGAGGAGCCTGGCGGGCTATGGTACATAGGATTGCAAAGAGTCAGACACAACTGAAGTGACTTAGCACAGCACAGCACACCTATCTACACACACACACACACACACACACACACACATCCCATTGACTCTGCTTCTCTGGAGAATTCTGACTAATACAAGCATCATAATGAGTTATAGTAATAAGTTAATTTTGAAGTGTTTAATACAACTCTTCTTTGTTCCTTTTGGAGATTCGGCAACACACTGTAATTTTTAAAAATGTTTTGTAATCAACTATTTTCTGAGAAAGCTGATCTAGAACAACCTTACAAAATCAATCACTGTCTTTTAAGTCTTAACAAATATGCTTCAAGAACATGTTTTTTAATCTTTCTTATCATTTTCACATAGTCTTCACTTGGAAGGGAAGTGTGGGCTCTAAAATTCTCCATTAAGATTCTTTCCAATATTCAAGGTCCCTCTTAAATCTTATCACCTCCAGGAAGTTCTCCAGTGGAAGCTCTGAATAACATCTTGACTACCCATGGAGCTTTCCTTTTGAATCTACTTTGATAAAATTAAATAGCATTTAAAGATTTGCCACATTTGGTGGGTTTTGTGACACCATTTCCTCTTGATTCTTTTTTCTGATTTCCTTTTCTGTCATCTATCCCTCAGATTGGCCACTGACATTTAGCATTTCAAAGAAGGATGAAATTTCCACAACCATAAAGATTTGACAAACACTGGGTAAGCACGTTAAACACAGTTATCTACTGTAGAATTTTTTCAGAGCTTGTAGTACGCTAAGGAATCAAAGGAGGAAGCTCTAAAGAAAGCTAAGAATGATCAGACTGTGTTTTCAGAATCTAACTCTTGTAGGGGTCAGGCAGATGAATCATGAACTTGTTCACATCTGTATTCATTCTTAGCTATTTTCCAAGAACTATGACTTAGAGGAGAACAAGACAAAAAGTCCAAGAAAAAAATATGTAGACGATTGAGAGTGAAGTGAAGTGAAGTGAAGTCGCTCAGTCGTGTCCAGCTCTTTGTGACCCCATGGACTGTAGCCTACCACACTCCTCCATCCATGGGATTTTCCAGGCAAGAGTAATGGAGTGGGTTGCCATTTCCTTCTCCAGGGGATCTTCCTGACCCAAGGATCGAACCCGGTCTCCCGCATTGTACACAGATGCTTTACCATCTGAGCCACCAGGGAAGTCTTTTAGAAGATTGAGAAGAGGTAATCAAAGAAGAGAAACCAGGAAAGAATGTCGTCATGGAAATCAAGGATGGGCAGACTCGCAAGGAGGGAGTATCAACAGTGTCTTGATGTCCTGCTGCTAAGTTGCTTCAGTCGTGTCCGACTCTGTGCGACCCCATAGATGGCAGCCCACCAGGCTCCCCCATCCCTGGGATTCTCCAGGCAAGAACACTGGAGTGGGTTGCCATTTCCTTCTCCAATGCATGAAAGTGAAAAGTGAAAGTGAAGTCACTCAGTCGTGTCAGACTCTTTGCAACCCCATGGACTGCAGCCTACCAGGCTCCTCCGTCCATGGGATTTTCCAGGCAAGAGTACTGGAGTGGGTTGCCGTGGGGTCACGAAGAGTCGGACACGACTGAAGCGACTTAGCAGCAGCAGCAGTAGCAGCAAGACTGAGTGACTGAACTGAACTGAACTGAAGTCATGAATTTAGGAACTAATAAGTTTCAGGTGATATAATGTTAGTGATTGCAATGGCGTGGAAAGGGGCAGTTTGATGTGGGTTGAATGGTCAGTAAAAAATGGAGAAAATAAATATAGAGCACCAATTCACAGTGTTTGGCTACAGAATCATGGCATGTTTTTTTCCCTCTCCAAACTGTGGAGCCTTAACTGTACAAGCCTGTGATAAAAGAGCTAACAATGACCTTAAGTTGAAGATACATGAGATAGGGAATAATTGCTTAAGAAAAAGACTCAGGGAGCCTAGAAGAGCATAATGACCACAGGTAAGGAACTGGCTTTTAACAAGAGAAACTCTTCTTCCTTTGATTCAGGAGGGAAACAGCTAAGAATGAATACAGATACAGTTGTGGACAAGTTCACAACTCATCTGCCTGACTCCTACAAGAGTTATAGATTCTGAAAACAAATCTGATCAATACTTAGCTTCCTTCAGAGCTTCCCCTTTGCCTTCAGGAGGAATTCCAAGTTCCTTCAAATGGCCTTTCAACGCTAGTTCCTGTCTTTCAGTCTCCCCCTCAACCACTACTACCATACCCTATATTCAAGTCACCCACCATAGGGATCCCATTCACACAGGTTCTTTCCACTCCAAATGCCTTTGCAGTCTCCATTCTCTTTGCTGAAAATGCCAGCTCTCCAACACTCCCCTGAGAAATGGTGAATGTCTCTATTTAAGTCAACTCCCTGCTGAAATATCAGGAAAGGAAAAGCCTTCTCCACACCTTCTGTCCTTCTATACATACTCATCCATCCACCCGACAGAGCATTTTTCACAAGCCCATATTTGCTTATTTTTACAAACCATCTTTTACATATCTGATTCTTTCATTGGGTAGTGTTGGTACATGGTGATATTAGGAACTGTCCAACACATTTGTACCTATAGTGTGGTTAACACACAAAAAGTGAAAGTGAAGTCGCTCAGTCGTGTCCGACTCTTTTCGACCCCATGGGCTGTAGCCTACCAGGCTCCTCTGTCCAAGGAATTTTCCAGGCAATAGTCCTGGAGTGGATTGCCATTTCTTTCTCCAACACAAAAGGAGGTAATGAAATGTCTGTTTAAACAAGACTGAACATGTTTTGTCTTCAAATCAGATGTACAAATTCTTTTACTGTATTTTACATGTACTATAAATATATATCTAATGTAAAATATATTTTAAATATACTATAAACTATATATATTTTTAAGTAGCACAATACCTGACATACTAGACCAATGAATGTGAAAGTCTCTCTGTCATGTCCGACTCTGTGTGACCCCATGGACTGTATAGTCCATAGAATTCTCCAGGCCAGAATATTGGAGTGGGCAGCCTTTCCTTTCTCCAGGGGATCTTCCCAACCCAGGGATTGAACCCAGGTCTCCTGCATTGCAGGTGGATTCTTTACCAGCTGAGCCACAAGGGAAGCCCAAGAGTACTGGAGTAGGTAGCCTATCCCTTCTTCCATGGATCTTCCTGACCTAGGAATCGAACCGGGGTCTCCAGCATTGCAGGCAACTGAGCGATCAGGGAAGCCTTCCAATAGGGAAGACTAGTCAAATTAAAGTATTAAGCTTTAGTTATATTTTAATATTTCTTTGACAATATTAAAAATCTATAGCCTCTTTGTACAAAAAGCTAAAAGTAATACTGATACTTGTTATTCAGTCGCTAAGTCGTGTCTGACTCTTTGAGACCCCACGGACTGTAGTGCACCACGCACGCTTCCCTGTCCTTCACCATCTCTCGGAGTTTGCTCAAACTCATGTCCATTGAGTCAGTGATGCCATCCAACCATCTTATCCTCTGTCGCCCCCTTCTCCTCCATAACTCTAAACTAGCAATACCTTCACTACATATAAAAGAAAAAAAAAACTAGCATATGGTAGTGAAATATGCATACATGCACATGTGGTTTTTCTGTAGTACAGTCTGTAAAGTCATTATTTTTAACATTTTTCTCCTATTTAACTTTTTTTTCATATCAGCTAAAAATGGACCTCAGAAAGGGAAAAGTTGGTTCTCTAGAAATAGAATATGTTATAAATTTCCTATCTTCAACTGCCACACACTGAAGAATTTAGGGCAAATATGAAATTCATGTAATTTAAATTTATATATTTTAATTAATTGATCCTCAGCACTATCAGAATCTCTTTGCATAATAAATCTTTGATGCCTTTTTTTATTATCCTGCGTTGGCAGATGGAGTCTTTACCACTGCACCACCTGGAAAGCCCTTTTTTTTAATGATCCTGAAACAAAATTTATAGATAATATAACACTATATATATTCATGTGTATGAATATATATACAGAATTTGGAAAATTAAATGTAGTATTTCTTTAATATTGCTACTGCTGTTAAGTTGCTTCAGTCGTGTCCGACTCTGTTCGACCCCATAGATGCAGCCCACCAGGCTCCCCCATCCCTGGGATTCTCCAGGCAAGAACACTGGAGTAGGTTGCCATTTCCTTCTCCAATGCAGGAAAGTGAAAAGTGAAAGTGAAGTTGCTCAGTCGTGTCCAACTCTTAGCGACCCCATGGACTGCAGCCTACCAGGCTCCTCCATCCATGGGATTTTCCAGGCAGGAGTACTAGAGTGGGTTGCCATTGCCTTCTCTATCTTTAATATTAAGGAGAAATAAAAGGGAAACAACTTATAGTAACATAATATAGGTTTCTATTTATAAATGCTTATCAGTTCAGTTCAGTTCAGTCACTCAGTCGTGTCCGACTCTTTGCGATCCCATGAACTGCAGCATGCCAGGCCTCCCTATCCATCACCAACTCCCAGAGTTCATCCAAACTCATGTCCATTGAGTCGGTGATGCCATCCAGCCATCTCACCCTCTGTCGTTCCCTTCTCCTCCTGCCCCAAATCCCTCCCAGCATCAGAGTCTTTTCCAATGAGTCAACTCTTCGCATGAGGTGGCCAAAGTACTGGAGTTTCAGCTTTAGCATCAGTCCTTCCGATGAACACCCAGGACTGATCTCCTTTGAAATGGACTGGTTGGATCTCCTTGCAGTCCAAGGGACTCTCAAGAGTCTTCTCCAACACCACAGTTCAAAAGCATCAATTCTTCAGCACTCAGCTTTCTTCACAGTCCAACTTTCATATCCATACGTGACCACTGGAAAAACCATAGCTTTGACTAGACGGACCTTTGTTGGCAAAGTAATGTCTCTGCTTTTGAATATGCTATCTAGGTTGGTCATAACTTTCCTTCCAAGGAGTAACCGTCTTTTATTTTCATGGCTGCAATCACCATCTGCAGTGATTTTGGAGCCCCCCAAAATAAAGTCTGACACTGTTTCCACTGTTTCCCCATCTATTTCCCCATCTATTTCCCATGAAGTGATGGGACCAAATGCCATAATCTTAGTTTTCTTAATGTTGAGTTTTAAGCCAACTTTTTCACTCTCCTCTTTCACTTTCATCAAGAGGCTTTTTTGTTCCTCTTCACTTTCTGCCATAAGGGTGGTGTCATCTGCAAATCTGAGGTTATTGATATTTCTCCCAGCAATCTTGATTCCAGCTTGTGCTTCTTCCAGCCCAGCATTTCTCATGATGTACTCTGCGTATAAGTTAAATAAGCAGGGTGACAATATACAGCCTTGACGAACTCCTTTTCCTATTTGGAACCAGTCTGTTGTTCCATGTCCAGTTCTAACTGTTGCTTCCTGACCTGCATATAGGTTTCTCAAGAGGCAGGTCAGGTGATCTGGTATTCTCATCTCTTTCAGAATTGTCCACAGTTTATTGTGATCCACACAGTCAAAGGCTTTGGCATAGTCAATAAAGCAGAAATAGATGTTTTTCTGGAACTCTCTTGCTTTTTCCATGATCCAGCGGATGTTGGCCAATTTTTCTCTGGTTCCTTTGCCTTTTCTAAAACAATCTTGAACATCTGGAAGTTCATGGTTCACATATTGCTGAAGCCTGGCTTGGAGAATTTTGAGCATTACTTTACTAGTGTGTGAGATGAGTGCAACTGTGTGGTAGTTTGAGCATTCTTTGGCATTGCCTTTCTTTGGGATAGGAATGAAAACTGACCTTTTCCAGTCCTGTGGCCACTGCTGAGTTTCCCAAATTTGTTGGCATATTGAGTGCAGCACTTTCACAGCATCGTCTTCCAGGATTTGAAAGAGCTCAACTGGAATTCCATCACCTCCACTAGCTTTGTTTGTAGTGAGGCTTCCTAAGGCCCACTTGACTTCACATTCCAGGATGTCTGACTCTAGGTGAGTGATCACACCATCATGATTATCTTGGTCATGAAGATCTTTTTTGTACAGTTCTTCTGTGTGTTCTTGCCACCTGTTCTTAATATCTTCTGCTTCTGTTAGGTCCATACCATTTCTGTCCTTCATCGCGCCCATCTTTGCATGAAATGTTCTCTTGGTATCTCTGATTTTCTTGACGAGATCTCTAGTCTTTCCCATTCTGTTGTTTTCCTCTATTTCTTTGCATTGATCACTGAGGAAGGCTTTCTCATCTCTTCTTGCTATTCTTTGGAACTTTGCATTCAGATGCTTATATCTTTCCTTTTCTCCTTTGCTTTTCACTTCTCTTCTTTTCACAGCTATTTGTAAGGCCTCCCCAGACAGCCATTTTGCATTTTTTGCATTTCTTTTCCATGGGGATGGTCTTGATCCCTGTCTCCTGTACAGTGTCACAAACCTCTGTCCATAGTTCATCAGGCACTCTATCTATCAGATCTAGTCCCTTAAATCTATTTCTCACTTCCACTGTATAATAATAAGGCATTTGATTTACGTCATACCTGAATGGTCTAGTGGTTTTCCCTACTTTCTTCCATTTAAGTTTGAATTTGGTAATCAGGAGTGCATGATCTGAGCCACAGTCAGCTCCCGGTCTTTTTTGCTGACTGTATAGAGCTTCTCCATCTTTGGCTGCAAAGAATATAGTCAATCGGATTTCAGTGTTGACCATCTGGTGACGTCCATGTGTAGAGTCTTCTCTTGTGTTGTTGGAAGAGGGTGTTTGCTATGACCAGTGCGTTCTCTTGGCAAAACTCTATTAGCCTTTGCCCTGCTTCATTCTGTATTCCAAGCCCAAATTTGCCTGTTACTCCAGGTGTTTCTTGACTTCCTACTTTTGCATTCCATTCCAGTAAATGCTTATACATGGTACAACAGAAGACACACGGAAGAAGTCAGATATTAATCTACATTTATAATGTTAATAAGATTATTGATAATAGTCAACATATAGACAAATGGTAAAGAAACTGTGGTTTCTTTATATATATATAATATGTGTAGAATATAATTCTATGTATATTATAGAATATTGTTGTTTTGTCACTAAGTCATGTCCAACTCTTAAGCAATGTCTGACTCTTTTGCAACCCCATGGACTGTAGCCCACCAGGCTCCTCTGTCCATGGATTTTACAGGCAAGAATACTGGAGTGATTCCTTGTACCAGAGATCTTCTCAATCCAGGAACTGAACCCAAGTTTCCAAGAATGGCAGGCAGATTCTTCACCACTGAATCACCCAGAAGCCCATTACAGAATATTATCCAGTCATTAAAAAGAGTGAAATTTTGCCATCTGCAACAACATGAATGGACATTATGCTATGTGAAATAAATCAGACAGAGAAAGACAAATACCATACAATCTCTCTTGTATGTAGAATGTTTTAAAAATTCTTAAAAATTTTTTAAAGCTCATAAATGGGACCTCTGTATGGTTCAGTGGTTAAGACTCTGTGCTGAGTTTGATCCCTGGTCAGGGAACTAAGATCTCACATGCTATTTGGTCTGGGAAAAAAAAAAAAAAAAAAAAAAAAAAAAGAATAATAAGGTTAAATTGGATTTAAGAGAAGTAAGAAAACCAGAAATCATTCCAAATGGTACAGAAGAGTAAAGAACAGGGTTACTGTGGACTTTACAATTAAAACTTGTATATTTAGATATACACTAAGGTTGCACAATAACAAAAAATTGTGTTCGTAGGGTAAACAAATTTTACACATATATGAACGTGCAACAAGATCTGAGAAAGTCATGGAGAATGAAAGGTGAGAGACACAGGGAAGTTCTTTATTTTGCAGTGTGGTCTGGACTTCCTGGTGGTTCAGATGCCTGCAACGAGGGAGACCCGGGTTGGATCCCTGGGTTGGGAAGATTTCCTGGAGAAGAAAATGGCAACCCACTCCAGTATTCTTGCCTGGAAAATCCCATGGGTGCAAGAGCCTGTGGCAGGCTACAGTCCTTGGGGTCACAAAGAGTCAGACATGACTGAGAGACTTCACTTTCTTTCTCTTTCTGGCACACCGATGTTCATCAGCCTGGCTCCTGCCCTACAAACCTGCAGCACTCACCCATCACCAGGGCAGTCAAATAGCTCCCACAGGACTCCACGACGCCCCCGAGGCAGGAACCCTCCTTCTGATGGTAGTTCCCAACTGAATTCCTTGAACACACTCTGAGCTAACAAATCCGGAAGCTTTGTTTAATAAACTGAGGGTGTTCCCCACTTATAAAGCTGATGTAACAAAACTACAAAGTTAATTTTTCAAGAGTGAAACTTATGATCAATATTATAATCCACTGGTGGCACCTGTTCTCGTAACAAAATTGCAAATTGGGTACTGCAGAGGATAGAGGATTATTCAAGACCTATTTTATACAGTTTGGAGGCTTTTCAATTATGTTACTTTCTATCTTACCTCTTTCAACTTTGAATTACTCACTGCTCCTAATCAAAGCCCAATATAATTCTTCCTACTCACACTATGCTGTATTTCAAAGGATAACGTTTTCAGCTAAGAAATTTTAACTAACTTTGATGAACTTAACTGGAATAATTAATGTCTCTTAAGTCTCCTTATCTCTCAATAATGGTACCTAGAACTATTTTTATTCTTTGTCAGGTATGTACTATCACACTCTTAGATGATCTTAAAGATCTCTGATCTAAATATTCATTGAAAATCTTCAAAAAGGTAAACACAGTATAAAATCATTACCCAGTTTTCCCCACCTTCAAAGATATAATGCAGAGACTCATATTAATTAAACTATAAGCGCCTGAATCCTAATTAGGAACCCTGGACTCAACATTCTAAAAAAGTCCCAAATACTTTCTGACTGATCCTGTTCCCATGGAAACTAAAGTTGGGAAGCAGCTTTTAAAAGACAAAAGAAATTGCAAAAACGGTACCAAAGAAATGAGCTAAAAGACTTATTCTGTATTTCAAAATAAAGGAAGAAACACCCTTGCTGTCAGATAGCACTTAGCAATTTTAAAAAAGAATACATATAAAAATTTAAGAAATGCATAATATATAAGAAAATTTATTTTTGTTTAAAACAACATTAATGCTTTTCTTTTAATATTAACTTTCAGAAAAAGGGCTAGAAAATTAGGACTTTTTCCATTTTCCTTTTAATGATCTGTGATGCTGTTAGGTTGACTAAATTCGATAATAAATCCCTGACGATATTGAATGTGCTCATTTTTGGATATTTTTCCCATTTACTTAAATAGGATTTTCAAATCATGAAATGCTTATTGCAGGCTTATGGGTTACCCTTCAGGTTAATACTGCTCTGAATTCAATTTGAGTTGTGAACGTGAAAGGCATTTATATATGTTGAGACAGCCACACTGCAAATATTACTAAATGTCAAGAAGTATTTTAATAACACATTAAGATATTTAAATCATGAACCACAGTCTAAATAGAATATTCAAATTATTTTCTTATTATGATAGGAGTTAGTCATCTTTGCACTGTGCCTGCGTGCTGATTCTAAATCTGTGAGTAACAAGACTGAAGCTCCCTGTCTCCTATCCTCCTGCATCCAATCTCCTCAGCCTTCTCCTTGTCTTGATACTTTGTCTCCCACCAAAAAAAAAAAAAAAAAAGAGAGATTTGGAGTCAGCAGTTTTAACTTCTTCTTGTCTTACCTCTGCGTATATCCCTAAAGACATCCTAAGCTTCTGCTTCTCATGTATGAAACTGTGATAAAAATAGTTTCTAGCTACCACACAGGGATGTTAACATGAGAATTAAATACTATAATTCCTCTGAAAGCATTCTTTTTTTTTTTCAATCCTAGAGTTCCATTCAAATGCTAATTTTTTTTTTTTTTTTTTCCCCACTCTTTAATCCCCCAGATTACCCATTACTTCATTCTGATCTTTCCCCTTCATCCTTGGCCTCCAGATAACAGCTCACTTGGCAAAATTCCCTCCGGGGTCCAGGACACTGTTCTGTTGGTTGTCTGTTATTTCCTCGGGATTTTTTCTTCATTGTCTCTGCTCCTTTATATTCTTTAACTGAGCGCATTCTCCAGAGGTCACTCCTATGACCCCTACTAACTGACCTCCATGTTTCCTCCCAGAATGAATTTACGTTTCTATTTTTATTTACCTCTTGAATAAAGGGGATAGGTACAGAGGAGTGACATGTCTCACCCTCTTTCCATTAGCCTAACAGATGTTTTTAGTTGACTATTTTGTTGCCTCCTTAAGTAAAAAGAAATCATTTCTATTCCATTTAAATATTACAGTTTCTCCGGTTCTTCACATTTACAAGTATTGTTCTGGTGTCTTTGATGTCCCTGTATTTGATCTACCACTAAGACTTACCAATTTCTATTTTATTGTTTTTCATTATAGTTTTTTGCAGATTCTTTTGATGTCTTTATTGAATTGTTACAATATGATTTATGATTTTATGTTTTTGGTTTTTTGGCCACAAGGCCTATGGGATCTTGGCTCCCAGACCAGGGACTGAACCTGCAGTCACTGCACTGGAAGGCGAAGTCTTAACCACTGGAGCACAAGTCTCTGAATTTCAAGTCTCTGAATTTCTGTTTTAAATGTCTTCTGGATTTAACTCTCTTTAAACAATGTTTTGACAGCTGCCACTTTAATCTTGGCTTCTATTACCTAATACCTGGGCTAAAGTTACCTCTTTCCTCCTCTTTATTCCATAGGTAAAGGGTCAAAATGACTGTTTACTTCAAATATCCTTTTTTGGCGTATTGCTTCACTCATCAAAACTGGCATCAGCTCCCTGTTTCCTACTGAATCAAATAGAGACTTTAAACAGAGTACACAGGAAGATATGAGCTCCATGAACACCAAGCCACTTTGGGCACCCCGTCTTACTCCTTTTAAAACAAATGTGACTGTGTGGATCACAATAAACTGTGGAAAATTCTGAAAGAGATGGGAATACCAGACCACCTGACCTGCCTCTTGAGAAACCTGTATGCAGGTCAGGAAGCAACAGTTAGAACTGGACATGGAACAACAGACTGGTTCCAAATAGGAAAAGGAGTACGTCAAGGCTGTACATTGTCACCCTGCTTATTTAACTTCTATGCAGAGTACATCATGAGAAACGCTGGGCTGGAGGAAGCACAAGCTGGAATCAAGATTGCCAGGAGAAATATCAATAACCTCAGATATGCAGATGACACCACCCTTATGGCAGAAAGTGAAGAAAAACTAAAGAGCCTCTTGATGAAAGTGAAAGAAGAGAGTGAAAAAGTTGGCTTAAAGCACAACATTAAGAAAACTAAGATCATGGCATCTGGTTCCATCACTTCATGGCAAATAGATGGGGAAACAGTGGAAACAGTAGCTGACTTTATTTTTCTGGGCTCCAAAGTCACTGCAGATGGTGATTGCAGCCATGAAATTAAAAGATGCTCACTCCTTGGAAGCAAAGTTATGACCAACCTAGACAGAAAATTAAAAAGCAGAGACATCACTTTGTCAACAAAGGTCCATCTAGTCAAGGCTATGGTTTTTCCAATAGTCATGTCTGGATGTGAGAGTTGGATTACAAAGAAAGCTGAACGCTGCAGAATTAATGCTTTTGAACTGTGGTGTTGGAGAAGACTCTTGAGAGTCCCTTGGACTGCAAGGAGATCCAACTAGTCCATCCTAAAGGAGATCAGTCCTGGGTGTTCATTGGAAGGACTGATGCTGAAGCTGAAACTCCAATACTTTGGCCACCTGATGTGAAGAAATGACTCATCGGAAAAGACCCTGATGCTGGGAGGGTTGGGGGCAGAAGGAGAAGGGGACGACAGAGGATGAGATGGCTGGATGGTATCACCGACTCGATGGACATGAGTTTGGGTGAACTCCAGGAGTTGGTGATGGACAGGGAGGCCTGGTGTGCTGTGATTCATGGGGTTGCAAAGAGTTGGACATGACTGAGTGACTGAACTGAACTGTGTTCTAACCAATAAAAACTCTGATAGAGGCAGTTTAGAATAAAAACATGTTCACAACTCCACACAAAATAACTTTATCATCACAGGCTATATATGGTACATTTTCCCTTATTTAAAAATATAAAATGTTAAATTATAAGGAACATTGCGCTTAGACTTTTAGTCATGTCCAACTCTTTGTGACCCCATGGACTATAGCCCGCGAGGCTCCTCTGTCCATGGGATTTCCCAGGCAAGAATATTGGAGTGGGTTGCCATTTCCTCCTCCAGGAGATCTTCCTGACCAGGGATCATAAAGAACCTTATCATCATTAAATCAAACTCTCTTCCTCTTTTTAGAAATAAGGAAAATAGCCATATCATTACTCAGCACAGAACAGCACAATCTTAGTTCCTTGGATCCCAAGCTCCATTTTATTCACATCATACTTTTTGCTTCTTGTGAATAAATTTGAAATTTATGGTTCAAAACATAAGGAAGTTCTTTGAACCATTCAGTGGAGATATTTCATATGGATATTTAATCTATAGATTCAACAATGTGTCACTGTCAGATAGATATTAGAAATATGCTTTATAAAGTTAATTTAAAAATGAAGGTGATTCTGTCCGTCATACCAGTCAGTATGAAAGAACATGCTCTGGAGTAACCCCAGCAGGGAAAAAGTAACCAATACTCTTTCAGGTAAAAAGTGGGAATCCATTGTCCTCTGAAAAGAAACATTTCTATTCAGCACACTCCCTGGTGAGGTAACTTAGCTTTATTTTTTTAAAAAGTACCTCCGTATCCCATTTCTAAAATTATTGTCCTTTTATTTTCTAATAATTTTAAAATTCATTTCCTCCACCATTCTAACCCATGTAAAGCAAAAGGTTAGTTGGGACTGGTCTCATCCTTCCTCAGCAGATTTTGGTGTCTCACTGTTAAAGATAAACAGTTTAATGTGTAAAATGGGACTGGTAGCTCAGCCAGTAAAGAATCTGCCTGCAATTCAGGAGACCACGGGTTTGATCCCTGGGTCAGGAAGATTCCCTGGAGAAGGTAACAGCAGCCCACTCCAGTATTCTTGCTTGGAGAATTCCATGGACAGAGGAGCCTGGCTGGCTACAGTCTGTAGGGTCGCAAGAGTGGAGAGAGACTTAGCAACTAAACCAAAGAGATACAACGTGCTTGTTCAAATAATGAGGACTCTAAATATAAACTTTATTGGAAGGTTGAGATGCAATCTTGCTCCAAAACTAAGAAATAATGAAATGGAAGTTGAAGTGAAACTCTATCCTCTATTAACTTCTATATTCTCTTGCTCATGAATTCACAGCGTTTGGGAGCAAGTATTAAAAATAGCTTCTGACATAAATGACTGCATTGCTAGTATGCATAAGCTGCTGACAGAGGTTCTAGGTGGCTTCCAACTGCCTCTATTTTTTCTGTTTTTCCCCCCAACAACCAGTCTTCTCTAGAGAATCATCAAAGCTTTGGAGTCTTCAGGGTTCAAGGAATAGGGAAATTAAATCATGCAAAACTCATTTGGAATTTGACATGAAATTATTAGGGCTTCCCAGGTGGTGCTAGTGGTGCAGAATCTGCCTGCCAGTGCAGGAGACATAAGAGATGTAGGTTCAGTCCCTCAATCAGGAAGATCTCCTGAAGGAGGGCATGGCAACCCACTCCAATATTCTCATTTTGGAGAATCCCATGAACAGAGGAGCCTGGTGGGCTACAGTCTACAGGTTCGCCAAAGTCAGACACAATTGAAGCGATGTAGCTTCAATTAATGACGTGGGTTTGAACATTAGTCAAATATATTAGACAGTTTGAGCAGTTTTGAAATGTGTTTGAGTTGATGTCAATTGCTGGATATGCCCTTACCCTATAAGAAGGCTGCACGTATTCTCTTCTGTTGTTTGTAAGAGCCAGATGCTTGATGAGAAAGACCTAACTGAATCAGCCTCCATGAAATATATGCAAGAGAAAAAAAATCTAAATATTTAGGAATTTAATCAACTCTCACCTTTTCTTGCCATTGGTCTATGGATGTGACATGCACTCACCTAATGGGTACTTTTACATTTTAGGGAATAAAATATTAAAGTCCCTTTCAAAAGAAATGAACTGGAAGGTCTGGGCTACATCATGAAGAAAAACATGGCTGTTATGCAATGAATTTACTCACAGACTTTATTGTGTAACCAGGAGTTCCAGTCAGTGACATGGTATTTGCTTGTTTGTTTGTAAGCATTTCACACTAGTAGTGTGAAAAAGATAAATTAGATTTAAAAGGGGGCTATTTAAAGAGAATGTTGGTTTCTTATACTGACTACCCTGGCCAAAAGGTACAGTGTAAGAGAACAGATGTTTCAGATATCTAAGTATACTCACTTTGGTCTTTTTATTTTCTCTTTAAAGCTGGAGGCTTTAAGGAAGATTGTACAAGAAAGCCCAGAGGGGTAAAGGAAAATATTAGAATTTCCATGTATTTTTCACATTCTTTTTTTTTTTATGGGTTTAAGTAGTTTTTTATTGTCAAAAATTTCCAAATAGACACAAAAGTGGAGAGAACAGAACAATAAGCCCCATATCTCATTATTTGGTTTTAAAAAACTGTTATAAAGACTTTGCCACATTGACATCTATTGCTTTTTTGTTGGTGAGAAATTTTCAAGGAAATCACACACATTAAATTATTTTCTTTATTATTTAAGTAAGTTCAGTTCAGTCACTCAGTCGTGTCCGACTCCTTGTGACCCCATGAATCACAGCACGCCAGGCCTCCCAGTCCATCACCAACTCCCGGAGTTCACTCAAACTCATGTCCATTGAGTCAGTGATGCCATCCAGCCATCTCATCCTCTGTCGTCCCCTTCTCCTCCTGCTCCCAACCCTCCCAGCATCAGGGTCTTTTCCAATGAGTCAACTCTTCGCATGAGGTGGCCAAAGTATTGGAGTTTCAGTTTCAGCATCAGCTCTTCCAATGAATACTCAGGACTGATCTCCTTTAGGATGGACTGGTTGGATCTCCTTGCAGTCCAAGGGACTCTCAAGAGTCTTCTCCAACACCACAGTTCAAAAGCATCAATTCTTCAGCACTCAGCTTTCTTCACAGTCCAACTCTCGCATCCCTACATGACCACTGGAAAAACCATACCCTTGATTAGACGGACCTTTGTTGGCAAAGTAATATCTATGCTTTTTAATATGCTATCTAGGTTGGTCATAACTTTCCTTCCAAGGAGTAAGCGTCTTTAAGTAAGTATCAACTCAAATTGAAGACATATGTCTACAACATCATTAGAACAGCTGACAAAATTTAAAATAATTCCTTTTATTGTTGTTCAGTCACTCAGTCACGTCCTGCTGTTTGCAACCCCATGATATCCAATCCTAACCAATTTCCTCAATGTCTCATTTGAATCAGAATCCAAACTATGTCTCAGCATTACATTGGCTTTGTAGGCTTTTTGTCTTGTTTCATTTTTATGTTGTTTTAATCTTGTTTGTTTTAAAGACCTAACCTACTCTGTCTTCCATTTAATTTTTTTTTTTTTCCTTTCATGCCATTGCCTTGTTGCAGAAACCTGGTCAGTTATTCTGTAGAAAAACCCAGTTTCTGGGTTGACTGCAGCCATGAAATTAAAAGACGCTTACTCCTTGGAAGGAAAGTTATGACCAACCTAGACAGAATATTCAAAAGCAGAGACATTACTTTGCCAACAAAGTTTCGTCTAGTCAAGGCTATGGTTTTTCCTGTGGTCATGTATGGATGTGAGAGTTGGACTGTGAAGAAGGCTGAGCGCTGAAGAATTGATGCTTTTGAACTGTGGTGTTGAAGACTCTTGAGAGTCCCTTGGACTGCAAGGAGATCCAACCAGTCCATTCTGAAGGAGATCAGCCCTGGGATTTCTTTGGAAGGAATGATGCTAAAGCTGAAACTCCAGTACTTTGGCCACCTCATGCGAAGAGTTGACTCATTGGAAAAGACCCTGATGCTGGGAGGGATTGGGGGCAGAAGGAGAAGGCGATGACAGAGGATGAGATGGCTGGATGGCATCTCCGACTCGATGGATGTGAGTCTCAGTGAACTCTGGGAGTTGGTGATGGACAGGGAGGCCTGGCGTGCTGCGATTCATGGGGTCGCAAAGAGTCGGACACGACTGAGCGACTGATCTGATCTCTGGGGTCATTTATACTATGCATCTACTCACCTTCAAGAAGTCAGTTTGCCTAGAGGGTTGATTCAAGGGAAGGTCACTTTTTGTTTTGTTTTTGAAGGATGGTCAAAAATATTACGGGCTTAGCAATAAAGAATCTCTATGCAGTGCAGGAAACACAGGTTGGGAAGATCCCCTGGAGGAGTACATGGCAAGTCACTCCAGTATTCTTGTCTGGAGAATCCCATGGACAGAGAAACCTGGTGGGCTACAGTCCATGGGGTCCCAGAGTTGGACATGGTTGAAGTAATTTAGCACAAATGCCCGCCAGAATACTACATTGCTTCCTAACACTATATCCTTCCTATTGTATCACTGAACCTTTGGTTATCCCACTTTTAATGAGGGTAAGATTAACTAGTGATTTCAGGTGATGAACAGACTGTTCCTTCTATTGTAAACTTTCCCATCAACCATTTTTCTAATGTTTTTACCCATTAATAATCATATCCTAAACCAATTACAAGTTGTAAGATAATGATAATTAGATTCTATTTTTTCTCTTATCTTTGCACATTTATTAGCGTGAATTCTATAAAGAAGACCCTTTCCTTGTTCAGGCTATGTGGTTAGATAGGTAAACATAAAGAAATCAGCACAGCACCTTACTACTGACTGCCAACTATCAGAGTAAGAAGCAACTGACAGTTAAGATGGTGATCAGAGTGGTAACTGTGTGTTTTTTTAATTTATTATTTTACTTTCTCTTTTTGGTATCTGTTTAATTAATATATTTAAAAAATATGTCCAACATCTTTAAGTCAACTGCATTCAATATTTTAAAAAATATTTTGACTCTCAAATTGCCTCTAATTTGGCCAAAGGGAGCCTTTTTATGTTGATTCCTGTGTCTTATAGACACATCTTCAGTAGCTTTGGGAGTTCTAACTTGGTTTTTGGTGCAACAAAATGTCCCATCTTATATATGCGCAACTCTAAACACAGTCAGATGTTCCTCCAAAAATCCCTACTCACTGCCAGTGTGTAATGGCATTTAGCAATCAGTCTTTCTGTGATCATTTTTATAGAGTTGTAGGATAGATTTTCTAATGTTTTTACCCATTAATAATCATACCCTAAACCAATTACAAGTTGTAAGATAATGATAATTAGATTCTATTTTTTCTCTTATCTTTGCACATTTATTAGGATAGATTATATTATTATTCCAAACTACTCATTCCCTTCCCACTTTTATCACATGATTTCCAGGGCATTCTGGCAGGCAGAATATACTCCCCTACCCCAGTCCACAGTCTGGCCATGTGATGTGCTTTAACTAATGCACATCCACCACGTTAAGTAGAAGCTTTCAGAGATTTTACATGATTTAGCTCTGCCTCCTGACTTTGCAGAGACATTATTTTGCCAACAATTTCCGTATAGTTAAACCTATAGTTTTTCCAGTAGCCATGTATGTATGTGAGAGTTAGACCATTAAGAAGGCTGAGTGCTGAAGAACTGATGCTTTTGAACTGTGGTGTTGGAGAAGACTCTTGAGAGTCCCTTGGACAGCTAGGTGATCAAACCAGTCAACCTAAAAGAAACCAGTCCTGAATATTCATTAGAAGGATTGAAGCTGAAGCTCCAATACTCTGGCCTCCTGATGTGAACAGCCAATTCATTAGAAAAGACCCTGATCCTGGGAAAGATTGAAGGTGGGAGAAGGGGATGACAGAGGATGAGATGGTTGGATGGCATCACCGACTCAATGGACGTTGAGTCTGAACAAATTCCGGGAGATAGTGAAGGACAGGGAAGCCTGGTGTGCTGCAGTCTATGGAGTCACAGAGAGTCAGACACAACTGAGCAACTGAAACACCACCACCTGCTTTGCCCTTGGCCACAAGGACTGTCTCTCCCAAACGGGGCCAGCTCCTTCAGCCCAAGGCCTGGAATGAGGAGATGTACAGAGCAGAGATCCAGCAGCTGACCTGGAGCCACCAAAATCAAATGCCAGCAAAAATGATGCATTCGGTTGCAAACTACTGAGATTTGGAGATTACTTATTACTTCATAAGAGCTGACTGATAACAGCTGTGATTTCATTTAGGCCTTTTTAGTGGACAGACACAAGAAATGTGTTGCTCTATTTTTGTATTTTTATTTTTTTTAATTGAAGTATAGTTGATTTATAATGTTGTTAGTTTAATGTGTACAGCAATGTGATTTACTTATATACATACATATCTATATTCTTTTTCAAATTCTTGCTCCTGAAAAGAGCATGATGAGTTCATAGTGCTATTTTCAGTTCAAATATAACATTATAGGGCTTTTCTCAGCATTAAAAATATTATATACCTGATAGTATATTTTCCCACACTGAAAATCTTGATCTCTCTGTATTCATAAACCACTGATTTGAATTGGTTTGTAATACAAAGTAGTTTCAAAAGAGCAAAACCACTATCTGAAATTACTTTAGGTTACAAAAGTATTTGTAGTTTTATTCATCCTTAAAGTACATCCTACTATTCGGTGTAATATTAAGTGCTAAGCTCAAACTGGAGTAATTCTTTCCTCTGTGTGGTTACCTCTCTGATTTGACACACGGTAGGTTCATCTCTTTCCATCCTTTTTCAATTTTCAGAGACGGATGCTTTAATGAATTTTGTCTTTTAAATATAATCTTAAAGTTTTCAAAATCAAATCTGTGTAATAATTTATTAAGGGAAATCCATCCTATTCCTGTCCCTTCCACCCACTTTGAAAAGTTTTCATTTAACTTCCCAGTATTTCTTTCTTACGAAAAAGGTAGCCTGTGCAACCATACAGTTCTGCACCTTGCTTTTTTCACTCACTATGTCCATATATGAAGCTCACCCTCATTCCTATTTGTGACTGCATTGCAAACCATTTTGTTATTTATTCAGCTAATCCCCTATTAATGGGGATTTGATTATTTTCTATCTTTTTAATAATAAATAATTTCTGATATTTATTTGGCCACCTCTTTTTGATGGGTATCTGATTTTCAATTTTTTATAATAAATAGTTTTGAAATAAATAATACAGTGCATGAATCATGTCCTGTTACGTACAGCTCTGGAACTGGTTCCCCGTAGGGGGGCTGATGAGTCAAAGGGTAGATATGTAATTCTTCTGTATGTTGCTGAACTCCAGTTCAGAGCAGACACATCATTGCACAGCCCATCGGGACTGTGTGAAATGCCTGTTTCCACTCAGCCTGAATAACAGAGTATGCAGATGAGTTACATGTTTTAGTTCTTGCTAATCCGAGGCAGGAGATGCTGTCTTTTTGGTGGTTTATTTACATTTCAAGTTATGTTGAACAGAGCTTCACACTTCGCAGTTTTTTGTTTGTTTCGCTGAGAAGCTTGGAGAATCTGAGGTCCTCAACCAGGGACTGAACCCAGACCCTCGGCATCGAAAGCTCAGAGTCCCACCCGCTGGACCACCAGGGAATTCCCCAGAACTTCTCGCTTGAAGAACCATTTGAATTGTTCTTCTGGGAACTCTCTGGGGCTTGCCGGTGCACGCTAGCGCGTGCATGTGTAAATGTGTGTGTGCACCCACAGCCATTTTTCTATTCTGTTCTTTTTATTTTTATTTCCATTTTTAGGGGCTCTTTGTTATATCAGTGACAATACTCTTTGGTTGAGGCTTAAATTGCAAACATCTTTTGCCAATTAAATATTTAACCTTTGATTTGTGTATAGTATTTTTTCATGCAAACACTCTTTGGATATACAGTCCAGTCCATAGAAGAATGTACCATGTTTCGTTTTGTTTTGTTGGGGGGTAATGGTATTATTTCGGAGAAGGCAATGGCACCCAACTCCAGTACTCTTGCCTGGAAAATCCCATGGACGGAGGAGCCTGGTGGGCTGCAGTCCATGGGGTCGCTAAGAGTCGGACCCGACTGAGTGACTTCACTTTCACTTTTCACTTTTATGCATTGGAGAAGGAAATGGCAACCCACTCCAGTGTTCTTGCCTGGAGAATCCCAGGGACGGGGGAGCCTGGTGGGATGCCGTCTATGGGGTCGCACAGAGTCAGACACGACTGAAGTGACTTAGCAGCAATGGTCTTATTTATTTATCTACGTACATTTAAATCTCTGAATCATTTGGACTTTACCCCCATGTACACTATCAGGATCAGATCCAATTTCCCTTAAATCGCTGCACAACTGTTATTACAATATTTATTAAGAATTCTCGATAGTTTGAGATGCTACCATTTTATATGTAGATAAACAGATGGATGGATGGATGCAGACATAGAAAAAGGTCGTTATAGATAGATAGAGCTCTTTTTGTTACTGCTGCTCAACTGTGTCCAATTCTGTTGGGACCCCATGGATTGCAGTCTGCCAAGCTTCCCTGTCCATGGGGTTTTTCCCAGCAAGAACACTGGCATGGGTTGCCATTTCCTCCTCCAGGGGATATTCCCAACCCAGAGATTGAACTGGCATCTCTTGCGTCTCCTGCATTGGCAGGCAGATTCTTTACCACCATGCCACCTGGGAAGCCCATCTTTATCCCTAACTTTTCTAAATCTATAAATGAACTTAGGCCACTTTCTAGACTTCATATTCTGTTCCATCCGTTTGTCAGCCTCTTCATGTACCGGTTCCACAGTGTTTTAATATAGAGGTGTCATCAAATTCTATAATATAAGGCTACCACCACCTCATTTCCACCCAAAGGCATGAGCATTTATTTATTTTTCATCATCTCATCTAATATTTATTTTATGTACATTTTATAATTAATGTAAAATATTGATACAAAAACACACATATATAATTTACAAATAAAAACTTAACGTTGGGACATATTCTCTTAAAAAAAAAAAAAATAAGAATACAGAATCAAAAAAAAAGATGGAGGATCACTGATCCAAACAGTGATTTTTGAACATCGCAGCATCCTCAGACAGCTTTTGGTGGAGGGTGGGGGAGCAGCACAACAGAGCTGAGATTCTTAGGATATATCTAATCCTGGCATTTGCCTGATGCTGAACTATGTGATAATACCCTTGGACTAAGATGATGAGTCACCTGGATTCTGAGGAAGTTTTTTCAGTGCTACTGAGCAGACCCCACAAGAAGATGTTATGGTTACTGAACAAGAATGCCTAGGGAAACCATCTTTGGTTTAGAGATAAAGATCACTTTATCAGGCCCTGTCCTCTCATCTCTCTTCAGAAACATTTGGGACCTCTCTGGTGGTCCAGTGGCTAAGACTCTGAGCTCTCAATGCAGGGGGCCCAGGTTCGATCCCTGGTTGAGGAACTAGATCCCACAGGCCACAGTAAGAGTTCTTGTGCTGCAACGAGAAGACCCTACATGCCCCAACTGTTTATCTGGCACAAATAAATAAATAAAAACATTAACAAATAAAATAACATTAAGTGCTTGTCTCTTTGGGGACACGAACTGCTATGATACCAACTGAGTGGCAAAGGGATAGGACCATGAGGGGAAAGTCTGGAATCCCTTGCTCCAGAGAATTCTTTTAAAACTCTCTAACATCCTATGTTGTGTTTTATCTAAGGAGGTACTGTTTGATTCATGAGTTTATAATCAATGCTTATCAATTCAAGAGAAGCTTATGTGTTATTATGATACAAGGAGGCATCAGGTAATCAGCACCTGTTTAAGGCAGACCTATCCCTATACTTCCCAGTAACTCTAGGGAGGTCACAGTTAATAAGGAAGGAGAGAGTTTGAGGAGCAATAAAATTATGCATTCACTTGCCAAGTGTTGTTCAGTTGCCAAGTCCTGTCTGACTCTGCGACCCCATGGACTGCAGCACTCCAGGCTTCCCTATCCTTCACCATCTCCTGGAGTTTGCACAAGTTCATGTCCATTGAGTCGGTGATGCCATCCAACCGTTTCATCTCTGGTTCCTCTGCCTTTTCTGAATGCACTCATTAAGGACTATGAATTTTATATGTCTCCTGGGATTTTTATTACTAAAAAAATTTGTAGTTTTATGAAGCTGAGGCAAATACACAAACTCCAGGTTACTTAATTTCTTTTAACCAGTTATTACTGTGTGCTAGCCACTATGCTGGGTTCCAGGGACACAAAGATGTGTTGTCTCTGCCCTCAGCAAACTCACAGTCCAGAGATGCAGGTGTAAAATGGTAAGAGTACAGCCCAACAAGTGCTGTAGAGAAGCAGCTACATGGCAAGAGCACCAGGATTATAATGAGCAGGAGACTCTGGCTCTGAAGAATGGATGGGCTGGAAAGGCTTAAAAGAAGAGGTCAGGGATTTTGGAGTTAGACCTTTAGAAGGCAATTGCGTTTGGCAACATGGAGAACATTTGGACAAGGACAACAATGGTAGCAAAGATGTGCCTTTGAAAGGAGGAACATTCAGTTCAGTTCAGTTCAGTAGCTCAGACATGTCCGACTCTTCATGACCCCATGAATTGCAGCACGCCAGGCCTCCCTGTCCATCATCAACTCCCGGAGTTCACCCAAACTCATGTCCATCGAGTCAGTGATGCCTTCCAGCCATCTCATCCTCTGTCGTCCCCTTCTCCTCCTGCCCCCAATCCCTCCCAGCATCAGAGTCTTTTCCAATGAGTCAACTCTTTGCATGAGATGGTCAAAGTACTGGAGTTTCAGCTTTAGCATCAGTCCTTCCAAAGAACACCCAGGGTTGATCTCCTTTAGAATAGACTGGTTGGATCTCCTTGCAGTCCAAGGGACTCTCAAGAGTCTTCTCCAACACCACAGTTCAAAAGCATCAATTCTTTGGCACCAGACTTCTTCACAGTTCAACTCTCACATCCATACATGACCACTGGAAAAACCATAGCCTTGACTAGACGGACCTTTGTTGGCAAAGTAATATCTCTGCTTTTGAATATGCTATCTAGGTTGATCATAACTTTCCTTCCAAGGAGTAACCGTCTTTTAATTTCATGGCTGCAATCACCATCTGCAGTGATTTTGGAGCCCCCCAAAATAAAGTCTGACACTGTTTCCACTGTTTCCCCATCTAAGTCTCACAACATTGTATCTAGGTAAAATGGCACAGAGGTTCACTCCCTTACACACACTTACAGGTACAGCTGGGACACAAACACAAAAGAACCTGACTTCTTCTGGCACCAAAAGCATTATATGGGGTCAAAGTACAAAGATCCCACAACCCCAATCAGTTTACATAAAACTTTTATCATATTTTTATGGAATAGCTCACTGTGCTTAGATTATTGGATTAAATAATAGAATAATTCAGTTCAGTTCAGTTCATTTGCTCAGTCGTGTCGGACTCTTTGCAACCCCATGGACTACAGCATGCCAGGCCTCCCTGTCCATCACCAACTCCCAGAGTTTATCCAAACTCATGTCCATTGAGTCGGTAATGCCATCCAACCATTTCATCCTCTGTCGTCCCCTTACTCCTCCCACCTTCAATCTTTCCCAGCATCAGAGTCTTTACCAGTGACCAGTAATTACATTATTGGATTAAACAGATCAGTGTTTATTTACACCTGAGTCACCGTTTATTTCATGGTGTGCATTCTACTTCTGATTAAAATCCATTTCTATTTTAAAATGCCTCTAGAGCGTTTTTTTTTAAAACATAAACACAATTCTCTCTTTTCAAATTTAGCACTTTTCCAGTAGTTCAACGTTCCAGTTTTATTTGTGGTCATTACTTCTTTGGTCTCTTTTAAAAATAGCAGCAGCTCACACTTGTCTGTAAATCTTAGCTGGAGCTGGTGTCTCCACCCTGTCTGGGTGTCAGCCCTTACTCTCTTCTTCTATGGATTTTTTCATTGGGTCTCCTTGGAATTCCTCTCTTTCTAGTTTTGATCACTTGTTTGGGAGTTTATTTCCCTCTGTTGTGTTATATCACTTGGTTTCACTACTTATATTTTAGTGATTTTAACTAGAAGATCGTCCCTACTGCATCTTGGCATAAGGTGTTTTTTTTTTTTTTGGTTACAAAAAAGTATTTTTCTGTATGTTTTTTAAAAATTAATTTATATTGGAGTATAGTTGCTTTACAATGGTGCTATGTTAGTTTCTGCTATACAGCAAAATTAATCAGCCCCACAATACATATTCCCCCTCCCTTTTGGACTTCCTACCGTTCAGGTCACCACCGACCATTGAAGAGAGTTCCCTGTGGTATACAGTAGATTCTCATCAGTTCTACTATTGAACTATTTCACAGTACAGTTTTGATAGTGTATATGTGTCAATACTAATCTTCCAATTCTTCCCACATGCTCACCAACCGGCCCTCTCTTCTCTGGCCAGCAATTGAGTGAAAGTTGCTCAGTAGTGTCTGACTCTTTCATCCCCATGGACTGTATAGTCCATGGAATTCTCCAGGCCAGAATACTGGAGTGGGTAGCCTTTCCCTTCTCCAGGGGATCTTCCCAACCCAGGCATCAAACTCAGGTCTCCCACTTTGCAGACGGATTGTTTACCAGCTGGATCACAAGGGAAGCCCAAGAATACTGGAGTGGGTAGCCTATCCCTTCTCCAGCAGATCTTCCCAAGCCAGGAATCAAACTGAGGTCTCCTGCATTGCAGGTGGATTCTTAACCAACTGAGCTATTGGGTTTTTAAAAGGTCTCTTCAATATGTTATCACGATTCCCATTTGGTGACCTAGCTTTGGGTTGTGGTTTCGTGCTATGTCACTTCAGTCATGTCCAACTCTTCATGACCGCATGGACTGTAGCCTGTCAGACTCCTTTGTTCATGGGACTCTCCAGACAAGAATACTGGAGTGGGTTGCCGTGCCCTCCTCCAGGGGATTGTCTCAACCCAGGGATTGAACCTGGGTCTCCTGCACTGCAGCAGGAGAGTTCTTTACCACTGGTGCCACCTTGGAAGCCTGGGTTGTGGCTTTAGTTACTAGTAAAAATAGAATTTTGTAGGAAAGCACAGAATACTATACATAATATGATATGGTTTGTTGGAACATGCAGAACATTAAGCATAGTAAAATTTGATTTTTATTTTTAAAGAAATGCTACAAGTACGCTCATATATGCTGGAACTACATTTCCCCTCATAGTCTTTCTGGAATCACTTGCAACAAACTTATGAGTGGGCTACATAGCTGATGAGGAAGTAGAGAAAAGAGAACTCTTGCACACTGTTGTTAAGAATGGACATTGGTACAGTCACTGTGAAAAACAGCACGGAGGTTCCTTAAAAAACTAAATACAGAGCTATCCTGTAACCCAACAATTCCACTTCAGGGTATGTATCTGAAGAAACAAAAACATGAATTAGAAAAGATACATGTACACCAATGTTCACAGCAGCACTATGTACAACAGCCAAGATACAGAAGCAACCCACATGCCTATTAACAGATGAATGGATAAAGACGTGGAATGTGTACACACATGATGGAATACTACTCAGCCATAAAAAGAGAAGGAAATGTCATCATTTGCAACTACGGGGTGGACTTGGAGGGTATTATGATTAGTGAAATAAACAGAGAAAGACAATTACTGTAGGATATCACATATACGCTATATAAAAAAATAAAGCAAACTCATTTGTATAACAAAAAACAGACAATCTCACAGGTATAGACTACAAACACCAGAGGAGAGAGGTGGTTACTAAAGGAGGGAGTGACAGAAAGGGACAGATGGAGTAGGAGATTAAGAGGTACAAAGTCCTGAGTGTAAAATAAACAAGCCACAAGGGTATATTGCACAGCACAGGGAATACAGCCAATAGGGTATAATAACTATAAATGGTGTGTAACTTCTAAAAATTGTGACTGTTGTACACCTAAAACTTATATAATATTGTACATCAACTACACCTCAACTAAAATATCAAATAAAGAAAGTGGGAATGGAATAGAAGTCAGAAGGACTGGAAAATACACTTATTTGTCATTTGACAACTTTTCTGTGATATTTGAATTCATCACATACATAAATTTTGTCAAACATGTAAGTAGGTGCATTTAACAGTGCTCTACTTTCAGCTCTGGTTATGTATATCATAAAGAAGACAGCGAGTTTTTACAGTGTGAGGAAAGCTAAAACTGAAGACAGCCAAGGACTATTTTGACAAGATGTAAGCCAGCAAGCTGGAAACACTTTGCATAAAGGAGAGAGACCAGCTAGGCTTCTTCACTCTGTATAAATACAAAGACAAATTGGTCCCAAACCGTCCCTGTAAGATATTTTAAAAACTAAAACAAAACAGATTTTCCAAAGAAACAAAATCCTGATGCCAAAGACATATGAGAGTCAGAGAAAGAAGACTGTTCAGTTAAGGACTAAAACTCATGTCTATTATACTCACGAGGATTCTTGCTCAGGACGTTTTGAGTCCAGACAGTGGACAGCTAAGAGAGTAGCTATTTCTTTAATCATGGAATCATTCAAGAGCATTTTATTTACTCCCGTATAGTCCACTCTTGCATGTTTCCCCACTTCCAGTTTCTTGAAGGAAATATTTGACATTTTTCTCCACAAAGTTTCTTTCCCATTGGGCTATTAATAATGTTAACAAAAGCAGGAGAACCTCTGAAGATTTAGAGAAAGCAGCTGGACAGGCATAAATGACCCTTGTTTACTTAAAGTGAAGTGTTTATCTCTATTCAGCAGTTTTAGGGAATTTCCAGGAGTTAAAGTATGCTTTAAATCAGGACTCTTCAAATTCTATCCCTTAGAACATTATAGAGTCTGCAGGAGCTGTTCAATACTGTTTCCTAAAAATGTTATTTAAATCATTCTTTTTTAATTGACACATGGTTGACTTATAATGTTGTGTTAGTTTCAGGTATATAACAAAGTGAACGTATCTACATCTATTCTTTTTCAGATTCTTTTCCATTATAGTTTATTACAAGATACTGAATATAGTTCCCTGTGTTATATGGTGGGTCTTTGTTTATTTTATATATAGTAGTGTGTATCTATTAATTCCAAACTCCTAATTTATCCCTCCCCATCCTTCCCTTTTTAGTAACAATGTTTGTTTTCTATGTCTGTGAGTCTATTTCTGTTTTGTAAATTTAGGATTCCACATACAACTGATATTATATTTTTATCTTTCTCTATCTGACTTCATTTAGTATAATAATCCCTAGGTCCATTCATGTTGCTGCAAATGTCATTATTTCATTCTTTTTACGGATCAGTAATATTTCATTGTATGTATGTACCATCTCATCTTTGTCCGTTTGTCTGTCAATGGACGCTTTTGGTTGCTTCCATGTCTTGGCCCTTGTAAACAATGCTGCAGTGAACAAACGGGGCACATGTTTCTTTTCAAACTAGAGTTTGTCTTTTCCTGATCTATGCCCAATAGTGGGATTGCTGGTAGTTCTATATTTTTTAAGGAACCTCCGTCCTGTTCTCCACAGTGACTCCACCAAATTATATTCCCACCAGCAATGGAGGAGGGTTCCACTTCAGGGAGTAGCTCTTGACCTACTTCATAGGTTCAGGATACTGTTTTGCTTCTCTGCTCATAAAACATAGGAAAATTCAAACTGCAGAACATTTCCGATCTACTTACCGGTTTGAAGATTCTGAGTAGGGTTTTGTGGTTCGGTCAGCAGTCATTCATTTGAACACACACATCCTCCCTCTCTCTCTCTCCGTCTTCCTCTCTCTCTCTGTCTCCCTCTCTGTCTCTCATGCACATACTCACACTCTTAGTAATACAGAAAGCCACTCTTCTTCCCATCACATCTAATCAAATCACCCTTCTAAGGGTGGTAACTTGGGGAAACTCTAAAAATACTTAAAAAAAAATCCTATTGGGAGACAAACTCAGGCAGTGGAAAAGAGAACAACATTGAAAGAAGAGACATATTACTGGTAACCCAAGGAGCTATGTTTTATGTTTATACATTAGAAACTGAACATAAAGTTGGAAACACCTGCAATATACATGATTTTTTTAAATCCCTTAAAAACCAAAGAGCAGTTTTCTTCAAATCCCTGATTCAATTGAATAAACTACATTTCAAATAATCAAACCATTTTCTGTGGGTACCTGTACATAGTTGATGATATATGATTGTGTTTGTATATATTTCAGTAAACGATGTAAAAGACATACTTGGGGCCTTCGCTGATGGTTCAGTGATGAATTCACCTGCCAAGGCAGGAGACATGGGTTCGATCCCTCATCAGAGATGATGCCGTATGTGGCAGGGCAACTAAGTCTCTGTGCCACAAGTACTGACGCTGTGCTCTAGAGCCGGGAGGCACAACTACAGAAGCCCACTCACCCTAGAGCCCGTGCTCTGCAACAAGAAAACTCTCATAGCCATGGCAATGAGAAGTTTTACGCACCGCAACTCGAGAAAAGTCCAAGCAGCAACAAAGACTCAGCACAACCAATTACATAAATAAATACTTTTTTAAAAAGACATACTTAGCAAGTAATTGTTGACCACTCCAACTGCATCCAACTGTCTCCCGACTTCAACTCCCCACCTACCCTATTCTGCCCGTTCTTCACCTCCACCCACTGTGTTTTCTTTCTGAAATGCAAATCAGACTGACATTCAGTGTTCAAAAGCCTTCGCTGGCTTCTCCTTGCTATAAATTCAAATCCTAAATATGTGCATCCACCTCCACCTGCTGCCTCGCACCTCGCTGCTGTGCACACTCTGTCCCTACGGAACTTCTTTTATTCTTTCACCTTCTTTCTTCTCACTCTGCCCCAAGGACAGCTGTGCATTCCGTTGGCTTTATTGGTCTCTTCCATCTTCTTTACCCAGTATGCCCCTTCATAGATATAGAGATGAATGTGTGTATGTTTTGTAATAAAACTTTAAAAAGTATTCCATTTTTTTTACATTTTAAAGTTTTTATCTAGCTATTT
Source organism: Bos mutus (assembly GCF_027580195.1). NCBI lineage: Eukaryota > Metazoa > Chordata > Mammalia > Artiodactyla > Bovidae > Bos > Bos mutus. The sequence goes on from NC_091617.1 coordinate 9,578,693, forward strand.
TATTCTATTTTTCAGCCATGATGTGCAGCTTGGGGCATCTTAATTCCCTGACCAAGGATCAAAGCTTTGCCCCCTGCAATGACAGCACAGAGTCTTATCCACTGAACCACCAGGGAAGTCCTTAAAATAAATTCTTAAAATAATGAAAGTAAATGAAACTTACTGGTTCATTCAAAGCTGTTTAAACTAGTACAATGCTTATGAAACAGCGTAGTTTTTGTCTATGACTCTCAAAAATGTCAGAAATCCATTATGAGGGATAATACGAATGCTTAACTTTAGTTCAGTTCAGTTGCTCAGTCATGTCCGACTCTTTGCAACCCCATGAACCACAGCATGCCAAGCCTCTCTGTCCAACACCAACTCCCAGAGTTCACCCAAACCCATGTCCATCAAGTCAGTGATGCCATCCAACCATCTCATCCTCTGTTGTCCCCTTCTCCTCCTGCCCTCAATCCCTCCCAGCATCAGAGGCTTTTCAAATGAGTCAGCTCTTCACATCAGGTGGCCAAAGGATTGGAGTTCAGCTTCAACATCAGTTCTTCCTATGAACATCCAGGACTGATCTCCTTTAGGATGGACTGGTTGGATCTCCTTGCACTCCAAGGGACTCTCAAGAGTCTTCTCCAACACCACAGTTCAAAAGCATCAATTCTTCTGCACTCAGCTTTCTTCACAGTCCAACTCTCACATCCATACATGACCAATGGAAAAACCATAGCCTTGACTAGACAGATCTTTGTGGACAAAGTAATGTCTCTGCTTTTTAATTTGCTATCTAGATTGGTCATAAATTTCCTTCCAAGGAGTAAGCAGCCAGATTCATGGCTGCAGTCACCATCTGCAGTGATTTTGGAGCCCAGAAAAATAAAGTCAGCCACTGTTTCCACTGTTTCCCCATCTATTTGCCACGAAGTGATGGGACTGGATGCCATGATCTTCGTTTTCTAAATGCTGAGCTTTAAGCCAACTTTTTCACTCTCCTCTTTCACTTTCATCAAGAGGCTCTTTCTGCCATAAGGGTGGTGTCATCTGCATATCTGAGGTTATTGATAGATTTCTCCCAGCAATCTTGATTCCAGCTTGTGCTTCCTCCAGCCCAGCATTTCTCATGATGTACTCTGCATATAAGTTAAATAAGCAGGGTGACAATATACAACCTTGATGTACTCCTTTTCCTCTTTGGAACCAGTATGTTGTTCCATGTCCAGTTCTAACTGTTGCTTCCTGACCTGCATACAGGTTTCTCAAGAGGCAGGTCAGGTGGTCTGCTTAACTTAATGGCTCCCCAAATTTAACAATAATAACAGTACCTGTTTTTTAAATGCATTACACGGGTGGACACGTTTCTTTCTCCCTCATCCTCTATGAGGTTATTGGTACTGTTATTGGAATTATCACTATTACAGCTGACGCATAAAAGTCAAATCAACTTGTACAAGGTCAAAGAGCTAGTAAATGAACAGAGTTCAGCATTAGAGTACACACTGTTTACCAGTACACTATGCTGTCTGAAATACAACCCCAAAAATGCAAATATATAAGCAGCAATATAATTTAAAGGGGATTTCCTGATAGCTCAGTTGGTAAAGAATCTGCCTGCAATGCAGGAGACCCCAGTTCAATTTCTAGGTTGGGAAGATTCCCTGGAGAAGGGATAGACTACCCATTCCAGTATTCTTGGAGTTCCCTTGTGGCTAAGCTGGTAAAGAATCTGTCTGCAATGTAGGATGCCTGGGTTAGATCCCTGCGTTGGGAAGATCCCCTGGAGAGGGGAAAGGGTACCCACTCCAGTATTCTGCCCTGGAGAATTCCATGAACTGTATAGTCCATGGGGTTGCAAAGAGTCGCAAAGAGTACATGCTCTTTACCAGTACACTATGCCATCTGAAATACAACCCCCAAAATGGAAATATATAAGCAGCAATATAATTGAAAAGGAAGAGTTATGGTTGCTCCATAGGTTCTAGAATGTTCTTGGCCACAGCACTGATTTCACAATCCTGATTTTGGTTGGTGTGGTAGACAGAATAATGGTCCCCCAAAAGGCGTCCACAGCCTAACTCCAGGAACCTATAAATATGTTACTTTACATGGTAAATAGGAAATAAGGTTGTAGATGGAATTAAAGTCACTAACTAGCTGCCCTTGAGATGAGTAGATTATTCTAGATTTCCCAGGAGGGCCTGATGCAATTTTAAGGGTCCTTTTAAGTGGAAGGGGCTTCCCAGGTGGCACAGTGGTAACGAAACTGCCTGCCAATGCGGGAGATGCAAGAGACTTGGGTTCGATCCCTGGGTTGGGAAGATCCTCTGGAGTAGGAAATGGCAACCTGTTTCAGCATTCTTGCCTGGAAAAGTCCATGGACAGAGGAGCCTGGGGCTACAGTCCAGGAGGCCACAAACTTAGTGACTGAGAATGCACACACATAAATGGAAGGAGGAGGAAGAAGACAGAGAACCAGAGATACGGCAGCCTGGCATTGCTGGTTTGCATCTGGAGGAATGGGGCCATGGCTTGCCTCTAGAAGCTAGAAAAGACACAGAAACAGGTTCTCTCTAGAAACTCTCGAAGGAACACTGCCTCTCCGTACCTTGATTTTAGCCCAGGGAGACTTATTTCATACTTCTGACCTCTAGAACTTTAAGATCAAAGGTTTATGTTGTATTAAATGTATGATAATTTATTACTGTGGCAATAAGAGAGTCCTGACCTCAGTAACAACTTCCAAGAAAGTAGTGCCCAGTTTCAAGTTTTCTCTTTTTGCCAGAGAAAGCACTTCACCCAAATTCTGATTCCTCTTTTCCACCCACCCCCTCATCTTCTTCAAAACATCAGTCTGGCAATACAGGTACTCTGGAGTATTGGCTCAGCGGTGCTGTCACTACATTGCTATGAGATGTAAAGAAATGTTATTTTAAACAATGGCTTTTACAGATTTCTACTGGTGTGACTTAAACACAGCATCTCTTGCCTCTGTGGTCTAATACATCTTTTCTACCAAAGAGACCCACTGGAGGAAGCTGGTGTGATAGAAACCATGGGCAGAGCAAATGTATGTACATTCATATGGGCTCCTCCCCTTGAGCTGTTCCTGAAAGGGAAAGTGAAGGTCACTCAGTTGTGTGCAACTCTTTGCCACCCCGTGGACCTCTCCAGGCTATAATACTGGAGTGGGTAGCCTTCCCCTTCTCCAGGGGATCTTCCTGACCCAGGGATCGAACCCAGGTCTCCCGTACTGCAGGCGGATTCTTTACCAGCTGAGCCACAAGGGAACCCCAAGAATCCTGGAGTGGGTAGCTTATCCCTTCTCCAGTGGATCTTCCGGACCGAGGAACTGAACTGGGGTCTCCTGCATTGCAGGCGGATTCTTTACCAACTGAGCTATGAGGGAAGCCCTGGGGAGGGATAAATGAGTGTCCTCTGCCATAGGGAACTCAATGTTCTCTTTATGCTGACATTTTTGCTTTTGACTTCTCCCTTTCTAATGTCATGTTTGTTACAGTACTGAAATGGTTATCAGGTCTACCAGCAAGCCCAATATGGCCTTTGCATTCATCTTGACTATGTCAAGATGGAACAAGTTCTCCTCGGCAAACTGATTATGATGTTTTGTTCTTAGCAATGTTGACAGAGGGCAGAATTTTCCTGGCACTGGTTTCCTGGAGTGCTGTTTTGGGTCAGTTCCATCATAAAAACAGAATCTTATAATTTTGCAGAAGATACAAACCTCTCTCTCCCTCCACTGTCCTTATCAGTTGGTAAGAGATTAGAGACTCAGACCAAGTTGCCTGGCTTGGGTTCCAGTCTAGATCTGGGGACCAGCTGCTACTAGCTGTGTAGAGTCAAGAACAGCACACTGCTCTCATTCAAATTCAACTCCTTGTCTTAAATGTCACCTCAGAGAACTCTGACATCTCACCTCCTTGGAATAAATTAGAGCTTAATGATTTATAATGCAATCATTAATTCTATCCATATATTTCTTCCACTTACCCCACATCCCTTCCCATTTAATTGATGTATATTTATACATACCATTAACCAAGCACTTTGCTCAGCACTGGACATATAGTGGTGATCAAACATCAAGACATGTCTTCCCTCATGGAGCTTTCATTTTAGTGGGAAAGAAAAATATAATTCAACTAAACGTGCAAATAAATGTCCATTTATCAACAGGTATGCTGAAATCAGAATTTAAATAACAGCAATGACAACAAAAAGCAATTCTCCTGACTACCAAAAAAGAAACAAAGAATATTGACAGATAGATGTAAAATGAAAGAATGGGAATGAGCATGATATTATACAGAATAGGATTGAGATAAAAGAGTGGCACAGTCATATATGGGATGAATATTAAGAAGTTGAATATATAAATACAGCATAAGGAATCTACTATCTTTTCTTGAATGAAGGGGCAAAAAAGGGCCAAGTACTTGAAAAAATGAAAGGAGTGATGGCCAGTTATCTATGGAACAAATTCTCTGATATTCTCAGAACAAATCTCAGTTCCACCTCTTTCCAGCCTAAGTAAGTGAGCTTAGACAAGTAACTTAGCTTTTCTGAGCCTTAGGGACCCTTTCTATAAGTTGAAGATATGTTCTATCTCACGCATTTGTTGAGAACTTAAAAAGAGAGAATATACAAGGAAGTCCTAGGAACAGTGTGATACTGTTCCTTCAGTACAGATCTAGCCTTCCGTACAGTTTTGGGGCCCTTCCCTGGTGGCTCAGGGGTAAAGAAGCCGCCTGCCAATTCAGGAGTCATGGGTTCTATCCCTGGGTCAAGAAGATCCCCTGGAGAAGGAAATGGCAATCAGCTCCAGTATCCTTGCCTGGGAAATCCCATGGACAGAGGAGCCTGGTGGACCACAGTCCATGGGGTGGAAAAGAGTTGGACAAAACTTATCAACTGAACAGCAACAATATTTTTTGACTCTGGACATGAAACCTGAGTGGATAAATCACAAATAGAATAGTGGAGTGAAACTTAGTCTCAAAGAACAAAAAAGTAGTGACTGAACAACAATAGCTTTTGAATCTGGATGTGACACCTGAGTCAATAAATCACAAATAGGATAGTGGAGTGAAACTTAGTCTCAACGAGCATTCTTATTTTTTTCAACACCCTAAAAGCAATGAATGTACACAGTGCCAGACCTCGGTGTCTGATGTTTTCTCCAATCCAGGAACCAGGGATCCCTGGAGCAATGGCTAATTCTGGAACTGAAGCAGAAAATATACAGGATCACCTGGAGCATTCCGTGGTACTAGAAAGTAAGAAAGTGCTAAAAACAAACAAAAACACATACATACACAGTGATGAGGGGATGTCAAAGGGATATAGGAACCAATTTAAAGAACTCTCAATGGCCAAAGTTGGACAGTTTAGATTGTAAAAAAATAAATAAATAAAATATTACTGGACTATACCAGGTTCGATGCATGAGACAGGGTGTTTGGGGCTGGTGCACTGGGATGACTCAGAGGGATGGGATGGGGAGACAGGTGGGAGGGGGGTTCAGGATGGGGAATACATGTATATCCATGGCTGATTCATGACCATGTATGGCAAAACCACTACAATATTGTAAAGTAATTAGCCTCCAATTAAAATAAATAAATTAAAAAAAATTACTGGACTATAATCCAAAGTGCAAAATAAATATTGATAAGCCTATACTGATGTAAAAATGAATGGATGAATGAATGGAGGAAGGGGGAGAGACACATCTCTCAAGCAGAATTCCAAATAATTTATGGAGCTACTCTACTCTCAAGGAGGTAGAATATAACTCTTCTTCCTTAGGTGTGGGGTGCACATAATGACTTCCTTACAAAAAATACAGTAAGGAAGTGGGGGGAGGGGAAGTTAACCGATATCATGTATTACATCAGCCAGGTGATAAAGGGTAACTCCAACAGTGATAAGTCATGTTCACAGGATGTACTCTTGATATGATGTGATGCAAATCATACTTTATCTTGGATATCTTCCTCCCACAACCCATAAACCCAGTTTAGTCATAAGAAAAGTATCAGAGAAACACCAGTTGAGGGACATCCTACAGAATATTTCGCCAATACTCCTAAACGTGTTAAGGTAACAAAAAAACACAAGGGAAGTCTGAGAAACTGCCACAGCTAAGAGGAGCCTAAGAACAGGACCACTAACTGTACTGTGGTGTCCTCAATGGGCTCCTGTGACAGAAAGGGACACTAGGGAAGAATGAAGAAAGTCTGAATAAAGTGTGGACTTGGTTTGTAATAACGTATCAATACTGATTCTGTAACTGTGTGACTGATTCTGTAACACTAATCTAAAATATTAATAACAGGGGGAAGTGGGTGCCATATCTAGGGGAATTCCCTATACCACCTTTGCAATTTTTCTTTAAGTCTAAACTATTGTAAAATTTTAAAACAAAAGAAAACATTCTTGCAATACCAGGCCTTTGACATCCCAGGAACAATACAAAAAAGATCCCTGCACACTTTCAGATTAATCCCCATAGGAGTCAGGATTAGACAGGCCAATGTGTTAGCTTTACTCAAAGCTTGTAAAAGAGCTTATTTTGCTTATTCATCTAAGCCTGTGTTTGCCTCTGGGTTATTTCTTGACTCCAATTTCAAATTTAGGGTGTACTGTTTCTATTTTGATTACTGTATAGGAATACCAGAGTAAAACCATTTTCTCTGTTTTTAATTACTGATCATTCTAAAGTCAATCCTTTGACTTGAAATTTAAGATTGTCAGTGAAATATATAATTATCCTAGTGGTTTTGTTACAATTCCTCCAGCCTGTCTCTTTGTTGCTTTTTGGCATTAGTGATTTTTCTCTCTGTGTGCTCAACATGACACCAATTGATATTTCAAAATCGCATAATGGTTTTATTGTGAAGCCTTGACTTTCTGATTTGATTTTCTATATATAAGTCAGGCACGTCCCTTCACTGAGACAACTTGCACCTTCTTCCCCAATAAGGGACAAAAACTCACATCAGGTTGAGCTGAGCAACTCAGGCAATGAGGGTGTGAGATTAAAGTCATTATATTATGTTATTAAACACTCATCCTGCAGGTTATTTTAAGTATTCTATTACCAGAACTTGAATAGCAACAATAATAATCCATCCCATTAAAAATAAATAAAAGGACACGAAAAAGAAAAGCCAAAAAAGGAAAAACCAAAGAAAACGGAAAACTTCGTTGCCTAAGTGCTTAAGATCTATTGCAATTTCCTCCATTTTTCTAAAAAGTTAACGGGAGGAAAACAAAATAATAGGAGATATTAACAGGATTTTAAATCTTATGAGCCCAGGATCCATAACAATCCTGTTTAGAACCATCCTGTGAAATTGGCTTTGGGACGTCCCCAGCCACTCGATCATCCAGCTTCTCTAACTTTCTAACAACCATCCCGTTGGAAGTCCCCTGAGGACACAACAGCTGACCGGGGCGCTCAGACCAGACTTCTCTAACCGAATGTAGATGTGCAGGTGGAGAGGATAAAAGTAATTCTAGTTCAGCAGCCAGGAATTTCCCCCACCCCGCGCCCCCAAAGTGCACTGCATATTACCGCCAAAAATGGGACCTTCAGACGCCAAGAAAACTCTAACACTGCCCCCAGCTCTGGTACTTAGAGTGTGGCCGGCCCCTGCCTCCGAGTGATGATGCCATCTTGGGATCTTAGCATCTCCTAAGGAGTTAGTGAGTTCTGCATTCTGGTCACGTCCCTGTGTCTAAAAACTTAACCCAACTTTTCCAGAATATGAGAACCTGCTGGTGTGGACCCTTAATTTTTTCTAACTAGTTCAAATCAGATATTATTTAGAATAAACCGAAAACCTCCGAACTCCCCCCTACCCCCGCCCCAACAGGCATCCAAAATTGTGGGCTCCCTGGGTATGAAATCAGATGCCCGGGGGAGGACCTTTCCGTTCGAGGTCCCGGGGACAGTCCTCCGCCAGGACCAGGTCTAGGGGCTGAAGATTGGGGGAAGCTGGTCTCAGCAGGACTGGGTGGGAGGGTAGAGGTACCCCAGCAACTTACAGTCCAGGGCGACCACCAGGTAGCGCAGCAGGAGAAGCAGGAGGTGGTGGCGGCTCCTCCTTGCCATCTTCGTGGGGGTCGGGAGCTGGCGGCTCCTCGGAAGCTGAGGGTCCCGGCGGCGGGAGCGCGGGAGGCCGGCCGCGGGGTGGTGGTGGCGGTCACCGGACTCCTCAGGGCGGGAGGGGAGAGCGGCGCGCAGCGGAGCGGAGGGGTGGACCCTGATGGGATGTCAGTTTCCCCCTTCCAGGGGCGCCCGCTCCGCGCGCAGCCCAGAGGCGGCTCTGGTGTAGCCCGGGGCCTGCGGGGGTCTGGGCAGTTCTATTTTGGAGGGGGCGTGGGGGGAGGCAGGGAGGCGGAGGCAGCCGGACGAGATGCCTGCTGGCTCCTAATGAGGGGGCCGGAGGAGGCAGGCGAGGAGCGGAAGGCAAGCCCTGGCGGGGCGTCCCCCGCCCCCGTGCCACCGGGATTGATCGGCTTTGTGTCGGGTCCCGGCGCGGGGCTGCCAGCTGTCCCCGGGGCGCGGAGCCCGGGCGCGGGAGGCGCTGGCCGCTGGCGCGGGGGTGGGGCGCGGCGGAGGTTGCGGGGGGAGGTGCTCCGCCCGCCGCGCTCAGACTCCTCGCTCACCCTCCTTGGCACCAAACTTCTTTGGAGGGGGTGCGGTTTCAGCCTAGGGGTGGGGATTTGGGGGAAATTTCTGGCCAACCCTCGAAGCTGAGCGGGGAGGTGCTCCGGCTATATGGGGTTCGCCGGCTCCGCCTTGGAGGCGAAGGCGGGGGCGATGCGGGGAGGGGAGGGGCGGGGCGGGGGGGGGAGCGAAAAAAATCAATCAAGAAGAGCTGGCAGGCAGGACTGAGATTTTAGTAATCGTCTTGGCCGCGTCTCAGTGGAAGCTTTGTGCTTCTTGGAGGCTGAGGGTGTGTTTTGTGTTCTTTGCCTTTGCCGTGTCAGAGTTAGAAGTTCATCTAACGGTGTGAAATATTTATCATGTTTCTTTGCAGTTATATAATTGCCGCCTGTGGAGTTTTCCACATGTTAAAACTCTACAGCTGCCCTTTGTCAGGTTTATTTTTGGTCTACAGTGCTTTTTAAAAGGGAAACCCATTATGCATGCTCCGTTGCGTGTTTTTAAATTGACCTGCACTTGTAGTGTTCAGGGTACAAGGGCTAAACAGGCAATTTTTCTATTTCCTCTCAGGGACCAGAAATGTCTGATGCGTTCAACAATATTGACAGGTCAGTATTCCCAAGAGAAGAAATTGTTACACGTGTGGGTTTTTGTTTTTGTTTTTGTTTTTTTAACGTAGAATAACGAATCAAGTTCTGTATAGAAGACAGTTGATTTAGTGGTGTGCACACGAAGAATCGAGTTAGCTCAGGGACAAAGGCAACCAGAGTTGAGATATGCAGAGCTGTGAGGAATGAGGCGTCTCTGCTGTTTCCTCGGTGACTGTGATGGAAGCTTAATGCCCATGGCGGGAGAGGGGCAGAGGACCCAGAAAGGAAAGTCAAAGTGGCAAAAATGTGAGAGCCATACTCCAGTCAAGCAAAGAGAAAGGACACAGCAACAGGCTCATGCACGTTTTTCTGGGCAGTAACAAAAAAGATGAGATGTTTTACAAGAAAAGTTGTTGGCACCCTCTTTTCTCATTCTTGCCACAACTGTCTCTTTTGCCCCTCCCTAAAGATACACACACACAAAAAGGAATCCTTTTTTTAAAAGAAACGCTGTCACCTCCTATGTGAATAATTGATTCACTACGTTATCTGTCATCCAGTCAAATAAAAGTCACTCACTTGTGTCCGACTCTCTGTCACCCTGTGTACTGTATGGTGGCAGGATCCTCTGTCCAAGAGATTCTCCAGGCATGACTATTGGAGTGGGTTGCTGTGCCCTCCTCCAAGGGATCCTCTCAGAGGGAATCTTCCTGACCCAGGAATGGAATCAAGGTCTCCTGCATTGCAGGCAGATTCTTTACCATCTGAGCCACCAGGGAAGCCCCAGTCACCCCAGTCAAGACATTTATCAGATAGCTACATTGATGCTGGAGAACAGTGAACAAGATCAAGTCTTTGGTGCTAATGAGCTCACAGTCTTAAGGAAAGAAAGTTCCAAGACTAGAAAGTGAGTCCCATCTGAGAAGACCTCTAATACCACATCGTGTGTCCCCTGGGAGAAAAGAGTAACAGTTTCTTATTGAGTGCTTTCTCAGCAGTGGAGTCTGAATAGTGCAATATCTAATCCTCCAACAACTCTGTAAGAGAGAAAATAGTATCATTCCCACTTTACAGATGAGAAGACCAGGCAAAGAGATGCTAAACAGCTTGTTCAAGATCAAGGATAAGGAGATGTTCTACACTGGGGATGCCTGTAGGGTATATAATAACCATTGCACATCCTTTTATATATGCTTTATTAGGCATAGAAAGTTGGGGCAAATTTTGAAAGGGAGGAAGGAAGGGAAGGACATTCTAGGCAAAGAGAAGGATCAAAAGCTGAGCAAGCTAAATATTATGACTTGTTTAGGAAAAGCAAGTTTATACAGTGTTAGAGTAGAACATGTGGAATGGGGGCAGGGGAGTTGGCAGAAAAGTTGAAAAGACCACTGGAGTATGTGTCATTCAATGTCACACTATAGACTCTAGATCTTGTTGTTGTTGTTCAGTCGCTAAGCCGTGTCGACTCTATCCTGTGGATAAAGAGCTTTTTGAAAGCACTATGATAGGATATAAAATAATCCATATTTTAAAACTGTGCTGTCCAATATGGTAGCCTCTAGATTCACATGGCTATATAAATTTGAATTCCGTTAAATTTAAAATCCAGTTCTCCAGTCACACTTGCCACATTTGAAGTTCTCAATAGTCAAAGCTATGGTTTTTCCAGTAGTCTTGTATGGATGTGAGAGTTGGGCCATAAAGAAGACTAAGTGCTGAAGAACTGATGCTTTTGAGCTGTGATGTTGGAGAAGACTCTTGAGAGCCCCTTGGACTGCAAGGAGATTGAACCAGTCAATCCTAAAGGAAGTCAACCCCTTAAATATTCATTGGAAGGACTGATGCTGAAGCTCCCATACCTGTCCACCTGACGCAAACAGTTGACTCATTGGATAAGACCCTAATGTTGGGAAAGATTGAAGGCAGGAGGAGAAGGGAGCAACAGAGAATGAGATGGTTGAATGACATCACCAACTCAATGGCCATGAATTTGAGCCAACTCTGGGAGACAGTGAAGGACAGGGAAGCCTGCGTGCTACAGTCCATGAGGTCTGAGCGACTGTCGGACAAGACTGAGCGACCGAACAACAACAATAGCCACCTGGGGGTAGGGTGTACCCTCCTTGATAATGCAGATACAGAGCATGCCCATTACTGCAGAAAGTTCTATAAGACTTAGGTGTCTTAGAATGATGAGCCAGGATATATAAGCCTTTTTGCTGGAAAAAAACAGCAGGAACATCAGTAGGAACAGTTCGACAGTAGCCGAACATCAAAAGGAAAGGGTGCTGCTAATCACAAAAACAGACATCTCAAGTTAATGATTTTACTGCTTTTCTATGTACAGGATGATTAAGAGCCAGAGTTCATTGAAATCATTCCTTTGATACACATCCTAACTATCTGAGGTCTGTATCCTGTTTTTCTCCACCCTGAATTCCCCTCAGGGTGCACCACGGGGAGGCTGCAGTGACTGATGGCTTGATGCAGGCAATATTCTTTGTTTACTGAAATGGCAGGCAACATTTCTTTGTCCACAGTCCAAACCTCTAGAATATACAGTCACAAAAAATGAACCCAAACTCTGGACTCTGGGTGATTGTGATGCGTCAGTGTAGGTTCATCTGTTGTAGCAAATGTGTCATTCTGGTGGAGACACCGATTAAGGCAGAAGCTGTGATGCACTGGGGGCAGGGGGAGATGTGGAAAATCTCTGTACCTTCTGCTTAACTTTGTTTTGAATCTAAAATCTGAAAAGTAGGGCTTCCCTGGTGGCTCAGAGGTAAAGAATCTGCCTGCCAGTGCAGGAGACATGGGTTCAGTCCCTGGGTTTGGAAGATCCCCTGGAGAAAGAAAGGCTACCTACTCCAATATTCTTGCCTGGAGAATCCCATGGACAGAGGAACCTAGTGGGCTACAGTCCGTGGGGTCACAAAGAGTCAGACACGACTGAGTGACATTCACTTCACTTGGTGGCTCAGTGGTAAAGAATCTGCCTGCCAGGACAGGAGACACAGGTTCGATCTCTGGAAAGATCTCACATGCCTCGGAGCAACTAAGCCTGTGCACCACGACTTCGGACTCTGTGCCCTAGATCCCAGGAGTCACAACTACTGAGCCCTCGTGCTACAACTACTGAGGCCAGCACGCCCTAGAGCAGGAGTTCTGCAACAAGAGAAGCAGCTGCAAGGAGAAGCCCATGCACCACAACTAGCCTTCACTTGTGGCACCTACAGAAAAGCCGGCACAGCAATGAAGATCGGGTACAGCCAAAAATAAGCAAATTTTTAAAAAATAAAGTCTAGTAACAAAATTACAACAAACAAAAGAACACAAGAAAGAGCGATCAGAAATGTAGGAGAGGAGCTCAGAGAGAATCAGGAGGTGGAGGTATTTACCATCTTCAGTGCTAAAAAGACGACTGACAATTGTTTCCTACTTAAGTAATTTCATTTCGGTTCAGTTCAGTGGCTCAGTTGTGTCCGACTCTTTGCAACTCCATGGACTGCAGCATGCCAGGCCTGCTTTAGTAATTAGGAGGGCATCACCCACATAGACGATAGAGAAAGCAAGGCCACCCTGTAGAAAAAGTTTAAAGACATTTACTTTACTTAAAAATTAAGTACAATAATTTTTGTACTTAATAATTCCTTAATTATTAAGTACAATAAAATTAGTATACACAATACAAATGCAATATTGCATATTAGTACATACAATAAAAATGAGTCCTGAAATGATCACAAACATCAGCAGCACACAGGCCACCCCCAGACAGTTCCCAGAAGAAAAATTCAAATGGTTCTTCAAATGTGAAGCTCTTGAAAATTCCCTGGCTGTCCAGGGGTTAGGATTCCTCACTTTCACTGCCAAAAGCCCAGATTTGATCCTTGGTCAGGGAACTAAGATTTTATCAGCTGTGTGGTGAAGACCCTCCCCGCCCCAAACTCAGCAGCAGGATGGTGAAAGGAATAGTAATAATAGTAACAGTTACACTGCTTCATTCCTGGGTGGTTGGGAGTGTGTTTCATTATTGTTCTGCTTGTGAGAATCCTTACGCCCGGGAGCACTAGGCTACTTGTAGGGAGGAATGGGAGGGTTCGCCATGGGCATCCCTCCAAGCGATCTGTTCTCCGTGGTTGTGTGTGGCCTCCCTGCCCCCTCCCATGGGTCCGAGTCACTTTCACTCTGATACTATAAGCATTTTGTCAGGTAAAAATGGGGATTTGGTGTTTCCACAAGTCTGACCATTTTTCCTCCTTTCTACCCACTCGAATTCTGAATTCCAGGTGATGCTGAGGATGTGGCAAGGCGCATTTCCTAAAACAAGCAATGCAGAGAAGGGCTGAGTTTAAATTGAGTGACTTCTCACAACTTCTCAGATTTGGTGTTTCTGTGCAGAGTGGGTTATTTTCCCTTATGGGTGTGGAGAAGGTGCTGGAAAGTGGCCCACACTCTGCAATTTAGAGAAAAGAAGTGGCGGGGGTGGTGAGGTGGGGTGGAAAGACTTCCATTTCCAGAACCACATAAATTCCTAAGAGTCTCTCATATACATTTTAAATGCGTATGGATAGAATTCAAGGTCTTTAATGGGATCCTTATTACTTATCCCTCATCATCATCTTTTTTCTGGAATAAACCTGATTTCAGCATTGCATTAAGATATGCCCACAAAATACTCAGATATTTTTGAGCTGGTTGAGCTGGTGTTCAAACCACAGCTCTTTCCAGTCAAATGAACCTTCTCAGAGAAGCCCAGTGTCCCCAGCACATAGCCTTCATGAATCTCCCAAAGTGACATATTTCTTCATATACATTATAACAATACAGCCTCAAAACTTTCTTCTAAGACAAAAACCCTCACTAATCTCACCTGGTTTGAATTACTACAAGCAGGACAGTCTTTCAGTCTCTGTGCCTACATGATTTAACAGCTCTAAGGTAGTTCTGCTGCTGCTGCTGCTGCTAAGTCACTTCAGTCGTGTCCGACTCTGTGAGACCCCCATAGATGGCAGCCCACCAGGCTCCCCCGTCCCTGGGATTCTCCAGGCAAGAACACTGGAGTGGGTTGCCATTTCCTTCTCCAATGCATGAAAGAGAAAAGTGAAAGTGAAGTCGCTCAGTCATCTCTGACCCTTAGCGACCAACTACAACTAATTGTAGTTGTCCTGGACAAGGGGCGCAGGGAGAAAATTAGAGCATTTGTTGTTGTTTAATCATTCAGTCGTATCTGACTCTTTGCAACCCCACAGGCTGCAGCCCACCTGGCTCCTCCATCCATGGGATTTTCCAGGCAAGAGTACTGGAGTGGGGTGCCATTGCCTTCTCCGGAGGTAGTTCTACCTGACATTAAATGAAGTTCACCTGTGATCAGTAAATTAGTTATTAAGGCTTTCTTTCCTTATTTGTTATTAATGCTTTCTTCCCTGGTGTCTCAGAAGGTAAAGAATCGGCCTGCCATGTAGGAGACCTGGGCTTGATCCCTGGGTCAGGAAGATCCCCTGGAGAAGGGAATAGCTACTCACTCCAGTATTCTTGCCTGGAGAATCTCATGGACAGAGGAGCCTGGAGGACTACCTTCCATAGGGGTGCAAAAGTGTTGGACATGACTAATCAAATTTTTCCTTTTTAATTAAAAAGCCTATTTAATATCAAATCAATTTTCTTTTAAATTAGATAATAGCAATTTCGTAGGGAATTAGGTAATGCAGGAGATATCATTTAACAAATATTTTCCAGGGTTAAACAAAGGAAGGACAGGCATCAGTTAGTCCTGGGGGCCCCACCATCTGGGATCTAATGCCTGATGGCCTGAGGTGGAGTTGATGTAATAATAATATAAATAAAGTTTACAGTAAATGTAATGTCCTTGAATCATTCTGAAACTATCTCCCCTACCCACCACCCATGGGAAAATTATCTTCCACGAAACTGGTCCCTGGTGCCAAAGAGGTTGAGGACCGTTTAGTCTATAAGGATGGAGTCATAACAACTAGAACTGGGGGAGAAATGTAATTCCCAAATCCATCCCCTCCATTCCTCCCCCCTTCCTCATATCACAGTTAAGGATGATGAGACCCTGAGGAGTGATATAATTTACTCAAGATGACACAGCAAGAAAAGAAAAGAGCCAGGCCTGGAATGAACCCTAGTTCTGTCTGTCCCCGGCAGCCCCCTAAACAGTGTAAATCTCTCCGCTTTGGCTGGAAATGAATTTACCTTTTTGTATATAACTTGACGTGTGTTATATCTGGGCTTCCCCAGGGGCTCAGTGGTAAAGTGGTAAAGACTTGCATGAGACTCAGGTTTCATCCTGGGCGGGGAAGCTCCACCCACTTGACTGCCCACTCTAGGATGCCAAAGAATGGATGCTTTTGAACTTTGGTGCTGGAAAAGACTCTTGAGAGTCTCTTGGACTGCAAGGAGATCCAGCCAGTCCATCCTAAAGGAAATCAGTCCTGAATATTCATTGGAAGAACTGAGGCTGAAGCTGAAGCTCCAACACTTTGGCCACCTGATACAAAGAACTGACTCATTGAGAAAGACCCTGATGCTGGGAAAGATTGAAGGCACGAGGAGAAGGGGATGACAGAGGATGAGATGGGTGGATGGCATCACCAACCTGATGGACATAAGTTTGAGCAAGCTCTGGGAGTTGGTGAAGGACAGGGAAACCTGGTGTGCTCAATCCATGGGATCTCAAAGGGTTGGACACAACTGAGCGACTGAACTGAACTGGGGAAGATCTGCAGCATAGGAAACAGCAACCTGTTTCAGTATTCTTGCCTGGGAAATCCCATGGACTGAGGAGCCTGACGGGCTACAGCCCGTGGGGTTGCAAAGAGTCAGACACGACTGAATGATTAAACAACAACAAATGCTCTAATTTTCTCCCTGCGCCCCTTGTCCAGGACAACTACAATTACAGTTAATGTGTATGTTTATGCTTAGTCATGTCCGACTCTTTGCAACCCATGGACTGTAGCCCGCCAGGCTCCTTTGTCCATGGAACTTTCCAGGCAAGAATACTAGAGTGTGTTGCCATTTCCTTCTCCAGGGGAGCTTCCTGACCCAGGATTGAACCTGTGTCTCTTATGTCTCTTGCATTGGCAGGCAGGTTCTTTACCACTAGCACCACCTGGGAAGCCTTTACATCTCTCTAGCTCAAACTTTTCTCTTGAACTTTGCTTCGGTTTTCCTTATTTTTAGAACATCTAGATGTACTACTCAAAATCAGCTAAAGTGATTGATTTTAAAATATTTAGATTAAAATCAAGCGTAAAATTGAGCTGGTCTTGTCACCTCTTCACCCAACTTTATTTTTCTCCAGTTAAAAAAAAATTGTTTTTTTTATTTTTTCTTTTTGGCTGTGCTTCAAGGCATGTGGGATCTTAGTTCCCTGACTCGGGTTCAAACCTACACCCCCTGTAGTGGTTGGGCGGAATCTCAAGCACTGGACTGCTGGGGAAGTCCCCGTTTTTCTCCGATTTTTAACCTTCCTCCTTCTCTCCCATCTTTTCTCTCTTTCAGTACCCAGCATGAAATAAGCATGAACTATAGGCCAATCACTATGCTGATGGCTTGAGACACACTTATGTGCAGTAACTGACAATATCTCATCTCGTGGATGTGTAGGTGGGGGAGAGTGGCACTCACCAGACAAAGCAAGGGTGCATACCAGGGAGGCTAATTAAGAGTTTGTCTATTTGGGAAGTCAGGAAAGGGACTCTGAAAGCTGAAGGAAGTGGGAGCAAACAGGTGGAAAGAATAGTTTATAAAAAGCGAATACCAAGTGCACAGACCTTGTGACAAGTCCGGAGAGTGAGAATTGGCAGCTGCAGCTGGAGCACAGAGGTTGACTGGGACAATAATGGAGCCGTGGAGTCCCCAGCTGAAAACCTTCAAGGACTCCCAGCAACTTTTAGAACAAAAGCAAAACACACCACACTGCCTTCATTCTCTTTTTCTCATCATGAGCCTTTGTATATGCTGTTCGCTCTTTGTACTTGGATCTTTTTCTTTCTTTGCACTTGGATCTCATTCTTTTTTCTTTAGTATCATCTAGCATTGATTGAATATTTGCCATATATTAGGCACGGTGTTAAGCTCTTTTCATATTACCTGTTTTAATCCTCATAATCATTTAAATGCAGGAGCTGTGGATTTGATCCCTGGGTGGGGAAGATCCCCTGGAGAAGAAAATGGAAACCACTCCAGTATTCTTGCCAGGAGAATCCCCATGGACAGAGGAGCTTGGTGGGCTACAGTCCATGGGGGTCACAAAGAGTTGGACACAGCTTAGTGACTAAACAACAACAACAATCATATAAATGAGAAAAATCTATTATTTCCATTTTATAGGTGAGGTTGTTGGGACAGAGAGATAGACCAACAATCCCAGAATCACAACAGCTGGTGGGGGTAAATTGAAGTTTGCAGCAACGCTGAGCTTTGTCTAGACTCAATGCGCCAAACCATAACGACCACTGCCGGCCCTTCACCTCCATCTCAGCTCATCACCTCCTGTTCATCCTTCTGTCTCTGCTAAACTTCAGATTCCTTAGGAACATTTCCTGCCCTTCCTGACTAGATCAAATCCTACTATTGAAAACTCTCTTCACCCCTTCCTCTCTGGTATCAGAGCTGGGATTTGAAACTCAATTGGTCACAGTCAGTCACCGATTGTAGGCCAGACTCCATGAACACAGGGTTTGTCTAATTTTTAATCTCATTATTACCATCTTTTTTCTTAACTAAGTGCTTGTCAGTTATTAGATGCTCAATAAATGTATGGCTGCTGGTTGGATATACTGAGCCATATAACTTTCATATATACTGAGTGCAAGTATAATTTTTTTTTTTAACGTAACAGCTCAGTTCAGGCTGCTATAACAAAGCACCGGAGATTGGGTGGTTTATAAACAACAGAAATTCCTTTCTCAAGTTCTGGAGGATAGGAAGTCTGAGGTCAGGAAGCCAGCACAATCAGGTTCCACAACCAGCCCTCTTCTGGGCTGTAGGTAGAGAGTCAACTTCTCATCCTTTCTTGGAGGAAAGACAGCTAGCTCTTAGACTCTTCTGACAAACACACTAATCCCATTCATGAGGACTCTACCCTTATGACCTAATTATCTCCCTGAGGTCCTACCTCCAAGTACCATCACACTGAGATTACGGTTTCAAACTATAAATTTGGAGGGGACACAAACATTCAGTCTATAACACCTAACAATGTCTTTTGAAGTCAATAGTACTTCTAAGCTTCAATATCTCTACATACAATCTCACTGCAAAATGCTCTATTTTCACTATGATTCTACACGTGAAGGAACTGAGGGTCTGAATGAGGCCCAGTAAATTGCCCCAGGACAGCCATTGGTCAACGGCAGAACAAGACTTGATTCAGATGTGTCTGCCTCTAAAGCCTTCACTCTATAGCACTGCCACGTTTCCTCCACCCTTAAGACCGTCTTTCCAACATCAGTCCTGAGGGCACTGTTGTGTTTACTGCAGGGATGTGATAACTGTTTCACAGATCCTAATTTTATGTACTTTTAGGTTGTGTTGACTTTTTAACATCATAAAGAATGCTGTGATGCATATTCTTATATATTTGTCTGATATTCCTACATGCATATTGTTATCCTCTTTTCTGATTATTTCCTTAGGATAGTTGGTGATAAAAAAAGTCAGAGGTTTTTATTCATATAGCCAAATTGGCAACAGTAGTATTTGAGGTTTTAGGGATGGGTTATATTACCTGCCTATTTGCCAAGAGGGTATGTTCTACCATTGTACCCACAAAGAAAAACATGATTTAAATACTCTTTGTATTTTCACGTGTTTATCCTGGAGTAAAAGACCCTAAACTGGGAAAGATTGAAGGCAGGAGGAGAAGGGAATGACAGAGGATGAGGTGGTTGGATGGCATCATTGACTCAATAGACATGAATTTGAGTAAACTCCGGGAGATAGTGAAGGACAAGGAAGCCCCGCGTGCTGCGGTCCATGGGGCTGCAAAGAGTTGGACATGACTTAGTGACTGAATAACAATCCTGGAGTTCAGGAAAAAAGATAAAATCTACTGTAGCCTTTTTTCTTTAGACCTGGTTCTCAAGGCTTATTTTAGAAGTAAAAAAATTTAGTTTGTATTCCCAACTTAAGTCAGATAAATAAGAGAACTTGCAGCAAACCCAGGCTTTCTATGATTTATTTGGTGTTTACTATGTATTTTCAACACATTTTTCTCTAATATAACCGTATAAACCATTCATTTTTTAAAATTCCTAATGCTGATGAAATTCTGTACCTGAAACAACTGTCTTGCCCACATCTCAACTGCATCTTTGATCTTTAAGATCTTTGGGAAGAAGTTAGAGAACATGACTAAACCTGTTACCGTGAAAATTAGATGGATAGACAAAAAAACAGGGCGATGCATTTTCACTCCCAAAGATTTAGGAATTCCGCTGTGTTCTTGGATCTGCCTCCTTTTAAGCAGGTGGATAGTTTTAGTCTTTCTAGAATGCTCTTTTTGGCCCTGATGAAAAGTAGCTGACTGGAAAAGAAGCAGAAGGTTAACATTTGTTTTCACAACTGATAACACTGGTAAGTGACCACGTTCTGTCCACCCCACAAGCCAAAATTTGTGTTTTTTTTGGAGAAGTCAAGAAAGGGCATGCTTCCTCATATGATAACCTTTAAAAACCCTCTCACTGTTTCACTGAATTTTAAAGTTCGACTTGTGCCTTATCGATGTGAGTGCTACTATTGGAACAGTTTTCAAAAAAAAAATTTCTTTTTCCTGGAAATGTGATAGTGTAATGAAGGCCAGGCTGTTGATTCCCTAAAGTGCTAGAAATCCCCGCAAGGAGGGACAGAAGTTCAAATATTTGTCTGCTGGCTTGGGGCCAGTGAACACAATGGCAGAGAACTTTGGTGAAAACCTTGAAAATGCCTGATGGAGGTGGATGCAGTTTAAGAAGCAGGATACAGGGGTTAGGTCCTATGGAGGAAATGGCCATCCTTGTCATTCCTTCCTAGGATAGGGGTTCAGCATCCTGGAGCAATGCAAATCTAAAGTGGAGACATATTGGCCATTCTAGAAACTACATTTTTCTCCTAGAGACACTTTCAGATGAGCCACCTAAAACTTCTGGAACTTTGGTTCCTTATATACAGAAAATTGGAGAAGGAAATGGCAACCCACTCCAGTATTCTTGCCTGGAGAAGTCCATGGACAGAAGAGCCTGGCAGGCTACAGTTTGCCTAAGGTCGCAAAGAGTCAGATATGACTGAGCAACTATCACTCACTCACTCATACAGAAAATGGGACTGACATATATAATTTTAAAGGCTTTTTCTACTATTAATATAGAACTAGTCTACTGTTTGAAGCTTCAGATTCAGAAACAGAGAATAAGCAAGTCTTCTAGTAACAATATCATACTTTATTGTTGCTAAAAAGTTGTCGCTATAATAAGCAACCTCTACTCAACTACTGCAAATTTTTTTCTTTCCCTTCCTGCTCCAACCACTGGACACACACACACACACACACACACACACACACACAGTCTCTCTCGCTCTCTCATAAACTGTTTAAAGCATATTTGATTTTATCCTAGTAAGTCATGGATGTTAGAATAGAAAGAGACACAGGAAAGGGACACTGGTGTTCCAGTGGCTAAGACTCCACACTCCCAATGCAGTGGTCCTGGATTCGATCCCTGATCAAGGAACTAGGTCCTGCATGTTGCAACTAAAGATCCTGAATGCTAAATAATTAAACAACAGAAACACACAAAACCTTTTTTAAAAAAGGGGATATATGCAGATAAAAGAAAGATATGCCTTGATTATGGTATCTGAGTTGGGATGCCTAAGTAATAAAACAAAAACACACAAAACATTTTTTAAAAAGGGATATATGTAGATTGAAGAAAGAGATGACTTGATTGTGGTATCTGAGTTGGGGTTTATAAGACTATCTGTTTCTTTTCTTCTCTCTTCTAATCTTCCTCTTATCATTGCTTGTCTCTTTTCTATACTCCCCTCCTTTCTTTTTGCATTCAAAACTTCCAACATGTTGACTGAGATTCTTAATTAAGAAAAAGCTACTGGTATTTAGTCAAATCTCTCCACTGCAGTTTTCAATGAGGAGAGCTTTGACTTTTGGCCTAACTTGACCACAGTCTTTGTTAATAGTTTAGAATTAAAGAGATTTTTGCTTTCTGATGCCAGAAACTTTCTGGAAACACCAAAAAAAGAGTCTTGGCTGGTACTTGGCCCGGTTCTAACAGGTCCATGCTTTTCCTTCCTCTCCTGCTAGTAAGAGAAAGAGTGACGGAAATAATAATGAAAGCTTTGTGGTCCGGAAATCTCTCCAGTTTTTTAACCTCAAAAGTTTTAGTCAAGTGAAACTTGCTTTTATTTAAGAAAATGTCATTATTTTTTAAAAATACACACACTGAAAAATTAGAAGTGAAATGTCCAAATATCTGTAATTTTATATTACAATGGTCAATAACATGATAATAGCTTTGTACAGGGACAGGCGGTTACTAGGTTTACTGTGGTGATCATTTCATAGTGTGCGGAAATGTTAGAACACTGCATGCGTGCTTGCATGCAAGTCACTCCAGTTGTTTCTGACTCTTTGTGACACTATGGACTATGGCCCACCAGGCTCCTCTGTCCATGGGATTTCCCAAGCAGGAATGCGAGAGCCGGTTGCCATTCCCTCCTCCAGAGGATCTTTCTGACCCAGGGATCAAATCTGCGTCCCTGCTTTGCAGGTGGTGGCTCAGATGGTAAAGCGTCTGCCTGCAATGCGGGAGACCTGGGTTCGATCCCTGGGTTGGGAAGATCCCCTGGAGAAGGAAATGGCAACCCACTCCAGTATTCGTGCCTGGAAAATCCCATGGGCCGAGGAGCCTGGTGGGCTACAGCCCATGGGGTCGCAAAGAGTCGGACGTGACTGAGCGACTTCTCTTCTTTTACCTCAAGCCGCTGAGGCAGCCCCAAATCACTGTATACTGTACCCGAAACTAACATGACATTATACACCAACTCCACTTCAATTTTAAAAGCGAATAAAAGAAAACAGTTTGTAAAAAAGTGGAAGAAGCAAAGTGTGGCTAATTGTTAATCTATGCAGTGGGGATATGACATTTGTTATATGATTTTTTTCTTGGTTGACATGTTTCACACATATTACACACAGTTTTCAAAACTTCATACACGTAACAGAAAGTGAGTGAAAATTTAACCTCATCTACATAAATAAAAAACCAAAGCCTTGAGTTAATTTGATCTCCTCTCCTCCTAGGGAAACTTGCTGGATCTTCAAGATAGTAACAGGTAACATCTCTCTGCTATGTTACTGTCCGCACTTACTCAGTCGATCCACGAGAAGTAATCACTATCAAAACAGGTTTAACTTTACAGAGGTTTTGACTGCTAGTTGGAAGGCCAGTTCACTGGGCGAGAAAAACAGAAACTTCTCATTGTTTCCATCTTTCTCTCTCCAACTAATTCTAACGCTCCTGCTGTTCTTTGCAGGGAGAAGAGCACAGGAAAGAAGGAGGCAAGGAGTGTGAGGACACTTCACCGGAATTCTCACTTGTGTAGGAGAAGTAAATAAAATAAACTTGCCTCAAAAAAGGCACAGCACACCCAACCTAAGCAAACTAAAAAGCTTTGGTTCAGCAAGTGAAAGTGACTCAGTCATGCCGACTCTTTGTGACCCTATGGACTATACTAGTCCACAGAATTCTCTAGGCCAGAATACTGGAGTGGGTATCCTTTCCTTCTCCAGGGGATCTTCCCAACCCAGGAATTGAACTGGAGTCTCCTGCATTGCAGGTGGATTCTTTACCAACTGAGCTCTCAGGGAAGCCCCTTGTTCATCAAAGGAAATCGTAAATAAAACAAAAAGACAACCTACAGAATGGGAAAAAACATTTGCAAATGAAGTGACCAACAAGGGAGTCATTTCCAAAATATACAAAAAAAATCATGCAGCTCAACAACAATAAATATTTTAAATGATCCAATAAAAAAAATGTACAGAAGACCTAAACAGACATTTCTCCAGATGAGATCAGGCGTGTTCAGGGTGGTGTGGCTGAAGACAGACATTCCTTCAGAGAACACATACAAACGGCCAACAGGCATACAAAAAGATGTTCGACATC
This sequence comes from Bos mutus, assembly GCF_027580195.1. Lineage (NCBI taxonomy): Eukaryota > Metazoa > Chordata > Mammalia > Artiodactyla > Bovidae > Bos > Bos mutus. Next base: position 9,602,164 of record NC_091617.1, read on the forward strand.
ACTAATTATTACCGAGCGAGAAGTTTGGACCCTCCTGAGTACCAGTACTAGTACCTGTTGAAGTGCTTTGACACCCTCTAGGTATTAACCATTCTGAAGAAGTGAAGTAATAGTCGCTCAGTTGTGTCCAACTCTTTGCGACCGCTTTGTCTGTCCATGGAATTCTCCAGGCAAGAATACTGGAGTGGGTTGCCATTCCCTTCTCCAGGGGATCTTCCTGACTCAGGGATAGAACCCATGTCTCCTGCACTGCAGACAGAGATTCTTTACCATCTGAACTACCAGGGAAGCCCATTAACTGCTCTAATCATCCCCAAGTGCTACAAGGCAAGTATAACAATTATTCCACCATACAGTTAATTGGAAGCATGAAGTGAAAATAAAGTTTAATAAACATCAAAAACTAAAAAGTAGACAGGAGAGATTTCAACACTGTCAGCTTGCTGTTGGAGTCCATGCTTCTCTTACAGGGAGTTTATCCTGGTAGCATCCACCATGCAGGGAAATTTTGGGTGGCCAGGACCCAGCTGTGTCATCTTGTTAGGACATATCACAGTTGATGGGAAGAGGCAGGCAAGAGTCATGACCAAGGAATGAGAAATAAGGCATCTTTTCAAAAGATCAGCCAGACTGGTCAGGAAGTATTTTAAAAACAGCTTTATTAAAATATAATTCACATGCCATACAATTCACCCATTTAAAGTATCAATTCAGTGTTATTTAACATATTTATAGGGATGTCCAATCATCATCACTTAATTTTAAAATATTTAGTCCTGTCTATAAGAAATCAGGGAAATCAGCCACCGTTCCCTGGTGGCTCAGATGGTAAAGAACCTTCCTTCAGTGCAGGAGACCCAGGTTCAATCCCAGGGTTGAGAAGATGCCCTGGAGAAGGGAAGGGATAACCCACTCCAGTATTCTGGCCTGGAGAATTCCATGGACAGAGGAGCCTGGTAGGCTACAGTCCAGGGGATTGCAAAGAGTCAGATACAACTGAGTGAATAATATAAAAGAAATCTATTACCCATTAGTTGTCATCTTCCACCCAATTTCCCAGCGCCCTTTCCCATGACAAACACATTATAAACTGAACCATGCAGTATGTGATATCTTGTGATGGATGGCTTTCTTTCATTTGGCATGTTTTCTAGACTTATCCATCTTATAGCACATATCAGTACTTTACTCCTTTTTACTGAGGAATAATATCTCATTGTATGAATGGACCGCATTTTGCTCTCCATCCACTATTTGATGGACACTTGGGTTGTTCCTACTTTTTGCCTATCATGAGTGATACTTCTATGAACATTCATGTAATATTTTTTGTGTCTGCATGTATGTTTTCATCTCTCTCAGTATACACCTAAGAGTTGAATTTCTGGGGTATAGGATAATGCTATAGTCAACATTTTTAGGAAATGTAAGCCTGTTTGCCAAAGCAATTATACCATTTCTTGAAAAAATGATTCTTTCCCTGTTATGTCTTGGCACATTTGTCAGAAATCAACTGATCATAAATGTAAGGGTTTGTTTCTAGACACTCAGTTTATTCTATGTCTGTGCTTATGTGACATTGTCTTGATTCTTGTAGTTTTGTAATGAGTTTTGAAATCACAAATATAAGTCCTCCAACTTTGTTTTGCTTTTTCAAGATTATTTTTAAATTCTATATGAATTTTAGAAGGGGTTTGTCAGTTTCCTCAAAAGCCAGCTAGGATTTTGGTAGAGATTATGCTGGAACTGTGAATCAGCTTGAGGAGTATCACTATCTTAGCAATATTAAGTCTTCTGAACCACAAACATGGGCTGTCTTTCCATTTATTTTAGTCTTTAGTTATTTTCAGTAATGTTTTGTGATATTCAGTGTACAAGTTTTGTACTTTTTTGCTAAATTGATACCTAATGTGTTCTTTTTGATGATATTATAAATGGAGTTATTTTATTAATTATATTTTCCGAATTATCATTGCTAGTCTATAGAAATAAAATTGATGTTTGTATATTGATCTTATATCCTGCAACCTTCTGGTATCTTTTATTAGTACAAATATTTCTTAGCGGATTCCTTAGGATTTTTGGTATATAAGATCATGTCATCTGCAAGTAGAGATAGTTTTACTTCCTCCTTTCTAATCTAGATGCTTTTACTTACTTTCTTGCCTAACTGCCCTAAATGTAACCACATGTTAAATAGAAGTGGAAAGAAGAGATACCGTTTTCTTTCTTGTTTCTGATTTAAGGGGAATTATTTAGTCTTTCACTGTTGTGGATAACGTTAGCTGTGGATAGTTGAGGAAGTTCCCTTCTATTTTTAATTTGTTGAGTACTTTTATCAAGACAGGGTAATGGAATAGAATAGAGAGCCCAGACATAAAACCACACACTACAGTAAACTAATCTATGGCACAGGAGGCAAGAATAAACGGTAGAGAAAAGATACTCTCTTTAATAAGTAGTGCCAGGAAAACTGGACAGTTACATATAAAAAACTGAAATTAGAAATTCACTAGCACCATATGCAAAAAATAAACTCAAAGTGGATTAAAGACCTAAGTGTAAGACCAGATCTATAAAACTCCTTGAGGCAAAGATAGGCAGAACACTCTTGGACATAAGTCACAGTAATAACTTTGACATGAATCACAGCAATAATTTTTTTTCATTATGTCTTCTTGATTAGAGGAAACATAAGCAAAAATAAACAAACGGGGCCTAATTAAACTTAAAAGCTTTTGCACAGCAAAGGAAACCATAAACAGAATGAAAAGATAACCTACAGAGTGAGAGAAATTATTTGCAAATGACATAATTCACAAGGGCTGCATGAGGTATCACTTCACACTGTTCAGGGAGGTCGTAATCAAAAAGTCCACAAATAATAAATGCTGGAGAGGGTGCAGAGAAAAAGGAACCCTCCTACACCACTGTTGGTGGGAATGTAAACTTATATATACACAAATATATGTATATATACATATATATATATATATATAGAGAGAGAGAGAGAGAGGTGTTGTTGCTGTTAAGTTGCTAAGTTGTGTCCAATTTTCTTGCAACCCCATGGACTGTGGGGCCCCAGACTCCTCTTTACATGGGGTTCTCCAGGCAAGAATACTGGAGTGGGTTGCTAATTCCTTCTCCAGGGGATGTTCCTGACACAGGAATCGAACCCCTGTCTCCTACGCCTCTTGCATTGGCAGGCAGGTTCTTTACCACTGAGTCACCTGGGAAGCCCATGCCCCACCACCTACATATAACACAACATCGTAAAGCGACTATAAGCAACTATATCCCAAACAATATAAAAAATTTTTTTTGTAGATTATTGAATTCAATTTGCTAGTGTTTTCTTTTTAAATTTTTGCACAGATATTCCTAGGGGATATTGGCCTGCATTTTTTCTTTAGTTATCTTTTTCTGATTTTCAGAGTAATTCTGGCCTCATAAAATGAATTGGAACGTTTTCTTGCCTCTCTTATCTTTTGGAAGAATTTGTAAAAATTAATATTAATTCTCCTTGAAATATTTGGCCAACTTCACTGGTAAAATCATCTGAACCTGGCATTTTATTGGTGGATCTTTTATTGGTCTTAAATTACAATGTGATCTCTTTACTTGTGATACACTTATTTTCTCTTGAGTCAGTTTTGGTACTTTGTGTCTTTCTAGGAATTTGTTCCTTTCATCTAAGTTATCGAATTTGCTGACATACAGTTGTTCATAGCTTTTCTTATAATCCATTTTATTACATCAAAGTTGGCAGTAATGTGCCTGCTCTCATTCCTGATTTTAGTAATTTGTGTTTTCTCTCTTTTTTTCTTGGTCAATCTAGCTAAAGTTTTGTCATTTTTGTTTATTGTTTCAAAGAACTAATATTTGGTTTCATTGATTATCTCTATTCTGTTTTTCTGTTCTTTTTTTCATCAGTCTCCATTCTAATTTTATTATTTCCTTTTTTCTGTTGCCTTTGGTTTAGTATGCTCTTCTTATTCTATTTTCTTAAGATGTAAAGCTATTGACTTAAAATCTTTTTTAACACAGGCATTTCAGCTCAGTTCAGTTCAGTCTCTTGGTCATGTCCGACTCTTTGTGACCCCATAGGCATTTAGAGCCATAAATTTACAAAAGACTGTGGACTGTATTTGGCCTGCAGAAAATACAATAGTTTGATGGAAACCTACCAATAAAACTGAATTATAATTTAATTAATACTTGGATGTTTTAGCTTAGCCTCATTCTATGGCAGACAAACATCCAAAATGCACAGGTTATGTACATAAACTCCAGTGAGCTTTATTAATAACTCCAGTTACTGTTATTCAAAGAGTTCATAGAATTTTGAATCCTGAAGGGTGATTTACTTGATGACAATTGTGAAACATTCTCAAACCTGTCACATGCAGTAATTCTGTCGTCTGAGAAACTGTTAATGGCATTTGAAAGCGTGGCAGAAATGTAACAAATTGTGGCCAAACCATTTGCTTGTTTGAATGCCAAGGTTTCCTTCCCCACTCACATGTGGTGTGCTGCTGCCAACAGTTATCAAAATACTCCCACAGTTGTCACAGCGAGAATTGTTCAGGGAGTAACTATTTCTTTATTCTTGTTGTCCCTCTATTTCATTGCTTTTGCCACTTGTACTTGGAAAGTTACTTGAATAACTTGCATAATGTCAGTATAGAACAGTTAGACACTAAGTAAGGGATTAAAAAAAAAACCAAGACTATCTGAGACACAGCCATGGTGGTTTTGTCCCTAAGTCATGTCCAACTTTTGTGATCCCATGGACTGGTTGCCTGCCAGGCTGGTCTGTCAATGGGATTTTCCAGGCAAGAATACTGGATTGAGCTGCCAGTTTCCTTCTACAGGGGATCTTCCTGACCCAGGGATCAAACCTGAGTCTCCTTCATTGCAGGCAGATTCTTTGCCACTGAGCCACCAGGGATGCCTAAGACATAGTTCTAGATACATATACAGAGTGCAGCAAGATCAGGAAGGATGTTTTTCATACTTTACCCTCTATATGTTCCTAATGTTTGGATTTTTACAGACAGACTATGCTGTTTGTGTAATGTAAAGCTGCAATAAAGAAAGAAAAAGAACATAAAAATAGTTAAGAGGGAGTCTAGAGGAAAACACCAAGAAAAATCTGATTATATCAAATGATTCTAATTAAGGAGATACAGTTAGGTGGCCAAACCTTTATAATAGGATTTAGAGACACAATTCAGCCCTTTGAACCAAAGGTTGACAGAAGTTGAAACGATTGGCTCTGAGTTTGCATTTTCTTTGATGACTCCACAGAACAGGTGAATGCCTGGCCTGGTTAAAAAAGTGCTCTCATCTGAAACATAAAACGGGCAAGATTAGAGAGTATGACCTGGGACCTCAGCTGCGAATTTGAAGAGGCGGGAAAGTGTGACCTTTTACCACTGTGACAATATTTGCAACTATCATCTGGAATAAACATGTCTCTGCTTCATCTCGTGTGCTAATGACTTCAGTGGACATTTTGGAAGCCCTTATCTGTCTTTCAAATGATACACGTTTGACCAAGCAGTTCTACTGCTAGGAAGCTCTTCTTCGGAATACTTACACCAGGGCACAGAGTTTTAGATACCTAGATGCTCACTGCTGCAAAATATTTCATTTCACAGTATACATCAAAGAGAGTATGGCTGTGTAAGTTATGGCCCAACTGACCCAAGGCCACAGGGCTAAGAAGTCGGGATCTGGGATCTAACTTAGGCTTTTAGTCCTCAAAATACCGTGTTTCCTGAGTTAGCCTGTGGTTGCAGGTGGCTCTGGGTGTTCATGACTCAGCTTGTGTATTCTTCCCAGGGCTGGTCAAGATTGGATGGTGGGGAGAGGAGAGAGGACAGGCAGATGTCACAGCTGAGGGATAAGGAATAAGACAGGGCAAGTCAAGACTTTCCAATAGCAATAAAGAGTGGAAAAAAGGCTATGTATAATTAAGGGAGAGCGATTCTGGGGGCAAGTATTCTGTTTCATTGAAAGAACATCATTGGGACCTCCCTGGTGTTCAGAGGCTAAGAATCTGCACTCCCAATGTAGGCTAAGATTCTGCACTCCCAATGTAGGGCACCCAGTTTGATATCTGGATGCGGGAGGCCCAGGTTCTATCCTTGGGTCTGGAAGATCCCCTGTAGAAGGGAATAGCCACCCATTCCAGCATTCTTGCCTGGGAGAATCTCATGGACAGAGGATCCTGGCCCGCTATAGTTCATGGGGTCGCAAAGAGTCGGACATGACTGAGGGACTCACACTTTCACTTTCTTTCCCAGATCCCACATACCACAACCGAGAGTTCAAACACTGCCACTAAGACCCGGCACAGACAAAATAAATGGAAAAAAAAAGAAAAAAGAGCCTTCCCTTAGTTAACTCCCACCCCCCGCCCCCTGCCAGGAGCATGACCTATTTCCAAGTTTGTAGTGATCGTTCCCATTCTGAAATAGGATGTGAGGGGGCGGTACTGAAGGACGCGCTTACTTCTGGAGAAGCAAGCTTGTATCTGTTCCTTTTCATCAAAGAAAGTCCATATTAACATGTGTTTGAGGGATTAGTGCCTCTTTGAAACCCTAAGCAAATGGGAGAATTCTTGCAGTGTCCACCACACTGTGAGCTGAAAACTTGGTGTGGCTATCACAGCGTGGGAGGATGCAGAACATTCTGAAGAACACATGCCCGTTTCAGGAGTCCTGACATTTTTCACATGCCCTGGTATCTCCAGTCATCCCCGAGGCTACACCCGCATTCCGTGTGACCTTGAGCCAAATACTAGCCTTTCTGTAACTCATCTTCTCTAGTTATTAAATGAGGTGGTGTGTATAATAAAAGATCCTTACTATCTCCTCAACCTCTGATTTAATTGACAGTTTTCAAAACTTTACGGAACCATTAGTATCTTGAATAAAAATTATTTGGTATTTATTAATGAAAGTGAAAGTGTTAGTCATTCAGTCGTGTGGGATTCTTTGTGACCCTGTGGACTGTAGCCCACCAGGTTCCTCTGTCCATGGAATCCTCCAGGCAAGAATACTGGAGTGGGTTGCTGTTTCCTCCTCCGGGGGATCTTCCTAACTGAGGGATCGAACCCACACCTGCTGCACTGGCAGGTGGGTTCTTTACCACTGTGCTACCTGGGAAGCCCATTTACTAATGAGTCAGAAACAAACAGTGTTACTTAACACAGTTTATACACACACATATATACACATTAAAAAAAAACATAAAATATTACATATGATAAACTCTATACCTTGATGATCTGTATCATTGGTTCTTTCTTTACTCTTAGGAAAAGAACTGTTAAGATTTTCTTATGGTGTAATGAGGAAATGGTGGTTTAAGGAGGAATGGCAGTGGAGGAAGTGAACTAGTGTACACCTTTATATTCAACTGCATTTCATTTCTCCAGAAATCCATCAGTGCGCGCACACACACACACACACACACATACTCACACACCCTCCACCGCCACCTCAGCCCATTAAGGAGCTGGTAAGGAGTGATGCTGAGGTGAGGGGCTTCCCTGGTGGCTCAGTGGTCAAGAATCCACCTGCAATGCAGAAGATGAGGGTTTGATCCCTGGGTTGGGAAGATCCCCTGAAGGAGGAAAGCACAACCAGCTTCAGTAAGCTTGTCTGGAGAATTCCATGGACAGAGGCGCCTGGTGGGCTCCAGTCCATAGAGTCTCAAAGAGTCAGACATGACTGAGCAACTGAGCACACACACATACTCGATGTTGAAGTGAATCACCATTTAGCCCTGGGCTGCTTTCTCTTCTCTTGCTATTTCTCAGCAGCAGCTTGTCCATCCTCACTTGTCAGGCCAGGTGCAAGCTAGGCGTGTTAAGCCCTGATGTGAGATAATTGATAGAAACGTGTGTGTGTGTGTTTAACACATAGGAAATGTAAAATGCATAGCAAGTGCTTCTTTATTTAATTTCTTAGACACAGCTTACTTCGTCTGGTTCCCAGATCTCCAAGTACAGGGGGCGTCCCTGACCGAGAGCCCCAGTTGCTGACTCTGAGACCCATGGCCTTGCTGGCAGCCGCATCATCCTCTTCCTACCAGTTGCTCCAGCCACAGACTGGGTGTGGCCGGGACACTAAGGCGGGTCCAGTCCTTGGGCACTGGGACCCCGCTGATGGTGGACTTTGGCTCAAGGGTACCCCCACCCCCATGGCCTTGTGGACCCTTTTTTTAACCTCCTCTCTACCTTCCATCCTTCTCCCTTCTGTGCGGCATCAGCTTTACCCGGCTGAGTCCCCTTTTATCCTCACAGATGACCCCCCTCAGAAAACCCTTGATTGTTTCACTCTGTCTGTGGCTCTTTCCTCAGGGGACCCAGATGAACACAAACTGATTAAAAAAAAAAAAAGTATAGGTTTTCAAGGCAAAGAACCATGAGTTTGCTTGGTTGCATTTTGGTTCAAAAAGGATGGAAAATAAGAACACCTACTTGAATTAGTGGACTAAGGACTCAAGAACTCTCCAGCGTAAGAAATTAATCACAGTGGTAAGATTGGTGAGATTTTGGAAAGAACCTGTGAATGGGGACAAAAGGTGAGAGGTACCTTTTCATGGTGTGTGTACTGTACAATATACATATTTTAGATTTTCCAAGTGAATAAATGTATGATCATTTGAAGACATAGAGTCAAATATTTGGCTCAAAAAACATGTAGACCTGAGGAAAAAGAAAGCATCGGTTTTGGAGATGGATCTGAATTTGAGCTCTTCTCTTGATGGGGGAGAGTAAATGGGCTACCGGATTCCAGATTTCAGCATTCTGCTTCTGGAAGGAGATGTCTATGACCTCATTCTCTGACTCCATGGAGAAGGCAGATGCCTCCTGCTGGACACCACTGGACTTGGCTGTGGGAGATGCTGGGTTAGGGGACTGGGAGGCTGAGAACCAGGTGGGTCTGAGTGGATGCTCTGTAGAGTCCTGAAAAGTCCTTGTTTTCTTTCCTCTCTGCCCCAGAAGCGCAAGTCCCAAGCAGGGACCGCTTCTGAAAGGGAGCAGGACCCTGTGGTCCCTGCCCCCAATCCCCCACCATGTCTGCTACCTGCCTTTTGTCTGTGGAAAAACTTTAGCCCAGGAATAACTTTAATCAGAGAAATGAGAAAAGGGAGAAACAAAGGAAAACAGTCAAAGGAGACAAAATAATAATTACATACTCATTAAGCATAGTCAAACGGCTATGAAAAGAAGAGAAGCGAAAGGCTAAGGAGAAAAAGAAAGATATACCAGCTTGAATGCAGAGTTCCAAAGAATAGCAAGGAGAGATAAAAAAGCCTTTCTCAGTGAGCAATGCAGAGAGATAGAGGAAAACAATAGAATGGGAAAGACTTAGAGATCTCTTCAAGAAAATTAGAGATACCAAGGGAACTTTTCATGCAAAGATGGGCACAATAAAGGACAGAAATGATATGGACCTAACAGAAGCAGAAGATATTAAGAAGAGGTGACAAGAATACACAGAAGAAGAACTGTACAAAAAAGATCTTCACAACCCAGATAATTGCGATGGTGTGATCACTCACCTAGAGCCAGGCATCCTGGAATGTGAAGTCAAGTGGACCTTACGAAGCATTACTGTGAACAAAGCTAGTGGAGGTAATGAAATTCCAGTTGAGCTATTTCAAATCCTAAAAGATGATGCTGTGAAAGTGCTGCACTCAATAGGCAGCACTCAAATTTGGACAACTCAGCAGTGGCCACAGGACTGGAAAAGGTCAGTTTTCATTCCAGTCCCAAAGAAAGGCAATGCCAAAGAATGTTCAGACTATCGCACAATTGAACTCATCTCACATGCTAGCAAAGTAATGCTCAAAATTCTCCAAGCCAGGCTTCAACACTACGTGAGCTATGAATTTCCAGATATTCAAGCTGGATTTATAAAAGGCAGAGGAACCAGAGATCAAATTGCCAACATCCATTGGACCATTAAAAAAGCAAGAGAGTTCCAGAAAAACATCTATTTCTGCTTTATTGACTATGCCAAAGCCTTTGACTGTGTGGATCACAATAAACTGGACAATTCTGAAAGAGATGGAAATACCAGACCACCTGACCTGCCTCTTGAGCAATCTGTTTGCAGGTCAGGAAGCAACAGTTAGAACTGGACATGGAACAACAGACTGGTTCCAAATTGGGATAGGAGTACGTCAAGGCTGTATATTGTCACCTCACTTATTTAACTTCTATGCAGAGTACATCATGAGAAACGCTGGGCTGGAAGAAGCACAAGCTGGAATCAAGATTGCCAGGAGAAATATCAATAACCTCAGATATGCAGATGAGACAACCGTTACGGCAGAAAGTGAAGAACTAAAGAGCCTCTTGATGAAAGTGAAAGAAGAGAGTGAAAAAATTGGCTTAAAACTCAAGTAAGATCATGGCATCTGGTCCCATCACTTCATGGCAAATAGATGGGGAAACAGTGGCAGACTTTATTTTTTTGGGCTCCAAAATCGCTGCAGATGGTGATTGCAGCCATGAAATTAAAAGACGCTTATTCCTTGGGAGAAAAGTTATGGCCCATCTAGACAGCTTATTAAAAAGCAGAGACATTGCTTTGCCAACAAAGGTCCATCTAGTCAAAACTGGTTTTTCCAGTAGTCAAGTATGGCTGTGAGAATTGGACTGTAAAGAAAGCTGAGCACCAAAGAATTGATCCTTTTTTTTTTTTTTTTTAGCAATGTCATGCTATTTATTTACTTATTTTTAATTTAATTTTATTTTTAAACTTTACAATATTGTGTTAGTTTTGCCAAATATAGAATTGATGCTTTTGAACTGTGGTGTTGGGGAAGACTCTTGAGAGTCCCTTGGACTGCAAGGAGATCCAACCAGTTCATCCTAAAGGAAATCAGTCCTGACTATTCATTGGAAGGACTGATGCTGAAGCTGAAACTCCAACACTTTGGCCACTTGATGTGAAGAACTGATTCATTTGAAACGGACCTTGATGCGGGAGGAGAAGGGGACAACAGAGGATGAGATGGTTGGATAGCATCACTGACTCAATGGACATGAGTTTGAGTAAACTCCGGGAGTTGGTGATGGACAGGGAGGCCTGATGTGCTGCAGTCTGTGGGGCTGCAAAGAGTTGGACACAACTGAGGGACTGAACTGAACTGACTGAAGCATAATCACCCTCTCAAGATGGCGCTAGTGGTAAGGAACCCACCTGCCAATGCAGGACATGGAAGAGATGCGGGTTCGATCCCTGGGTCAGGAAGGAGGAGAAAATGGCAACCCACTCCAGTATTCTTGCCTGGAAAATCCCATGGCCAGAGGAGCCTGGAAGGCCGCAGTCCATGGGGTTGCAGAGAGTCAGACATGGCTGAGCAGAGCAGCACAGGGTTTTCCATAATATTCTAAGCTATAGCCTGTGAGTCATCTTATAGATACCCAAATCCCCACCAGGTGGAGAAGTTAAATACATGATGACCAGACTGTAGCTGTGACATAAAGTTTGATGCAATTCCAAGAGCTGGCCTCCAAGAAATGCAAACTAACTGACCCTGGAACTGAAGATTAACTGTACTTAAAACAATAATTGTTCAGTAATGCTGAAGAAGCTGAAGTTGAACAGTTCTATGAAGACCTACAAGACCTTTTAGAACTAACACCCAAAAAAGATGTCTTTTTCATTATAGGGGACTGGAATGCAAAAGTAGGAAGTTAAGAAACACCTGGAGTAACAGGCAAATTTGGCCTTGGAATACGGAATGAAGCAGGGCAAAGACTAATAGAGTTTTGCCAAGAAAACGCACTGGTTATAGCAGACACCCTCTTCCAACAACACAAGAGAAGACTCTACACATGGACATCACCAGATGGGCAACACCGAAATCAGATTGATTATATTCTTTGCAGCCAAAGATGGAGAAGCTCTATACAGTCAGCAAAAACAAGACCAGGAGCTGACTGTGGCTCAGATCATGAACTCCTTATTGCCAAATTCAGGCTGAAATTGAAGAAAGTAGGGAAAACCATTAGACCATTCAGGTATGACCTAAATCAAATCCCTTATGATTATACAGTGGAAGTGAGAAATAGATTTAAGGGCCTAGATCTGATAGAGTGCCTGATAAACTATGGACTGAGGTTCATGACATTGTACAGGAGACAGGGATCAAGACCATCCCTATGGAAAAGAAATGCAAAAAAGCAAAATGGCTGTCTGGGGAGGCCTTACAAATAGCTGTGAAAAGAAGAGAAGCGAAAAGCAAAGGAGAAAAGGAAAGATATAAGCATCTGAATGCAGAGTTTCAAAGAATAGCAAGAAGAGATAAGAAAGCCTTCCTCAGCGATCAACGCAAAGAAATCACCCTCTCAAGATGGCGCTAGTGGTAAGGAACCCACCTGCCAATGCAGGGGGAAAACAAGAGAATGGGAAAGACTAGAGATCTCTTCAAGAAAATTATAGATACCAAGGGAACATTTCATACAAAGATGGGCTCGATAAAGGACAGAAATGGTATGGACCTAACAGAAGCAGAAGATATTAAGAACAGGTGGCAAGAACACACAGAAGAACTGTACAAAAAAGATCTTCACAACCCAGATAATCACGATGGTGTGATCACTGACCTAGAGCCAGACATCCTGGAATGTGAAGTCAAGTGGGCCCTAAAAAGCATCATTACGAACAAAGCTAGTGGAGGTGATGGCATTCCAGTTGAGCTCTTTCAAATTCTGGAAGATGATGCTGTGAAAGTGCTGCACTCAATATGCCAGCAAATTTGGGAAACTCAGCAGTGGCCACAGGACTGGAAAAGGTCAGTTTTCATTCCTATCCCAAAGAAAGGCAATGCCAAAGAATGCTCAAACTACCGCACGATTGCACTCATCTCACATGCTAGTAAAGTAATGCTCAAAATTCTCCAAGCCAGGCTTCAGCAATACGTGAACTGTGAACTTTCAGATGTTCAAGCTGGTTTTAGAAAAGGCAGAGGAAACAGATCAAATTGCCAACATCCGCTGGATCATGGAAAAAGCAAGAGAGTTCCAGAAAAACATCTATTTCTGCTTTATTGACTATGTCAAAGCCTTTGACTGTGTGGATCACAACAAACTGTGGAAAATTCTGAAAGAGATGGGAATACCAGACCACCTGATCTACCTCTTGAGAAATTTGTATGCAGGTCAGGAAGCAACAGTTAGAACTGGACATGGAACAACAGACTGGTTCCAAATAGGAAAAAGAGTTCGTCAAGGCTGTATATTGTCACCATGTTTATTTAACTTATATGCAGAGTACATCATGAGAAACACTGGACTGGAAGAAGCACAAGCTGGAATCAAGATTGCCGGGAGAAATATCAATAACCTCAGATATGCAGATGACACCACCCTTATGGCAGAAAGTGAAGAGGAACAAAAAAGCCTCTTGATGAAAGTGAAAGAGGAGAGTGAAAAAGTTGGCTTAAAGCTCAACATTCAGAAAACGAAGATCATGGCATCTGGTCCCATCACTTCATGGGAAATAGATGGGGAAACAGTAGAAACAGTGTCAGACTTTATTTTTTGGGGATCCAAAATCACTGCAGATGGTGACTGCAGCCATGAAATTAAAAGACGCTTACTCCTTGGAAAGAAAGTTATGACCAACCTAGATAGCATATTCAAAAGCAGAGACATTACTTTGCCAACAAAGGTCCATCTAGTCAAGGCTATGGTTTTTTCAGTGGTCATGTATGGATGTGAGAGTTGGACTGTGCAGAAGGCTGAGTGCCGAAGAATTGATGCTTTTGAACTGTGGTATTGGAGAAGACTCTTGAGAATCCCTTGGACTGCAAGGAGATCCAGCTAGTCCATCCTGAAAGAGATCAGCCCTGGGATTTCTCTGGAAGGAATGATGCTAAAGTTGAAACTCCAGTACTCTGGCCACCTCATGCGAAGAGTTGACTCATTGGAAAAGACTCTGATGCTGGGAGGGATTGGGGGCAGGAGGAGAAGGGGAGGACAGAGGATGAGATGGCTGGATGGCATCTCTGACTCGATGGACATGAGTCTGAGTGAACTCCAGGAGTTGGTGATGGACAGGGAGGCCTGGCGTGCTGCGATTCATGGGGTTGCAGAGTCAGACATGACTGAGGGACTGAACTGAACTGAACTGAAAACAATTAAAATGATGCTTGGTCAGACCACCGATGACCAGTTTCAAGATGACTGTTGGAGCTGACTGTGCTGTTTCTGCATGTAGATCCCTCCCTCAGCCTATAAAAGCTCTTGCCCCTTGATTGTCAGTGGGGGGATTCAGCCTTTGGAGACGAGTGCCCCGCTCCCCCAATCCCGAGTTGCTGGCATCTGAAATTAAGCGAACTTTCCTGTCCATCATCCTGGCTTCTCTATTGGCTTTTGAGCGGAGAGCATCGGACCCCAGTTTCAGTAATGCTTCTACAGCTTGGAATCTGGGATAAGGTTGTCAGAGACCCCCGTGGGTGCATACCTGCTACCCCAGAAATGCAGTATGAGCAAAGCCAACTTCTGTGGTTGAAAACTACTGTGGTCAGTCCCCCAACATTGTATTTGGAAAAATTTGAGAGTAAAGTTGAAAGAGTGGGACCATCAACACCTCACTTAGCCTCACCACTTGGTTGCATTTTGCTCCCACATTTGTTTAATTGCTCTTACCCCCTCTATATTTGCTGGACCGTTTGAGAGTGACTAACTGGCGTAAGGATGCTGCACTCCTAAATAGTTCAACATTATATCCCAAGAAAAGGGTCTTTCTCCTCTATCAATACAATGATCATATCCACAAATATAACATTGATACAAGAATATTATTTAGCATACAGTTCCTATTCAAATTGCTTTCATGATCCTATCCTTTGCACATTTTTTTCCTTTCTGATCCAAGATCCAAGCAAGGACCAAACAGGGATTAGTTGCATGTCTCTCTCCTCTCCTTTAATTTAAAACAGGTCCTTGACCTTTTTTGGGTCTATCTTCCATGAAAGTGGCATATATACATTTTAAAATTAATTTTTATTGGAGTAGAGTTGCTTTACAATGTTGTGTTAGTTTCTACTGTACAGCAAAGTGAATCAGCTGTACGTATGCACATACCCTTCTTTTTCTTCCCATGTACGTCACCACAAAGCATTGAGTAGAGTTCCTTGAGCTATACAGTAGGCTCTCACTACTTATGCTTCACACATGGTATTGAAACTGTTATTTTTGAAGAGTTCAAGCGAGCTGCTTTAAAAAATGTCTCATTTTTTGAACATATCTGATTATTCTTCTTCATAATTCTTTAGATGCAGGGTCAGCATTTACAGTAGGAATACTTCATTGGTGATGTGGTTTATTTCACAACCGGGAGGCACACACAACTTTAGATTGTCTCATTTTGTGTGACGACAGGTTTGACTATTATGTTAAGGTGGTATCCACTGGGTTTCTCCATTGAAAAGTTTCCTTTATCCCTTTATATTTCGTTGGCAATCTATGGTGCAATATTTATGAGTATCTTGATCCTCAACAAGCTTTCCCCATTGGTTTTAGCATCCATGGATGATCCCTTCCGGAATGAATCATTGCACTGCTGCTTGTGGGATGGCTGATCTCCCCCCATTCTGTTATTCCTACTCTGGCATTTTTTTGTAAAGAAAACATCTTCTCCACTCTCTGCTCCCATTTATCTTTGAGTATCACTACAGGTTCACGGATTTCTAACACATATAACATTATAATCCTTCATCATTATTCTTTCTGTTATTTAAACTATCCAAAATTTGTACAATGAGAGCCCCCATTCAAACTGAATCCTGTGTTCTCAATTATGATAAAAACATATTTGGGGGGATTCTTGACCAAAGATCCATCTCAGGTAGGTCTCTCAAGCTCTCTAAAACTGCATCCCCTCTCTTAGAAAGTGAAGATTATTATGGTTATTGTTTGAGTCAGTTGTGACTGACTGGTGTGTTCAACATGCCTTGCAATAGGTTGAGTATTTGTTGGACATTATCATCACCAACATCCTTCCAAACAAATTAATTTCTATGATACTTGTGACTCCCAATTACTGCTTCCAATGCAATTTATGATTAAACTTGCTTAAATTTACGTTCTTTGGCTTAAGTATTGTTCTTCTGAAGGCAACTAGATGGGGTTAAATGGGGACAAACTCTAGTAAAACAGTTTCACTAGAAAGCTTCACTAGTGAAACAAAGATCGCCAAGGGAATAACTGTACACAGATTTAAGGAGGAAGCAAAAGATACACTTCTCCTGTACATACACATCACACATATATATCGATATATGTATATTTCGTGCTTTGAAACGGAATCTTAAATGAGTAAAACTCGAACTGGGTATAAATTTAAGGTAGGACACTTAACACTTCTCCTTTAAAAACTGAAGATAATTACCCTGTGCAATGTGAATGTAAAATTTGGGCCAAGGAGACAGATCTTTCAAGGAACAGAGTAACTTTTTTCTTCCAGTTTTTATAGCTAATGTGCAACACTGTTTAAGGTGTACAGCATAGTGATTCAATATATGTACGTGTAACGCAAAATGATTACCACGATGTTTAGTTAACATCCATCACCTCACATAGTTTCAAAAACAAAAGTTTCCCTTGTGATGAGGACTTTAAGAATTTCCTCTTTTGGAAACTTTCAAATACACCATATAGCATTGTTGATTACAGCCGTCATGTTGTACATTACACCCCCAGTACCTACAACTTTGTGCCTTGTGACCACCGCCCAATTTCCCCCACCGGAGGGAGCCTTATGGCGCCATCTGTTCCTTTGTCAGTACCGCCATCTGGTGGTGGTTTGTTTCAATAGCAAGTCAAGGAGCAGATGAGGAAAATGCGTGGCGTGAATTTGTTAGTGAAGTCAGTGCTAGTCGCTCAGTCGCTCTTTGCGACTCCATGGACTGACGCCCACCGAGCTCTTCTGTCCATGGAATTCTCCTGGCAAGACTATGGAGCGGGTTGTTAATTTACACGATTTAAAAGAAGCCGTAGCAGTGAACAACTTTGAATAACAGCGTTTCCATACTTCATCTCCGGAAGGATTACTTCAATAGCAGCAACATCCTAGTGCGACAAAGGAATCAGACACCACGCTGAATGCAAGCGCATTCATTCATTCAGCAAATATACACTGAGCACCCACTGTGTGCCACTCAGCATTCTGGGCCCTTAGGGTTCATCAGTAAACAGGAGACAAAAATTCCACGCTTTAGCATGGGTTCCTTATACCCTGCCTTTTTACCATGCTCTCTATATAGTACAATGGCACCCCACTCCAGTACTCTTGCCTGGAAAATCCCATGGATGGAGGAGCCTGATATTGCAGTCCATGGGGTCCCGAAGACGCGAAGAGTCGGACACGACTGAGCGACTTCACTTTCATGCACTGGAGAAGGAAATGGCAACCCACTCCAGTGTTCTTGCCTGGAAAATCCCAGGGACGGGGAAGCCTGGTGGGCTGCCATCTATGGAGTCGCACAGAGTCGGACACAACTGAAGCGACTTAGCGGTATATAGTACGGGAGAAGGAAATGGCTACCCACTCCAGTGTTCTTGCCTGGAGAATGCCATGGACAGAGGAGCCTGGTGGGCTGCTGTCCATACGGTCACACAGAGTTGGACACGACTGAAGCGACTTAGCATGCATGAATGCATTGGAGAAGGAAATGGCAACCCACTCCAGTGTTCTTGCCTGGAGAATCCCAGGGACAGAGGAGCCTGGTGGGCTGCCATTTATGGGGTCTCAGAGTCAGACACGACTGAAGTGACTTAGCAGTAGGAGCTATATAATATATAAACTAATCTAGATAATTTGTAAAGCACTCTATGGATGACAAAATTCCCTCCAAGTCAACAGGAGGTGTTTTGGGGTCTATATTACTATTGGCTAAATATAGGCAAAAGCCTTGCAGACAAAGGTCTGTAGAGTCAAAGCTATGGTTCTTCCAGTTCAGTTCAGTTCAGTCGCTCAGTCATGTCCGACTCTTTGCAACCCCATGAATCTCAGCACTCCAGGCCTCCCTGTCCATCACCAACTCCTGGAGTTCACTCAAACTCACGTCCATCGAGGCAGAGATGCCATCCAGCCATCTCATCCTCTGTCGTCCCCTTCTCCTCCTGCCCCCAATCCCTCCCAGCATCAGTCTTTTCCAATGAGTCAACTCTCCGCATGAGGTGGCCAAAGTACTGGAGTTATGCTCAAAATTCTCCAAGCCAGGCTTCAGCAATATGTGAACCGTGAACTTCCTGATGTTCAAGCTGGTTTTAGAAAAGGCAGAGGAACCAGAGATCAAATTGCCAACATCCGCTGGATCATGGAAAAAGCAAGAGAGTTCCAGAAAAACATCTATTTCTGCTTTATTGACTATGTCAAAGCCTTTGACTGTGTGGATCACAACAAACTGTGGAAAATTCTGAAAGAGATGGGAATACCAGACCACCTGATCTGCCTCTTGAGAAATTTGTATGCAGGTCAGGAAGCAACAGTTAGAACTGGACATGGAACAACAGACTGGTTCCAAATAGGAAAAGGAGTTCGTCAAGGCTGTATATTGTCACCATGTTTATTTAACTTATATGCAGAGTACATCATGAGAAACACTGGACTGGAAGAAGCACAAGCTGGAATCAAGATTGCCGGGAGAAATATCAATAACCTCAGATATGCAGATGACACCACCCTTATGGCAGAAAGTGAAGAGGAACTCAAAAGCCTCTTGATGAAAGTGAAAGTGGAGAGTGAAAAAGTTGGCTTAAAGCTCAACATTCAGAAAACAAAGATCATGGCATCCGATCCCACCACTTCATGGGAAATAGATGGGGAAACAGTGGAAACAGTGTCAGACTTTATTTTTCTGGGCTCCAAAATCACTACAGATGGTGACTGCCGCCATGAAATTAAAAGACGCTTACTCCTTGGAAGGAAAGTTATGACCAACCTAGATGGCATATTCAAAAGCAGAGACATTACTTTGCCAACAAGGGTTCGTCTAGTCAAGGCTATGGTTTTTCCTGTGGTCACGTATGAATGTGAGAGTTGGAATGTGAAGAAGGCTGAGCGCTGAAGAATTGATGCTTTTGAACTGTGGTGTTGGAGAAGACTCTTGAGAGTCCCTTGGACTGCAAGGAGATCCAACCAGTCCATTCTGAAGGAGATCAGCCCTGGGATTTCTTTGGAAGGAATGATGCTAAAGCTGAAACTCCAGTACTTTGGCCACCTTATGCGAAGAGTTGACTCATTGGAAAAGACTCTGATGCTAGGAGGGATTGGGGGCAGTAGGAGAAGGGGATGGCAGAGGATGAGATGGCTGGATGGCATCACTGACTCGATGCACGTGAGTCTGGGTAAACTCCGGGAGTTGGTGATGGACAGGGAGGCCTGGCGTGCTGTGATTCATGGGGTGGCAAAGAGTAGGACACGACTGAAAGACTGATCTGATCTGATCTAATCATTCCTTCCAAAGAACATCCAGGGCTGATCTCCTTCAGAATGGACTGGTTGTGTGAGAGCTGGACCATAAAGCAGGCTGAGCCTTGAAGAATTGATTCTTTTGAACTGTGGTGTTGGAGAAGACTCTGGAGAGTGTCTTGGACAGCAAGGCTATCAAACAAGTCAATTCTAAGAAAATCAACTCTGAATATTCATTAAAAGGACTGATGCTGAAGCTGCAGCTCTAATGCTTTGGCCACTTGATGCAAAGAGCCAACTCACTAGAAAAGACCCTGATGCTGGGAAATATTGAAGGTCGGAGAAGGGCACGACAGAGGACAAGATGGTTGGATGGCATCACTGACTCAAAGCACACGCGTTTAAGCAAACTCCCTGAGATGGTGAAGGACAGGGAGGCCTGGAGTGATGCACAGTTCAAAGGGTCGCAAAGAGTAGGACACGATTTAGCGACTGAAAACAACAAAGAGAAGCAGGGTGCAGACCTGCTCAAGTCACCCTAAAAACTAAGCCTTGCAAAACCGAGAGTTAAGCCACAGCAGAGGATGCCATTGGCGTGGTCGGCCGGGCTGCATGAAAGTAAGAGAAAACAGAAGCCACCTTTCCTCGATTTTTCTCTTCAGAAACATGTTTTGTGAGCACTAAGGGTTTCGCCAGCCAGCCAGGCTCGAACCCGCAGCGGACGGAGGGTGGCAGCACGTATCGGGCTCTGCGGCTCCAAAGGAGACGCTTGTCCCGCCTTGGGAGCCCAAGTCCCCCGGATCACCCTCCGCGCTCCCGGAACAAACCCGGATCCAGATGCCGGACCTCCGGCCACTGACTCTCAGCGAGGCTTGAGCGCGCCCCCTAGCGGCGGGTGCCGTCCGAGAGCCGGGCCCGGAACGAAACTGTCGGGCGGAACCCAGAATGCGCGCTCGGAGTTTCCGGAGAAGAGGACGGGGAAGGACCTGCGCGCGGAGGTTCCTACCGCCGCGGAGGAGGCAATGGCGGTGGTGGTCCGGGGGCTGAGGCTCTGGCGGGCCGCCCCCAGCGGCGGGGCTGCCTGGAGTGAGTTATCAGCGGCCTTGGGGACGAGAAGGGAGGCTTAGAGGACGGTGTTTGTTCAGACTGGGCCCAAGCGGGTCCTAGAGGGGGAGTCCCGCGGGGCGGAGGCGGGTGTTTAAATCTGCCGCCTCTCCCGGCCTTGGGGTCCAAATCTCGGGGAGCTGAAGGGAAGGGCCGCGGGAGAAGCTTGGGGCGCCCCCTGAGAGGGAGACCACATCCTGGTGCATAAGTGTCCTTGTTTTCCCATTGAACTCGTGCACGCCTTGCTAAATCCTCTGATTTGGGGTTTCGGAAAAAAACAGGAACAGCCTTTCTCCCTCTAGATACGGAGCGATTTGGCGTGGGACCTTCAGTCTCTTGGAGCTTTCTTGTCCCCAAGACCTTTTCAAAGCGACAAACTTTGCTCAACTTTGCCTTGACTGGTCTGGTTTTTGACTCCACTTCCTAGTTACCTTTTTCTTGCTCCTTATTGTTTGTAAAGCACAGATTGAAATTCGACGGAGCAAACTGGTGAGAAGTGGAGATCTGATGGTCAAAGCAAAGTGGAAGTAAAGGCGCGGATCCGGGCAGGCTGCGATTCTCTTCCGTTGGCGTTTTAGTTAATGTTAGAAAGTGGACCTCTGAGCTCATTTCGGCGAATAGCGTTGAAAACTCCGTTGCCTCCTGTTCTTTCCCGGCTGGAGGGCGAAGGCGGGAATGGAACAGGGCGGCTGCGAATGTTCATCTCTTTTGTCAGTATTCACATTTATTGTAACTTTCCCACAGGGTCTGTGGTCACATCACCTGCCTCTCAGCTGTCACCGACCGA
Source organism: Bos mutus (assembly GCF_027580195.1). Classification (NCBI taxonomy): domain Eukaryota; kingdom Metazoa; phylum Chordata; class Mammalia; order Artiodactyla; family Bovidae; genus Bos; species Bos mutus. The sequence goes on from NC_091617.1 coordinate 9,623,509, forward strand.
ACTGATAGAAATGCAGAATGATCTCTTTAACAAAGAGAAAAACAGGCAGCTGTCACTAACTCCCCGAACTGAGAAGATTGAAGTGAAACACGTTGGTAAAACTGACCCTGGCACTGTCTTTGTGTTGAATAAAAACGTTTCCACTCCTTATAGCTGTGCCATGCGTAAGTAATGGATCATGGTCCCATTTTGATGGTTTTAAATAAGGGGAAAAACCGGTGCAGAGGAGGCAAGATGTTGTAATTGCTCCCTGAACTGCCCAGTATCTAGCATGTTACTGTGTGTTCACTGTTGACTTAGCTGTTGAGAATACTAGGGGTCGGGTAAGGTGGGTATTGTAATGCACAGGTTGTCCCGGGACTTGGTTGAATCTGGCTGAGTTTAGAGTGCTGTCGTAGTGGCAGACCTGAAAGTGTAACTACTCTTGTGCTTGCCCTTTTTCGAGACACTCTTGGTGTAATGGGGGTAGTCCCCATTGAGTCCCGTTAGAAGGTTTTGAGACAGAGGGACTGCCTGCCCTCAGATGATCAGCTATTTTTTTGGCCTTCTTTTCCTTTCCTGCTCTTTTATATCTAACTTAACCCTTTTATCTGCTCACTGCTTGCCTTGTGTGTGTGTTGTGTTTTTATTTGTAGTAAATGTGTGAGTGCATGGCGTGAGTGTGATTGGGGTAAAAATACTTCCTATGTTCATGTATTAAAGAAGATAATAATGCCTTGTGTGTGATCTGGTTTGGAAATGAAGGGAGCAGGGCCTCTGTATTATTTTCGATCAAAATTCTTCTGTGGTAACTTTGATAGAACTGGTAATGTTTAAATTCCGAAAGAACAAAAAGTCGATTTTTAAGTTTTGCATGCTCATTCGAATGTGACTAGCTAGCTGCATTGTTCAGGCTTTTGGAAAACTTAGTGATGATTCCATTTGAGTAATTAACGTTAGTTAAAAGCTTAAGGTGACTTACAGAGTGTGTACTCTCAGTCTTGCCTTACTTTGGCACTTGAATTAGTACTTACAGTTGCTTCCTTGTTTGGGGAGCATTTCTTGAACCTCTGCTGTAGGGTAGGTGTTAGGAATACAGAGGAGGCTAAGACAAGGCCCTTAAGCGGTTTTACACATTTCACGTGTAGAGATGGAGCCTCTGAACACGCCCAGCATAACCCCTGCCCTCAGACTTGCTTCTCTCTCATACTGTCAGTCGTTCCGTACCTGTTTTTTTTTTCTTAATCTTTTTTTTTTTTTCTTTATTGACTACCTGTTATATTTCAGGCCTGGTGCTAGGCTCTAGATAAATTGAGTGAGCAAAAATAGGCATGATCCCTGTCTTAGGGAGCTTATTTAGACCCTATGGTTGGACCACTTCTGTGAATATCTTTGTACTCAAAAAACATCTAATCAGGGATGAAGTTGCATTCTGAGTCATATAACAGACCAGAGCTGATCTGCTTATGTGTGAATTCATACTGATTACTAAAAACTGATAACTATTATATTTAACTTAAGAGTCCATGTTAGGGAAGTAAGAGATGATTTGGAAGGAAGGCCCCAAACCCCTCTAGAACAGACTTACTGTGGATGTATATTTTCCCTTCTAAGTTGTGTGTGCATATATCCAGATATATCCATGATGCTGCTGTCTGAATATTTAAGTGTAGCTCTTGGCAGATTATTTTATTACTTAATTAACAGATTAATTTCACGTTAGACTTAATGATATTTGTTTGGGTAATTTTGTTAATAATTAACAATACACTGAATGTGTTGGAAGTTATTTTTTATTAGCCACAAATATTTTTTTCCCCCTCATAAAAGACAGCTTGCCAAATCTTGCCTTTCTGTCTTTTTATTTCTTAATGTAGCACTTAAACATGGAACTTTTCACTTGGGTTTTGTTAGAGTTAAATCTTCAATCTGTTCTAAATTCCTAGATTTAAGTGAATGGTACTGCAGGAAGTCTATTCTGGCTCTTGTGGACGGACAGCCTTGGGACATGTATAAACCTTTGACCAAGTCCTGTGAAATTAAATTTCTGACTTTCAAAGATGATGATCCAGGAGAAGTCAATAAGGTATCTCTGCCTCTGCATTCTTTTGTCCTCTCCCCCAGTTTTCCTCCCCCTTTTATTAAAATCTGTTTACTTTGGAGTGTGCTTGTGCTGTGCTACGTTGCTTCAGTTCTCTCCGACTCTCTGTGACCCCATGGACTGTAGCCCACCAGACTCCTCTGTCCACAGGATTTTCCAAGCAAGTGTAGTGGAATGGGTTGCCATGCCCTTCTCCAGGGCATCTTCCTGACCCAGGGATCAAACCCAAATATCTTGCCTTGCTGGCGGATTCTTTACTGCTAAACCACTGGGGAAGCCCCTGTGGAGTGATACAAATATGGCCAAAGTCAAATGTTGTACTGTACTAATCAGGGTTTTAATTGGTAGATAAGACATTTTCATAGTTCAAAAATCCTCAGTGGCATTCATGTCTGTATTTTGGTTTGAGAAAACTATATGATGTGTCTTTCACATTAATATCTTTGTTCAGCTTACCTTTATTAATCACCCTGTATATTGTAGTAATTTCTTTCTTGCCTTTGACCATCTGTTCTATATTATTTCAATAACTTTTTAACTTCTCTCCCTCCCTCCCTTTTTTATCTGAAAGTCTTCCTTAATAGTCTTGCAAAAATTTTGTTGGATGATGTGACTAATCCCTAAAGTACTTGCCTACATGATAACCTTTCATGTAACTTTCCTGGCCTTGCATGGACCCTTCTCTGACCCCCACCTGCTCTTTGAACTTTAGTTTTCACAGCATCTTTCCACTTCCTCTCTGCTCCAGCCACACTGGAGGACTTGGTCAATAATGGTTTCTGCTCTGTTGTCCTCCTTGCTTTGAGTATTCTCTTTCCTCCCTGTTAAAATCCTGTTTATCTTTTATAGTTAAGTTGAAATGTAATCTGCTCTGTGGAACCTTCTCAGTGTCTTCTTGTCAGATGAATCCCTCTTCTGGGTCTCAAAACATTTGTGTAGTGTCTCTCGACACAATATTTTGATTTTCCCTTGTAATATGAGCTGTTGAATGCTTTGGATTCTTGGCTCTGTAAAGACAGGGATCATGACCCTTATTGGATCTTGTCCTTGACTTACATACAGTAGGTGTTTAATAAGTATTTGTTGAAATGAAATTTAAAGAAGGAAATGATAAACATGATAATTAAAGTAGCTAACATCAAACATTTATTGTCTATCAGACCCTGTTTTAGGTGATTCACAGGTATTAACTCATTTAATCCTCATTTTAAAAAAAAATCCCATAAAATGTACTGTTATCCCCATTTTACAGATAAATAAACTGAGGCAAAGAGAGATGCAATAGCTTGACCAAGGTTACCAGTTTAGGAAGTGGCTGAGCCTGGATTTGAACCTAGGCATTGATTCTGAATTCCTCAGACATTAGAAACAATAAACTCAGGTAGATGAAAAAGTGCATCTTGTTGGCCTTCAAGGCCTGAATTTGTGTCTGTTTTAGTGTATCTCTGTGATTGTGTAGAGCACATTCTGGAGTCTGTGAGCCCACTCTGGTCCTCAGGTGGGAAGAGCTTAGGAAAGTCACGTGCCCGCTTACAGTAGTGCCAGTGCAGAGCTTCAGACGGGCAGGTGGGCTGCAGTACTGGTGTTTCTCTTTCTGACTCTGTGATGGTTATTTTGAAGAAACAGTAAATCTTAGTATTTATTATGTTTGTGTATATTTTATTTTTCTAGGCTTATTGGCGTTCTTGTGCCATGATAATGGGCTGTGTGATAGAGAGGGCATTCAAAGAGGAATATGTGGTCCATTTGGTCAGAGCCCCAGAAGTTCCAGGTGATGTATACATAGAAGCAAATAAACATACAGGTCTACTTTGTGTATCTGAATATTTTGGTATGTATGTTTGATGTCGTATAGAAAGTGATGCTTAGTCGTGTCTGACTCTTTGTGACCCCGTGGATTGTAGCCCATGGAATTTTTCAGGCAAGAGTACTGGAGTGGGTTGCCGTTTCCTTTCCCAGGGGATCTTCCTGACCCAGGGGTCAAACCTGGGTCTCCTGCATTGCAGGCAGAGGCTGTTACCTCTGAGCCATCAGGGGAGCCACCAGGGAAGCCCGTTTTATAGAACTTACTTCTCATTTAATCTGGGATTCCCTGGTGGCTCAGATGATAATCCTCCTGCAATGCAGGAGACCCAGGTTTGATTCCTGGGTCGGGAAGATCCTCTGGAGAAGGAAATGGCAACCTACTCCAGTATTCTTGCCTGGAGAATTCCACGGACAGAGGAGCCTGGTTGGCCACATTTCATAGGGTCACAGAGTCGGACATGATTGAGCAACTGACACTTTGATTTTTTCTAATTTAATCTAATGTAAATTACCATCATACATACATTCCATTCATTATGGATAACAGAATTCATCTTATTGTTGTCATATTCCATTTAATTATTAGAAGTCAATTATTAACAGAACTAGAGGAGATTGTTTCTCTTGAATATGCACTTCATGGTACTATACTGTGTCAATATTTATTTATTATCATTTAAAGTATTTATTTCCAAACAATGTGTGGAGGAGGAGATGTGAGTATAAATAGACTTCTAAAACTCTGTTTAGGTGGCACCATTTCACCAGGAATGGCCCTCACACTGGAGAGGAACACCATTTTTGAAAGGTGGAAGAGTTCATATTCTTTCTAAAACCAGGATTTTACAGCAGTGTATGTAGTAGGATCACATTTGTATTTTTCTTTAAAGGTAGAAGTTTATATGCTAAGAAGTATTTGATTTGGCAATAAATGATTCTAAGAAAAAACAACAAAAAACTAATCTTTATTAGAAGATACTAAAAAATTAAACATTTCATGTCCATTTAGTTATTCACCTACTTGTTAAATATTTTATTCTTTAGGAATTTTTATGTCTAGTAACTGTTTTGGTCATCAGAGAAATCTCTGTGGTGATAATATACCTGAAGAAAATGTGAATGGTTAAAAAATCCTGGTGATGTTGGGTTAACAAACAGGTGCGATAATTCGATGTCAGAGTTGGTAGAGGTCTAACAGGCAGCTGGAGTAATGGTAACAGTTTTATAATTTGTAGTGTTGGGAGAGATTGTTCACTCTTCACTTTAGGGTCTAAATATTCATTTGTGTTAAGTTAGTAACTTCATACTGTAACAGATTTAACTTTGCTTTTTTATTTTGGTTGGATTTACAGTAATCGCTGGAGCCTTCTGCTATGATGTTGTTTTGGATAAGAGACTTGATGAGTGGATGCCAACAAAAGTAAGCCTGCTCTCTTTAGAGTATTAGAGTCTGTGCCTTTCTTTGTTAGAATGATTCCTGTGTTAGTATTGTTGAATGATACTCCGTGTTGAGAATATTTAAAAGAATCAGTCATTCAGTCTTTTTTTTTTTTTAGTGTATTTAAGACAGAGCTATATGGTTGAGGGTATTCACCGCAGTGTGGTGCCCAGAATATAAAACACAGAAGCTTAACTATCTTGGATCCCCAGAGCACACTTTGAAAATCACTACCCTAAACCGGTTAAAGCCTATTGCATGCCGAGTCCTTCCAATAAACAAGGATTACATTGAGAGTGGTGGTGGTGGTTGGGGAGGGGGTGTGAATTAAAAAACATCAGACTTTGAGAAAGCTAACCCAAAAAGCAGCAGACTACACAGCAACAGACTAGCCTGTCCTGGAATGGTCTGCCTTCTTAATGAGGGCAACAGTGCCTTGTTGCTCTGGGACTCGGGTACCAGCAGGAGCCTGGCTAACAAAAGTGGATCTGCGTCAGATGCTGGCGGTGCCGATGGCTTTTGAAAGTTAAACCCAGTGACTTAGTTATGACTGGGGAGAACGGACAGATGCCTAATTAAGCAAGACTGTATGTCCTACATTGGGAGTTTGGAAGTCAGAAAACGGGAGGCAGTGTAGTGTACCACTTTATCAATTTCACTATGTCAATTTTTTTCACACTTTAATATCTCTGAAACAAATATGTCTTTTGTTTGTTTCTATAACATTTCTTAAACTTTTTTAGTTGAAGAAAATTATAGATACCTGTGGAGTTGCCTGGTAGCTCAGCTGGTAAAGGCAAAGCAATGCAGGAGACCCTGGTTCAATTTCTTGGTGGGAAAGTTCCCCTGGAGAAGGGATAGGCTACCCATGCTGGTATTCTTGGGCTTCCCTGGGCGCTCAGACAGTAAAGAATCCGCCTGCAATGTGGGACACCTAGATTCGATCCCTGGGTTGGAAGGATCCCCTGGAGCAGGGCCTGGCAACCCACTCCAGTATTCTTGCCTGGAGAATCCCCATGGACAGAGGAGCCTGGTGGGCTACAGTCCATGGAGTCACAAGGAGTCGGATATGACTGAGCGACTAAGCACAGCAGCAGTGGAGTTGTAGGTAATAATATATGGAGGTTCCATGTTCCCTTTACTCTCTCTTCCCCAGTCTGTCATCTTGTAGACCACAATACCATGTGACCACAACCAGGATATTGGCACCGATAGAGCCAAGACACAGAACATTTCTGTCACTGCCAGAATTTCTCTTTAGTCTCTGTCCTCCCCATCCTTAAACTGTGGCAACCACTTATCTGTTCTCTGTTTGTATAATCTTATCAATTCAAGAATGTTATGTAAATGAAGTTCAGTATGTAACATTGGGGGATTGACTTTTTTCACTCTGTAATTCTCTGGAGCAAATGTGACTTAACAGTAGATAGCATCTTATGATTATCACTGGTAATGTCTTTTCTCAGTGGTGCATCTTACATTTAGTGAAATAGTTTCTAAAAGCAAGAATTTCAGAGTTGCTGACTCCAAGTGTTGGCTTTAAAAGTTATTTCTTAAATAATCTTGCCCTTATTGCTTAATATCAGAAGGGAGAGAGGAGGGAAACGGGAAGGAAGAAAGAGAGAGGGAAGAAAGGTGCTGGGAGAGAGGGGAGAGGGTCAGGGAAGGGTAAGAACGGTTTCTTCTTCATCTGTGGACTCGTGTCAGTATATTTCTTTTTTCCAAGTCTGTCAAGATTCTTCCTTAACTGAAGTTAAGTAAAAACTAAGGCGGTCAAAATTTAACTCTCATTGTCTGTGAAACTTGCTGCTACTTTTTTCCTTTTTTTTCCAAGATAAAATGTTAAAAAAGAAATGTACTAGTTCATCGGAGGCACTGTGGGGTTTGGCGGAAGGCTTTGAGAAAGTGGGGGAGAGTTACATTCAAGTAACAGCTATATTAAACCATGAATGTGTATTTGCAGGAAATTATCTCTTTAAGAATGAGAAGAGTCATTTCATTCAAAACAGTCTAATAGGAGGTTTATGGAAAGAATTTTATTACAAAAATTATTTGCGTAATAGTGCTTGATCTTTTATTAGTAATGATTTATAGTGTGAAAACTCAATTATAGTTTTTATTAAAAATCTCATAAACATTGTTAATGTGTGTTATTAATCATTTCGATTGTATTAAATAGACATTTACATTAAACAAGTTTCTAGCATTGAATTTTATGCTATGTTTTGGACATGGCCAGTGATGACATTTACTACTGAAACTTTCTGAATCACATAAACAATGTTTTTCCTCATGGATTTAATTAAAGAACTTAGTTTTACTCAGAGTGTAAACAAATTTTTGTATCTTACTATTTACTTATTAGCATTTCTACTTCTTGCACCATTACTTTAATAAACATTGACGAGGCTATATAAATGAAATGTTCATTAAAATTTCTTTGTAGAATTATCCTTAATAATTATTTCTAATACAGGCTGATATTTAGTTACAAGTTAATTATAAGTTTTATAGTTTGTAGAGTTGGGAGAAATTGCTAATCATACATCTCATGGTTCAAGTATTCAGTTGTTGCAAATTAATGCTTCCTTTCCTAGCCAGTTGGCTTTTGCTTTTTGTTGCAGTTGGATTTATAATATTAAGCATGCAATTTTATCTGCCTTATAGAGAAATGTTTTTAAGTAAATTGTTACAAAAGATTAGTACTTTTCTTTCATTAATACTTTCTGTTCTCCATTTTTAAGGAGAACCTGCGTTCTTTCACAAAAGATGCTCGTGCTTTAATTTATAAAGATCTTCCATTTGAAACACTGGAAGTTGAAGCAAAAGTGGCATTAGAAATATTTCAGCACAATAAGTAAGTGTTGGCTTCCTCTAAAACAAAATTTAACCTCTCAAAGTTGTATATAATGAAGAAAATTCAGCTCTTTAAGAACTTTGATATTTGATGTACATAGGACACCTTTTACTTTTTAGCTTTTACATTTGTTCAGCTTATTATTTCCCTGAGAAGAAGTGACCCCCTCCCCAGCTTCTGATTCTTTTCTTCCTTTGTTCTCCTGTCTTTTTTTTTTTTTTTTGCCAGTTCTTCTCTTTGTGTTACCATCGCGGTGTGTTCCCCTTGTTTCCTTTCATTGTGAAGGGGGTAGCCTGTGTTACACTGTATTATTTTGAATTTAAACTTAAATTTATTTAAGCTGTATTGCATTTGGCAACCTTTCCTTCCCATCTTTCCACTTGTCAAATGAAAAGGGTAAGACAGCGAATGCCAGCTGTTCAGAAGCGGCTAACAGCTGAAGGAGAACGTTCACATGGCCAGATCTTAGTCTTCCCTGTGGGAATTATTCATTTGATGGATTTTCTTTGCCAACATTTTTAATTGTGCCTGGCTTCTCAATTCCCTTTCTCACTCAGAAAACCTCCAATTTGTCTTCTACTAATTATGAGAACATAAACTAAATTGTAGTATTAATCTTAACTAGAATCCGTTAGAAAGGGACATCTCAGAATTTTTTCACTTAGACATGTCGGTGGTTGATGTTGTCATTTACTAAGCTAGGGGATTCAGGAATGAGTTTGGTGAGAAGACGTGGTACGTTTTGTTCAGTTTGAGTATTTGGGGATGTAAGATGCTTGTCGAACACCCTGGTGAAGTCCAGGTGTTTTGCTTATACAGTTCAGGGCTCAGGAGCAGTATGTGGATGAGAAGCAGAGGTGTAGAAGAGAAAAGCACAGAGTGGCAGTTACGGCTGTGCACACCAGGGGACCAGCCCAGAGAGGACGCTTTGAGTGAAGAGAGCTGAGGGACAGAACTTGCAGGGCAGGGAGAGAAGGGTGACCAGAGAGTCACAGTACCAAGAGAAGCCTTCAGAAGTGGAGGTGAGCAGTGGAAATGAGGACCTAGCCTGGCACCAAGGAGGCACCTGTGGGTACTGGGAGAACGGTATGGTGGAGTTGTGAGGCTGTGGCCAGACCGAAAGAGGTGAGATGTGAAAGGGAGGCGGGAGGGGGAGGCGCCTAGTCTAACCCTCCCTTTCAAGCACTTTGGCTGAAGAGGAAGAGAGAGGGAAGTGGCTTTAAACACCTTTTTGTACATTTAGAATTAAAACTTTCTTTTTTTTTGCTGCTCTTTAGGTACAAAGTAGATTTCATAGAAGAGAAGGCATCTCAGAACCCTGAGAGAATAGTCAAGCTACACAGGTAAATAAAGATTAAAAAATTGACGTCTATGCTAATTGAATGGAAGGTTTAGTTTTATTGTTACCTGACTAGTATAGTTTGTACCTTTATTTGTTGTTCTTTTATCTTATTTTCTGTTGCTTTGTTTAGTTTTTTGATATGGTGGTGATTGGAAGCTCTGTTATCTTCAGGAAGGGTTGCGGTTTCTGTTCCTCATTTTGTTGTTTTTTACTTTTATATTTGTATTTTACGAGTTGGAAAGCATTGTTAAAAAATGTAATTTTTAGAGTTAATTTTGAAAATGGGTGAAATATTCTTTATTATTGATCATAAATCATGAATTGATCATAATTCATATGAAGTCTGTATTCATATGTGTATATAGAAATGTGATTACTGACTAATTAGTTACTACTTGTGTTACATGTAAGGAAGTCATATCACAGTGTGCTTTCTGATGCACAGATGAGAGAGGTAAGACAGGGCATTAGCAAAAATGGCTTCTTGGTCTGTATCTGTTTTTTCAACTTAATGTTTTCTTGACTCAGACTCAACTTTTTTCCTCTAGGAAGTTGCTCTTAGGGCACTACCTGGCCTACATACTAAAACTCAAAATTCTGTTGCATTAGTTGTTACAAGGTTATAGGTTATCAGATTTAGACATTGGATCCATTTGATGGCATAATATGTTCAGTGATCTTAAAAATCTTCAAAATTGTAGGAAAAAAAAGTTTCACCAATTTTAATTTTCAAAATTTTAGTCTCTTCACTTGAGATGGCTGTGTCATGGTTTACTCCAAACCAAATTGATCCATAGGCATTGTTCTTGATCAGGGATGTAGCAGCAAATAGAATGGATAAACTTTTTTTTTTTTTTCAAACTATTGTAAGTGATGTGATTTTATGATCTAATTTGTTTATTTTTAAAATCAAATCAGATTTGGTGACTTCATTGATGTGAGTGAGGGCCCTCTTATTCCAAGAACAAGTATTTGTTTCCAGTATGAAGTGTCAGCGGTTCACAATCTTCAAGCCACCCAGTCGAGTCTTGTACGAAGATTCCAGGGTCTCTCTCTACCTGTGCACTTAAGAGTAAGTAAAGCCAAAAATTTCAGGTTATTCAGTTTGGTTGTGAGTGTGATTCCAGTCTTGATTTTTATACCAATTGGAAGGACATGTATTTTAATTTTCATTAAATTGTGTAACACTAATATTTTGTCAGCTTGGGTTTATGATTAAAAAGAATTTTAGCCAGGATGTAAACAGATAATTTACGAAAGAAATATTAGTTGAAAAAATTAACTCAAATTGAGATAGTATTTTTAATGTTTTAAATTCATTTAGAAGAGGGTGCAGTGGGGAGCAGTGGGGCACGTATTGATGGGACCTTCTGGAGTGCCCTGTAGCCTTATATTTGGCCTATTCTCCCTAATTTTGAGGATCTGTGTCACCCCCTTCTCCTCCTGCCCTCAGTCTTTCCCAGCATCAGGGTCTTGGGGTACATAGTATATCTTTTCATTTATTTAAATCTTCCTTCATCAGCATTTTGTAATTTTTACCATACGTGTCCTTTATGTGTTTGATTTTTTTTCTCCACATGCCTTCCTTTCCTAGCTCTCTCCATTTCAGTAAATGAACTGTCAGCTACCTGGCTGTTTGAGGTAACCCTTGGTTCTCTGGTTCCCTCACAGCCAGGCCCCCTCCCATCCATCAGGAAGTTGACTCTTTAAAACATATCGTGAGTGCATCCACTGCCAGCAGCGCATCTACTACTGCTCCCCACATCCTGTCCCTCTTTCTCCCCATTCTCCTCCTTTGCTTTTCATTCTTGCCTCCAAAGCATATTCTCTAATGAGTAGCCAGAGTGATCCTTTTAATATACACATCAGATCATGTAATTCCTATGCCCCAAACTTTGCAGTGGCTTCTCATGAACAAATGCCGACCCTTCGCCCTGTCTCACAGAGCCCTACATTGTGCGATTCCTGCTTTCTCTGACTTCATCTCATACCACTTTCTCCAGCACACATTATATTCCACTCAAACCGTAAAGTCTCTCACTGTAGCTCATTCTGCCTGAGCCAGGTATGGTTTTCCCTTTAAATATACCACTCTTTGCTCTTTTTTCCAGAAGGGTTTATGTGTACGTATTTAGTAATTTTACCTTTTATCATAGATTTTACCAGCTCATCCAGTTTGAAATAGTCCCTGACCCACCCACATCCCTCAGTATCACCTTCAGCTGATTTTGTAAACACTGATGTGGTCATTTTGCACTTTGCAGTTTTCATTCATGCATTCTGAAAATTCTCTGCTGCATATGATTGTTAGTTTTTAAGGAAATTGGTTCTATAACATTACTGTTCTCTTTGTCAGTTTTTACTTGTTCTGTAGAGTAATCTGCTAAATCTTCCAGGTCTGCTCTTCTGATGTGAGATGTCGCAATTGATTCTTTGTGTGTGTGTGTTAAATTTTTATTAGAGTATAGCTGATTTACAGTGTCATGTTAGTTTCTGCTGTATAGCAAAGTGTATCAGTTATACATACACACATATCCATTCCTTTAAAGATCCTTTTCCCATACAATAGAGTTCATTATGGAGAACTGAGAAGAATTCGTAATGAACCTTTCCTTGTAATTACTTATGATTTGAACAATGACCAGTAGCATGTTGAAATTGGCTATTTAAGGAAGGAATTAGGGGTTAGTGGGAGAGACTTTTGCTTCCCATTAGAAGGAGTGCTTTCTATGGTGGTGCTGATTAAGAAGGACAAAGAGTGGCATGCTCAGTCCTAAGTCTCCTTTTCTTAGATGCTAAGCAGAGCAGTCCTGTATAGCGTGCGCCTTTTTCCCTACTCAGACTCACTTTTGTGACCTCGTAGCCTCAGTAGTAGTGCCTAACTTTCCATGTATTTGTTTTCTGTATTTGTTTTGTTTAAACCTATATAAAGACTCAGCCTCTTTGATTTTAACTTTGCTGCTTTATTTAATTCATAGTAAATCTTTTCTTTTCAAGGCACATTTTACGATATGGAATAAATTATTGGAAAGGTCTCGGAAAATGGTAAGTGTTTTTGATAGCATGTGAGTACATTTCTATGAAGAAATTTTCCTTGAAATTAAGCAACCACCACCACTACAACAACAAAATAATAAAGAAAAAGAAAAGGAAAGAAATTGGTTGTCTCATTAGCTAAAGCAGTATTGTGGTTGTTGACCTCGTTAGTATTTTTGCAAAAGAAAAGTTGTTATTTGGCAATTCTGTTTTTATTTGCTAATAATATGACAGTGATACTGTAGGAACTTGAAGAAAAATAAAACTTACTGTTGTATAGCAATAACAATTCTTTATGGCTGTAATGGTGTTAATTAAGTCTGTGCTATATTTTCTTGTGAACTTAGTGAATATTTAAGATTTTCCAGGTATGTTTTAAAGCTGCCTTGACAGTAGACACTTTAATATATAAATGTCCTGAAAAACCATTACCCAGTTAAATATTTATTATTTTGCATGATGATGTGTACAGCTAGCCTTTAGTAATGACCTTACAGGTAGAGTTTGCTATTTAGGCACTTAGCCATAATGTTCTTGTGCACAGATGTAATTTTCTTTTTCTCATGAGAAGAAAGTGTTTTTGAATAGATGGAATAACTTTGTCTCTTTGGTTGGTAACAGTGACCATTTTAGATTAAGATACTAGAGAAGAAATAAATATATAAGAAATGTAGGAAGTAGTAGAGATAGTAGCCTGGAGTGTCTAGAGGAAATCAGTGAGTAGCTGTTTTTACAATATTTATTTTGGTTCACTTTCCTCTTCCACTGCTTATTTTGCTTGTACAAAGGGAGTAGCTTAAACATATGGTTCATTGATTTAACTACATAGCCTTGTTATATGCCAGGGACTGTAGGTGCAGTAATGAACAAGATCTACTTGCTTTCCTCAAGGAAGTTACTTGAACAGCATAACTAGTCCTGCAAAGCTGCTAAGTCGCCTCAGTCGTGTCTGACCTTGCGACCCCATGGACGGCAGCCCACCAGGCTCCCCCGTCCCTGAGATTCTCCAGGCAAGAACACTGGAGTCGGTTGCCATTTCCTTCTCCAATAACTAGTCCTATAAGCAGACAATTCAGGTGTACATGTGGGGCTCTGGCATAAAGAAAAGGACCCAAGCCAAACCACTGGTTGGTTAAGGAGCGTTCCCAATCATTATTTCTTAAACTGGTTTTAAAGGGTGAATGGAAGTGGGCCAGGCAGATGATTTGCTTGCAGATGGGTTTATCCCAGCAGAAGCTGCTTGTCTAAGAGGCTGGTGGAATCGAATGCATGGTGAATGTGAGAGGAATCCGAATGCACACTCACGTGTGGGATGGGTGATGAGTCTGTTGGAAATAGAATATGAGGGGTTTGTCTTCTGTGATGTGGAATTTGCATGCCCCTCCATAAGATGATTGGAGGTAACTGGAGAATTTGAGTAAGGAAGTGACCTATTGATAAACTCTTCCTGTTTACAAACTCATTCTGGGGCCAGCATGGAAGATAACTGTGACTTAAGTCAGCAGCCCTCTCAGGGGTAGCAGATAGGTAACAAGACCCTGAAGTACAAGCAGGGCAGTGAGAATGGCTGTGAGAGTTATGTAGGTGGAATTAATAGGACTGTTGATCACGTATGCAGGTGAGAAATATGGATTCTCTCATGCCTGGCTCAGGTGTCTGAGTGGAGCCCTTCACTGAGATAGATGACACAGGAAGTAGAGCAGGTTGTAAGGTTATGAGGAATGCTGTTTAGCTCTGTTTCCTGAGTGACATATAACAAATATTAATATACAGATATCTATTCTACTAAACCTGTAGTATACTGTGTTCAAAATAGAATTACTGATTTTTTTCAACAAAATTGATTGATTTAAAATACTTTGTTGATTTCATTTTATAGATGAAAAATACAATGACAAACTTGAGAAGCCTAGATACATGCCTCAGATTATATTTTTAGTGGAATTCTACTTTACTTGATAATTTATATTGGGAGCTTGGTTGTGTAACTTTTCTTCTCTTTCTACTTAACTTTCTATAATAATTACTATTGAAAAAGAAAGGCAAAGGATTATTGAAAAACAAAGACTGCAGTAATTTTAAACGGCGAGTGAAGGGTAAAAGTGTTTATTAGAAAAATAAAGCTATTTATGTTTTTACAGGTAACTGAAGATCAAACTAAGCCTACAGAGAAGAGTGCATCTACCTAGTAACTTCCTCAAATTTAAATATGTATAGTAAATTAAAATAAAACTTTTCTATGTAGTGTTTGTGCATGCTTATAAAATGAACTGTCTTTTTTTCCCTGAGGTTTATACTGGTTTACTGTCTCCTTTCTCTGAAGGGTAAAACAATAAGAATTTTACATAGAAACAAGCCTGCCCCTTCTATCTGGATGCAACATTTTGGCATGTTTTCCACTTGCAGGGCTTTTTTGTACATATATAAACATCTATGTTGTTGTTTAGTTGTTAAGTCGTAACCGATTCTTCTGGCCCCATGGACTGTAGCTGCCAGGCTCCTCTGTCTACGGGATTTCCCAGGCAAGAATACTGGAGTGGGTTGCCCTGCCATCCTTCAGGGGATCTTCCTGACCCAGGGATTGAACCTGCGTATCCTGCATTGGTAGGTGGATTTTTCACTGCTGAGCACCAGGGAAGCCCCATAAACATATATGCACGGATAGAAAGTTAATCTTTTACAAACATAAATAGGATCTTACTAGTTTCCATTTTTCACTGTTTTAAACAGTGATGCAGTAAACATCTTTGTAAAATGTTTGCAAAATGGCATGCGTTTTTTGGATAGATAGATTAATTGCTACTGAGTAACTGAGTGTTTCCCATAAACCGGTCCTTGTGCTAAGCTTTTCGTATGGAATCTCGTATTTAATTTTCAGAACAGCTTGTTAATAAGGTTTCCAGTTTGCGAGTGAGGAAACTGGAAACTGGCAAGTATTAATAGCAAAGCTGGAAATTGGATCCAGGTGCTTTCACTCCCATGCCTTATCTCTTATGTACTGTGCTCTTGTTCGTGTTTAACAGGTGCATATGAATTTGTGAATCTTTCAGAAGATACTGATGGAGTTATATATTCATTTGTTCCTTTATTTCCTAGGCTGTGAATGATCTCCTTCCTCTGGAGTCAGATTTTTTGCTTATCTCAATCTTTCATGTTTCGGGTTCCCCCTAACCATTCCCCACCCCCAAATCTAGTGACTGTTGGTTGTTAGTTTTAATTGAGAATGCAGCTAAGGGAAGGAGATTGAGTGGTAGCGCTGTGGTATGGGTGAGGTTTGGCTTCTCTAAGGATGAGTAGGTGAAGCTGGCTGTTAGGATGGGGGTTTTCTAGTGCTAAAATGAAGAACTTGTCAGTTTTGGTGACTAGTTTCTATGGTGATTCTTCCGATTCTCTCTCGACTCTTCTTTAACTTATTTTATGAGATCCTGCCAATATTTTACCTGTGGACCGATGTTAGACTCAGGCCTTGCTGTATTTGGCAGTAGTGGGTGGGGGGCAGAGAACAACTGGTTTGTATACAGGCCTTTGTATATAGGCTTTTGCTGAGCCCATTCTTTTCAGTCCCTTTTCTGTCTTCCACCATCTTTGAGGTTCTCTGGCCAGCTGGGCAGGTCGGCTCCCTCTTCTGCTGGACTCCCTCGCATATTCTGGGTGGTGACATCCTCCACCGTTGAACTGGTCACTTCACTGTCCATCTTTTAGCAACTGGGTGAGATTTCTTGTCTGCTGCTGCTTTCCTCTCCCATACCCTTTGTTGTTTGTGGGTTTATGCTTTGAATTCTTTTAAAAAATTGTGAAATGTTTTCAGGTTACAAAATATAATTTAACACACCCTTATTTGGGTGGCCATTTTTCATGCTTTTGGGGCACCTCGTCCTCTTGAACATCCACTCTTTGGGGACTTCACCCTTTATGTATCCTGTCTTACCCAGTGGAGAGTAAAACTTAATCTCTAAGCTTTCCTCGGAATAAGAGCCTGGACAGGTGTCCTGGGCTCACTGGTTAGACACACCTGTCTGAAATTTGAAAGCAGTGCTGTGAAGACAATGGCATGTGAGTTTCATTTCGCCCAGGGGGGCAGTGACCAGACTTTCGAGGTGGCGGCAACAGCAGCGGCCGAGGTCTCGTCTGGTGGGAGGTGGGCTGAGCCTAGTTGTTTTCCCCCTGCAACTGCCCTGTGCTGTGACAGCGGGCATTTCTTTGGGTCCTGTAACCTGGTCTCTGAGCCTGAGCCTTGTGAACCATTTGTTTTTTGCTTAAATGAATAGATCCTGTTGTTTGCAACCAAGAATGTTAACCTATAGCCACTACTCAAATTAACCATCATTAATCTTTTTTCTTATCAGATCCTTTTGTTTTTAAATCAAGGAGAAGCTGCCTATCCATTGAAAATTTTCTTCACATTATTTCTTTCTAAGAACTCCTGTCCTTTGGTGCATATCCTTACCATTCATGATTTGCAGTGTATATTATTCTTTGTATGTTATACTGAACATAATTGGTTTCATGATACTCATGTTCTTTTGAAATTTGCTTCCATTGCTCAGCATTGTGTA
The DNA here is from genome assembly GCF_027580195.1 of Bos mutus. Taxonomy (NCBI): domain Eukaryota; kingdom Metazoa; phylum Chordata; class Mammalia; order Artiodactyla; family Bovidae; genus Bos; species Bos mutus. Next base: position 9,640,624 of record NC_091617.1, read on the forward strand.
TTCACATTTAACATGTTGATACATGTAGAGCTTGTGTGTGTGCTGAGCTGGTTAATGCATGTAGGTGTATGTAGTATCCCACTGTATGATTAATCCCATGATTAATTCATTTTCTTAATTCATTTTCTTATTGATGACCATCGAGGATGGTCTTGAGTTTTTAGTATTATAAATAGTACTGCAGAAAATACTCTGCTTATGTTTCTTTGTGTATACATTTGACAGTATCTGGGGTGGAACGTGAATCTTCAACTACTCAATACGTCAGCCACTGCAGCAGTGGTACCAGTTTACTCCCTATCAGCAGTCTGATAGTCCCTGTTTCCCCACTCCCTCACAAACACTTGTCATTGTCAGACAGTCAAATATTTGGTCAGGTGGATACACATGATCTAATACTGAGCATGTAGTGACAATGAACATCTCTTCATTTGTTTCGTAGCCAATAAGACTTCTTTGAGTTATCAGTTTACAGACTTTACCCATGTAATTTATTTATTTTTATTGGATCCTTGGTCCTTTTAATAGGAGTTTTTTTATACGTTCAGAAAGTTAAACCTTTGTCATTGCAAATCTCTTCTCTAGTCTGACTTACTTTGTTGATGCTATGTCTTACGTGGTCAGAATTACTCATCTTTTCCTTTATGATTTATATGCGTTTTGGAAATTTTAAAAAAGCCACCCCTAACTTGAAGTTAATAAGGCATTCTTCTTATAAGAAGGTTATAAGGTATTTTTTAATATTTTAAAGGCTTTTCATATTTAATTGCTTCATTTATTTGATATATGAATGTGAATGTGAAGTTGCTCAGTCACGTCCGACTGTTTGCGACCCCATGGACTGTAGCCTATCAGGCTCCTCCGTCCATGGAATTTTCCAGGCAAGAGTACTGGAGTGGGTTGCCATTTCCTTCTCCAGGGGATCTTCCCGACCCAGGGATCGAACCCAGGTGTCCCGCATTGCAGGCAGACGCTTTACATTTAATTTTGCATTTAGAGTGAGGGGAGGCATCTAATTTTGAATCCTTTCTAACCCCACATGGATCATCAGTTATTCTACATCATTACTTCCTCCCTCATCTTCTGAGGTTACCACGTAATGTATCAGATTCCTTTACATGCCTGAGTCCTCACTGATCGTTTGTCTATCCCTGTACTACTGTCACAGTGTTTTAATTCTAACTTTGTAACATGTTTTGATTTATGGTATGGTGAGTTCTTCTTATTTTTTTTCCCCCAAATTTTCATGATTGTTGGATCAGCTTGTCAACTTCTGAGTGGCTAGTGTGAAAAGCTGTTTTTCTGATAAAACAGCTTTTCTACAGATATTTCTACATGAGCTTCTTTAGGTTAGTGGTAAATAGTTTTCATTCCTTTTAACTTTTTATGTCATTATGTTTTAGGTTTTCTCTTTAAAAAAGCATATAGGAATCTTTTTTCTTCTTAAATCCATTCTCCTACAGCAATTGTGGATTTGACATTTTATATTTGCCTATTTTATTTAGAGACTGTTAGCACTGTGTATTCCAGTTTGGAATTGTTATAATGTGGTGGCAAATTGTTTCCTTTTTATCACTAGATAAGGATCCTCTGTACCCCTAATAATGCTTTCTGCCCTTAATCTGGTTTCCTCAATCTATTTTTTCTTTAATCTGGTTCTATTTTCACATTACATTTTTATTAGTGTTTACATAGTATACATTTTTCTGTCCCTTTTCAACTTTTAAAAAATGTTGTTATGTTTTAAGTCTGTTTTTCATAAATAGCATAAAATCATTGAACTTTCTTTTAAAATCCAGTCTTGGAATTACTGTCTTTTAAGAAGTATGTTTTAATTCATATAACCCTTCTTGTGATTACTACTTTGCATTCTTTCCTTTCTTGCTAAACACTGGATTTTGATCCAGTTTCCTTTTCTTCCTATTTTATTTTTTTAAATTTATTTTTTATTGAAGGATAATTGCTTTACAAAATTTTGTTGTTTTCTGTCAAACCTCAACATGAATCAGCCATAGGTATACATATATTCCTCCCCATTTTGAACCTCCCTCCTGAGTAATATTCCATATTACTCATTCCATAAAAAGGAATGCATTTGAGTGAGTTCTCATGAGGTGGGTGAACCTAGAACCTATCATACAGAGTGAAGTGAGTTAGAGAAAGATAAATATCATATTCTTATGCACATATATGGAATCTAGAGAAATGGTACTGAAGAATTTACAGGGCAGCAATGGAGAAGCAGACACAGAGAATAGACTTTTCTTCCTATTTGAGAATTTACATATTCTGTTTCCATTCTTTCAGCCTATAGAATTCTATTTGTACTCAATATTCCATTTGTGTTAAATAAAGGTGTACCGTTGTTAAGTTAGAACCCTGTTGATGGTTGACTTTACGTTTTTGCTTTTAAAATAACGCTTCAACTGATAACCTTGTACATATGCTACTCCACATGTGCTGGTAGTTCTATAATATAAATTCTTAATAGGTAATCCTCTAGGTCAAAGGGTTATGTGTATTTTAAGTTTTAATAGGTAACATCCTTTTGAAGATTATTGTTAGATTTTAGATTTGATAAATATATTAAAGGTAAAATACTTATTTTTAGGGAAAGCTACTCCTGCAATGTTATTTCTAAGGGATCTCAAAGTTGGGTGTTACATCAAGCCTGCCTGGAGGGAGAAAAAGGACAAATTTTTGTATATATACTTTTGGTGATGGAATTTCTTAAAATGAATATGGAGACTGCCCTCTTGAGCTGCAGAGTTTAGGAAGAGCCAAACTGGTGCTCAAGTTGAGCCCATGCACGTTTATTGAAAAAGAGTCCCTCAGGTCTGAGAATACAGATATGCCAGGTACAGACAGTCTCCAGCATCAGAACAAGTTGTATTTCCAGAGTCAGTGGAGACTTGGATACGTTTTCCCATTCCACTTAAGCAGCTGTGAGCAAGGCCCTGGGTTGAGTGGAATACAGAAAAGTTTACAGTGATATTTCTTCCCTGCAGGAGCTCACGATCTTGAGGAGAGGACAGTGTGTACGCAGTGAGGACAACGCAGGGCACAGCGGGATACTCCTTTACAGGAGAGCTGCAGACTGCTTGGGGGGAACGGGAGAAGGATCCCTTTTGGGTGCAGCCCTCTTCAGGGCTCTTTGCCTGTGTTCTCAGCATGGGCAAACGGGTCAGAAATTGCTGAGCTGTCAGCATTTGGGAAAGGGTAGGATTTTCCTAAGTGGAGACTGGGTATGAAGGTTGGTGAAGCCTCGACAGCCTAGGAGTGTGAGAGTGAGATAGGATGGCAGTGACATTTCACACTTGTTTCTTTAGTCAGCCCACCCTTTTGGCAGGAACTGGCATCTAGTCCCTTCTTGACCCTTCCTAACTACTGTTCTAAGCTGATCGGTTAGGCCTACATAGTGTCAACACAAGGTCACTGACTGGTTCCAGTTGGTGGCAGCTGGTTTTAGTGGGCAGCTTTCAAGTCAGGTGGGTTTGTTGGAGATGGTTAGGGTGTTTTGAGCAGGGAAGAATAATGGGACCTGAAATTTAATTGCTGCTTATCCCCCGAAGAGGTCAAGGATAACTACATCTCACCACTGAGCCCTCATGGCAGAACTGGTTACACAGAGAATGGTGTGTAAACAGACATTACACCTGTATGTTGCAGGATTTCTGCTGACCACCATTCCTAGTTGCCATGTCAACAATGGGCTTCCCAGGTGGCACTAACTGGTAAAGAACCTGCCTGCCAACGCAAGAGACATAAGAGACGGGTTCGATCCCTGGGTTGGGAAGATCACATGGAGAGGGGTATGGCAGCCCATTCCAGTATTCTTGCCTGGAGAGTCCCATGGACAGAGGAGCTTGGTGGGCTGTAGTCCATAGGGTCTCAAAGAGTGGGACATGACTGATGTGACTTAGCATGCATGCATGTCAACAGTACTCCTGGATAGAAACTACTGTTCTTTAGAGTCAGTTTATGAACCACTTGTATCTGGATCACTTGGTTAGCTTGGTAGAAAAGTAGTTTCCTTAGTTTTATTACAGAATCATACATATATATATATATATATTTTTTTTTTTTTTTTTTTTGGGGAGTGGGTGGGTGCATCTGCGAACCTGCCCCTTGATAAGTTTCCCAGGTAAGAATCACTGCCCTAGCTCTTCAGTTACATATAGAACTTCCCAGTCATTTGTTTGCTATAATGAACTTTTATTTACCGCAAATCACCTCTTTGAGCCTATCAGTATAAAGTGAAATGTTCATTGTATTTACACTAGTTTCTGTTTTCACAGTTGGACTTGGAATAATGGTGTAATTAAGTCAGTAAACAGTGAGTGGGATGTGGAAATGCAGGATGGAAGATGGGCCATCAGGGGTACCGCTTCCTCTAGTGCAGTCATCCACACACCAGAACAAATTAGGATTCAGTGTGTGAAGTGCTGGTGATCCAGCAAACCCCTGAGCTTTGCAAAGCAGGGTGGAAGAGTCATCCAAGAACAAGACATCATTGGGATGATAGTTGAGAAATGCACCTAACAAAATCGTTACTTAAATGGTTAGGAATATATATGTGTTAACCCAGGTGGCGCTAGTGGTAAAGAACCCGCCTGCAAATGCAGGAGAGGTTAAGAGACGTGAATTTGATCCCTGGGTCGGGAATATCCCCTGGAGGAAGGCAGGGCAACCCACTCCAGTATTCTTGCCTGGAGAAATCTCATGGACAGAAGAACCTGGGGGACTGGTCCATAGGGTCGCAAATAGTCAGATACGACTGAAGCGACTTACCACGCATGCATGTGTTAGTCAGCTGAAGATTAACACTGAAGACTTGGATTAGTTAAAACACACATTCACTTTTCTCCTTAATTGGTCTACATTTTTCCCTTTATTTTTAATCTAATGGGTCTATCTGGCTGCCAACAGTGAATAGGAAAGGACTGGTCTTTAGCAAGTTTCTGGAAAAGAGTCAGATCCTAGACAACCCTCTTGACATACTTCAGTGTTTTAAAATAAGAAATTAGGTCCTGCATAATGTAGTGCTTCATTCAGTTCAGTTATTCTGTGTACAAAATTGGGTTCCTTTTCCCTTGGCCTTCCTTTTTCCAGAACTCTCCTTTACTTCAGCCACGTTTGGTTTGCCACTTTAACACACACACACACACACCCTTCCTCCAACTCAAATGCACACCCAGTCTTACTCATGCTCCAAGAATTTTTGAAATGACTGACTATATTGATCTGATCCATCTGAGACCAGGAGATCAGGAACTAGAAGTCTAAGAGGTTAGGCTAAGAGGAAACCCAGTGGCCCTTGCAGTATCTAGGTTCTCTGAGTGTTCATCATAAGGTTACAGTTAAACTGAAGTTACTCTGTCCTTGGGGAGATCTGTGATGGTAGATCACTCACTTTAGAGACTGAAATTTAAATGTCTTAAAGCTAGTGTTTATTTAACACTTAATGCATAGTAGACACCATACAAACACTTTGATTTAAGCCTGTTATCCTTATGAATGTAGTTGTCATTTTACTGATGAGGCTGAAGCTTAGATTAAGTCACTCCCCTTAGTTTCATCTACTCTAGTGCTTTTCAAATGAAGCATTTCACAGCATGGTTTTAAAATCTGCCTTTTTGATGTTTGTAGTGTTTCATCATAACAGCAGAAAGGTAATACTAGCTACTGTATCCCAGGCCTTAACACTCTGGGTCTTGGTGGCTGTAGGTAGCAAGCAGGGTTCTGAAGAATTGGGAATCAAAACAAGGACTCCTCTTGTAGCCAAGCAGTGCAGATGAGATGAATAGTCCCAAGAAACACCCTTCAGTGCGACCTACCTATGTAGGGGCTCCATGGAGTCCAGTGTTCACTCCAGGGGTTAAGAGGAGAAGTTTATCTTGGCAGCAGATAGCTTGAACAGAAATGGGGGACAGGCCAAGGGGATGCCCTCAGATGAGAATACTGTGTCCTAGGAGGCAGGAATGTTCCCCTTAGTATTCTCATAATTTTTTCCCATTGTCTTTTCTTGTGTAAATAGCTTCTGAAATTACAGTTTGTATTGCAAAAGAAAAAAAGACTATAACAAAATTATTTTAAATCAACTGAAGACTCAAGAGATTTATTTGGTTAGAGTGCATAACCCATTTGACAAAAATGTTGAAAAGAGTTGCTTAATACAAATACACATTAAATATGCTAACAATTATAATTAGCTACATATATGTAAGAGATGTAGTCCTATAATTATGGAGAAAAGTTGCATAGGAATCTGAACCTGAAAAATTCTCTAAATCAAATCATTAGCTTTTCACTAACAAAGGAGGATTAGTTCTTGGATTAATTTTACTATAACATTAACGTACGCTATATTTTACACTCTATATTTTACAAACGAGTTCTCTATCTCATGTAAGCCTCATACCAACATTTTAAAGTATTAGCCCAATTCTGTGGAAGGAGAAACAGGCTGAGAGGAAAAGTGGATTCTCTTACCCCACAATGTTATTATGTGGCCGAGCTGTTGAATTTGAAGCTACATTTGGGACTTAATTTCACGTACGAAGTTTTTAATTAAATCTTCATGTCTTGTAGGGAAAAACAGAGGTTAGCTCTCAGATGTCATTTACCTTACTAATTTTAAAAAATATTTCATTTTTAAAAAACAAATTGTCATAGCCTGTCAGTTTCCCCTTAAGATTCAAAATATCCATTTTACAGTAAAGTTATCTAATGGAGTTATTACACAGGGGAAAACATCGATTTCTAAATCTTTAAAACACATTTCTGGACAATCCATGATGTAACCAGTGGATAATAGTAGTCCTAATTTTCAATTACAAAGATATTCTGGAAGCTTGTTTCAGAATGTGTTTAGTCCATATTTCTTCCAGTGGAACTGTTGAAAGTGTTTATGAACAGTTTCATAACCAGAACGAACAAACCATAACTTTAAAATTTAAAATGACACGAATACATGTTCCACTAAAGATACAGATGTGGACCTGAGGATTAAAGTAAAATTACTGGCATTCAGGCTATGGCTGATAAGTCTTTAAAATGACCTTACTCTTACAACTTAATTTAAGGTGGAACATCCCAGTGACCAGATAAAGATTAACAGAAAATAATAAAGCCTACAGTCAGAGTTGATCCAGCAGGGTGACTCACACTTCTTTGTCACCGTCCCACAGCAGCAGTTGGTTCCATGTGAACGTGTGTAACAGGCACCGTGCCCTGTTAATGCTAACATGTAGGAGTCAGTCCAAGGTAAAAACCCCTATCACGATTAGCATTAACAGCACACAGCCCACAGCAAGCCTCCAGCACTCGGAGGATGAGACATAGAGAACTTAAACCACAGATGTCCCCTTCCTGGTTTGCGCCACCTGCAAGAGAGAGAAAAATGATCGTGTACACACATGCAGTTATAAAGCTGGAGTTTCAGAATATCAATCTGAAAGTAAAAAGTTTTTTTTTAAGGGAAAGAATTTATTAAATCCTAGTTATTTGTGGAAAAGGGTAGAGAAATTGGCAACTAAAGGATGATATTTTTACCTTTAAGTGTATTTGAAGACTATCTTAAAATTTGTTTAAAATTCTAATGTAGTTTTGAAGTATTCACACGTATGTATCATTTTCTTTATAACAAAAGCGAAAGCACTCTTCAAAGTCCAAAATGCTGAAATGCAAAGGGGAGACCTTGCTTCCTGACGTAGTACTATCTTTTCTGATTTATCTCTCTCCTAGGAAGTAGGTAATTTAAGTAGAAGGCCAAAATATTAAAAATAGTACTCAGTGATTTATAAAGATTAAACTGAGTTAACTTGTTTTATAGAGGTAGATTTTGGGCTAGATTTTCATTCTGTAATAAAGTGTTGTGGTTTTACCTCTTTTTTTTTTTCTTTCTTTTTTCAGGAGATATAACACAGGCAGTGGAGGTGTTGTCTAGAAATGAATTCACCATAAGATGGCCCCCTCTTCTATTTAGAGATTCCTTAGGGGAAAGCACTACCAGTGGCTTTGGTTTTGATCTACGTAAAGGAAGTATGACTTACAGAGCGCTGGGTTTCAGACTACTTGCCTTCAGCAGAGTGGATTAAAAAAAGAAAAAGATGAATTTGCTACTTCCTGTCAGGGACTGATTTTACTCTCTGAGATACAGTGACATTTCTCCCACAAGCTTCTGGTTTCGGTGTTACTACAGCAGAACCTAGAAGTTAGAGTATCATTCAAGTGTGTGGTTGCCTTCAGCACAAGAGGGGAATCACCTTCTCTTTTATTTAATCATGAAACCAGCTAGATGTGAAATTGTGATTAAGTTCAAAAGAAGTGTATAAAGTTAAAAATTCCCCAATGAATATATTTTGACAGGGCAGAATATCGTGGTTTGGAAATTTCCAGACTAAGGAAATTTGTCATTACTGATAGTTCTTTTTTCTCTTGAACTTTGCTGTTTTCTGAGATGAATTAATGATGAAGAACTTTGAATTCAGTGATGTCAGTTCAGGATTTTAGTTTTTTTTTTTTTTTTTAGATTTTCAGTCAATAAAGGTTGTAAAGATAAGGACTTTTTCCCCTCCTTCACAGAGCCTTGGACTCAGTAAATGCACATTAATATCCCAACGTTACTTCCTCCGGCCAATACAATTCAACCTTCTTTTAAAGAACTGTGTCTAATTTGTTTTTAAGGTAAACTGCTTGCATACTGTTCTTCCAATAAATTTTACTCCTGGTCTTTAAAATGACATCTGAGCATAGGTATGAAACGAAATATATTTAGTATAATAATCAGAGTCTTTTTCTCTTTCATCTTGTTTCACAATTGCCTGGTGTGAGTGTTCAGAAAAGTGGCAGTGGTTTTCACAATATTGTATTACAAATTGTAGTAGCTTTTTTTTTTTTTTTTTTTTTAACCACACAGCATAGCATATGGCACCTTAGTTCTCTGACCAGGGATCCAACCCATGCACCCTGCAGTGGGAAGGAAGTGTGGAGTCTTAACCACTGGACCGCCAGGGAAGTCCTTTAACAACTTGTATTTTTTTTTATTGGTTCAAGCACTAAAGGTATGCTGAAATAAAAGTGTCCCACGGGTCTCCTTTTGTTCTCAGTACTCAGATGGAAACTGTGGTACTGTGTTATCAGACAGACCCCTCAGGCACGATGAATTCCTAAGTCGTGTCTGACTCTTTGTGATCCTGTGGACTGTAGCCCGCCTCAGGCTCCTTTGTCCATGGGGATTCTCCAAGGAAGAATACTGGAGTGGGTTGCCCTGCCTTCCTCCAGGGGATCTTCCCCACCCAGGGATCTAATCCAAGTCCCCTGCATTGTAGACAGATTCTTTACTGTCTGAGCCACCAGGGAAGCCCCCAAATATGCTACACAATTTTAAATATCACTTAAAGCATAATGAGAGATGAAAAGCATTAATCCCAATAAACCACATAAAGAAGAACTATCCCAGGATAGTATTTTTAAAAGTATAGTCAGCAGACTTTGAGACATTAGAGTGACCAGCAGGTCACTCACCCAGCAGTGTCAAACTGCTCACTTTCACTGTTTTCACCTGGGCTTGCAAGGAGAACCCAACGACAGAACTGCTATGCGTCTGAGTGGAAATTAGTGATAACAGACAACAAAGCCTAGTCAGTTAGCCAAGGCATTGGGCACAGGATGATGTCAGGAGGTATTAAAAAACGAAGTGGTGTTATTCTGGAATTAGAATAGCCACCCAGCTGGTAGAGTGGCAGAGGAAGAATTACAGACCCAGCAATCAATAGCTACAGAGGCTAACCATTTGAAAAGACTGTAACCAGCGTGATGTGCAGTATAGATCAACACCGAGAAATTTATATAGATTACACAATATGAATTAGAGTGAAGGTCTTGACTGGGATTCTTCTAAAGATCTACTTCAAACCCCTTGCGCCACAATACTTTTAGGCCTACAGTATGAAATGTCCATTGTGAGTATAAACTTGACTCTAGCACAGTTCTTTTCAGGAGCTGAAGATGCCAGCATGCTAAGTTGCTTCAGTTGTGTCCAACTCTTTGCGACAGACACCATGAACTGTAACCCGCCAGGCTCCTCTATCCATGGGCGTCTCCAGGGAAGAATACTGGAGTGGGTTGCCATTTCCTCCTCCAGGGAATCTTCCCAACTCAGGGATTGGGTCCGCAGTCTCTTATATCTCCTGCATTGGCAGGTGGGTTTTTTTTACCACTGTCAAAGACAGGTTCCAAGTTAAATATAGTACCTGAGAGTATTTATTATTTAGTAGAGAAGAAAAAGTCACTCAGTCGTGTCCGAATCTTTGGGACCCCATGGACTGTAGCCTACCAGGCTCCTCTGTACATGGGATTTTCCAGGCAATAGTACTGGAATGGATTGCCATTTCCTTCTCCAATTATTTAGTAATTGAATGTCAAAACTACTCCTTCTTATCTTGAGTTAAAATCTGCCAAAATGCAGTAGTACCTGCACTAGATACATAACTACAATAGACATCCTTCATTATATGACAAACCTGTTTCCTCTGGTAGTCAGATCTAACCTGAAGACAGCACTCTGGGGAAAGTTCCCTTAAGGTATGCTTTACTGAAGGATTTTGTTTTTTTTTTAGGGGAGCATATGATTTCAACATATCCTTTTATTCTTACCTTACTGATTTGCCAGGAATGACATTAGCTGTATATTCAGAGTAGAATATGTTTTAGACTTGTTACTAAGGATCTCTTCACACATGAATTATAAGTTAGATCCTTCCACAACTTTCTATATCTCTGTGTTTTCTTATTTTGCTTATTTTCAGCACCAACCACTTAATATTTGCATACCAAAACAACTGCATGCTATAAAGTTTTCTTTAAAAAGAAAAGTCACAGTGATTGACTCTCATAACCAAGCCATCAGGGACAGCTCTCACTTTACTCAGCATGAAAGGTACAGATATTTTGATACTATTAATTTGCTGTTACAAAGTGAATATACACTTATTTCTACTAAAAGGCATGATCCTATATTGATGTAGTCATACAAATTCTAGCTCCAAAACCATTTTAATAGGTGAAAAATAATGAAATTACACTTTTGAAAATTAAAATGATTAAGTTTAGACAACTTCCTTGAACTATTTCCCCATTTTTATTTAATTTTCTTATATACCAGTAAAAAACATAACCATTAAAATGAAATTCAATGTTGATTCTTATTTGGATCTACTCACTGAAAGTGACTACCATATATAAGTGTATAAGAAAGCATTTATTTTCTTTCCCACCAGAACTTACCCTATGTTTTGAAGTCCCTGTTTTAAGTCATAAAACTAAGTGGTGAAGTATGTAAAAAATCAAGATTCCAAGAAAGTCTATACTTGCCATTGTTCATCTTTGGAAGAATAATCTCTTGATTAACTTTTGACTTAGGGTGCTTGCACACATGATGCTCCAAGGCCCTGCCCTCTAAAAATTCTACATCATAATGTTTCCCTTCCCTTTTACTTTGTCTGAATTTCTTACCATGAGAACCATTGCCTTTGATAGAAGAACCAAGATGGCAGGTAAGGTTTCAGTTAAAAAGTCCTTGAAATACAAGTCAGTTATTTGGAGAAGGAGAAGAAAGGTGGCGTAGAAGCCCCTGCATGGACACGTCGACACAGACTTGCTTATTAGGTTAGTTAGCTGCTGCTGCTGCTCCTGCTGAGGGTGATTTACAGGAAAGATACACCCTCAATTATCTGAGAGCTCCTCCTTTCCAAGTCCAGCCTAAAAGAGTCACAGATTCAGTACTGAAAACAGTATCACCTGAGATTTACTTCAGTCCTCTGTGTTTCAACCTCTGTGTATTATAAAACTGCAAAAAAGTGTTTGATTTCTCAATAATTCTTCATAAAAACCTTCGATATTTGGTGACAAAAAGAAATATTCAAGTGACTGGCTTTCTAAAGTGTGTATCTTTGTGTGAAGTTTTTTTTTAAAATCACTTTGTGTAGAAAATGAGTATTCCGTGTTACATTTCAGTAACTGATTTTAGAGTTAAGTCAACTTCTGTGGTGTCAGGAAATGGGGCAAAGAGGATTATGTTCCCCTTGAGTTCACATGCATTCCATCATTAAAGAGGGATCGATGCCCAAGGAGTATGTTGCTTTCTCTGTTTAAAAAAAGTTACAAATGAAAATCTTAAAGTTAAGAGGAATTGATGATGTGACCTGCTACCAAATGAGATGGTATCTAACTAGGGACATGTCTAATAAAGCACACAAATGCATCTTCTAAAAGTAAAATGGATTGTTCTGCAGAAATTACCCATATCATGACCTCTTGATGAATAATAAATTTACTTTTCATATCATTAAGTTTACATTTAAGGAAAATTCCCTGTATAAGCCATTGTTGGGGAACAATTACAAACTATGTCATGATATTTTCTTTCATTTACTTCTATAAAAATCTAACATCACTTTTTTTGAGTTCTAATTAAGAATTCTTTAATGAAAATACCTGCTTTTTCTAAATTAAGAGCTCTTGACTAAAAAGACTGGTTTGCACATGAAACAGCTTTACTAGAACATACCTATGTGTCTTTTGAAATTCAGAAAATGAGTGTTTTTAAAGATATATGCCAATAATGATTTTAACACATAAAACTAAGTATTTCATACTTTCGAACTGTCTCAGAAGAAAGCCAAGATGGATACACAGTATCACCGTGGAAACATTATACTGAGGGACCATTTAATTGTAAATGTGCACAAGAGGAAGAATACTAGTCTTCAGAGTATTATTCTGCTTTTCCCAACTTTAAAACCAGGAAGTTTTCACTGAAACTCCTTTGGAACTTACTTACAGGCTAAGTAACCTTTCCAGTAGTTCTGTTATGGACAGTGATTAATACTTTCAGATAAGATGGTGGGGGAAAAAAAAAAGGTTAGATATATTTGCCCCCAGAGTCATTCTGTGGAGGAAGCAGGAGGAGTAGGTTGAGTGTTCACAGAGGGGGCTTCCTCCACGCCCTGACCTCAGGCTGGCTCAGCTTTAGGGCTGAAACTTCTGGAAAATGTTATCAAACCAACACGATAAAGACCAGGGGTGAGAAGGAGAGAACTCAGTGAGGATGCATTCTACTGCTGAAAGTCATAGCCCTGAATCCTTCCTTCCTATGGACACACGAGGTTTCCCACATACCTGACAACTTCAACTTTAAAGGATCCTATGTCCAGAAGAGAATCTGAATCATAAATTTTCTCTTTTTCACTTATGGCTAATTTTCAATGTCTTTTCTCTTTCCTTCCCTCCACCTCCCCCAGCTCAGGGAAAAGAAAAGGGGGTGGCGGTTTTCAGCACTGGATGTTTGCCATCCTTTTGGGGTCACCTTTTCCAGAAGGCCTCCTCTGTGCATCTGAGTTTACAGGGCTTATTGTCAACACTGAATTTCAGCAAAAAGCCTCCTTTAACACTTCCTATGGGTAGGGTCCCCTAGGTCTGCCATTATAGGAAAAATCAGCTTTTTTATTTCTATGAGCCACAGTTCATAAACTTCTATCTCTATACACCATCAGGGCAAGGAAAATTTTGTGTACCGAGAAGCTACAGTTTGTGAGACAAACTGAGCAAGTTCTGGGAACTGTTTAGTTTTGCCCGTTTAAAAATTTATTTTTCTTAAGATGTGACAAGTATAGGATACCCTGGGTTACAAGGCAAACACAATACCAGTTACTTCTACGCTCATAGCATTTTACTCAGAGCCTTAACATACCGAGCGAGTGTGTTACATGTGCTGCTCCACACGAAGTGGTCTCTAGACACACCCTCATACACACTCTCAGGCTCCAGACAGTCCTATTTCAATTGCTCAAGGATAGATTTGTCCACCTTGCCTTCTTTCTCTGGCAGAGCGGAAACTCCTGGAGGCTGGGTTCTCTGTCTTCTGCTGTGACCCTCCCTGCTGTCTACCCCAAGGCTGTCAGTCCTCTCTGCGGACTCAGAGAGAGTACTCACCACACTGCACCGTGGTGATTATTTTATTCCTTTATTTCATTCCTTAGTGCTGACTGCGCCTGAGGGCAGGGACTGGCTCTTACTCTGGGGCCTGCTGTGTTGCTTGGTAACTCAGTAACTGCTTTAAAGGCTCAATCTGAATCCTCCAAAGGCATTTCAGTCTGCCCATCTGGCTTGGCTGTGACATGGGAGCGTTTCAGTAAGATCTAACTAATAAGCAGGTTCTTGGAGAGTTAGGGTAGTAGAAGCTTATAAATGTGAAAATAGATCAGTGAGGTTTGTTGGTTTTCCAGATGAGTAGGGACCACAGCTCCAATAATTTGGCCACCTGATGCGAAAACCCGACTCACTGGAAAAGACCCTGATGCTAGGAAAGACTGAAGGCAGGAGAAGGGGACATCAGAGGACGAGAGGGTTGGAGGGCATCACCAACTCAATGGACATGAGTTTGAGCAAGCTCTGGGAGATGGTGAAGACAGAGAAGCCTGCTGTGCTGCAGTCCATGGGGTTGCAGAGTTGGACACGACTGAGTGACTGAACAACAAAGGACCATTTACATTGAGAAGATCCTAGGCTTGGACCTCAGTCTACAAAGTATAATCATTAATGGATAAAGCTGGAGAATTCTACCAGATATGATCATCTGAAGTTGTAGATAAAAATTAGGTTCTATTCCTGTTTTTTTTTTTTTTGGAACCACACTTGGATGCCATAATCTTGTTTTATTTTCCTTATTCTTAGGAGATAACATGCCAAAACATTTAGAAGTGAGATGCTAGGTCTGCTTATAGGTACGGACATAGAGAGGCGGAGAGGGACAGAGAAATAACGCAGACGTGGCAGATGCTAACCATGACTGAATCTCAGTGAAAGGTCTGCTGTTTTCAACCTGCCTGGGTTCCACCCCTGACCCCAGCAATGTGACTAGCTGTGTGCTACTTGGCAGTTGAATTGAGCTCTTTAAGTTTTAGCTGCTGTGTAGATGAAGTGACAGGATGAACGTAAAGCATTTGTCGGGTGCTAGGCTCATCGTCACAGTGGATGCGAGAGCCACGGTACTAACATCAGTCATGAATACTTGCTGAGTGCCCATAAGTCTCTGTACATTTATTACATGTTGCACTTGTTTTAAAAGTACAAGTCAAGATACATTTACTACTGTATACCTGAATCATTATACAAATTAGAGGTTATCAAAAAACCTGTTAAGACAGCTAGGAACCTATACTGTATATAGAACATTCTCATTTATGAAGTCATGACAAAAAACGTCATTATCTGTCATTGTCCTTATTCAAGCATCAGCTTCACAATTTCATAAAATTAGCTGTTTGATAGACTTCAGTAATCTTTTCTTCTGCCAGTTCTTTAACCTTATGGACCCACGCTAATTTTTTAGCATTAAAATAGAGGTATTCATAGCCTATGCCCCCTGACCGATGTTAAGCCTCATTTTCCGGCTAGTGTGTCATCTTGCCTAAGGGAACTGTGCCTTTTGGTTCAAAGTGCTTTTCTACTTTGCTGTGAGTCCTGGAGTTGTGAGTGAGGAGGCTGAACTGCTCAGATGTGTGGCGTGTTCATTTGAGGAGAGATGCACTTTTGGGGTGGTTATGCTTGAAGCCCTGAGTGTTGTAAGCCCAAAGACAAGACTGATGGACACAGCCTAAGTGTTTCATGGCAGGAGAGAATTATATAGCAGTGATCAAATTTAAAACACTGTATTTCCTTAAGAGTCAGAGATAAAGCAATATATATATATACAAAGAATAAAGTAATACATGTATGTGTGCGTGCTCAGTTGTGACTCTTTGCAGTCCCATGGACTGTAGCCCACCAGGCTCCTCTGTCCATGGAATTTCCAGGCAAGAATACTGGAGTGGGTTGCTATTTCCTACTCCAGGGGATCTTCTGCATTGACAGGCAGATTCTTTACCATTGCATCACCTGGGGAGCCCAATACATACATATATATGATGTAGTGAAAAGGTAGGATAAAGAGAAGCTTTTAAAGTTTTAATATTTTTCCTTGAGAAAGAAACGTTTGACGATTTTCTTATTCTATCCAATTTCAGCCAACATGTGACAGTTTTGAAGAAGTAAGATCAGTGAAAGGCAAACGTACCTTCTCTAGTTAGTTACACTGGTACTTACTCTCTTTAGATACAGAGGCTATGAATCCACTGAATCCAGCTGTGTCTTAGGAGCTATATGGAAGTGAAAAGGTACTCACACTGGAATCAGAATTTCATCAGCTTAGGAGACTTTGGAGATGACTTTCATCCCAGCCACTCATTCATTATAGAGATGAGAAGAATGAGGCTTAGGAATTTGCACAGAGCTGGGACTTAGAAACCTGCCATGATTCCCAGGTTGGTGCTCTTTCCATACCAGGTTTCTGCCCTGTGAGGCAGAAGGCCTCATATGAAAACAACAAAGGTGTTAAAATCAATACCTTCATCTAGGCAGTGGCCAGTGACCTCACAAAACTGTAGAGATGCCAACTTGTCAAGACAGAGGTGCTCAATCCAGGAGCAAGGAGGAGTTCTCCTACCAGTCTCTATCACTCAAGTTATTTAGTCCTTCTAGGTCTAAAAGAGATTATGAAACTCCACCCGCAGGAGGGTCATGGCTGAGATTCAAGGACGCCTGGAGCCTCCTGACACTGAATGTAAAATTGGGTGTGAGCACGCACATTAAAAAAGAAAAAAAATCTGGGAAAAGCATACATAACCTCCATGAGATTTGACACAGGAAAAAATAATGTTAACTATTTCTTTGATATGAAAAATTTCCTTTCAATTGAACGGTAGATCTTAGTCATGACATAAAACAGCTGATGAAAAAACTTTTCAAAAGTTAAAACTTAGAACTTTTTCTTGGGTGGCTTTTTTGATTCACAGAAGACTGATTTGATGACAGAAGCAGAAAGATGAAGGTTATTAATTTTCCATGTTTGTGACTGGAAAGCCCAGAATGATAAAATTCACAGCACATTCTACCTAGTTATGCTACTGCAGTTGAACTGCATGCATAGCAATGGCATTCAGGGATTTGGGATTTTCTAAGACCAAGAAGTTACACTTCTTACACATGATTAGTTAGGTAAAAGCAGACTAGAAATTTGGGCAAATGTCACTGTTCTGCCTTGAAACAGTGTAGGTATCAGTCAGTGATCAGGTTTCTCTTTCTCAAGAGGTGTGGTTAGGAAGCTTGGTTCTGTGGCTGTGGCAGCTGACCCACTGTATGAGGGAACCCGGTTACTACCAGCCATTACTGACTAGTCAGTGCAGTAGAACTAACTCCTTAATGTGCTTTGGTTCCCTGAAAGGGAGACAGCAAGTAAAAGGGACCTAAACATAAACGGAGGTGAAATTCTCCTGGTTCCCCGCCTCCCCTGCCGCCAACATCCCACATCCATACCTGAAAACAGGCTTTATATCTTTACATTAAGGACCTAGTGACCTTACCAGAGAAAATATAAGCTCTCAGAGCCACGGGTCCTCATGGGCAAAGTGGGGACGCCACCATCCACCCTGCTGAATTCCTATCACTGTGACTTATCAAACTAGATAATAGGAAATTGCCTCGACAACTTTATAACTTACATACTCTTCCCGCAGATAGACAAATACTTTACACATATCCATTTTTAAAAGCTCAGTCCCATGCTTATTAAAAGTTTAGCTGCCTTAGTCAGTTACACGACTTATTATGTTAAAGCCATATATCAGAAGCACTACTTCAGAGGGATGAATAGAGAGAGTAACTTCAGCTTTATGTCAGCTTTACATGAGGTCATATGAAAAGTATGCCTCTACTTTACCTCACCTATCTGACACAAAATATAAGCTAAATTGTGAGCATCATTAGATACCCCTAGCCTCTTCCAGTCGCTTGGGATCCTGGATTTGCTGTGTAATGTTGGAAAAGTAACTTCACCTCTCTGGTCCTCAGTTCTCTCCTTCTGAAAGACTGGATTCTAACATATCTTTGTCAGTTGTCAACTTCAGTAATTCCAGGTTCCATTTTATTCGTAACCATCCCATATGCCTATTTTAGATGACAGAACATTCATAGACCTGGTCACCCTTGGGAGCTGTAATACATGGAGGGCGGACACACACGGGTTTTTTTTTTTTTGGTAGGGGGGGGAGGAATAAAGAAAGCTAACCAACGTACTCTGCCCAAGTGCACTTTGCCACGATGGAAGCAAAGAAAAAAACAAAAAGCTCCCGAAACGCCTTCTCCTCGGTCCTCACGTCTATTAAATGAGGACACTGATACCTACGACGCTGTGATTCAAACTTGTATAAAATGAAGGTATATTAGTAGTTATTTTTCACAAGAAAATAGAAAAGGCGCCTGTCTTGAAGGCAGTCCCTTTTGAGCCAAGCCACCCTGCCCCTCAAGCCTGTCCTGCACACTTGTCCGGCCGCCCCATTAGCTAAGCTCGCCCAGGGCCACGTCTCCGGAGGCATCTCTCCTACCAACTCAGGGAACTTTGGAGAGAAGCCGAGGGCCGGGTCTCTCGCACCCCTCCTTCCCGTCGCCCCTTCCCCCCATCAGGAATCCATCTCCAGCCCCCTGATGACCCGGGCAAGGTCCCCGGGACGGCGCCCCTCGGACGGCCGCCGGCGGGCGCGCGGGGCCGGGCGGGGCGCCAGGTGGTGGCCACGTGCGCGCCGCCCCCGCCCCCGGCGCCCGGCGCGGGGACCCGGGAGCCTCCGGCGGCCCTCCCGCCCGCCCGCCCGCCGCGTTCTGGCGCGTCCCAGCCCGGGGCAAAGCCGGCGTTACCTTCCTTCCTTCCCCGCGTCGCGTGATCGCCGCTGAGCTGGGCTGCGCCGGCGTCCCCGAGGCCGGAGGCGGCCCGACGGGACTGTGGCGCTGCGCCCCGGCTCGGCCGCGCACAGGAAGCCCGCGCCTGCGAACGTGCGACCCTTTTATAACCCACTTGTGACTCATAACCGACCAGGCGCCTTTTCTGTAAACCCCCCCACTTCCCCGCCTTGCCCCCCTCCCTCCTGTTCTTGGAACCTACAGCGCGAAAAACTTTTTTTCTTTTTAAAGGAAAAGTCGAAAAAGCCCAGCGCGGGATTGGTGTTTTCCCCTTTCCCTTTCTCGTGGGTCATTGTCTCTCTCTCTCTCTCTCTCTCTCTCTGTGTGTACGGGTGTGTGTGTGTGTGTGTGTGTGTGTGTGTGTGTGTGTGTTTGCTCTCGACACACGTCGTGTACTTTCCGGCCCAGGCGCTGCAAGGCTCGGACTCCCAACCTTTGTTCTGAATGAAAAGGAAACGCATTCAAATGAGCGTTTCAGTCCGCCGCCGAGGGGAAGTTGCTGGGTGGCCTGGCTGTCTGTACACTATCCTGGCAGATGAGAAGGACGCGGGAGCAAGTGGAAGACTTCTCTTCCCCCCAACAGAACACCTGGAGGCCAGCGGGTCCCTAACAGGAAAAAGGGTCAAGTGATTTCTGCGTGTGACCCCTCCCCTTCAGGATTGTTCTCCTGGGAATGTTCTCCTGGGGTTTAAGTACAGTCGTGCCTTGCCCGGTACCCGCATGTATATATACTTCAGGATATCCCCCCTTCTTTAAACTTGACCTCACCGACATTTTTTCCCTTGCCGTCTCCACCTCCCTTTCACTCTAAGGTCACATTCCTGGAGCAGAAAGGAACTTCACTTTTAATTTTGCTTTCATTGCCTCTCTCATTCTTTCCCATCCTACGGTTGGGGCGGGGGTGCATTTTCCTGGAGCGGGTCGTTTGACACATTGGATGGAAATGAATACAGTCATTCTAACACATGGCACGTGTATACTGTAAGCCTAGTTGAGTAACTCATTTTTGAGCCTCGATTCAATGATCTCTTCGACCTTAAGAAGGAAGGTGAAAGACATCTGAGGGGGAGGGAGGAGGTGGAGAGGAGGAGGGGAAAGTCAGGAATGGACTCCCCGCTCCCCTCCCCAGACACGTGACTCATACTTTTTTGTGGCTAAGACAGCAGCCAGGGTTGGATTTCAGCGCAAGTCTCCTATAGTTGGATCTCTATCCCAGAGTGGGGCAGGAGACATTTTAGAATAGTTTGTATTAAGCTAATGTTAGAAAGTTAGTCTGTAGGGTGCCTGATGATGTGGAAGCTAGAAATGACATAGTCCTTAATTTACAGATGGCCCAGGTTGGTTAAGGAACTTGGGGGCACTTTAAAACCCTCTATTCTTTAAAAAAAAAAAAAAAGTTTTTGGCTGCCCTGTGAGACATGGAGGATCTTAGTTCCCTGACCAGAGATTGAACCAGTGCCCTCTGTAGTGGAAGTGTAGGATCTTAACCAATTGGCCTGCCGTGGAAGCCCCCAAAACCTCTATTCTTAAGGCTTTTTCTTAAACTTTATTCTTGAGCCTTATTCTTTTTTTTTTTTTTTTGAGCCTTATTCTTAAGGCTATTCTTAAGGCATTTTCCCTATTTCTTGTAATTCAGAAAAGAATGATTATAATAATAATGGATGTGAGAGTTGGACCATAAAGAAGGCTGAGTGCTGAAGAATTGTTACTTTTGAACTGCGGTGTTGGAGAAGACTCTTGAGAGTCCCTTGGCAGCCAGGAGATCAAACCAGTTAATCCTAAAGGAAATCAATCTTGAATATTCATAGGTAGGAATGATGCTGAAGCTGAAGCTCCAGTACTTTGGCCATCTCATGTGAAGAAATGACTCACTGGAAAAGACCCTGATATGGGAAAGATTGAAGGCAAAAGGAGAAGGGGATGAGATGGCTGGATGGCATCACCGACTCAATGGACATGCATTTGAGCAAACTCCAGGAGGTGGTGAAAGACAGGGAAGCCTGGCATGCTGTAGTCCATGGGGTCACAGAGGGTCAGACACAACTTAGTGACTGAATAGAACATTTATAAAGCATTCACTATATGCCAGGCCCAGTTCTAAAACTCCATACGCATATTAATTCTTCCAGTCCTCACTGTGGTTGTTAGAGGGAGGGATATTGAGGCACAGAATAATTACACCCTTTGCCTTGCATCAGAGTAAGAAGTCAAAAAGAGATTCAAACTCAGCTCTGTCCCAGGTGTATGTCTCCACAATCCTGTCTCCCTGCTTGCCAGATCCACGTTGGTCCAGGAGCTGGAGAAGAGATGTAAAGTGTGTTGAGGGGAAAGAAATCAGGACCCCAATCAGGACAGAGTGGGTCTGCCTCTCTGCTTGTTGTA
Organism: Bos mutus; assembly: GCF_027580195.1. Taxonomy (NCBI): domain Eukaryota; kingdom Metazoa; phylum Chordata; class Mammalia; order Artiodactyla; family Bovidae; genus Bos; species Bos mutus. The sequence continues at coordinate 9,661,837 of NC_091617.1, forward strand.
GATGTCTGCAAAGACTGTCCAAATCCCCTTTTCTCTTATTAGGTTGGAGTTTGAGATACACAGTAATGGTAGATGGATGTTTTTTTTTCAATCAACCTGACTGACGTTTTACACTGGTTCTAGCTGTGGGAGCTAGGAGTTCACTCCTCTGTGCCTCAGTTTCTTCATTTGTAAAATGAAGATAATAATGTCCTCCGTTAAGGATTGCTATAGAATGAATTGGGCTTCCCAGGTGGCTCAGTAGTAAAAGAATCCGCCTGCAATGCAGGAGACGCAGGTTCCATCCCTGAGCCAGGAAGATCCCTTGGAGAAGGAAACTGGCAACACACTCCAGTATTCTTGCCTGGGAAACTCCATGAACAGTGCACCCATGGAGTCACAGAAGAGTCAGACACGACTGAGCGACTAAACAACGTTAAACCACCTGGCTTCACTGGGCCCTTGTCCATTGTTAATTCTAAACGTTTTGTTTCTCTCCCTTGCCCATTTCTTCAAAGACCAGGGTAAGTTCAAGTTAATATTTTTTGAGAACCAGAAGCCCTTTGGAAATACCAGCTAATGGTAAATAATAGTGGACACGGTTGTGCCTCTCTCAGTGTTTTCTACAGTCCATGGGGTTGCAAAGGGTCAGACACAACTTAGCCACTAAACATAGCAACAACAAATGGAATGAATTGTGTATCCCCCACCATGCCCCAGATCCATGTGTTGAATCTTTAAGTCCTAATGTGACTGTATTAGGAAGAAGGGCCTGTGAGGAGATGATAACAGTTAAATGAGGTCATCAAAGTGGGATCATAATCTGAAATGGCTGTTTTTATGAGAAGAGGAAGAGACCCCAGAGCTCTGTTTCTCCACACCCACTCTAAGAAAAGGTCATGGGAGCACACAGTGTGATGATGGCCACCTACAAGCCAGGAAGAGTCTTCACTGGACACCAGATCCTGCTTGACGTTGATCTCGGGCTGTCCAGCTTTCATATCTGAGAACATGTATGTCTATGGTATTTTGTAATGGCAGCCTTAGCAAATCAAGACAGGGGTGCAATTATTCAAAATGATGGATGTGTAGTGCCTGTTTCAAACCAGAGCTTCAGAAAGTAGGAGCCACTCACTGGCACAAGTGTTGTCACCTGGATGTTGTTATGGGTTGAATTGTGTCTCCCCCGAACTTGTACATTGACATCCTAACCCCCAGTACCGTAGAATGTGACTTTACTTGGAAATAGAGGTCCGTTGCAATGTAGTTAGTTAAGATGAAGTCTTAAGCTGGGTTCCTAGTCCAAGAGGACTAGTGTCCTTAAAAAAAATTGCCATGTATAGAGAAAAAGATACACATAGACGGAAGATGATGTAAAGTGACACAGAAAGAATACGGCCATCTACACACCAGTGACAGACGACTGGACAAGATCTGATCCTTCTCTCACGTGCGGAAGGAACCAACCTTGCCAGTACCTTCATTTTGGACCTCCTGCCTCCAGAAGTGTGTAAGACCATAAAGTTCTTATGAGTGAGAGAGTCAGTTCCTAGGCAGGTTGATAAGAAGTCTGGATGTTCCCTAGGAGAGAGAGGTCTGGAATTCTCAAGGAGGAGGAAAGGACAAACTCCACCCACCCCCCCAGCCCCCCCATTCCTTAGGATTGTATAACAATAATGTATCCTGCTTGAAGACAGTCTCTGGAAAAAACCTTCTGGCTAATCCTGTTATCTTAAAATGTAAATTATGGGAGTGGGTCTAGTAAGGTCTTTACAACCTCACAATAAACTGTGGAAAATTCTGAAAGAGATGGGAATACCAGACCACCTGACCTGCCTCTTGAGAAACCTGTATGCAGGTGAGGAAGCAACAGTTAGAACTGGACATAGAACAACAGACTTGTTCCAAATAGGAAAAGGAGTACGTCAAGGCTGTATATTGTCACTCTGCTTATTTAACTTCTATGCAGAGTACATCATGAGAAACGCTGGGCTGGAGGAAGCACAAGCTGGAATCAAGATTGCCGGGAGAAATATCAATAATCTCAGATATGCAAATGACACCACCCTTATGGCAGAAAGTGAAGAGGAACTAAAAAGTCTCTTGATGAAAGAGGAGAGTGAAAAGTTAGCTTAAAGCTCAACATTCAGAAAACTAAGATCATGGCATCTGGTCCCATCACTTCATGGCAAATAGATGGGAAAACTGTGGAAACAATGGCTGACTTTATTTTTCTGGGCTCCAAAATCACTGCAGATGGTGACTGTAGCCATGAAATTAAAAGATGCTTACTCCTTGGAAGGAAAATTATTACCAACCTAGACAGCATATTAAAAAGCAGAGATATTACTTTGTCAACAAAGGTCCATCTAGTCAAGGCTATAGTTTTACCAGTGGTCATGTATGGATGTGAGAGTTGGGTTATAAAGAAAGCTGAGCACCGAAGAATTGATGCTTTTGAACTGTGGTGTTAGAGAAGACTCTTGAGAGTCCCTTGGACTGCAAGGAGATCCAACCAGTTCATCCTAAAGGAAATCAGTCCTGGGTGTTCATTGGAAGGACTGATGTTGAAGCTGAAACTCCAATACTTTGGCCACCTGATGCGAAGAGATGACTCTTTTGAAAAGACTCTGATATTGGGAAAGATTGAAGGCAGGAGGAGAAGGAGAAGACAGAGGATGAGATGGTAGGATGGCATCACTGACTCAATGGACATGAGTTTGGGTAAACTCTGGAAGTTGGTGATGGACAGGGAGGCCTGGCGTGCTGCACTCCATGGGGTTGCAAAGAATCAGACACGACTGAGTGACTGAACTGAACTGAATAAGTAATTAAAAAGTATATAACTCCATTGCTGACACTAATGAGGGGGTACTCTTTCTGCCCCCTTCTGATGTTTATGTCAGAAGCTTTCTCTATCCCTTTTGTACTTTAATAAAACTCTATTACACAAAAGCTCTGAGCGATCAAGCCTTGTCTCTGGCCTCGAATTTAATTCTTCTTCTCCAGAGGCCAAGAATCCCAACGTCTTTCGTGGTTCAGCAGCAACATTTCAGTGAGGACACCTCATTTATGCTACTATGTTATGGCAGAATAATCCCTTTGTGTGTCCAGGACTTATCTGGCTGGCATCCTTGTCCCTTCTTATGACTGCTCATATCCATCAGAGGCTGAGCAAACCAATGACCTCTCAGATCACAGTGGTACTTGTTGATATTACTTATTATAGTTGATGATGAATAGATGGTGACAACTGGCACAACTACACACCAGTGGGGAAGTCTTGCTAAACACACCATAAGTTTGTGAAATTCTGCAAAAACCACAATAATCACAGGGAATGATTACTAACCAGGTTACAACCTCTCCTCTTAAAAATTAATGATGGAAAAAATTTTAAATAATTCCTGGAGGCTTAGTGTTAAACTCCTCTTGAAGCTCAGCCCTTAAGGGTACAAGAGAGAGATTTGTTACAGTGGATCGTATTTTTCACATGGTGGGTGAAGAAATAGTCCAACATTTCAGGCTTGGCAGTTTATTTAATGTAGCACAAGGTTTCAGTTGAATAGTAAAATGGAGATAATTCATTACTCCATGAACTTGTGGATGCTTTCTGTCCCTGGGGATGAAATGAGTTGAACTGACTTCCTCTAGACAGCATCAGTGATGCAACCATAATTAATGCCCAAGGCTAAAAATCTTGCCTCCATAAGATGTTCAGACTTAATAAATGATGTTTATTTTTCACACACGGAGCATCAGAAGTTAGTTTTTTTCCTATGATAATTTAACATTTATTCCTTTCACTGTTGTAATGTCTTGGAAGTTCAAATCTGTAGTTTGTATTTTCTCACCCACATTTCCTCTGTAAATAGATTTCTGGTTAAGAGTGTTTTATGATATTCTTAAATGCTGGGGTGCCTGCCTTCCCCTTTAGAAGATAAAGGCACCTCTCTCTTTTAAAAATTTCTTTCATTTAAAGAGACGAAGTTTACAGATTATAGATAATTAACCTTTTAACTTGATCTTTCCCATTCACCTCTTTCCAAAAGCACAAGGAAATGAAGTCAGACCTCTAAATAAGAGAGTATGTTTATTGCAGAGTTACAGGCTCTAACTAGCTATAACATCATTGTCAATCAGTTGGATGCACCAATGGCCTCATGAGAATCCTTTTGTCTGCATGTTTGCTGCCTGCCTTCTGTAGATAACTTATTTTATAACCTTAATGTTTAAACTTTATGGTAATGGCTTTCTGCTCTGGGCCAGTTTCTCCTTTTTTGTGTTTTGTGAAGCCAGGTTGTCATCATCTGTTGGAAAGTTTCATGTCATGGAGGAAGAGTGAGGGTCTTGGGGTTGAATGGAGATTCGAAAAATCTTCTGGTTTATGAACAACCCTGGCAGGGAACCATCCTGTTTCCAGCTACTATCATCACATATAAAGAAGACTCCACCAGCCGCCTCCCACCCCTCGTGGCTCTCCCATCACTCAGTATCTGACCCCAGCCGTGCTCTTATCTCTGCTGGCCTGGCCCAGGATTCTCAGCTTCAGTTGGTGAATTGATGACTCACTCGCAGTAAATCACTCTCCACTGTCGTTTTTTTTTTTTTTTTCCCCTTTCTTTCTTCTTCTCTGAAATGATAGGGAGACACTCTAATAGAGCACCAGCACTGTCTATTCTTGTGTTTTATTTCTTCTTGAAGACCAAGGTGTACAAACCAGGCTCCTGGAACCTTCCTTCAAACTCAGTAGTACTTTGATTGCTCAATTAGTTGGCGTGGGCTGCCATAATCAGTTCTAGTAAGGTGGTTGTACCTAGAGCCTGTTATTCAGAGTGAAGTCAAAAGGAGAAAAACAAATATCGTATATTAATGCATGTGTGTGGAATCTAGAAAAATGGTATTGATGAACCCATTTGAAGGGAGGAATGGAGACAGATATGTACAGAATGGACTTGGGGACACAGTGGGGGAAGGAGAGAGTGGGATGAATGGAGAAAATAGCATCGGCAGGTATACACTACTGTGGTTAAAATGGACAGCTGGTGAGAAGCTGCTCTATAAACACCGGGAGACAAGCCTGGAGCTCTGTGATGACCTAGAGGGATGGGATTGTTGGATCATGTGATAACTCTATTTTTAGTTTTTTAAGGAACCTCCATACTATTTTCCATAGTGTCTGGACTAATTTACATTCTCACCAACAGTGTAGGAGAGTTTCCTTTTCTCCACACCCTCCTCCGCATTTATTAATTGTAGACTTTTTGATAATGGACATTCTGACCGGAGTAAGATGATACCTCATTGTAGTTTTGATTTGCTTTTCTCTAATAATTAGAGATGTTGAGCATCTTTTCATGTGTTATTGGCCCTCTGTCTGTCTTCTTTGGAGAAATGTCTATTTAGGTCTTCTGCTCATTTTTTGATTGGGTTGTTGTTTGTTTTTTTGGTATTAAGATGTATGAACTGTTTGTATATTTTGGAAATTAAGCCTTTGTTGGTCACGTTGTTTGCAAGTATTTTTTTCCAGTCTGTAGGTTGTCTTTTTTGTTTTGCTTACCGTTTCCTTTGCTTTGAGAAAGCTCAAAAATTTGATTTGGTCCCATCCATAAATTTTTGCTTTTATTTCTATTGCCTTGGGAGACTGATCTATGAAAATTTTGCTGTGATTTATGTCACAGAATATTTTGCCTCTCTTATGTTCTGTTCTAGGAGTTTCATGGTATTATGTCTTATATTTAAATCTTTAAGTCATTTTGAGTTAATTTTTCTGTGTGGTGTGAGGAGTCATCTGACTTTAGTTGTATGTGGCTGTATAACTTTCCAGATACCACTTACTGAAGAGACTGACAGCCTTAAATTTTAAAATCCTTTGTTCTATACTTGTTTCCTCTCACCATTAAATGGTTACTTTTGCATTTACATGCTGTCTTTACCACTCTACTGGAAATTGTATTCACAAATTATACTGAGAAGCAATGTAAAAGAATTTGAGAAGTTCTACCTCCGCTGGGTCAATTTGTAGAAAACATTCACTAAAGAATCTGCCTGCAGTGCAGGAGACCCTGGTTCAATTCCTGGGTTGGGAAGATCCCCTGGAGAAGGAAATGGCAGCCCACTCCAGTATTCTTACCTGGAGAATACCATGGACAGAGGAGCCTGGCAAGCTGCAGTTCATGGGATTGCAAGAGTTGGATGTGACTTAGTGACTAGAGAGAGAGAGGGAGAGAGAGAGAAGATTCCCACATCATATGGAGAAAAAGTGTTTATATTTAGTCTGTAAATAACATTGGCCTCCTTGGAGTAATAAATTGTGTGCAAACACTGATACAATCTTTTAGGGAGTTAACTATGTTGGGATCATGTAGCTACTAGGCTAGTGTCTGAAGATGAACAAGAGAATTCAGGACAAGTTGCATATTCTTTTTTTTTTTTAAAAAGACTTTATTTGCTTAAGACTAGTTTTAGGGAAACAGCAAAATTAAGAAGGTACAGAGATTTTCCATATACCAGCTGCCCCTCTACATGCTTAGCCTCCTCCATTATCAACATTCCCCACCACAGTGGTGTATTTGCTACAATTGATGAACTTGCACTGACAAATCATAATCACCTCACATCCGCCGTTTACCTTACAGTCCACTCTTGGTGTTTTCCATTCTATGGGTTTGTACAAAAATATAAAGATATGTATCTGCCATTATGGTACCATTCAGATTTTTTAATTGCCCTAATAATTCTCTGTTTAGGCTACTCATCCCTGCCTCACACTCCAACCCCTGGCAACCACTGATCTTTTTACTGTCCCTATGGTTTTAGATTTTTCAGAATGTCATATAGAAAATAGCCTTTTAGATTGGCTACTTTCTCTAAGCAATATTCACTTAAGGTTCCTCCGTGTTTTTTTCATGGCTTGATAGCTCATTTCTTTTAAGTTCTGAATAACGTCCGATTGTCTTGATATACGGCTTCCCAGGTGGCTCAGTGGTGAAGAACCTGCCTGCCAATGCAGGAGACATAAGAGATGTGGGTTTGATCCCTGGGTTGGGAAGTTCCCCTGGAGAAGGGGGTGACAACCCACTTCAGTATTCTTGCCTGAAGAATCCCATGGACAGAGGCGCCTAGAAAGCTACAGTCCATGGGGTCACAAAGAGTCAGATCAACCGAGAGACTGAGCACACACGCATGCGTGCATGTCTGGGTATACTACAGTTTATTCATTGACCTACTGAAGGACACCTTGGTTGTTTCCGAGTTTGACAATTATGAATAAAGCTGCTATAAACATCCGTGTGTAGGTTTTTGTGCGGCCAGTAATTAGGTTTTAGATTTTTAGGTAAATATCAAGGAGCCGATTTCTGGGTTGTATGGCAAAAGGATGCTTCATTTTGTAAGAAAATGTAAACTGTCTTCCAAAGTGACTGTACCATTTTGCATTCCTCCAGGAATGAATGAGGATTCGTGTTGCTCCACATTCTCTTGAGCATTTGATGTTGTCAGTGTTCTGGATTTTGGACATTTTAATGTGGGTAGTGGTACAGTGGCTCAGACGGTAAAGAACCTGCTCTCAGTGCAGGAAACCCAGGTTAGATCCTTGGGTCAGGAAGCTCCCCTGGAGAAGGAAATGGCAACCCACTCCAGTATTCTTGCCTGGAGAATCCCATGGACAGAGGAAGCTGGGGGACTATAGCTACAGGGGTTGCAAAGAGCTGGACACAACTGAGTGACTAACACTTTCACTGCAGTGGTATCTCAGTGTTGTTTTAATTTGCATTTTCCTGCTGACGTATGATGCAGAGCATCTTTTGATATGCTTACTTGCCATCTGTCTGCTTTCTTTGGTGAGGTATCTAACAGCTATTTGACCCACTTTATTATCAGGTTGTTTATTTCTTTTCATTGAGTTTTAATAGTCCTTTGTATATTTTGGATAACAGTTTTTCAACAGATAATTTTTTTGCAAATACTTTCTCCCAGTCTGTGATTTGTCTTCTCATTTTCTTGACTTTGTCTTTCACAGGAAAGGAGATTTTAATTTTAATGACATTCACCTTATCAATGATCTCTTTCATGGATCATGCCTACGGTGTTGTAACTAAAAAGTCATCACTACACCTGAGGTCTTCTTGGTCTTCTATGTTTTCTTCTAGGAGTTGTATAGTTTTACATTTAGGTCCACTGTGAATTTTTTTTCATGCTACATATTTTTAAATTAAAAAAAATCTGTTATGCAACAGGCAAACTTAGCTCTAGATATAGCTACCTGTGTAACTAATTATGAGGCTTTTTGAGATTTAAGAAGCCCAGTACCATGAGGGTAGTAAGGTCATTTTTGTGTCATCCCAGTAAGAGAAGCTGCAAGTGGCCCATTCTTGCTGCGGCTAGTCATCCATTCAGTTACTGTTCCTGTCCCTCTAGGTTGTGAGAACGTGAGTTCTGGATGCAGTGTAGGTTTCCTGTCAGTGTTCTTTTCTTTTCTCCATTACTATGCACTTGTGCATTTGTGCATTACTGCATTTGTGCGTTTTGTCACAAAACTTTTGCTTTAATTCCCTGAGGTGTTAAGTACCTTCATTTACTCATATCAAAATTGTCTTAATGGAGCAGATTCCAACCATTTTGGTTGGCCATAATTGCTTGTTTTAAGCTCTAAGCTGTATTTGCTTTCCAAGGAGAAAATAGTTTAATAGCACCAAAGCCTCTGGATTAGTGTTCACTGGGAAAATTCATGAGCCCATGGGCAGCAGCAGCCGTAAAGGTTCCTTGCTGCTGTTCACACTATTGAGGCAGGTCACAGTGACCTGATAGGGCAGGATGTTAGATTTTAGGAGAGTGAAACTGACACATGGGCCGTGTGGCTTTAAGCATCATGATTAGGGAAGTACTTGCCTTTCTCCTGATGTGATCAGGGGGCCAGGGTCCCAAACTTATGGTTGTAGCTATACAATATAACAAGCTAGTGATATAATCCTGGCAGGTCCAGATAGGGTGGTTTAGTAAGCCGAACAATGGCCTTCTCAGAGTTGTCCTTGTTTTCATCCCTGGATCCTGTGATTACATTACACGGCAAGTGAGAATTGTTGGTATTGTTCAGTCACTAAGACATTTTGGGCTCTTTGCAACCCCATGGACTGCAGCATGCCAGGCTTCCCTGCCCTTCAATATTTCCCAGAGTTTGGTCAAACTCACGTCTGTTGTGTCGGTAATGCCATCCAACACAATGATTGTCATCCTCTGTCATCCCCTTCTCCTGCCCTCAATCTTTTCCAGCATCAAGGGCTTTTCCAATGAATTGGCTCTTCAAATCAGGTGGCCAAAGTATTGGCGCTTTTAGCTTCAGCATCAGTCCTTCCAATAAATATTCAGGGTTGATTTTCTTTAGGATTGACTGGTTTGATCTCCTTGCAGTACACCAGACTCTCAAGAGTGAGAATTAAGTTTTTATTTATGTTATTTATTTGGCCGTATTGGGTCTTAGTTGTGGCATGCTAACTCTTAGTTGAGGCATATGGGATCTAGTTCTCTGCCCAGGGTTTGAACCCAGGCACCCCTGCACTGGGAGCACAGAGTCTTAGCCACTACACCAGGGAAGTCCTGAGAATTAAGGTTGTAGATGGAATTAAGTTTGCCAATCAGCTGACCTTAAAATTAGATTAAACTGAATTCTTCAGATGGACCCAATTTGATCACAAGGGTTGTTTTAATGTAAAAAAAGGAAGTAAGAAAGTTAGTATCAGAGTATAACTCAATGTGAAAAAGACTAGACTGGCCATCACTGGCTTTGCATATGGAAAAAGGCCATGAGCCAAGGAACACGAGCAACTTCTAGAAGTTGGAAAATGTGGGAAAACAGATTCTCCATTAGCGCTTTCCAAAGGAATGCAGCTCTGCTCACCCATTTTACAGTTGTGCTTTTCAGAACTGTTAATAGCCAATCTATATTGTTTTAAGGCATTCAGCTTGTGGGGGTCTGTTACAACAGCATAGAAAACTAATACAGAAGGAGTTGTTGGGTCTAAGCATCATGCTTGGCCAGGACTGATGGCCTTAGATGGCTGGGTTGTAGCCACTTGTTACACAGCTTCACAAAGGCTAGGTCTTTCTCCTTGCAGGTAGCCATTCTTGGACAAGTTAACCCTTATCTTACCTCTCACTACTATTTCTAATTCAAACGTAAAACTACATGGTTTAAATTTACTTTGATGTCACAACTGTATCTCTTCTCTTCCACCCCAAGTATCCTGGCTTCCAGCAACATCAACCTTACTGCTTATCCAGCTACACACAAGGACATCCCTGGTGACAGGGAGAAACACCTGGGTTCCAGGAGAGGGTTGACTGTTTCTCTTCAGTCTCTTGTTTTTAGTGTCTACCATCTGATGTACCAAGTATAGCATTTCTGAGTCTTACCAGCAGACCAGTAGGCATCTCCCACTGGTACAGTCTCTGTGTGTGCGTGTTCTAGGCTGCACCTTCCTATGTTCTGCATCATCAGTATATTCCTTCTCATGCTCTGTGTCTTCCAGACAGTTATTGAATTCCTTATTTACTGATAGTTATCATCCTGTTCTCTCTGCTGTGGGTTTACTATGCTGCCAGTGCAGGAGAAATGGATTTGATCCCTGGGTCAGGAAGATCCCCTGGAGAAGGAAATGGTAACCTGCTCCAGTATTCTTGCTTGGGAAATCCTATGGACAGAGGAGCCTGGTGGACTGTAGTCTGTGGGCTCGCAAAAAGAGTTGGACACAACTTAGTGACTAAACAGCAGACAACAGACACGGCCTTAGGAGACAGAGAAAATTAATGTACTCAACTGCTCCTTGAACCCAGAGCCTTATGAAGCTTTACTCTCCTTACCACCCAACCCATAGTTTAGTAGATGAGTCAGCTTTAGTTGCATATGCTTTTAGAATTTTTTTTCAGTATTTCTAAGAAAACCCACTTTCAAAGTGAAAACCTCATTTGTTTATATCTTATTTTGAAAGACATTCAGCATCCATTTTATCTCATTTCTGTCTTCAAGAAATCCTCCTTGTTTCTGTCCAAGCCTCCCTGATTTTCCTGCATGTATATATTAATACATATTTTTATATTGCATTGCTGCTGCTAAGTCGCTTCAGTCATGTCTGACTCTGTGCGACTCCATAGACAGCAGCCCACCAGGCTCCGCCATCCCTGGGATTCTCCAGGCAAGAACACTGGAGTGGGTTGCCATTTCCTTCTCCAATGCATGAAAGTGAAAAGTGAAAGTGAAGTCACTCGTCTTGTCCGACTCTTCGTGACCCCATGGACTGCAGCCAACCAGGCTTTTCCATCCATGGGATTTTCCAGGCAAGAGTACTGGAGTGGGTTGCCATTGCATTATTTCAACATAAATTTCAGAGAGATTTGTGGTGGGGAGAAAAGGAAATGTGTATGCTTAGTCAACCATCTTCAACTTGAAGGCAGAACTTTCAAATTTTTAAATTATATAATTCAATAGCCTTTTCTCTTTTCATAAAAGTCTTATAATCTATAAATCTGAAAGCTTTCAGAAAAAGCAGCCTAAAAGTGTGATTATGAAAACACATTTAGAGAAGTTCCTAGTTAACTTCTCTTTAAAAATATTTGATCCTGAAGGCATAATCTAGGACTTCTTATCAATTGCATTCTATTTTTGACTTACTTTCTTCTCACAAGATATATATTCTTATCTGTCCCTTCCTCTTTTGGTTGAGTATTTAACTCCTTCATACTGTATGACTCAAAACCTTCCCATATTTCTTTGAAATTTTACTGTATTTTAAGTTCTTCTCTTACATGACTCTTTTGCAAAGGACCACTGATACTTCAGGTGAACCAGAAGCCACTGAAATTATAAGAAATATTCTGTGTATTATGTTATTTAAACTGAAAGGAAAATCTGGTATTTTGCTGAATATTCTCAAATCTGTATATATCCATGAATTAATCCTGTAAGAGATTTTTTGAATGCATACAATTGGCCAGACATGTTTTAGGCTCTAAAAGTGACCAAGTGGTGACCAAGACAGAAAAATCATGATGTTTACATTCTGATAGGAAACAGTCAATAAGATCAACAGGTAAAAGACGTGTATTAGTGCTCTTAGAGAGATGGAGCCAATAAGATATATAAATATAAAGAGATTTATTTTAAAGAATTGGCTCATGCAATTATGGAAGCTGGCAAGACTGTAGATCTGCAGAGTGTGCTGACAAGCTGGAGACCCAGGAATCTCGTTCTAGTCTGGGTACTAAGGCCTGAGAACCAGGAGAGCCAAAGACATAGTTCCATTGCAAAAGCTGCAGGTCTGAGACTCAGGAAAAGCCTGTGTTTCAGTTTGAGTTTGAAAGCAAGAAAAAGGACAATGTTCCTACTCCAAGATGGTCAAGCAGAAGGAGTTCCTTTCTGTGCAGGAGGATCCATCTTTTGTTTGGCCTTCTATTAACTGGATAAACCCCACCCATATTAGGGAGTACAATCTGCTTTGCTCAGTCTACCTATTAAAACAAAAGTGTTATTCTCTCAGTTGTGTCTGACTCTTTGTGACTCCATGGACTGTAACCCTCCTGGCTCCTTTGTCCATGAAATTCTTTTGGCAAGAATACCAGAGTGGGTTGACATTCCCTTCTCCAAGAGATCTTCCCGACCCAGGGATCGAACCTGGGTCCTCCTGCATTACAGGCAGATTCTTTACTGTCTGAGCCACTGGAAAAGTCCTTATTAATATGGGAATCTTAAAAATAAAAACAAGTTGGAGATGAAACTGACCCTGTGACTTGGAGCATATTCTACTCCTGCAGTCATAATGTATACTCAAGGAACTGACTATGGAATCGTGGAGATTCATAATGAAAGACTGCAGCGCAAATGTGATGGTGGAAGGTCCTGGAACTGTGTTTGTTTAAAGCATTCAAGTATGATGGGCTGTGGTACGCAGTGTCTCTTGAAGTGAATGGAAACTATACCATTTTGTTTCTAGACCAAGTTCACCCTGCAACAGGCACAGACCCAGGGGCTCTGAAAACCTTAAACCTGGAGAGTCAACCATGTGTTTTTTGGTGGTCATATCTGCCAGCAAGGCATAAGGTGTGGAAGATCCCCTAAGTTAGTAATGATTTCAGGGGTTGTATGGATTCCACTTATTTGAATGGGTAGGAGATCCCTTTCAGTAGCAAACCAAGAAACTAGGTACACATTGAATAATCAATGGATGTATCATCTCTTGGGTGCTTATGAGCAGCTATAGAAAGAAGATTGCTTAAGTAATACTTGCCAGGATGGAAGCATTTGCAATTCATCACCTACTGGAGGTTCTTATTGCAAATACAGTGCCTTAGACATAGGGGCATATTGTGAGGTTAGCATCAAGCTGTGTTCCTCCCATCCATGCCTTTATGGTGGTACATGCATTGTGGACAATGGACTTAGTTTGCCAATGTAGACAATTACATACTGGTCAGAGGTGCCAGTTTAGCCCATGCTGCAAAGATAAACCCTGTGAAAATGGTGGAACATGTTTTGAGAGTTTGGATGGTACTGTTTTGTCCGTGTGATTCAGGTTTTAGGGGAGAAAGGTGTCAGAGTGACATCGAGGAATGTGCTGGAAACTTTTGCCATAACTTGGCCCTTTGTGAGAATGCACATGGCTCCTATTACTGTAACTGGGCACAGGGCTGTGTACAGAGGAAAACACCACTTAGAGACAACATGTATTGTCTCCATGGAATATTAGATTGGCTGAAAGCATAGGGATAGTTTTATAAGGAGAATATTTTCACTGGTGCAGGAAGATGTTTAGATGAAAGAAGAAACACCAGGCTGAACAGGAAGACAAACTCTTGGGACCAACCACAGCTTTCTTGCTAAGACCATAGTTTGATTCCAAACTGAATAAGAACATTGGCTCAGGCATACTACCCCAGGCATTTATGCATCCCATTTCTTACACTCCAACCATTCCACGTGGCTCTTGGAACACTCTTAACTGAAATTTGTTTGAAGGATCTGTTACATCAGAGCATTCTGAATTCCATGTCTTTAGCCCTGAGTCTGTGCAGAGACATGGAAAAGCAGTGGATATCTGTACATTGCCTCAAACTTGTCTTCCTGTCCTCCTTTGAAGGCTCCTGAGAGTGACTCAGTATAGAACCCTAACAGAGACATCCACCATAATGGTAAAGTAGCAGATCTTGAGGCTTGCCCCTCCAAGAAACCTCCAGAGGAAAGACTTTCTCATTCCTACAGTGTCTGGGAAAGCCTAGCAGAAGGGCAGTCCTGTAGCTTCTTTTCATCTGAAATCAAGTACTGAGATACACTGGATTGGATGTCAAGTGTTCCTCTGCCAGATACAGAAAAATTTCCTAGTTATTGGGAAACCCCTATACTCACTGGATCCAAATGCCACTGATACAGGCTATTATCCTGGAAGTTACAACACTAAAAGCAGTTTTTCTGCCCTCTCTAGAAGTTTTTCGCATTCCTAATGAACCATCACCGAGACCTCCAGAACTCAGTGATCAGTTGAATCCACAGGCTCTCCTAGAGACAGACCTTGCCTATAGATCCATAATAACCTTGATTATAGTTCTATTATGTGTTCATCTCTTTCACTGCACACTATGAAGAGCAGGGACTCTGTTTTATTTATTTGTCTCATGTTTTATTTATTAATCTTGTGGTCTAAGCAAATACCAAGTGTATTGCCTGTTTAGAGCATAAGCTTAATATGACTTGATGATTTCCAAAATGAATAATCTATCTTCCTAGTCAGTCAAGCCAGAAGTCTTAGAGATGCTTGTGGTTCTTAATGCCTCATTAACCCCTATATTGAATTGGCTATTGACTCCTATTCACTTCACTGTCCAAGTGTTGTTTATATCTGCCACCCACTCTCCATCCTCGCTGTCATCAGTTTGGTTTTCATAATTGTTCACTTGAACCATTTCAAAGCTCTTGCTTCCTCTAGTTCTATTATTCTATGGTCTATTCACCACATGGCTACGAGGATGAGGTTTTAAACATGTACATTTGGTCACATCATTTCCTGTTAAAATGACTTTGATGACTTATCTGACATACAAGCTTTTTTCATGATCTGGTCATTTTCCTGTATGTCCTCAGAATACATCTATGCTGAACTACTTGTTCCTTCATATAAATCTATAAATCTCTATCTTGATCACAGGGCATTGGTAATAGGCTCTCAGAGCAGAAGTATTTCTAAGACATGATTCCTGCCCTCATTGAATTCTTGATTGAACACTGGAAACAGTCATTTTAAATGTTATAAATGTTATGATAAAAATGACTATGAGTGATATAAACACTTGAGAAAATATGTAACCCAGATTGGGGGATAAAATTGTCAGATGCAAACTGGTAGACGATAGGAGGTAACACATGGGCTAGCTAAAAGGATAAGCAAGAATTGATCAGGTAAGGAAGAAAAGGTGGCTTTTAAATTTGCAGTTAGAGGTAGCTATGTATGTAGCAAAGGGAGAAAGTGCTTTGTCAGGGAAAATGGTTGCATGAACCTGTGTGTCTGTGTTGGGGTAGTGATCAGACTGCAGTTAACAGAAGGGACTAGATCAGAAACTACCCTGTATACCAGGTTAGTGATTTGAAAATTCTTTTCAAGGCAGTGAAGAGGTATTGAAAGATGGAAATGTATGAGTGGCATGTGCATATTCATATTTTAGGAAAATAATTCTGTGATAAATCTAATTAACAGATTGGAGTGGAGCAAGAATGGAGGCAATGGAAGACCTTGGCAATGATCCAACTGGTAAATTACGAGAACTTGAGTTAAGTCAATAGTAGGAAATTGGAGAAGCTATACATGTGAAAAGTAGAAATAGTAGTAACTGATGCCTGAGCACATGGGTCAGGGAGAAGGATGAGTCAGGGGTTATTCTTAGGTTTCTGGTTTCAGAGAAGAGATTAGAACACAGGGAATGTAGGAAAAGAGCATTGGGAGGAGCATGGTCACATAGAATTAAGATGCTTATTGGATACCCAAGTGGAGACCCGCATGCACAATTAGGTGTAATGATCTAGAGTCCAGCTCATTAGTTTGGTTTCAGATAAATATAATTTGGAGGCATGTAGGCATTATTTGATGCCATGGAGATTATACAATATCAGATAGGAAAAGTATTAGTGTGGGAAGAGAAGAGATGAAAAAAGAGGTCTTTTCAACCTCAAAAGGTCTGAAAACTTCAGTACTTAGAGATGACTGAAGGAAGGGGGAAGAGTAGAAGGACAAGGAAGGAGAGACACCACGGAAGAGTCTTAAAAGCCAAATTAGGAGACAGGTTTGTGACAAAGGAGATGCTCTACAGATTTAGTGTGGCAGGGTAGTCAACTCATAAAAATTTAAACATTTTCTTTGATTTTGGCAACAGGAAAGTCTTTGATAATGTTGGTAAGAGCAGGGTCAGAAGAGTGGTGAGGGTAGAAACTGTGGTAGAAACCACAGGGGTTTGAAGAGCCTATGGGTGTTTATGAATTGGACATGAGTATAGACAACTTTTTCAAGTAGCAAGTAGTTTGATACTGAAGAGAATGATGAAGGGTTGTAGCTATAAGAAACAAAAGGGTCAAAAAGCAAGACTTTTCAGACAGAAAAGGTGATGATGGTATTTATGCTGCTTCTGCTGCTAAGTCACTTCAGTCGTGTCTGACTCTGTGCAACCCTATGGACTGTAGCCCACCAGGCTCCTCTGTCCATGGGATTCTCCAGGCAAGAATACTGGAGTGGGTTGCCACGCCCACCTCCAGGAGATCTTCCTCACCTCAGGATTGAACCTGCATCTCTTGTATCTAATGCTTTGGCAGGTGGGTTCTTTACCACTAGCACCACCAAAGATATTTATATGCTAAAATAAAAGAGAAAGAGTGGGAGCTGGATATATGGTCAAGAAGGGACAACTAATTTAGCAATATCCCTAAAGATATGGAGGAAAAATTAGATACAGAGATTAGGAAAATTAGCTCAGGAAAATACATTTAGCCAGAATTTTTCAGGGAAAATGGTAACTAAAAATAGTAAGGTAATGGCTTAAAAGACCTGGATATGAACACTAAAACTAGTTGAAATAAAGATACATCAAATGTATCTTGTTAAAATCTGAGAAAAAGTCAAAATTTTCTCCTAAATGCAAAGAAAGTGAAAGTGAAGTTGCTCAGTCGTGTCCGACCCTTTGCGACACCATGGTCTGTAGCCCACCAGGCTCCTCCATCCATGGGATTTTCTAGGCAGGAGTACTGGAGTGGGTTGCCATTTCCTTCTCCAGGGGATCTTCCCTACCCAGGGATTGAACCCGGGTCTGCATTGCAGGGCAGATTCTTTACCATCTGAGCCACCAGGCAATTAATAGCAAATATCTAAGCATAAAACATAAAATAATATTAATAACAACTGAGAAGTAGTGATGGTTACTGCTGCTGCTAAGTCTCATCAGTCATGTCCGACTCTGTGCGACCCCATAGACAGCACCCAACAGACTCCTCCGTCCGTGGGATTCTCCAGGCAAGAATACTGGAGTGGGCTGCCATTTAAACATGTTTTAAGTCCAATACTTTGGCCACCTGATGCAAAGAGCTGACTCATTGGAAAAGACCCTGATGCTGGGAAAGATTGAAGGCAGGAGGAGAAGGGGATGACAGAGGATGAGATGGCTGGATGGCATCACCGACTCAGTGGACATGGGTTTGTGGGGACTCCGGGAGTTGGTGATGGACAGGGAGGCCTGGCATGCTGCATTTCATGGGGTCACAAAGAGTTGGACACGACTGAGCGACTGAACTGAACTGAAGTTAAATAATAAAGCTTAAAAGGCCTTGGCTGACTCCCACTCAATTCAAGGTCTTGGCTCAGATGTTGTTTCCTCCGTAAAATGTTCTCTGAACATCTTAGTCAAGGTGGCATCTCTCCTACATGTTTCTGTAGCATCTTTTATTTTCCTACAGTTGTTGCCCTTGTGATGCTGAGTAGTAACTGCCTGTTCACTTGCTTATCTTCAAGTAGATTTTAAGCTTTGCATGGACAAGGGCTGGGTTTATCTTTTATTTTTTTGCCATTTGATTTTCAAATATCATTATAGCGGTTGTCATAGTTCAATACGTGTTTGCTGATTGAATATATGAGTTTCATTCTTGATTCTGAAATTTGGACTTATAAATTAAAAAATGATTAAAAAATAAATATAACTATAAATAAAATTAAAAAAATAAATATGTTCCTATAAAGACTAGAATAAATAATTGAGTCATATTATAAATTATAAATAAGAAATGAATAAAAACAACTTTAAAGGTTAGATATAATATTAAATATATAAATTATGACATATTTATAAGTGAGTTAAGCTCCCCAACTGAAAGAATAATGCTTTCATGGAGAATTTTAAAAATTCAACAAAATAATGCTGAAGTAAAGCAAAACCATCAAAAAAGTTGGTTAATACAAACAAAAAGAAAGCTGGCGTCCAAAGCAAAACCATTGCCAACTTATATTGATAAAGGATAAATTTACATTTTCCCATTCTTTTTTCATTGATCTCTACCCCTTTGTGTATGCATGATTTTCATTAGTGACTTGTTGGTGTTGTGTTTTAAGTATATTCCAGCAATCATATTCTTTCACTAATAACCATTTAAATTGTGTAGATGATATTAATAATTTTTGTATCCTATACACGAAGATATGTTCCTGGAACATTAAAATATGATCATGTATCAGAACACATAAACTCATCATGTTATAAAACAGCAGAAAGGTTACAGAACACAACCTCTGAACACAATGTTGGACAAGT
The DNA here is from genome assembly GCF_027580195.1 of Bos mutus. Classification (NCBI taxonomy): domain Eukaryota; kingdom Metazoa; phylum Chordata; class Mammalia; order Artiodactyla; family Bovidae; genus Bos; species Bos mutus. Next base: position 9,680,638 of record NC_091617.1, read on the forward strand.
AGAAATTAACAATATACGCTTGATTTAAAAACCAAAAAACTTCGAAATTTAAAAAAAATTAGAGGGAAACAAAGTTGCAATGATAGGATATTTAGAATAGAATGACAATCAGACTAGTAAGATTGTACTCAAGAATTTTAAATATGTCATTTTTTTATTAAGTTAGACAATATAAAGCTTAAACTGGCTGTGTTATATCAGAAATTAAAAGAGGGCTATATGAGAAATCTGGGAACCTCAGTAGGAGAGAACAAAAATGATTAAAGCAGAAAATTATGAATTTAGAACCAAATTCTAGTATATACATTCCAGACACAGTTATTGAAAGGATAAATTACTGACAAACCTCAAGCAAAACAACAAAAACAAAAACAGCAACAGAAGAGAGACAGAGATATTTGAAATCAAAATGGTCATAACCACTAATTCATGATGTTTTATAGAGGTATTATATAATTCATGATATTATAGAGGTAATGTGTCTCCCCCAGATCACTTATAAATATAATGCATTTTAATTAAAATTGTAAGATTGTTTTAGGGGTAGATTTGACAAAATTATTCTAAAGTCATCTTATGATATTAACATTTTCTAAAGTTAAAAAATAAATAAAATAAACAGCATTTGATTAAACATGCTGATATGTAAAAATCGTTTTAAAAAGTAAGGAGATAATATGCACAAAACTGAGGATAGTGGTTACCTCCAGGTGTGTAGGGCTTTCCTAGTAGCTCAGCTGGTAAAGAATCCACCTGCAATATAGGAAACGCCAATTTAATTCCTGGGTCTGGAAGATCCCCTGGAGAAAGGAGAGGCTACCCGTTCTAGTATTTTTGGGCTTCTTTGGTGGCTCAGACTTTAAACAATCCACCTACATGTGGGAGATCGGGGTTTGATCCCTGGCTTGGGAAGATCCCCTGGAGAAGGGAATGGCTACCTACTCCAGTATTCTCCATGAGAATCGCCATGGACAGAGGGGCCCCCATGGTGGGCTACAGTCCATGGGGTCGCGAAGAGTCAGACATAACTGAACGAATAACTCACACACACACACACATCATCATCATCTTTATTATAATGAAGCTGGAAGGTATGTGTTGAGAGCTGAGGCCAGGTAGATTTATGATATTCTTCCTGAATAGAGAGATGTGCTCACCATGTCTCTAGTCCCTTCATCAGCACTCTAACTTGTTCTGAGATGGAGAGCTAGCTGGAGATCTCCACGAACAGGAAGGTCTGAAGCAGGGGCCAAAAGTCACAGATCCACCTGGTAAATCCATCTGTCCTTGGGGAAAATAGAATGAAAGGACAGACCCAAGATGAAATGGTTGTTCCATATTTTTTCCTCCTAGGGAATTGAGCAGAGCCTGCCTCCTCTCTGTAGAAAGATGAGCAGAGTTAGGGTTAGGGTTATGTACGTATGTGTGTGCTCAGTCATGTCCAACTCTTTGAGACCCATGAACTGGAACCTGCTTGGCTCCTCTGTCCATGGGATTCTCCAGGTAAGAATACTGATTTGGGTTGCCATTTCCTTCTCCAGGGGATCTTCCCCATCCAGGGATCGAACCTGCCTCTCCTGCATTGGCAGGTGGATTCTTTACCAGTGTGCCACCTTGGAAGGGTCAGGGTTAGAAGGTTGACATAGATTCTTTGCTTAAGCAAGCTTTCCTAGGCCCATCCATGCCCTTCCTTGTAAAATCTAGTTTTAGGAAGAACTTTGCTAAGTCAGTTTGACGAGAACCCTGCGCCCCTGATGCCCGATGACCTTCAATCTCTGATCAGCTTCCTCACCCCCAACCCAAACCTGCAGGTGATGTTTTCTCATCGTATCCTGAGCAAAGGATCCTGTCCGGTCAGTTTAGCCAAATGCCCTTTACTCCCATTGTTTCCTCTTAGTATTTTCTATCCACTGACCCTCACCCTGCTCTTTGGCTATAAATTCCCACCTGCCCATGCTGTATTCAGAGTTGAGCCCAAATCTTTTCTCTAGCTGTAAAATTCCGTGGCAGTGGTCCCTACACCTGTTACAATGATCCTGAGTAAAGTCTGTAGTACCACCTTTAACAAGTGGTGTTGAATATTTTTTCCATTAACAGGGTTACCTCAACATTATTTGGAGGGTTTTCTGCTTCAGATCTCAATTATGACAGTCTCTCTTTACCCAGACTCCATTATTTTCAAGGGGCTTCCCTCATAGCTCTGTCAGTAAAGAATCTGCCTTCAATGCAGGAGACCCAGGTTCGATTCCTGCGTCGGGAAGATCCCCTGGAGAAGGAAATGGCAACCCACTCCAGTATTCTTGCCTGGAGAATCCCATGGACACAGAGGAGCCTGGCAGGCTACAGTCTATGGGGTCGCAAGAGTCGGACACGACTTAGCAACTAAACCAAACAAACCATCATTTTCAAACTGCGTTGAAAATAACTCAGTTGTTTTATGATTGCTTTAATCTCTTTCTTCTGCCTCCCCAGTGTGACTAGCTCTCCCTCTCCTCCATGACACTTATTCAGTCTGTAGCCATGTATATTATGTTACCAGTTCCTAAATTTTCATCCAGTAGTTCTTTGATAATACTGTTTAGGTCCTCAAACCTGCAATCCTCTCATGCCATTCTTTTAAAATAAGTTTGAGCCTTTTTTCGATTGTTCTAAATTTGAAGCACTTGGGAATTTCCCCCCTTTAGGTTGTGTATATTTTCTTCTTTCTCTTTGTCACACTTTTCTTTCCTCCCTCCCTCCTTCCCTTTCTTTCTTTCTCTATGTAGCGTGCACGCTTGCCATGTGTGTTAGGTCGCTTCAGGTGACTCTTTGTGACCCTATGGACTACAGCTTGCCAGGCTCCTCTGTCTGAGGATTCTCCAGGCAGAAATACTGGAGTGGGTTGCCACGCGCTCCTCCAGGAGATCTTCCTGACCCACGAGTCAAACCTGCATCTCACGTCTCATGCATTGGCAGGCGGGTTCTTTACCATTAGTGCTGCCTGGGAAGCCCTAGGTTGTGTATATTTCCTTCTTTCTCTTTCTCAGTCCTTTCTTTCTTCCCTCCCTGCTTCCCTTTTGTTCTTTCTATCTCCATATAGTTTTCATTCTTTCCATGTCACTCCATTTTTCTAGCTTTACTCATGCTTGGAGGCTCTGCCTGGAAACTTAATGTGATCTGAGTGTGGGAAGATTCTTACCTCCATTCCACCGTGCCTTTGACTTATTTCCTGACTCCACTGCTTCACAGTTTGAGTGCTGAAATTTTTTAAATTGTATTTATTTTTAATTAAAGGATAATTTCTTTACAATATTGTGTTGGTTTCTGCCATACATCAGCTGGAATCAGTCGTAGGAATACCTGTGTCCCCTCTGCCTCGGACCTCCCTCCCACTTCCCATCCCATCCCACCTCTCTAGGTTGTCACAGAGAACCTGTTTGAGCTTCCTGCATCATACAGCAAATTCCCACTAGCTATCTATTTTACATATGGCAGTGTATATGTTGGAGAAGGGCATGGCAACCTACTCCAGTATTCTTGCCTGGAGAATCCCTTGGTCACAGGACCCTGTTGGGCTACAGTCCATAGGATTGCAAAGAGTTGGACACGACTGAAGCAACTTAGCATATGTTTTCATGCTACTCTCTCCCTTTGTCCCACCCTCTCGAATGGCGAATTTTTGGTGATCCATCTACTTTTTGTAGCACTAAAGCACAGTGGTGCCCCAGAGGAAGAATTTGGGTAAAGGGATGTGCCATCGTTATTGGAAGACCTGAGCTCTGTTGTCTCGTCCAAGATTGTGTAAACCAGTGAAGCCACCTCAAGACCCACTCTACTTAGCTGGGGGTTATATTCCATTCCTGGGGGATGATGTCTTTGCATTTTAGATGGAATCCCCAATTTGGTATGTATAACTCTTGATCTTATCTCCTGGAATTTTTTTTTTTTAAACCAGTTTCTCTCTACAAATCATTTGTAGTATTTTAGAGTTAGAGACACTTCTCTGGTGGCTCAGTGGTAAAGAATCCACCTGCCTATCCCTGGGTTGGGAAGATCCCCTGGAGAAGGAAATAGCAGCCTGCTCCAGTATTCTTGTCTGCAGAATCCCACAGACAGAAGAGCCTGGTGGGCTACACTCCATGGAGTCACAAAAGAGTCAGACATGACTTAGTGACTAAACAACAACAACCAGAATCATAAGAGGGGGAAAATGAGACCTCCACCCCTCTGCACTTAGCTCCTTTGAGATGTGGGGTATGGGGCAAGGTCTCTTTCCTCCTCTGAAGATGTTTATGTGCTAGTGCCTGGAACCCATGCATATGTTACATAGCACATGGGACTTTGCAGATATAATTAGAGTTACTGATCATAAAGCAGGGCGATTACTTTGGACCACTCTAATCCCATTAACTCTTAAGAGAAAGAACTTTCTCCAGCTGGAGGCAGAAGGGATAAGGCAGAAAGAGAACTCAGAGAGATTCAGAGCATGAGGAGGACCTAACAGGAAGTTGCTGCTTTGAAGTGGAGGGGGCAACATGACAGGAATTCAGGCTGAGAGAGGCTCCTGGCCAACAGCCAGCAAGGAAACAGAGACCTCAGGCCAGCAGCTCAAATAACTGAATTCTGTCAACAGCCTGGATGAGCTTGGAAACCGACTTGCCCTCAGAGCCTCCAGATAAGAGTCCAGCTTGCCAACAACTTGATCTCAGCCTGTGACACCCAGGCCAGATGAACCAGCTGAGCTCACCAGACTCCTGACCTACAGAACTGTGAGATCATACATTTGTGTGGTGTGAAGCTGCTGAATTCATGGTAATTTGTTATGGAAGCTACAGAAAATGAACACATGGATAGATTAGTTGGAAATGTCACAATTTTGATAACTAGACTAGCCTGAGAACAGGATGGGAGGGTCTGGGTTGGGGTTTACTCTACCTGATTCTGCTTCAGGCTCTTGGGCACCTTTTTGGGAAAGAATATCGTTTTAGACTCTGCCTTTTGTATATTGTTGAACTTATTTTGTTAATTTTGAAGTTGTGTGGCTCAGTTGTTAAGTTGTGTCTGGCTCTTTGTGACCTCACGGACTGTAGCAAGCCAGGCTCCTCTGTCTTCCACTATCTCCCAGAGTTTGAAGTACATGTGCTTTAAATCATGTGGTTTTGGAAGAGAGCACATCAGGGTTGCTTCATTCAACCATCTGAACTCGGAAATCTCTTGCTCAAGTCATCATGTATGAGAGTGAAGGAGCATTCCGTGAGTCTAGAATCAAAGTACATTTGTGAAAATAAAGGCTATTTAAAAGAAAATAAATTATACATATGTATCTGTGTGTGATAGTTAATGTTCTGTGTCAACTTGACTGGACCAGGGGGTGGCCAGATATTTGGTTAAATATTATTTCTGGGTGTGTCTGTGGAGGTATTTCCAGAAGAGATTGACACTTGGATTCATAGATTGAGTTAAGCAGATTTGGGTGGGCATTACATAATTTGATGAGGGCTGAGTAAAGAATCCACCTGTAATGCGGGAGACCTGGGTTCCAATCACTGAGTTGGGAAGATCCCCTGGAGGAGGGCATGGCAACCCATTTCAATATTCTTGCCTGGAGAATCCCCATAGACAGAGGAGCCTGGCAGGCTACAGTCCATAAGGTCGCAAAGAGTCGGACATGACTGAGCGACTAAGCACAGCACAGTACAGAGTAGACTGAAAGCTGGGGTAAGGACTAACTCACTCTCTCTGCCTGATTGCATGAGCCTAGACACTTATATTATGCCCTTGGACTGGGACTTACACCACTGGTTCTCCTGGTTTCCTGGGCCTTTGGACTCAGAGTGGAGCTACACTACTGGCTTTCTTGGGTCTCCAGCCTACAGACAAACCATAGGACGTTTTAGCCTCCACAGTCCATAATATGCACCAATGCCTTATGATAAGCTTATATCTCTGTCTATCTATCTCTCTCTCTATCATCTGTCTCCTAGTGGTCCTGTTTCTCTGGAGAATCCTGACTAATTCAGAGTATGTGTATATTTATATGTACGTACACCTATGATGTAATAGACTTTCATTTTATTCATATATTAAAGTTGAAAATATAAATTATAAAATTTTTAACTCTTTCTGCTGGAAAAGAAATGTATAAAAGATAGCATCACTTTAACTTTGAAGAGAATATCAATAATAACCCCAAACACTCATCTTGGTTGGAAGAATCAAAATTGGAATACAAGAATCAGTTTCCTGAAAAGACCTAGATTTTTATTGTTTTGGTATTTTAGGATTTTCATTCCACAGACTCTTGCCAGGAGCCCATCATGGGTCAGTACTAGATGTTGAGGTGTGAACAATGAACAAGATAGATATTATCCCTGCCTTTAGCCCAGGAGAGAAACTTTGGCCCAGTTAAATCAGCAAGGATAGATTCATATTGATATGAATATGGTTCACTGAAGCACTCTTCTGTATTATTGGGCCATACCAATGTTCCTGATTTAGGGTGGCCTGGGCGTCTATGTGAATAGAGGATCAAATCCAATCAGTAATCCGATAAAGATTTCTTTGAGGAAACCTGCAGGATAAATGGTAATTAGAAGTTAACTAGTCAATAGGGGAGACCTGAAGAGCCTTCCAGGCAGAGGCAGCAGCAAGCTTGAGGACCTAGGAGGTGGAGAGCCTGGTAAGGTGGTCTGAGTGGTAGGTGTTTTGTATGGTGGGAGGAAGGGAGTGGAATGAGGTTGGCTTAATTACTGGATAAAAGATCAGCAGCTATCAGTTCAGTTCAGTCACTCAGTCATGTCCAACTCTATGACCCCATGGACTGCAACACACCAGGCCTCCCTGTCCATCACCAACTCCCGGAATTTACTCAAACTCATGTCTGTTGAGTCGGTGATGCCAGCCAACTATCTCATCCTCTGTCGTCCCCTTCTCCTCCCACCTTCAATCTTTCCCAGCATGAGGGTCTTTTCAAATAAGTCAGTTATATTGTCACCCTGCTTATTTAACTTATATGCAGAGTACATCATGAGAAACGCTGGGCTGGAAGAAGCACAAGCTGGAATCAAGATTGCCAGGAGAAATATCAATAACCTCAGATATGCAGATGACATCACCCTTATGGCAGAAAGTATAGAAGAACTAAAGAGCCTCTTGATGAAAGTGAAAGAGGAGAGTGAAAAAGTTGGCTTAAAACTCAACATTCAGAAAACAAAGATCATGGCATCTGGTTCCATCACTTCGGGGAACAGTGGAAACAGTGACAGACTTTATTTTTTTGGTCTCCAAAATCACTGCAGATGGTGATTGCAGCCATGAAATTAAAAGGCACTTGCTCCTTGGAAAAAAAGTTATGATCAACCTAGACAGTATATTAAAAATCAGAGACATTACTTTGCCAACAAAGGTCCATCTAGTCAAAGCTGTGGTTTTCCTAGTAGTCATGTATGAATGTGAGAGTTGGACTATAAAGAAAGTTGAGCGCTGAAGAATTAATGCTTTTGAAATGTGGTGTTGGAGAAGACTCTTGTGAGTCCCTTAGAATGCAAGGAAATCCAACCAATCCATCCTAAAGGAAATCAGTTCTGAATATCCATTGGGAAGACTGATGCTGAAGCTGAAACTCCGACACTTTGGCCACCTGATTCGAAGGACTGATTCAGCAGCTATAAGGTGATACATTTTATTTGTCTTGATCAGCTACCATAGTAACTTGGGAAACTGGGAAATAGGTCTGATTTTAATTTTTTCCAGCTTTGTTGAGATATAACTGACATAGAACATTGTGTAAGTTTAAGGTATAGTATGTAGTGATTTTGTATATGTATATATTGCAAAATCATTACCATGAAAAGCTTAGTTAACACATCTGTCACCTCATATAGTTACAATTTTTTTTGTGTGTGGTGAGAAATTTCAAAATCTACTCTTCTAACAACTTTCAAATATATAATACAGTGTTGTTAACTATGGTCACCATGCTGTAGGTTGCATCCTCGGAACTTATTCATGTTATAATTGGAAGTTTATACCCTTTGACTACCTGCATTCATATCCCCTACCTACCACACTTCACCTCTGGCAACTACCAATCTCTTCTCTGTTTCTACGAGAATCATAGAAGAGCCCACACATAAGTGAGATCACACCATATCTTCTTTCTCTGTTTGGCTTATTTCACTTGGGTTAGTGCCTTCAAGTTTCATCCATGTTATTACAAATAGCAAAACTTCTTTCTTTTTTACAGCTGAATAATATTCTTTTGGAGATATAGATTATTTATCAATATTTTCTTCATTCATTTACCAATAGACACTAAGGTTGTTTCCATGTCTTGGCTATTGTAAATAATGCGACAGTGAACACAAGAATGTAGATATCTCTTCAAGACAGTTATTTAATTTTGTTCAGGTATATACTCAGAAGTGGAAGTGCTGGATCGCATGATAGTTCTATTATGAAATTTTTGAGGAACCTCCATACTGTTTTCTATGGTGCTTGTACCAATTTACCTTCCTACAAACAGTTCCCTTTTCTCTCTATCCTTGTCAAACTTGTGATTTCTTGTCTATTTGATGATAGCCATTCTAACAGGTATGCTGCTGCTGCTGCTGCTAAGTCGCTTCAGTCGTGTCTGACTCTGTATGACCCATAGACGGCAGCCCACCAGGCTCCCCAGTCCCTGGGATTTTCCAGGCAAGAACACTGGAGTGGGTTGCCATTTCCTTCTCCAATGCATGCAAGTGAGTGAAAGTGAAGTTGCTCAGTCATGTCCAACTCTTAGTGACCCCATGGACTGCATCCTACCAGGCTCCTCTGTCCATGGGATTTTCCACGAAAGAGTACTGGAGTGGGGTGCCATTGCCTTCTCTGCTAACAGGTATGAGGTTATAGCTTATTGTGATTTTGATATGCATTTCCCTGATGACTAGTAATGTTGAGCTCCTCTCCATGTATTTGTTTAAGCCTGATTTTTAACACATTATCTTCACTAGACAGGTTTTATCCACACTCTATAGAATGGGACGGTTCAGGGAAAATGAGTTTGAGTCTATGGATCGATTGTTATTATCATGTTGTGTGGCTGGTGACTGTCTTATTTTTGATGGACCCCAGAATACGGTTACCAATTGCATCATATTCCTTTATTCACTCATTTCTCTCTCTCTTTTTTTTTTTAAAGCACTTATTGAATATTCTGTTTGTCCCCTTTAGGTTATTCTCAGTCGTTGGGCACAGATCTGTGTTAGTCTTCGATCACTGCTAACAAATTGCCACAAACTTAGTGGCTTAAAATAACACAAATTTATTGCCTCATAGCTTTAGAGATCAGAGTCTGACACAGATCACTGGGCTAAAACCAAGGTGTTGGTAAGGCTGTATTCCTTCCCTGAGGTTATGGGGAATTTGTTTCCTTGCTTCTTCTAGCTTTTAAAGGCTGCCCATATTCCTTGGCTTGAGGGCTCCCTTTTAATTTTCAAAGCCAACAACATAGTGCCTCTCTGACCCTGCTTGCCTCATCACATCTCGTTTTCTGCTTCCCACCTCCATTTTTAAGAACCCTTATGATGACATTGGGTCTGCACAGATAATCCAGGGAATCTCCCTATTTTAAGGTCAGCTGAACATCAAACTTAATTGCATCAGCAACCTTAATTCCCTTTGCCATGTGATATGAGGTAGTCGCGGGTTCTAGGGATTAGAACGTGCACATCTGCACTGGTGCCTTTATTCTTCTACCATGTGATTCCTTGGACTCTGCTGCTTGTCTTTTCTTATTGGCTGACATAAAAGTTACATAGAATATAAAAGGTGATCTCTTTCTGTGGCCCTCTCCCGCGACCCCATCCTTTCTACACCTCACACACTGTCATCTCTGCTTCCCTAACTGAGCCCTGTGTGAGCGTGCTAAGTCGCTTCAGTCATGTCTGACTCTGTGTGACACTATGGACCATGCTTGCCAGGCTCCTCTGTCCATGGGATTCTCTAGGCAAGAATATTGGAGTGGGTTGCCATGCCCTCCTCCAGGGGATCTTCCCCACTTAGGGATCAAACCCGTGTCTCTTGCATCTCCTGTATTGGCAGGCAGGTTCTTTCCCACTAGTGCCACCTGGGAAGACCAACTGTCTCCCAGCTCTGACGTTTTCTGGCTGGCTTTTCCCATCATCCATTATCCACTGTATTTTTGAGTTCAAGGCACATCTTTGTCTTTGGACAAGCTATTCTATTCTTCTTAGATTGTGAGTTACATGGTTAAAATGTAGAGAGTTAATCATAGCGAGTGATTATAATGAGCCCTCTTATGGTTTCCCACTATGAGTAAGGGAAACTCACCCTTCAGCTTGGTGTTATGGTGTGATAGTTGCTCTTCTTAAAATTTCAGTGCTAGCTCCTGCATCTCTCTATTTTTCAATTTTCTTTTTTTTTTTAACCCCAGTAAGAACAGTGTTAGAAATGGCTTTTGAGGAAGGTTGGGTTTCCCTGGTGGTTCAGACAGTAAAGAATCTGCAATGTAGAAAAACCCAGGTTTGATCCCTGGGTCAGGAAGATCCCTTGGATAAGGGAATGGCAACCCACTCTAATATCTTTACCTGGATAATTCCATGGACAGAGGAACTTGGGGTGCTACAGTCCATGAGGTCCCAAAGAATCTGACAAGTCTGAATGACTAATATTACTCTTACTATGAGGAAACTTACAGAGCCAGAGAGTATGAGAAGCAGTGACATAGTTTTAAATTTTTACAGGGTTTGCAAAGTACTTAGAATCAAGGAGATTATATTTCTTTGCATTTAGAGGAAAGGTTAGTAGGGAAAGAATTTTTTTTAAAGAAAAAAAAAATGCCGGTCAAATAAGCCATTACTTATATGGAAACAGTGAAGAAGCTTTTAGCTTTCACTTACAAAGATGAAGTTTAACTGAAAATTTCACAGCAAATTTCAAAAACACACATTGATTTCACAGCTGAAGAATTTTTCAGTGATTTGGGAATGTTTTGTTTTACAATTTAAGTATTTTTCCCCATTCTACTAGAAAACTGGGTTTACAGTAAATGGGGAAAATGACCTAAATGTATTTTCATTTTAGAAAATGATACCAAATTTTTAAAATGGCAATCTGAACAATTTGGTTATATTCCTTTGTAGTTACAGGTAATACTCATTTTTCTTTAGTTTTTATTCAATAGGCAAAACAATATTTATTCTTACAAATTAAGTTTTTAAACCTTACATTTGTTGTGGACAAAATGTGACCTACCTAGAATGTTGACATTTTATTACTATGATAAACCAGTTTCAAGGTTCTCTAAAATAAACAATATTTCAATGAAAAGTGATCAATGAAAAAAAGAGAAAATAACATGTACTTTCATGGTTTTTGAAAAATTTCCATTTTTAAAAACAGGTCAGGCTATCAGCTGGAACATTATACCTACCATAACAAGTTTTAGATGAAAAATGTGGACTTTTTTTTTTTTTTTTAGTACTCTGGAGCTAAATTATCTAGCTCTAAGAGTAAGGCCAAGTTTCATATCCAAATCAGGTGGAAGAATAATAATGACTTTCAGTTTATTTTGCCAATAAATAGCAATTTAGAAAAGGGTATGGAAATAATGGAAAGAAATGTCTCAACATGAGCTCTCAGAAACATACCCATGTAATTTTGTTCCTCCAGTAAAAGAATTCTGTTTAGGGGGGGGGTGGTGCATATATGATTTAGTGAAAGTTTGAAATCCTGTATTTTGTATCTCTAAAGTACTGGAAAATAGTTAGAGCAATCTGTGGTATTCATTTTAGTTTTTCTTCTAAGGATGAAAACTGAACCACCAATTTATGATGAACTCTTAGGCATTCAGATGTATTTGGTTTTTCTTGGTTGGTTCAATTGAGTGGATGGGATTGCACTGGAATTGCCATTGAGTGGATGGAATTATTATTGGAATCCAAGAATACAATATGGTTTAAAAGCATTTGAGTGAATAAGTCACTTTAGCAATTTCTATTGCCGCTGAAGTTCCCAGTCAGCTATTTGTAAAGTAACCTGCTTGCAACATTGGCAACAAATTAGATTAGTAAATATTTGCTTATCTGGCAGATCCAATGTGCTTTTTCTTTCTTTTAAAATTTTATTTATTTTACAGTTGAAGGATAATTGCTTTACAGAATTTTGTTGTTTTCTGTCAAACCTCAACATGAATCAGCCATAGGTATACATATGTCCCTTCCCTCTTGAACCTTCCTCCCATCTCCCTCCCCAATCCACCCTCTAGGTTGATATAGAGCCCCTGTTTGAGTTCCCTGAGTCATACAGAAAAATAAGGAGTGCTTCACAAATTTGTGTGTCATCTTTGCACAGGGGCCATGCTAATCTCTGGATCATTTCAATTTTAGTATATGTGCTGGTGAAGTGAGCACCCAATGTGCTTTTGACAAGTATAACATATTAGGAATAAAAAGACTTTTATTCAGAAATGTTTCTACCCAGTTTGAAACAGTCAAGCTTTCTGGGCTCTGGACTGAAAATGCTTAATGTGGTCACTGAATGTGTCAGGACTCATCTCAGAGGTCCTAGAGTTATCAAAAATCTGGGAGCAGAGAACAGATAAGATATGATGTGAAATGTATAAAAAATAATTGAAAAGACAGTCCTTTATTTCTTAAAACATTGACATGAATTTTACTTAAAGAACTGATGTTTGAAAGAAACAAACTTACACTTACCAAAGGGAAAGGTGGGAGGGGAGAGGGATAAATTAGGAGGCTGGGATTAATTTATATACTCCACTATGTATAAAATATGTAAGTAACATGGACCCACTGTATGGCACAGGGAAGTATACTCAGCTAAAGTGAGAGTTGGACTGTGAAGAAGGCTGAGTGCTGAAGAATTGATGCTTTTGAACTGTGGTGTTGGAGAAGACTCTTGAGAGTCCCTTGGACTGCAAGGAGATCCAACCAGTCCATTCTGAAGGAGATCAGCCCTGGGTTTCTTGGAAGGAATGATGCTAAAGCTGAAACTCCAGTACTTTGGCCACCTCATGCGAAGAGTTGACTCATTGGAAAAGACTCTGATGGTGGGAGGGATTGAGGGCAAGAGGAGAAGGGGATGACAGAGGATGAGATGGCTGGATGGCATCACTGACTCGATGGACGTGAGTTTGAGTGAACTCCGGGAGTTGGTGATGGACAGGGAGACCTGGCGTGCTGGGATTCATGGGGTCGCAAAGAGTCAGACATGACTGAGCGACTGATCTGATCTTATCTGATCTGATAAGAGAAAAGTACATATGCAGAGTACATAATGAGAAATGCTGGGCTGGAAGAAGCACAAGCTGGAATCAAGATTGCTGGGAGAAATATCAATAACCTCAGATATGCAGATGACACCACCCTTATGGCAGAAAGTGAAGAGGAACTCAAAAGCCTCTTGACGAAAGTGAAAGAGGAGAGTGAAAAAGTTGGCTTAAAGCTCAACATTCAGAAAACAAAGATCATGGCATCTGGTCCCATCACTTCATTAGAAATAGATGGGGAAACAGTGGAAACAGTGTCAGACTTTATTCTTTTGGGCTCCAAAATCACTGCAGATGGTGATTGCAGCCATGAAATTAAAAGACGCTTACTCCTTGGAAGGAAAGTTATGACCAACCTAGATAGTATATTCAAAAGCAGAGACATTACTTTGCCAACTGAGGTCCGTCTAGTCAAGGCTATGGTTTTTCCTGTGGTCATGTATGGATGTGAAAGTTGGACTGTGAAGAAAGCTGAGTGCTGAAGAATTAATGCTTTTGAACTGTAGTGTTGGAGAAGACTCTCGAGAGTCCCTTGGTCTGCGAGGAGATCTAACCAGTCCATTCTACAGGAGATCAGCCCTGTGTGTTCTTTGGGAGGACTGATGCTAAAGCTGAAACTCCAATACTTTGGCTACCTCATGCAAAGAGTTGACTCATTGGAAAAGACTCTGATGCTGGGAGGGATTGGAGGCAGGAGGAGAAGGGGACGACAGAAGATGAGATGGCTGGATGGCATCACTAACTCGATGGACGTGAGTTTGAGTGATCTCTGGGAGTTGGTGATGGACAGGGAGGCCTGGCGTGCTGTGATTCATGGGGTCAGAAAGAGCTGGACACGACTGAGCGACTGAACTGAACTGAAATGATAAGAGAAAAGAATCTGAAAAGAAAAGAAAAGGAAAAGAATGTATATATACATATATATGTATACACACACATACACACACACACACACACACACACACATATATATATATATAACTGAATTACTGTGCTGTAGACCTGAAACTTACATGATATACTTCAATAAAAAATTAAGAAACCTAATGTATAAGAGGAACATAAGCAGCACAGAGAGGGGATTTTTTATGTGTGCCTCTGTGTTATGCTGCAGTAATGAGAAGAATCTAAATCACATTTCCTGTAATGTCCCAAGACTGAATATTATATGTTTGACTAAAAAAAAAAAACACATGTTGAGAAAAAGAAACCAAGATGTCTTTTATGCTAAGGAATGGGACTTTGAGACACACTTCAGAGAACAATGTGGGTGGGGAATTTTTTAAATGAATTATCCACCTGCCACGTATTCAGAAAATTTTTGATCAAGACAGTCCTTTGAGTTTTAGTAATACATGGGATTTCACACTTTCTCTGAGCAATTCGAGTTTCCTTCTCAGAATCTTTTAACTGCTTAGCTTGAATTGTATAGTGTCATAAACTGAAAACTTTATGGGCTCAAATGTAAATTTGTTCTTAAAAAAAAGGTAGGAAAATAATCTTATAAAATTATTTAAATTATATTTTTATTATGAAGTAAAAATATTGCATAAAGTTTGAAAATTCTTATTAAATGTTGTACTCAATGGAAAAGATTTCTTAAATAGATAAAATAGATTCTAGTGCACCACTGTTCCATCAATACTTGAGTTTATGAATTAAAATCTATATATTATAGAAGATAGATTATCAGAAATTGTATTTTAAAGTTAATTAATCAAAATACATCTTATTTGTGTTATTAAAAATTCAAGTATAAGAAACTGTACTCAGTATTGAGAGAAAAACATAGAACATCAAAGAAATCATTGGTGAAAAATGATTTACTATCAATACAAAAATCAAAATCATAAAATTTAATGGATCTTATCCTAGGAAACCTTTTAAAAGAATTAGTCAGTTTTAAGAAGTTAAAGCATAAGATTATAAATTAGTTCTTTTCAATTAATATTAAAGAATGTACTTAGTATAAACCAGAGCTTTGTTACATAAAAACCTGGGTTAGTGTAGAATATCATAGCTTAAAGGAGAAAATTAGACATTTTTGTATTGCTTCTGTGTACCTCTTTCTAAAATTCTACTGAAAGGAAGATGCTTCTGTGGGTAGCAGGCAATTATATTGTTAACTTAAATATTTAGAAAAGATGACTTGGATGTTATTCATGAATAAGTTTGAAAGTGCTTGATCTTACAACATTTAGCACGAGTCAACATGAATTTTTGGCCAATCAATCCGATCAAATGAATTGACTTTTTAAAAATGGAAATAACCATAGTCATAGATAATCCCATTTAAGAAAAAAGAAACCAAAAAAAAAAAAAAAACCCAAAATACCACCTGTCTAGACATAATTGCTTTTATAGTTGCTATTTGATTTTAGAATTCCTGGAATATAGTAATAACACCTACTATTTGCTGGGCAGCTACTTTATGCCAGACACTTTTCTAGAAATCTTTCATGACTTCTGATTAAATTCTCAAAAAGTCACAGGGCTGTTATCCTTATATTACAGATAAAGAAAATGGTGTCTCGGTTTAAATGGCTTGTCCCAGATTATACTGTAAGTGGCAGAGGTGGAGTTGAGATATGTCTTTTTCTGAAACCTCTGTTTCCTGCCTCAACATTGGACTGCCTCACCCAAGGTCAAAGACAGCACTGGGCCTAGGATGACCAATTCTTTCTGTTGTCCCATGAAAGAGGGATTTTTGGAATGTGGGACTTTCAGAGCTAAGCTTGAGAAAGTCTTGGGCAAACCCAGGTGAATTGGTTATTGTATCTGAAGGCATGCTCTTCTGGCCAGTGCACACTCAGGAAGGCCATACTGCTGTTAGAAGCCTCCTATTCCTGTTAGATTATCTGCACTGGTGAGGCCATTTCTTTAACCAACAGGATAAAACCAGAGAGCTACCTGCCAGAATAGCTGGATAACTGTGTTGACCAGCTCTTGACACACAGGGAGAACTGAGCTTGCTATCTATCAATCAACCCCAATCTTTAGCATAACTTCAGGGCTTTCAGCTACAATTGGTTCAAGACATATTATCACAAATCTCTAATGTAAAACAAAAGGGAGCAAAAAAGATGAAAGCAAAAATTTATAAATTTTGAAAGGAAGTTTAGCATACACTTTTAAAGCACAGTTCATTGAAAGGACCAATTACTAGACAAACTTCAAACAAAACAACAAGAACAATAACAGCAACAGGAGAGAGATGTAGTCTCATCCGTTGTGTTTAATTCAAAGAGAATCAGGGTGTTCTCTGATTAAAATGCTCTTTTATTTTTCATTTTTATTTTTAATTGAAGTATAAGTTACAGTGTTGTGTTAGCTTCAGTGTACAGAAAAGTGATTCAGTTATATATGTATATTAGAGTAGGTAGCCATTTCCTTCTCCAGGGGATCTTCCCAACCCAGGGATCGAACCCGGGTCTCCTTAACTGCAGATAGATTCTTTATCATCTGAGCCATCAAGAAAGTCCATAAATACCATGTATATATTCTTTTCCATTCAGTTTAGTTGCTCAGTCGTGTCCAACTCTTTGCAACCCCATGAACCACAGCACACCAGGCCTCCCTGTCCATCACCAACTCCCGAAGTCCACCCAAACCCATGTCCATTGAGTCGGTGATGCCACCCAACCATCTCATCTTCTGTCATCCCCTTCTCCTCCTGCCCTCAATTTTTCCAAGCATCAGGGTCTTTTCAAATGAGTCAGCTCTCCACATCAGGTGGCCAAAGTATTGGAGTTTCAGCTTCATCATCAGTCCTTTCAATGAACACCCAGGACTGATCTCCTTTAGGATGGACTAGTTGGATCTCCTTGCAGTCCAGCAGACTCTCAAGAGTCTTCTCCAGCACCACAGTTCAAAAGCATCAATTCTTCTGCACTCAGCTTTCTTCACAGTCCAACTCTCACATCCATACATGACCACTGGAAAAACCATAGCCTTGACTAGACAGACCTTTGTTGATAAAGTAATGTCTCTGCTTTTTAATATGCTGTCTAGGTTGGTCATAACTTTCCTTCCAAGGAGTAAGCGTCTTTTAATTTCATTGCTGAAATCACCATCTGCAGGATTTTAGAGTCCAGAAAAATAAAGTCAGCCACTGTTTCCATTGTTTCCCCATCTATTTGCCATGAAGTGATGGGACCGGATGCCATGATCTTTGTTTTCTGAATGTTGAGCTTTAAGCCAACTTTTTCACTCTCCTCTTTCACTTTCATCAAGAGGCCCTTTAGTTCTTCTTCACTTTCTGTTATTAAAAGATGTTAAGTATAGTTCCCTGTGCTATACAGTAGGCCCTTGTTGCTTACTTATTTGATACAAAGTCGTGCTGTGTGCTTAGTCACTCAGTTGTTTTCCATTCTTTGTGGCCCCATGGACTGTAGCCTCCCAGGCTCCTCTGTCCATGGGGATTTTCCAGGCAAGAATGCTGGAGTGGGTAGCGTATACCTTCTCCAGGAGATCTTTCCCACTCAGTAATTGAACTGGGGTCTCCTGCATTGCAGGTGGATTCTTTACCAGCTGAGCTACCAAGGTATGTAAGTTTTAATCTCAAACTTCTAATTTATCTCTCCCCACCCCTCACTAGCCCCCCTAACCCTTTGGTATCCATGAGAATGTTTTCTATGTTTATGAATTTATTTGTTCAATAAGTTCAATTGTATCATTTGTTAGATCCTACATATAAATGAAGTATATATTTGTTTTTGACTTCATTTAGTATGATAATCCAGAGAAGGCAATGGCACCCCACTCCAGTACTCTTGCCTGGAAAATCCCATGGATGGAGGAGCCTGGTAGGCTGTAGTCCATGGGGTCGCTAAGAGTCGGACACAACTGAGCGACTTCACTTTCAATTTTCACTTTCATGCATTGGAGAAGGAAATGGCAACCCACTCCAGTGTTCTTGCCTGGAGAATCCCAGGGACGGGGAAGCCTGATGGGCTTCAGTCTATGGGGTCGCACAGAGTCAGAAACGACTGAAGTGACTTAGCAGCAGCAGCAGCAGTATGATAATCTCTAGGTTCAACCATGTTGCTGCAAATGACATTATTTAATTCTTTTTTATAGTTGAGTAATATTATTGTATAAATATATTGCATCTTCTTTATCCATTCATCTGTCAATGGACATTTAGTTTGCTTCCATGGCTTGGCTGTTGTCAAGAGTGCTGCAATGAGCATTGGGCCACATGCATCTTTACAAGTTAGGGTTGTTGCTGGACATATGCCAAGCAGTGTGACTGTGATCATATGGTAGCTCTAGTTTTAGTTTTTTAAGGAACATTCATATTGTTTTTCATATTGGCCACCAATTTACATTCTCAGCAACAGAGTAGGAGGGTTCCTTTCTCTTCACACCCTCTCCAGCATTTATTAGTTGTAGAGTTTTTGCTGATGGCCATTCTGATTGGTATGAGATGACACCTCATGATAGTTTTGATTTGCATTTCCCTAATGATTAGAGATATTGAAAATTCTCTCTTTATTAACATAGTGTGTCACTTACAAGTCCTTAATTTTTCTGTTCAATCTAATACCTTGTCTGTGAGTATTCTTGTAACTTTTATTTGGACTTTTTTTCTAATAGGATTGTACATTTCTTGTTGGTGGAATATATGCTTTTAGGTCAGCATAGTAGGTAAAATCATAGACTCTCGGGACAGAATGCTAATTTCAAGCTGTTGACCATGAGCAAAATTACTTAACTTCCCTGTTCCTGGTTCCTTCTTCTTTAAAATAGAGACAATAATAGTTCTTCCCATATAAGGTTGTTGTGGGGAATTAAGTGGGTTATTTTATGTGAAAAACTTATGATAATACCTGCCACAAAGGCTGTGCTAGCTATATTATCATGATTATTTTATTGGTCTTGGGTGATTCTATGCTGTCTTTGCATTTGGAACAGGCGTCACGGCTGTTGATCTGGCCAGAGTTGGGGAGTATTTGGCATCTAGCACATCTGCTGTGTTTCACAGTCACTTTTTCTAAGAAATAGGAATGTGTTATTGTTTTCTGCTTTTGACGTACTAATCAATCCTATGGTGGAACCAAGAGTATAGCAATTCTTACCAGGATTCAGACAACTCGCCATCTTGAATTTGAGGCTGGAATATTCTTCCTCTGCATAAGTGGAAGAGTCTCTCTGATCATACTCCCCACTCACTCCCCACCACCCCCCGCTCTAGTATTCTTGCCTGGAGAACCACATGGATAGAGGAGTCTGGCAACTACAGTCCATGGGGTCACAAAGTCAGACATGACTCAATGACTGAACACACATGCACACATTCCTTTATTCCTTGAATGACAGGGAGCAACTACCCAGAGAGCTGATTATAAGGCTTACTAAATGACCAGAGAGTAAATTGGATATTTGGTGCCAGTTAGCTTTCTGAAAACCACAACTTAAATAGTTATTAATATGTAATAATTGGTAATACATAAATTTATATCTTTTCCCCAGAAACTGGGGAAGGGCTTCTCCTATTCAGTGAAGCCTATCTGGAGCATAGATAAGATTCTTGGGGATGAGGCAGTCATTTTGTGACCATGATGATATTAGAAATTTTGGGAGAAAAAAATTACATATGTGGGAAGTTTTTTTTTTTTTTTCTTGTGTATAAAAGAGATATTAGCACAGCTATGGCATGTGAGGAAAGTGGATGTGAAGTTCAAGAAACCCACTTGTGGTATGTACTGAGGGTTTAATGATTTGACCTTCTATCCAGTTTCTGTCTCCTTTGCTTGTCTCTAGGATAGAGACTGAATAACAGTGTGCTCAGTATCTCAATGCCCTGGCAGACAGAAGTGGCCATGAACATGATTCTGGCCAGTAAGATATAGGCTAAAGTCTATGGGGAGTTGAAAATGATATTTTTAAATAAAGCCTTGCTGGGAGAAAGCTTTTAATCCATTTTCCTCTTTCATGAAATATTGTAGAAATGTCATGATAAAGGTCATTTGCCAAGGACAGCAGGACAGGGAGAAAGAAGCAACACGGTGGATCTCTTGCTTTGGAACTGGCTTACTTACCTCTGACACTGTGAAGTGAAGAAAAGAGAAAAGGGAAACCTGATGTGTCAGATGGGGTCCTGGCAGATACAAGAGGTGGACCAAAAGGCCTTAAAATCATTTAATGAAGAGACTCTTTACAGAGTTATGAGAAAGGAGCAAGGAAATGTCAGTAATCTTCAGAGAAATAGAATCAACAGATATTCTTCCTTCTTCCTCCCTTTCCCTTTTTCCCTCCTCCCTTTCTTTCTTTTCTCTCTTGCTCCCCCCTCTCTTCTCTCTTTCAATTGGTTTCTGTGGTTGTGGGAGTTGACAAGTTCACAATCTGCAGAGTCAATATCTCAGGTTGAGTCTGAAGGCTGGCAGGCTGCCTTCAGAGAACCAATGTTCTGTTTCACGGGCCATCAGGCAGGACAATTCTCTCTTACTTAGAGGAGAGTCAGTCTTTTTGAACTATTCAGGCCTTCAACTAATTGGGTAAGGCCCATCCACTTTTGGGAGAGCAATCTGCTTTACTCAGTCTGTTACTGAAAGGTGTGTGGGGTTGGGTTACTGGGTGCTCAACAACCAACAAACTGGCCAGGTTGGTAGAAAGGAAAGTTTGCTTTATCTCAGATGCTGGCAGCTGGGCGGAGGTGGGGGGGATGAGGGCAAAAGTCAGTCCAAAGGCCAACTAATTCCTCCTTGCCCATAACTGGTAACTAGTGGGGCAAGAGATTGTATAGATAGAAGGAGGGGGCTGCTTGTAAAAACAGCACAGTCAGCTCTGACAGTCATCTTCAAATTCATCCTCGATGGTCTGACCAGTGTCATCTCGATTGTTTTAGGTACAGTTAATCTTCAGTTCCAGGGTCCATTTGTTCCCATTTCGCTGAGGCCAATTTTTTTTTTTTTTTACTGTTACGTGCCTTTTATTTATTTATTTTTTAAATTTAATTTAATTTTTAAACTTTACAATATTGTATTAGTTTTTCCAAATACCGAAATGAATCTGCCACAAGTATACCTGTGTTCCCCATCCTGAGCCCTCCTCCCTCCTCCCTCCCCATACCCTCCCTCTGGGTCGTGCCAGTGCACCAGCCCCAAGCATCCAGTATTGTGCATCGAACCTGGACTGGCGACTCGTTTCATACATGATATTATACATGTTTCAACGCCATTCTCCCAAATCTCCCCACCCTCTCCCTCTCCCACAGAGTCCATAAGACTGATCTATACATCAGTGTCTCCTTTGCTGTCTCATACACAGGGTTATTGTTACCATCTTTCTAAATTCCATATATATGCGTTAGTATACTGTATTGGTGTTTTTCTTTCTGGCTTACTTCACGCTGTATAATAGGTTCCAGTTTCATCCACCTCATTAGAACTGATTCAAATGTATTCTTTTTAATGGCTGAGTAATACTCCATTGTGTATATGTACCACTGCTTTCTTATCCATTCATCTGCTGATGGGCATCTAGGTTGCTTCCATGATGGGCATCGAGGTTGCTTCCATGTCCTGGCTATTATAAACAGTGCTGCGATGAACATTGGGGTACACGTGTCTCTTTCCCTTCTGGTTTCCTCAGTGTGTATGCCCAGCAGTGGGATTGCTGGATCATAAGGCAGTTCTATTTCCAGTTTTTTAAGGAATCTCCATACTGTTCTCCATAGTGGCTGTACTAGTTTGCATTCCCACCAACAGTGTAAGAGGGTTCCCTTTTCTCCACACCCTCTCCAGCATTTATTGCTTGTAGACTTTTGGATCGCAGCCATTCTGACTGGTGTGAAATGGTACCTCATAGTGGTTTTGATTTGCATTTCTCTGATAATGAGTGATGTTGAGCATCTTTTCATGTGTTTGTTAGCCTTTTGTATGTCTTCTTTGGAGAAATGTCTAGTTCTTTGGCCCATTTTTTGATTGGGTCATTTATTTTTCTGGAGTTGAGCTGTAGGAGTTGCTTGTATATTTTTGAGATTAGTTGTTTGTCCGTTGCTTCATTTGCTATTATTTTCTCCCATTCTGAAGGCTGCCTTTTCACCTTGCTAATAGTTTCCTTTGTTGTGCAGAAGCTTTTAAGTTTAATTAGGTCCCATTTGTTTATTTTTGTTTTTATTTCCAATATTCTTGGAGGTGGGTCATAGAGGATCCTGCTGTGATGTATGTCGGAGAGTGTTTTGCCTATGTTCTCCTCTAGGAGTTTTATAGTTTCTGGTCTTATGTTGAGATCTTTAATCCATTTTGAGTTTATTTTTGTGTATGGTGTTAGAAAGTGTTCTACTTTCATTCTTTTACAAGTGGTTGACCAGTTTTCCCAGCACCACTTGTTAAAGAGATTGTCTTTAATCCATTGTATATTCTTGCCTCCTTTGTCAAAGATAAGGTGTCCATATGTGTGTGGATTTATCTCTGGGCTTTCTATTTTGTTACATTGATCGATATTTCTGTCTTTGTGCCAGTACAATACTGTCTTGATGACTGTGGCTTTGTAATAGAGCCTGAAGTCAGGTAGATTGATTCCTCCAGTTCCATTCTTCTTTCTCAAGATAGCTTTGGGTATTTGAGGTTTTTTGTATTTCCATACAAATTGTGAAATTATTTGTTCTAGCTCTGTGAAGAATACTTTTGGTAGCTTGATAGGGATTGCATTGAATCTATAAATTGCTTTGGGTAGTATACTCATTTTCACTATATTGATTCTTCCAATCCATGAACATGGTATATTTCTCCATCTATTAGTGTCCTCTTTGATTTCTTTCACAGTGTTTTATAGTTTTCTATATATAGGTCTTTAGTTTCTTTTGGTAGATATATTCCTAAGTATTTTATTCTTTCTGTTGCAATGGTGAATGGAATTGTTTCCTTAATTTCTCTTTCTGTTTTCTCATTATTAGTGTATAGGAATGCAAGGGATTTCTGTGTGTTGATTTTATATCCTGCAACTTTACTATAGTCATTGATTAGTTCTAGTAATTTTCTGGTGGAGTCTTTAGGGTTTTCTATGTAGAGGATCATGTCATCTGCAAATAGTGAGAGTTTTACTTCTTCTTTTCCAATTTGGATTCCTTTTATTTCTTTTTCTGCTCTGATTGCTGTGGCCAAAACTTCCAAAACTATGTTGAGTAGGAATGGTGAAAGTGGGCACCCTTCTCTTGTTCCTGACTTTAGAGGAAATGCTTTCAATTTTTCACCATTGAGGATAATGTTTGCTGTGGGTTTGTCATATATAGCTTTTATTATGTTGAGGTATGTTCCTTCTACTCCTGCTTTCTGGAGAGTCCTTATCATAAATGGATGTTGAATTTTGTCAAAGGCTTTCTCTGCATCTATTGAGATAATCATATGGTTTTTATTTTTCAATTTGTTAATGTGGTGTATTACATTGATTGACTTGCGGATATTGAAGAATCCTTGCATCCCTGGGATAAAGCCCACTTGGTCATGGTGTATGATCTTTTTAATGTGTTGTTGGATTCTGATTGCTAGAATTTTGTTAAGGATTTTTGCATCTATGTTCATCAGTGATATTGGCCTGTAGTTTTCTTTTTTTGGGGATCTTTGTCAGGTTTTGGTATTAGGGTGATGGTGGCCTCATAGAACGAGTTTGGAAGTTTACCTTCCTCTGCAATTTTCTGGAAGAGTTTGAGCAGGATAGGTGTTAGCTCTTCTCTAAATTTTTGGTAGAATTCAGCTGTGAAGCCGTCTGGACCTGGGCTTTTGTTTGCTGGAAGATTTTTGATTACAGTTTCAATTTCCGTGCTTGTGATGGGCCTGTTAAGATTTTCTATTTCTTCCTGGTCGAGTTTTGGAAAGTTGTACTTTTCTAAGAATTTGTCCATTTCTTCCACGTTGTCCATTTTATTGGCATATAATTGTTGATAGTAGTCTCTTATGATCCTTTGTATTTCTGTGTTGTCTGTTGTGATCTCTCCATTTTTATTTCTAATTTTATTGATTTGATTTTTCTCCGTTTGTTTCTTGATGAGACTGGCTAATGGTTTGTCAATTTTATTTATCCTTTCAAAGAACCAGCTTTTGGCTTTGTTGATTTTTGCTATGGTCTCTTTTGCATTTATTTCTGCCCTAATTTTTAAGATTTCTTTCCTTCTACTAACCCTGGGGTTCTTCATTTCTTCCTTTTCTAGTTGCTTTAGGTGTAGGGTTAGGTTATTTATTTGACTTTTTTCTTGTTTCTTGAGGTATGCCTGTATTGCTATGAACTTTCCCCTTAGGACTGCTTTTACTGTGTCCCACAGATTTTGGGTTGTTGTGTTTTCATTTTCATTCGTTTCTATGCAAATTTTGATTTCTTTTTTGATTTCTTCTGTGATTTGTTGGTTATTCAGCAGTGTGTTGTTCAGCCTCCATATGTTGGAATTTTTAATAGTTTTTCTCCTGTAATTGAGATCTAATCTTACTGCATTGTGGTCATAAAAGATGCTTGGAATGATTTCTATTTTTTTGAATTTACCAAGGCTAGATTTATGGCCCAGGATGTGATCTATCCTGGAGAAGGTTCCATGTGCGCTTGAGAAAAAGGTGAAATTAATTGTTTTGGGATGAAATGTCCTATAGATATCAATTAAGTCTAACTGGTCTGTTGTATCATTTAAAGTTTGTGTTTCCTTGTTAATTTTCTGTTTAGTTGATCTATCCATAGGTGTGAGTGGGGTATTAAAGTCTCCCACTATTATTGTGTTGTTGTTAATTTCTCCTTTCATACTTGTTAGCATTTGTCTTACATATTGTGGTGCTCCCATGTTGGATGCATATATATTTATAATTGTTATATCTTCTTCTTGGATTGATCCTTCGATCATTATGTAGTGAACATCTTTGTCTCTTTTCACAGCCTTTGTTTTAAAGTCTATTTTATCTGATATAAGTATTGCTACTCCTGCTTTCTTTTGGTCCCTATTTGCATGGAAAATCTTTTTCCAGCCCTTCACTTTCAGTCTGTATGTGTCCCCTGTTTTGAGGTGGGTCTCTTGTAGACAACATATGTAGGGGTCTTGTTTTTGTATCCATTCAGCCAGTCTTTGTCTTTTGGTTGGGGCATTCAATCCATTTACGTTTAAGGTAATTACTGATAAGTATGATCCTGTTGCCATTTACTTTATTGTTTTGGGTTCGATTTTATACACTGTTTTTGTGTTTCCTGTCTAGAGATTATCCTTCAGTATTTGTTGGAGAGCTGGTTTGGTGGTGCTGAATTCTCTCAGCTTTTGCTTGTCTGAGAAGCTTTTGATTTCTCCTTCATATCTGAATGAGATCCTTGCTGGGTACAATAATCTGGGCTGTAGGTTGTTTTCTTTCATCACTTTAAGTATGTCTTGCCATTCCCTCCTGGCTTGAAGAGTTTCTATTGAAAGATCAGCTGTTATCCTTATGGAAATTCCCTTGTGTGTTATTTGTTGTTTTTCCCTTGCTGCTTTTAATATTTGTTCTTTGTGTTTGATCTTTGTTAATTTGATTAATATGTGTCTTGGGGTGTTTTACCTTGGGTTTATCCTGTTTGGGACTCTCTGGGTTTTTTGGACTTGAGTGATTATTTGCTTCCCCATTTTAGGGAAGTTTTCAACTATTATCTTTTCAAGTATTTTCTCATGGTCTTTCTTTTTGTCTTCTTCTTCTGGGACTCCTATGATTCAAATGTTGTAGCATTTAATATTGTCCTGGAGGTCTCTGAGATTGTCCTCATTTCTTTTAATTCGTTTTTCTTTTATCCTCTCTGATTCATTTATTTCTACCATTCTATCTTCTAATTCACTAATCCTATCTTCTGCCTCTGTTATTCTACTATTTGTTGCCTCCAGAGTGTTTTTAATTTCATTTATTGCATTATTCATTATATATTGACTCTCTTTTATTTCTTCTAGATCCTTGTTAAGCCTTTCTTGCATCTTCTCAATCTTTGTCTCCAGGCTATTTATCTGTGATTCCATTTTGATTTCAAGATTTTGGATCAATTTCACTATCATTATTTGGAATTCTTTATCAGGTAGATTCCCTATCTCTTCCTCTTTTGTTTGGTTTGGTGGGCATTTATCCTGTTCCTTTATCTGCTGGGTATTCCTCTGTCTCTTCATCTTGTTTAAATTGCTGAGTTTGGGGTGTCCTTTCTGTATTCTGGCAGTTTGTGGAATTCTCTTTATTGTGGCGTTTCCTTGCTCTGTGTGGGTTTGTACAGGTGGCTTGTCAAGGTTTCCTGGTTAGGGAAGCTTGTGTCGGTGTTCTGGTGGGTGGAACTGTATTTCTTCTCTCTGGAGTGCAATGAAATGTCCAGTAATGAGTTATGGAATGTCTATGGTTATGGGGTGACTTTGGGCAGCCTGTATCTTGGAGCTCAGGGCTGTGTTCCTTGCTGCTGGAGAATTTGCTTGGTATGTCTTGCCCTGAAACTTGTTGGCCCTTGTGTGGTGCTTGGTTTCAGTGCAGGTATGGAGGCATTTGATGAGCTCCTGTCAATTAATGTTCCTTGGAGTCAGGAGCTCCCTGGAGTCAGGGTTTGGACTGAAGCCTCCTGCTTCCAGTTATCGGTCTTATTTTTACAGTAGTTTCAAAGCTTCTCCTTCTATACAGCACCATTGATAAAACATCTACATCAAAGATGAGAAGTTTCTCTATCATGAGGGTCACCCAGAGAGGTTTACAGTGTTATATAGAGAACAGAAGAGGGAGGAGGGAGTTAGAGGTGACCCGAATGAGATGAAGTGGAATCAATAGACGAGAGAGTGGGCTATTCAGTAATCTCTTCCTTATGTGCACTCCACAACTGGACCGCTCAGAGATGTTCACAGAGTTATACAGAGAAGAGAAGAAGGAGGAAGGTGACAGAGGTGGCCAGAAGGATAAATGGGGGGAATGAAAAGGAGGGAGACAGATCCAGCCAGTAATCAGTTCCCTAAGTGTTCTCCACCGTCTGGAACACACAGAAATTCACAGAGTTGGGTAGAGTAGAGAGGGGTTAGGGAGGAGACATAGGCGACCTGGTGGAGAAAAAGGAGAGTCCAAAGGGAGAGAGAGCAGTTAAGCCAGTAATCTCGCTCCCTAGTGAAAAATGGGTACTGAAGATTGGGTTCTTAAAGGTACAAAATTGGTAACAAATACATAAAAGCAAAAATTAAAAATCTAGAGTAGAGTTTGGAATTTCAAAAATACAATGTTAAAGAAAAGAAGAAGGAAAAGAAAGAGAAAAAACGAACAAACAAAAATAAACAAGGTCATGAAAATTATAAAGAAAATATAGGTATGAAATTAATAACTAATACCAAAAAGCAAAAGTTAAAAATCTAGAGTAGAGTTTGGAATTTCAAAAAAAGAATGTTAAAAAATGAAGAAGAAAAACAAAGAGACAGAAAAAAAAACAAACAAGAACTAACAAAGTCGCATAAATTATAAAAAAAAATACAGGTACAAAATTGATAACAAATACCAAAAAGCATAAATTAAAAATCTAGAGTAGAGTTTGGAATTTCAGATATACCATGTTATTTAAAAGAAGAAGAGAAAGAAACAGAGAAAAAGAAAAAGAAAAAACAAAAAAGGGTCACAGAAATTATAAAAAAAAAAAACAACAAACTATAGGTACAAAATTGATAACAAATACCAAAAAGCTAAAATTAAAAATCTAGAGTAGAGTTTGGAATTTCAAAAATACAATGTTAAAGAAAAAGAAGGAAAAAAAAAAGGTCAAAAAAATTATTAAAAAAATATATATGAAGTTTGCTTAAAAAAAAAATAGGGTCTTCTTTTTTTTTTGCAAAGTAATCGGTTATAAAAGTGAAAATTAAAGGAATAAAAGGACTTAAAATTTTTTTAATTAAAAAAATAATTAAAAAAGAAAGAAAGAATGACCGTACAAATAGTAAAAATATATCTAGGACTTTCTCCGGTTTTGTTGTGAGTGTTTTGGGTTCAGTACATTTTTGGCTAGTTCCTTGGTCGGACTTGTATTTCTCAAGATCTATAGGCCCCTTCCTATGTAGTTGGTAGTAACCACAGGGCTTTAATCTATTGCCTGTAGCTTCCAAGGCGGTTCCCTCTGTTATAGCTTCTTCTGTTTGCTGGTCTCTTCAGTGTCTAGTTTCCGCCCGGACACAAAGGGGACCGTGGAGGACACTTTTTTTTTTTTAGGCTCACTTGTTCAATCGCGCTGAGGGGAGGTAGGGAGGGATGCTGCAAACAAATAACACTGGCGTGTGCTCGCAGTGCCTCAGCCACACCGGGTCTGCCTCCCCGTTCACAGCGCGTGTAGCCTCCCTGCCCACACTGCTCAGGCTCTAGGTTGCTCCGCCGGAACCGTCTGTGGCCGGCCCTGGGCTGCCTGCACTTCCAGGTCCAAGCCGCTCAGGTTCAGGCACTCGGGTAGTCCTCAGAGGTGCAGACTTGGTTGGGCCTGCGTTTTGTGCCCTTCCCAGATCCGAGCAGCTCAGGTGATGAGGTGTTTGGCGCGCGATTGCTGCGACTTATCGCCTCCCCGCCGCTTGGTTATCTAGGTGTGCACTGGCACACCTTCTCAGGCAGATGTTGACCATCCAGACCCCCAAGAAGTTGTAGTTAGCAAAGAAGCCTGCTTACAGTTTTATAGATAATGTCTCTCTGGGGCTGCGATTGCCCCCCTTCCGGCTCTGGCTGCCTATCACCGGAGAGGGATGGTCTGCCACCGGCAATCTCTGTTCAGTCCTTTGTTCCGTGCTCAGGCCTGGCGGTGTCTTAGGTTAGGGCTGGCTTTTCGCGTGGTAGATATTCCACAGTCTGGTTTGCTAGCCCAACTTATTTTGCTCAGATAGCGCTCGGGGTATTCAGGCCAGATCCTTGCGATGCAGCCTGCGCCGCGCCTCCCTGCCCAGCCCCCGCTTGCTAATGGCAAATGCAGGCGTCTGCGCTGCTTCTCTGCTGGGGGAGTTACCATAGGGCTTGCAATGTGCGGGTTTTAATTGTTTATTTATTTTTCCTCCCTATTATGTTGCCCTCTGTGCTTCCAAGGCTCGGCACAGATTCGGCAGTGAGAAGGTTTCCTGGTGTTTGGAAACTTCTCTCTTTTTAAGACTCCCTTCCTGGGAGGGAACTCCATCCCTCCCTCTTTTGCCCCTTTTTTTGTCTTTTATATTTTTTCCTACCTCCTTTCGAAGTCTTGGGTTGCTTTTCTGGGTGCCTGATGTCCTCTGCCGGCATTCAGAAGTTGTTTTGTGGAATTTACTCAGCGTTTAAATGTTCTTTTGATGAATTTGTGGAGAGAAAGTGTTCTCCCCGTCCTACTCCTCCGCCATGTTAGCTCCTCCTCTCTGAGGCCAATTTTGGAATCGTGGCAGCTCGTGTGCTGGGTACAGTCTGGTCATCATGTAGTTAACCTTTCCACCTGGTGTTTTAGTATCTGTAAGACAGCTCACAGGATATGGCTCCGGATATTATTGATAGCCCTTGAGAAAGAACAAAAGGTCCTTGACTATGCTTAATGACTACATTGTTATTATTTAGTCTCCTCTGACTGTTTTCCTTTGTTTCCGTATTTCTCATTTCTCTGATTAAATTTATTCTTTGGCTAAAGTTTTCCATAGACAAAAAGCAGACAGAGGATGTGGGATGGGAGGCAAGAACCATAGGGTCTTGCTGTTTCAAATCTACCATGTAAATGTTAATCTCATCCCCAAATACCTCTTTTGACACACTCAGAATAAAGTTTGACAAAATATCTGGGCACCATGTGGCCCAGTCAAGTTGAGACATAAAATTAGCCACCATAGGAACTCACAAGAGATGGTGCAATACCACTAGAAATGGTGGAGATTGTGATGGGTTAGGGGAGGGAAGAGTATTCAATGGAGTCAGAAAAAACTTGAATATGAAGAGATGCTGCCTTATATGATCTTTGAGTACAAAGAAAAATAACTGCCAGAACTATAGCTACACAAGTAAAGTAGTTGGGGTGGAGATTATGGGAAATAAATATGTGATCCTTTCTCTTCCTGTTTAAGCCAGAGGGCAGAAGAGTTTGGGTGATGCTGTCTATGATGGTCCACCTCTTGTGACAGGGAATAGGGCAGAGATTGGTGAAGGTAAGTGGGGAGATTGAAATTAACTAGCATACGTCAATAATTTCATCCTTAACTTCATTAAGTTAATTTATAAAAACCAGCATAGGATATTTATGCTGTTCAATCAATTGTAATTCTAACTGATGCAGAAGGTGATAAATGATTTATTTTAGTTGCTGGACTTTGTTTCCTTGACTGAAACACTATTCATATTGGACCATATAGATGATGGCTTTTGATGTATTGTCCAATTAGGGACATGATAGTGGGCTCCAAAATCATTGCGGCTAGTGACTGAAGCCGTGAAATTAAAAGACACACTTCCTCTTTGGAAGGAAAGGTATGACAAACCTAGACAATTATTGAAAAACAGAGGCATCACTTTGTCAACAAATGTCTGTATAGTCAAAGCTATGGTTTTTCTAATAGTCATGTAAGGGTATGAGAGTAGGACTATAAAAAAGAAGAATTGATGCTTTAGAATTGTGGTGCTGAAGAAGACTCTTGAGAGTCCCTTGGACAGCAGGGAGATCCAACCAGTCCATCCTAAAGGAAATCAGTCCTGAATATTCATTGAAAGGACTGATGCTGAAGCTGAAGCTCCAATACTGTGGCCATCTGATGAGAAGAGCTGACTCACTGGAAAAGATCCTGATGCTGGGAAAGATTGAGGGCAGGAGAAGAAGGAGGTGGCAGAGGATGAGATGGTTGGGTGGCATCACCAATTCAATGGACATGAGCTTGGGCAAACTCTGGGAGATGGTGAAGGACAGGAAGGCCTGGTGTGATGCAGTCAGTCCATGGGGTCGCAAAGAGTTGGAGACGAGTTAGTGACTGAACAACAACAGCAGCAGCAGCAGCAACATAGTACAGTCGACCAGAAACATGTGGTTTGCTGATTATTTACATATTGAGCAGTTTCATATGTTTCTCAATAAATTTGCTCATTGAAATAATAAGAAATAACAGAATTGTAGATGATTTTTGGGAATGGAAAATTAGTACCTCTGTATTTCTGCTAAGGGAATGTCGAACAAATATTCAAACAACATTGATTTGAAGGGGAAGCAAATAACTAGTCTCCCTTGTTCAGACACTGGGTCTAAGGTTCTAGCTAATTCCTACTTCATGGTTTGAAGTGTTTCAAATGTCTGAAGAGACAGTTGGTCTTGTGGCTGGATGACATATGATCCAGCTACTGCTGGTGTTTCCTGGCTCTGACTAAGGCGGGGACTCAGTTTATTTGCACAGGAATCTGCACATGGGGCTGTGTCTGGGTCTTCCAGGACTCTAGTCAGTTCCTGTGGGCCTTGGAGTCTGGCTCAGAAGGCAGAAGGCAGCAGCTCTTGTTACACGATGCAGAACTACTGGGGTTTGGGCTGCTGGCCAATCTGCTCATGGAGAAGAGAAACTGTTTTCAACAAGACTGTCAAGTAGTTTATCTGATGGGTGGGTGAATACACTGACTCAGTCATGAACTCATAATTCCTACTTGAGAGCAGACATGGCTAAGTGCTTATCTAGCTCTGCTATGACTAAAGTCACATATCTTTACATGTGTGTGGGTGTGGAAGTCCAGGATGCAAGTAAGTCAAACATCTGAATTACCCAGAGAAAATAACAACTCCACTGATCCAAACTTGGCAGCTGTGCACACTGTTGTAAAATAGCTCTGACTCACAGAGGCTGTGGTCATTTCCAAGTGGCCAGAAGGATTGGATGGAAGGACAGGAATCCCACAGGGTGTGATGGTCACCTAAATTGAATGGCATGGCCCTGAGAGTGCTTGAAACCTTTCTCCAGTACTAAAGTGTGAGGCTCTGTGATGGTGGGGACCTATATGCTGAAGATCCCAGGTTTCTTGAATGGAGCATAATATTGGCATGGA
This sequence comes from Bos mutus, assembly GCF_027580195.1. Lineage (NCBI taxonomy): Eukaryota > Metazoa > Chordata > Mammalia > Artiodactyla > Bovidae > Bos > Bos mutus. The sequence goes on from NC_091617.1 coordinate 9,712,840, forward strand.
TCTAGATGTGGGGGACTGGGTGTTCTTTTAAACATAGCATACCACTTGGGCGTCCTTAGCTTTTATATCCTTTGAAATAAGTTGGTTGCTGGATAGTGTTCTTCATAGAGGAATATGGAAATAATCATGGAATTTTGACTATTTGTAGTTACTACAAATTTTATGGATTGTTAGAGATTTTTTTCTGATTGTATTTTAGTTTTATTTTGAGTTGTTAGCATGAAAATATACTAATGTAGCATAGGTATGGAAAACACATTTTTAAATGATATTTAGAACTTCTTGTTGGCATCATATTGTATAGTCCATTAAGGCCCATATGTCTCTTCCCATCTTGACATTCAAATGATATCTGGAGATAACTCAAAAACAAATTAATTCTTTCTAATGCAATCTCTTGAGAACACAGAGAGCCTATGTCCATAATGTCCAGTTGAAGTCTTAAAAATCTTTTCCTCCTGTATTTTGGTTATCTATTTCTGAATAGCAAACCACTCCAAGATTTAGTGGCTTAACATCATTTAGTGGGAGTTCCCCAGTGGCTCAGTGGTAAACAACCCACCTGCCCATGCAGGAGATGCAGGAAATGCAGGTTCAATTCATGGGTCAGGAAAGTCCTCTGGAGGAGGAAATGGCAACCCACTCCAGCATTCTTGCCTGGAAAATTCCATGGACCAAGGAGCCTGGTGGGCTGCAGTCCCTGGGGTTGCAAAGAGATGGATATGACTGAGCAACTGAGCACATAGCACATCATTTAGTAGTGGAGTTGATGATGTCAGCTGGGCGGTAGGTCTGTTCTCGTGCTGCAGTCATCTGGAAGCTCCCCTGGGTGTGTCTAAGAGGCCACTGCAGGTCTTTTTAGGCTCAGTATTGGAGGCTGTACAGTATCACTTCAGTCACAGTCTATTGGCCAAAGCAGGTCACAGATTCAAAGCAATTGAAGAAGACTCTCCCTCTTGATAGACAAGGGGCAATGTTTGTGGCCGTATTTAATCCTCTAGTGGGCTTCCCTGGTGGCTCAGACGGTAAAGCTTCTGCCCGCAATGCGGGAAACCAGGGTTCAATTCCTAGGTCGGGAAGATCCCCTGGAGAAGGAAATGGCAACCCACTCCAGTATTCTTGCCTGGAAAATTCCATAGATTGAGGAAACTGGTAGGCTATAGTCCATGGGGTCGCAAAGGGTCGGAAATGACTGAGCGATTTCACTTTCACTTAATCCTCTATGGCTCATCTTTCTCAATATCCTTCACACAAGGTCACTGCACCTAAGTCTCTCTCCCCTCTCACTCTCAACTCTGCTAAGCCCTGCCCACTTCCCCCCACCCCTCACCCCCGCCGCCAATTCTGTTTCTGAAATCTCCCGCTGCTTCCTTTCCAGTCCGCAATTTTTATCCTTTGTTTTTCTCTGCCCTTTCTGGTGTGAAGCCAGCTAGCTTTTCTAGTTTATCCAGTATTTCTTTATTACTTATTACCTTGATTTTCACAACAAGTTATCATTTTTTTTTAAGGATTGTTAATAACATGATGTTTCTTAATGAGAGCAAACACATTGGAGAGTGGATGTGAATTCCTGTTATATCTTGCTTCTTGGAAGAAAAGTTATGACCAACCTAGACAGCATATGAAAAAGCAGAGACATTTCTTTACCAACAAAGGTCTGTCTAGTCAAAGCTATGGTTTTTCCAGTAGTCATGTATGGATGTGGAGTTGGACTGTAAAGAAAGCTGAGCGCCAAAGAATTGATGCTTTTGAACTGTGTTGTTGGAGACTCTTCAGAGTCCCTTGGACTCCAAGGAGATCCAATCAGTCTATTCTAAAGGAAATCAGTCCTTTATTCATTGGAAGGACTGAGGCTGAAGCCGAAACTCCGATACTTTGGCCACCTGATGCAAAGAACTGACTCATTGGAAAAGACCCTGATGCTGAGAGAGATTGAAGGCAGGAGGAGAAGGGGATGACAGAGGATGAGATGGTTGGATGGCATTACTGACGTGATGGACATGAGTTTATGTAGACTCCAGGAGTTGGTGCTGGACAGGGAGGCCTGGCATGCTGCAGTCCATGTGGTCACAAAGAGTCGGACACAACTGAGTGACTGAACTGAACTGATATCTATGTTCAGATGATGCACACATGGGAAATGATTTTGTTGGAAAATGATTGCTGATGACATGGGTATTCATTGCAGATGGCACCAGTTGATTTTTAGAAATGTGACCCAAGGGGAGGGCTAGCAAAGAAGGTGAGTGACTCAGGATGGAGTCCTGGAGGTTGCCTTTGGCACCTCACACCTCAGGATTGATGGGAATAGTGCTTATTGGATACCATATTACTTTGAAGAGCAGTGGTGCTGCTCCAGGGAAAATCTTTGAGCAGATTAAAGAGTTTATTGTGACTTGAGCCTTCTTAGGAGTATATTTTGAAGAAGGAAATGGCAACCCACTCCAGTATACTTGCCTGGAGAATCCCATGGACAGAGGAGCCTGGCAGCCTACAGTTCATGGAGTCTCAAGAGTCAGACACAACTTAGTGACTAACCCAACCACCAGTAATATATTCCTTGCAGAAGTTAATTTCTGAAGATGATGAACTTTAAGCAAATATATCTTTCAGCAAGTCTGTCCATAATTTTGTCTCTGTAACAAGAGTGCCAATTGAGGTCATATAGCTACATGTCTAAATATTAAAAAATTATAACTCAGATATGTGTGTGTGTGTGTGTGCACGCGTGCTCAGTTGTGTCTGACTCTGTGACCCCATCGACTGTAGCCCACCAGGTTCCTCTGTCTGGAGGATTTCCCAGGCAAGAATACTGGAGTGGGTTGCCATTTCCTCCTGCAGGGGATCTTCCTAACCCAGGGATTGAACCAGTGTCTTTTGCATCTCCTACATTGGCAGGAGAATTCTTTACCACTGCGCCACTTGGGAAACCCCATAACTCAAGTGAGAATCTATTAAATAAACATTGTTATGTCTTCTTTCCTTGACAAATATATCTTTATGTTGACCTGGGAGGCTGCGTACCAATTTATGATTCTCACACTTCTCGGAATTCTGTGTTAAAATGTAGCATAGTGGGGAGAGTTGGCCCTGGCCCCTGACCGCTCCTCTTTCCTTCCCCACTACTAGCAATCTCTCATGCCAAGAGGGACCACATCACACGTGTATAGACAATCCAGGCTGCACTTCAAAGCTGTATCCATAGTCCCTGAACTCAGCAGCCCCTCAGCCACTCCTCTGGCCTTGGGGGAGCAGATGGCCAGCGCCATCTGCTTGCAGGAGGCACCATGGTGAAGAGCTCCATTCTGGCCTTGGAAACAGACTCAGTGATGTCTGAGTGGGAAATTCCAAGGTCCCAAGTACCCAAATCCTGGTCTATAAGGGGAGGCAAAGTTTCCAAGTGTGCAAGTTTAGGCCTATAAACTTTTACCTTGGGACATGCATGGTGAGAGTGGGGGCAGAGTGAGTCCTCTAAAGAATAGGGCTCAGAGCTAGGGCCTCATCCAGGTCAAGGGCAATGATGCCTTAAGCTAAGGTGTGCAAAAATTCCTCCGATATTTTTTAACTCAAATACAGCAGCAGAGTCTTATCCTGCACTTTTCTTCACACTACAGAGGTCCATGGAAGAGTGAGGCTGTTGGGAGTTGGATCAGAGTGTGAAGGAGAGGAAAGTACTGAGCTTAGTGGGGGAATGAGTGAGGCTAAGACTGGCTGTGGACTTTTGCCAGGAGGGAATTAGGGAGCTGAGTCAGTGTGGGGCGCTGGACCAGGTCAAGTGATCTTGATGACTTATGGCTCTCATCCAAGGAGCCTACCTTATGGTAGACAGTTACACTGGGACTTTAAGGATTCAGATTTTTGGAACAGTCTAATGATAAGAGAATACCCATGTGTAAGCTATGCATAGAAGTCCAAAATATTGAAGGGGTTTTAAAAGCATTTCAAACTGTCCTTTGTGCTCAGAGATTAAATGAAGGAGAGGGTTTTTGTACTGGATGTCCTGAACCATCCTCTGTCTTGACCTGATTCACTTTCCTTAGAAGTGCTTTCTGTGCATGGGTAATTGTTTACATCTGGTACTTTCTGAGTCACTGATGAGTGCACGTTTGCATCCTGAGATACACCTTTTAAACCAGTGTTCGGATTATTTACAAGTCATTTTCTGTGATTATATCATGCTGAGAATTTACATTCTTCCCCTGCTCATGACTGGCATCTGTGCTCTAGGAAAAGTTGGCGTCAGTTCTATCTTGTTGAATTGATGCTTGTTCTTTGGAGAGTACTCTCTTAGTGCCAGGAAATGTCTGGAACACTCTAGCCCACATGGGGATTTCAAACTCTGATGGATTCATGTTATAATCAATGTTTACCAGGCTAGATGTCTATGGAGAAAGAGAAGGGTTGGGGTTTGGATCTCTGGGGTTAACTGCCACTCAATCTTTTCCTAAAGTCAGAGACTCTATTTTGACTGCTGATAAACCCAGGTGCACAATGGTAGAGAATCTGCCTGCCGATGCAGGAGACACAGCATTCCTGAGTAGGAAAGATCCCCTGGAGGAGGAAATGGCAACCCACTCCAGTATCCTTGCCTGAAAAATTCCATGGACAGAGGAGTTTGGTGGGGTGCAGTCCATGGTGTCACAAAGAGCATGCACACACACATGCAACTCTCTCAATGACATTTTAAACTAAAATGTAAGTGCAAATTAAGTGAATCATCCTGAAGGTTGCAATAGCATGCAACATGGGTGGTTGGTTTTCTGAATTGACCTTGGGTAATCATCTGACTTCTGGGACGCACTGTGCAGTTAAATAAAACCTGAGCTTCTGCAACTCAAACAGGTCTCTATCTTTAACTAAGTTATTTTAGGATTCTTGGGTACTTCTGAGGTCCAGGTTGTCCACCAAGGGTCATCAGAATTAGTTCTTTCTTTTTTTTTTTTCATTTGGGGAAATTTACTATAGGGTAGGGCTGGAATAGGGATGGCAATGCAGAATATGTGTGTCCATGTGAATATGTACACACATGTGGACATACATATTTGCCATGTGGTTGCTCCTGGAATCAATCAGGGAAATCCAGGGTGAAGTTGAGGGAGGAACTATCTCTTCGGCTTCGAATATACTGGGAAATACAGAGTCTTTTAACATGAAAGAGAATGAGTTGCACAAGTCAACTCTCTGGTCATTCCCTGGGGAAATTAAAACTCCACAGAAGAATCAGAGCATATTCCATCTCTTAGTTCTCTACTTTTCCCCTTTATTTGGATATAAAAGGACAGAAAAGAGAAAATATTATTATTTTTTTAATTTTGCAATTTACAGCTCTGAAATCATCAAGATTATAATAAGCAGTCATCTATTTGTTGTGACTGAGAATGACAAGATTTTTCTGGTTGAAAATACCTCCCAGTTGGCAAGAAATGAAGCTGGGAGTTTGTACCATTTGCGTCACTTCATGAGGTTGTGAAGCAGAGTTCAGAAAGCTTTGTCAAAATCAGAAATGTCATTTGAGGAAAAGATACCCATTATAATATCATAAAAAAGATTATATGGGCTTCCCATAGTGGCACTAGGGGTAGTAGCTCAGAAGAACCCATCTGCCAGAGCAGAAGATATAAAAGATGTGTGTTCGATCCCTAGGTTGCGAAAATTCCTGACAGGACTACACGGCAGTCCACTCCAGTATTCTTGCCTGGAGAGTCCCATGAACAAAGGAGCCAGGTAGGCTATGGTCTATAGAGTTGTAAAGAGACAGTAAAGAATCTGCCTGCAATACAGGAGACCTGGGTTCGATCCCTGGGTCAGAATACCCTTTGGAGAAGGGAATGGCTACCTACTCAGTATTCTTGCTGGAGAGTTCCATGGAAAGAGGAGCCTGGTGGGCTGCTGTCCACTGGGTCACAGAGTCGGACGTGACTGAGCGACTACACTTCCACAGAAAGGAATGCGTTATTTTTCATCTTGAATGGAATGAAACATAGATGGCACAAGTCAA